>NC_079362.1:74536933-75158183 GCF_029582105.1 Oenanthe melanoleuca | reverse complement strand
GTTCGTGTAAAGTTTCATACCGGGACCCTTCACTAAATTCTTTCGGTCATGGGAGAGAAAACACTGCAACTGTTTAGTCTGCAGGGAGGTGGTGGCTCTGGCCCAGCACTCAGCATTGCTGAGCAAACACGCTGGAGAGCAAAGGGGCTGCCACCCTCCTTATCTCCTCCGTCTGCTTTTCACCACGTCTCTCCCACCACCACGGGCATCCTGGACCAGGGCTGGATGGAAATGCAGCTCTGGGATGGGGGGGAAAACGACCACTTGAAAATCAAGACCTTAAGGTGAAGTGCCAGTCTGCTAAAAAAAAATGTTATTTACACAAAGAAGCTCAGAAAGTCTTTCTCAGAGGCTAATATTTACAAATTGTATGTAGCCAGGGAGCTTTTGCTGTCAGAAATGTTGTATTTGGCTGGTTTTTATTTTTTTAATGGATGTGAAAAATACATTAATATTTTTCACTCATCCCCTGAAGCATACAGGTATGGAACACCCTGCAATGCCTCCAAAGCTGCCTATCCATGCAGGGAAAGCTAAGGTTACAGAAAGGTGATGCAGAAAACAACATCAACCTGCAAAGCCCTCAATTCCTCCATCCTTTGTATCTCTAAAGGGACATCCATGACTACCATGATGTATTTTGCCACATGTTGGCAGACTTTGAGCATCACCATGTAAGACCACTGGACGACATGGGCTGGAATATTAGAAAGGCAAGGAAACACACCTTACTCTTATGAACAAAGAAGAAATGGAAAGGTTTTGTTTTTCCAGCCTGAAACTGTCTCTTAGCTGGTGGACATTTTGCTCTTGCTGTTCTCACTTTCAGTTCCTGCTGCTCCTGAACTGGAAGTGTTATCACAGAATCACAGAATGGTTTGGTTTGGAAAGGGTCTTAAAGACCATCTTGTTCCAACCTCCCTGGGATGGAAAAAGATGGCAGGAACACCTTCCACTACACCAGGTTGCTCCAAACCCTGTCCAACCTGGCTTTATCACTGAGTTTGGATTCCCAGCACTGCCAGAGATGTTTGTTTTATCCTCTGTTTAATAAAAAACAATATTTAGGGCAACAGTAATTTTAAAAAAAAAGAAGCAAGAAAAGTGGAGGAATTTATCACTGGGAGGGGAAAGGAAGCACTCTTTTGGGATGCTCAGCAAGGGGAGGAGAATGGGGGGACAGCCTATAGTTGGCAGCATTGCTGATGAGACCAGAGGATGTGTAAGAGGATGTGTCAAGGCAGGGCAACATCCTCCAGCCAAGCATTGTTTGCTGCTGTCTCCAGGACTTGGATGCTGTGTTTTGAATCACTATCAGGCCTGGCAAGCTGTAGGATAAGGACCTGAAACAATTCTCTAAGCCTCACTCCTCACCTTCTAGTAGTAGCTCCTCTGTTCCCAGGAACCACCAAAGCCACTTGCCACCATCATTTTGCATTTTCTTGTTTAAATGTGTGCAGCAGGAAAAGATGAGGCTGTGCAAAATGAACATGACAGGGGAGGCAAAGGGAATGGGGACTTGTTGGAAACATTCATTCTCCAAACCCAGATTCTGACATATAGCTACACACCAAAACACCCAGCATGATAAAATCCCGAGCCCAAGCATGCCTGGGGGATGCTGAGGGTGCTCAAACTGCAGGTCCCACGGGACCATCCCTCTGGGTGCCACCACAGCAGTCAGGCTCACTTGGCTGGAAACAATCTGGTACAGAGACTTGTGACTTAGCTAGAAAAACTTAAAACAAGAGATTTCCTGCTGGTGAGCACAAGAGCATCCTCTGTATGCTATGAGCCTGTGTCCAAATAAAGCCAGGGATGGGCAAAGCACATGTTATCTCTTTTCCCCCCTTTCCCAGGGAGTAAAAGGAGTGCTTCTCTCTCTATCCTTCTACCCAAATCCCATCTTTAGGCTGATGCTGGCACGTCCATCTGCCTTGGCACAGGAGGTGATGTCCCTGGCACCTGCTTCTCCAGGGTGCTCCTGTGTCAGCAGGATGCTTCACACCCTGATAAAATGACTGGGGAGTGTGGGGTTTGTGGGACGAGTCCCAGGCAGGGTGATGCATCACAGGGTCCCAATAAGCCTCCAAAATTCCTTTCCCCGGGAGAGGTGAAGGCAATCAGCTAAGAGCAGGGCTGGGTACAGCAGGGTGTCTGCACATATGGGGAGCAGAGATCGTCCAACCCCATAACATCCCAAAATCCCCACCCTGGGGTGGCTGTGGCAGCCTGAGCTGGACTTGGGCTGGAGCAGGCAGGAGCAGATGGTCTGTGAGGTGGGTGTTTGGGCCAGTTGAGCCCCTGGGCTGACAGGAACATACTCCCACATCCCGTGGGTTTGAGCCTTTTGGGAGCAAACAAGAGTAGGAGCTGATGCCAGTTCAGTCCAGTCTGGAGAGGTCTCAACACTGAAGTGTCCCCCTGCCCTTTCTCACCTCTCATCACTGGATAAATGGATTTGAGGCTTTGAAACAAAAATTATTTATGCTTTTTCTACCAGGACCCCCAGCATCCTCACCCACCAATGGCTGGGGGCAGCCAGGAGCCCACCCTAGCAGGAGGCTGCTGCCTGGCTCTGTCCCAGGGCTGCAGGCAGGATGAAGGCAGGCTGAGCAGTCTGCAGTCTCCACCTAGAGCCCAGAACAGCCTCTGCTCTGCACTTGAGCCCATGCACAGGGTGTGCACAGGGTCCTAACACCCCAACTTCCCACTCTGAACTCAGCTGTGATTTTAGCAGGCAGCAGCAGCTCGGCCAGGGATGCTCCTGACACTCTTCACCACAAACACGCAAAAATAAGAGGATGGAGCCTCTCTGATGGCCCCACCACCACTGGCAGATGCCCAGGGCATCCACTGCCTGGAGAGACAATAAGACACCAAGTAACATCCCTGTGGTCCCATCATGTGCTGGAGCACGGGCTGGTCCCCACCGTGGCTTTGAAATCCTGGGCCCTCCAAAGGTAGAAAGAAGCCAGGAGAAACCACACATATGTTTATGGACTAAAGGCAATGGCTATTTCTGCACAACACATCTGAGCATTGCAAAGTAAAAGGTACAAAACCTTACAGCACATTGAATTAAAATAAAATATGCCAATCTTTAAACTAGGATTTGTTTTAGAAAATTCATCCTGCTTCCCATCAAATTCTCAAATACATCATTTACTGATAGTCTGAACAAAACACCTTTCCTGTGCAGAGCCATGAGTGTGGCTGCATTGGGAAGACTCTGGACCCCAGAGACCTGCACAGCAGTTGGGGCAATCCTCTTAGCATACCCTCTGATGCCCACAGCTACATCAGTGGCCCTTTGGCCACCTGCAGCTGCAACTCAACACGATCCCCAAAACCCATGCCTGGGCTCAGCCTGAGGACTGATATGCAGTGCAAACCCACTGCTTGTTTCATTTAGGGTCTGGCTCAACTATTCCCAGCTCCCAGTGTGTGTTTGGCACCGCTCCTGTCCCATCCCCTCCTTCCTCTCAGTGCAGAAATGCCCTTTTTTTTGGAACTACGTTAAAACCTGACATCTTGGGCTCCATTAACCACTCCCTCACCTCACCACCACCCTCCAGGGAGGTGCTGCCGAGCACTCCCTGGCTCCCACCACATTCCCTGGCCATGGCAAGGCTGCAGAGGAGCCGGGTGTTTCCTACAGCCCCCGTTCCGCTCGGGAGAAGTGGCAAGCTGCAAGCACGCAGCCGGACATTCAATCCAGGGCTCTCCGGTGACTCCCAGCCCCGCACGGGACCTGTGTGCCAGCGGCTCCTGGAGCCTCCTGTGGCCGAGCCCAGCGCTGCTCCACGGCTTGGTGGGGCTGGGGGTAAAAGCAGGGCCAGCTCCAAGTGATGCCCAGCCCTGCCCTTCACCTGCCAGCTCCCCGGGCTCCCTCTCCTGCCTGCTGCCGACACTTGCACGGGCTGTGTTTGGCCCCGCATGACTATGCAAAAGAAGGAGGAAAAAAACCCCAAACCATAGCAAGAACTAAAACAAAACCAAACAAAACAAAACAAAAAACAAAACCAAAGCCAAACAAACAAAAAAAAACCCAAAAAACAAAACAACCCAAAAAAAAAAACCAAAAAAAACAAAAACAAAAACAAACAAAAAACCCCCCAAAATACCGAATCAAATCAAACCACACCAAACCAAAAAAAAACCCCACCAAAATTAACATTGTCTGTTATATAATGCTAATATATATCATTACCAAATATATATATAAATATTATAAATATGAATAACATCCACGCACTAAGAATATATATCAACGTATGAGCAAAATAAGAAGTGACTGAATACAAGAATCAAGTGATAAAAATCGTATGATAATAAATAATAAAAACAAAATAATAAATTCACTGGAAAAAATTGGAGGATGTCTGCAGAGACACAAGTGCTGGCAAAAAACAGGGAATGTGTCTCCTTTCCACTATTTTTCTCCCTGCTTGAGAGCAAGAGGATGCAGCAGCTGGGGATGCTCCTTGGAGCCACCCACGGGGCTGCATTCCCCATGCCCTTTCAAGCACTACATAGATATATGAGTGTGCATGAATTTAGAACTGCCTTTGAATTGCCTGGGCGTATAGAAAATAAATCTCTTCAAAGCTACACAGACCTTTTGCTGGGGAGTCCCAGAGTGATTTACAAAAGCAGGGCGGTTTGATGTTTATCAATATCAGAAATGTAAGGGAAGAAAGGTTTCCAAGCTCTGCAAGTTACTGCAAACACCTAAATGAAGGTGTCTACACAAGGGCAGCATAATTTGCTATTTCTGTACTTGTGAGGAGCTGGCATCCATTCTGAGGCTCACCACAAGATGCTCCTCATCTGCACAGATAGCCATGGAGAGCAGCTCGTGCCAAGGAGTTTTCCCCAGTGAATCTCCACCTCACTGGGGGAAGAGCTCATCACACTCCTCAGGAGGAGAAACCAAGGGCTACAATGCTGGCCCATGTGCAGATCTTAGAGATGGATGTAGTGCTGCTCTGTGGAGTTGAGCCCACTGCTGTGGAACATGAGCATAATCTTGTATGGCTTTAGAATACTCCAGGGGCATTGGGACCTTTTTTCCCACATCTCTCAGTGAAGCAACCTCTCTGATGTCTGCTGGGCAATGCCCTTTCAGGGACAAGTGGTACTACTCTGTTTTATGTGCACAGATTGGACCATCTGTAATTAAATGATGTTAAAAACAGCAACAGAAAGAGGACTGGTGGGTTTTTGCAGTCAGTGCTGGACATGGTGTACAGGTCAGATACTCTCCAGCCACACTTGGATCCTCCTGCCTCCACTTCTGCCAAACCACAAACTGTTCCTCACCAATAATCATGTTGAGAAGGGGAAAAAAAAATCTGCCTTTCAGCATTAACCATTAATATATTACTTAGAAAAACACAGAACATCATAGAACTGTTAGGGCTGGGAAAGACTTCTAAGATCATCGAGTCCAACCAAATTCCATGTCCCAGTTCCCACAGTATCCACCCAGTGTCTATCATTTCAACTTAAAGCCCTACAATGCTGAAAGGGCTGCTATCACTGGGAGGTTGTTTGCTCGGACTAAAAAGGCTACAGGACAGGAAGAACTTCAGCTCATTCCTCCCAAATCCTCACGCTCAGCTTGGCAAACCCTTCACACTGCACCCACATTTACTAAAGGGAATCATTCAGCTCTCCAGTACCTCATATCTACATCCCCAGAAATGCATCAACCTAAATCCTGCTCTTCCATCCCCCACCTGGGACGACAGTAACATGTTTTTGGCCACCTTCCTGGCTGAGCCCCTCTATAAATGGTCACACCAGTCATCTCAAACTCAACTAAAGCCACTGAGACTGAAGTAAAACCTCTGCCAAAACCCACACTATTTATCTCAAGGATCTGGAGGGGAAGCCATACAAGGAGGGGCTGAGGGCATTGGTTTGCTCAGCGTGGAGAGGAGACTGAGGGGAGACTCACTGTAGTTACAACTTCCTTGTAATGTGCAGAGAAGGATCAGGCACTTATCTCTGCTCAGTATGACCAGGGACAGGACACAGGAACGGCTGGAGCTATGCCAGGGAGGGTTAGCTTGTGTATCAGGAAAAGGCTCTTCCCCCAAAAGGTGCTGGGGCACAGCCCCAAAGCTGCCAGAGCTCCAGAAGCATTTGGACAGTGCTCTATTGGGATTTGTTGGGGTGTCTGTTCAGGGTTGGGGTTGGAATCCATGATCCTTGTGGGTCCCTTCAGGCTCAGAATGTGTTTCTATGAAATTTCTACATCCAGACCCAAGCACACACTGAACCAAGGAAGGGCCATTTCTGGGCCATCAAGAGGTTGCAGTAAGATGATGAAGAAACCCTGTGTGGGTGTGCAACTGGGTTTGCCGTTGGGAATGTATCAGGATGTGCAACAGTGCGTGCAATAGGGGTGCAATAGGGTAGGCAATAAGGCAAGCCATAGGGTATGCAGCTGGGTGTGCAATAGGGTATTCACTAGGGTATGCAATAGAGAATGCAATAGGATATACCATAGAGTATTCCTTAGGGCATGCCACAGGGCATCCCACAGAACATACAATAAGGTAAATCATAAGGTATGCATTTGGGTGTGCAACAGGGGAAGCATTAGGGTGTGCAATAGGATGTGTGTTAGGGAATGCATTAGGATATTCCACAGGGAATGCTTTAGCATATACTATAGGGTATGCCCTAGGGTATACCACAGGGTATGCCATGGGAAGTGCATTAGGGCATGTAATAGGGTGTGCATTAGGATGTACCACAGGATATACCATGGGAAGTGCATTAAGGTATGTAATAGGGTGTGCACTAGGATGTACCATAGGATATGCCATGGGAAGAGCATCAGGGTATGTAATAGGGTGTGCACTAGGATGTACCATAGGATATGCCATGGGAAGTGCATTAGGCTCTGCCACAAGATATTCACCAGGGAATGCCGCAGGGTATCCAACAGGATATGCACAAGGGTACACCACTGAGTATGCATTAGGATATAAATTTTGGGATGCATTAGGGTGTGCAGTAGGGCATGCCACAGAGTATCCTATGACGTACCAAATGCAGTGTGCCCTAGGGTGTGAAATGGGATATACATCAGGGTATGCCACAGGGCATCCAGCAGAACCAGCCCTGCTCCTCTGGCACCAAGGCAGTTCCATGTGCAGGGATGCACCAGGCACTGGCTCTGGCAGCAGGCCAGCGGGCTCTGCTGCTCTGTGTTGGGATGTTCATTGCGTGATTTTCGGGGTTTTTTTATTATTATTAAAAGAAGGTATCAGCCTTCTGTTTGATGTGCTGTTGGCTGTGGTTGCCAAGGGGAGCAGTGTACAATTACAGCCCCAGTGATGTCCACTCTAATAATACACTTGGCTCTGCATAGCTCAGATGCAGACACAGATCTGCTATAAAGAGCATAGCTGTTCCAGCAGAGGAGCACTCCAACTTATGTTACATATGAAGGGTTTGTGGCACATTGCTTAACACCCCCCACACTGGAAAAAAAAAAAAAAAAAAGCCTGGGCATGCCAGTGAGTGAAACTTTGACAAGCAAAAACCTCTCAAAGGAGAATTACTTTCAATGTATTAAGAAGGTATTTCTAAAGGCATGAAGAACTTGTGTATGTGTCCACTAAGATGTTCTTTCATGTTCCCAGACATCCAAGCTCCCTGGGCCCAGCTCACCCAGGTCCATCCCAAGGGCTCACACAGCTCAAAATTGTTCCTGCTACCAAAAGCCTAATGAGGAGAAAATCAAACCCAAATCACAGAACCATAGGTTTGTTTACGTTGGGAAGGCCTTCTAAGATCATTAAGTCCAACCATTCCCTCAGCACTGCCCAGGCCTCCACTGACCCACGTCCCCAGATGCCACATCCACACAGCTTTTAAATCCGTGCAGGAATGGTGCTTCATTCACTTGCTTGGGCAGCCTGTGCCAGGGCTGGACAGCTCAGATGCCAAATGATCCTCCCAGTACCAAGCTCCTGCATGGCAGCTCTACCAGCTGTCCATACCATGGCTCCCCTTTCCACATCTCTTTTCCTGAGAGGTTGGCAGCACCTAAATTCAAGACTTAGCCAAGATTCTGGACTAAAACATGGAGCAAAGCATAAATTCAAACCAGAGTTTTCCTGATGGACCCCCTTAGAGGATGAAGTGGACCATGTTGGCTTTAGGGAAGCACAACACTCCCATGCTGCAGCACTGACATCTCTTTTGGGATCAAAACAAGTGCCCTGAGAAAAGCATGTACAACCCTTGAGCATGAGCACCTTGTCAACAGTCGAAAATAGAAGAGGAGCCAGGTTAAAGAAACACTTTACTGCCAGTTTTGCAGGAAAAAAACCCCTTGCTGCTTATTTTAAGGTCCAGCAGGGTATAAGAATGCTCTCTACAGGTACAGGAATGCTGTCTGCAGGTACAACTCAGGCACCTCAACGGGTTCATGCACCAATTCCTGAGGTCCTCTGGTGGGGGTGAGCTGTTGCCATCGCAGTCCTGAGGGAAAGGGACAAACAAGCCCCTAGAAAACAGGAGCATCTGCCAGGAGCAGATGGGGGGGCGAGCGGTGCAGCCCCAGGCGCCAGCAGCACGGGGAGGGATCACGCTGATCCCGATTTATCACACCCCGGCACAGTAATTCCCCAGCTCGCCGGTGCCCAGCAAGCCGAGCTCCTTACGCCCGGGGATCAGATTAGTCTGAAAGGTGCTAGAGAGACACAAATCCTGCTCTGCAGAAAGCGTTTTATTAAAGGTTTGTTTTTCTTTTTTAATTAACGGTAAATTGTCTAAAAATGGCTGATGGAAAATATCTGATGGTAGAAGGACCAGACTGTAGCTGGGTAATGTCCTATCATGAATAATATAAAAATATTCTAACATATATATATATATATATATGGATATATAGTAATATATATCAATGTATTAATATATCATACATTAATAGGATACTCACATTACTCTGCAGCATGACATAATATTCAATATGCTTTATTAAAACTGATAATATATTGTATCAGTTCCAACATGCCATACTCATATTGATAATCAACCTCCTTATTTCACACTAATGCAGTTGCAATGACTCTTTTGTGCCTCATACCTGGCTCTGTCTCCAGCCAGGGCTATCAAACCTGAATACCTCAAGATATTCTCAGTTTGGGGCTTGATGGAAATATTTACGAATCAGTTTGAGTGGCTCTGATTGTTTCATTTGGAAAATGAAACAGTGCTTGAAGGAAGTCAAAACCCTTTGCTATCAGAAAGGAAATGTTAAGTTATTTAATTTCGCACAACACTTTGCTTTTGACCTGTAGTGATCTGTCACCTTTTGCCCCATCAAGACATTTATAAAAGATGTGCAGTTTGGGGCTGAACAAATCCCTTTTGCATATTTCTCTGCTCCTCAGCACATGAACTTGGTCACCCACACACCCTGCTCCCTCTTTGCACTTCATTGCTCCCCAGCTCTCCACAACACTCCCATCACACTGTGACTGGCTACACGCTCCTGGGAAGCACTTTGAGTCTCTCTGGAGATAGGAGATATATTATTTATTCTACATTCATGCTGTGAAGAGCTGAATGGGAAGCCACTCTGTCTTGCAACAGGATGCTGCAGTGTAAATCAGTTTACTGGGTCTGTTCGCATGGGTGGAATTGCTGGGGCAGGAGAATAAAGCAAACTGGAAGCATTCTCCCTAACCCAGGACTGCCATTAGAATCAACTGTGGGCTAACACCCTGCTGCTCCCTGGCCATCATTCCTGGGATTTATTCTGGATTCCTTAGTTCGCTCAGCCTAACAAGGAAGGATGCAAGAGTGACCTGCTATGGGAAGAATGGGATGCACAGCAGGTTTAGAGCCCCCTCCAGCCCCTTGATGCTAATTCTGTGACTGGTTCTGTCTGCAATTTCCATTCTGATTGATAATCTCTTTGGAAATAGTCACCTGGAAAGAATCACCACCTGGTGCAGGTAATGGGCAGATGTGAATGCTGGCCAAGGGCTTTGCAGGGGGGAGTGGGCACGGGGAGAAATGTTGTGTTTGACACACACACACAGAGCAATCAGAGAAACAAAGCTGGACTAGCCACTGTGCAGAACTACCAGATACAGATTTTCATTCTTTTATTTTACTCCTCATTTCCCTGCTTGCTGTGTTGCCCCAAAGCCAACTCAATGTACAGGCAGCCAGCCACAGCATCCAAGAGAGCATCTCCAACAAGAGCAGGAAGAAGAATAAGAAGATGAGTCAAAAACTGGAGTGGTGCTGAGCAACAGACTTGTGTGGAGAGCAGAGAAATTAAATGTGATCTCTGCATGTCCCACACATGAGACATTTGTGTGAGGGAACAGCCACATGAAAATGCACTTATATTAAGGATGGAAATTCGTGGTTTCAACTCTGTCTCCAAAGGCAGAAAATTGGAGGTGCATATGACAGCCTTCCAGAAAACAACTGCCCTCTCTGATGGTGGCACTGCAGTAAAACACTCTCCTCTCAGCAGACCATGGGCAGTTGAGGACAGCCCTTCTCATCATCCAACATTGTTATAGAGTCATCCAGATTGGAAAAGATCTCCAACCATTAACCTCACGGACCAGTTTTCCATGAAAGAGCTGCTGCTTTTTACTCTCCTCTGCAATTTTGCTGTCACTGATGGTTTTGGAGCAATAAACAAGTCACCCAGAATAGTGAGAAAATACACAATTATTTCAGTTTTGTTTGCAATCAGAAACCAGAATCAAGCCCTTCAGCCAGGTGATACAGCCAAAAGCCCGCTCAGGGACCACCTTTGTATCTAAGACCATCAGGGACTTGTCTTGGTGCTGTTGGTGCTGAGATGGACCCTCCACTCTAACAGCCTACACTGAAAGACTCTCCCAGTTCTTTTCTTTCCATGCTATGGAGATGCTGCCTCAAGCAGCTGACTCATTACTCTTGTGAAATGCTACACATCCATGTAGAGTTCATGGAATGAGAATGAAGAGGACCTTGATAATGCCCTCAGTGTCACATTATCTGTGGTAACCATTAAAAATGTGCACTCATCAACTGGGCTCAAAAGGAATTTGTTAACAGCTCAGCTCCAAATAAATGGTAAGACCAATTGAGATGATGCCACAGGTATCTGAGCAACTAACTTCATCTCATTACCTGCAACATGTTGAGGAGCAGACTCCTGAATTTGGTTCCTTCCACCATGAAGAGGGCCATTTTGTCACACAGCTTGGCTGCTGTGGAAGCAAAGCTGCGGTCCGTCACCGCTTTCTGGTAGATGGTCTTGACTATCTCCCCCAACATCTCCTCAGAGTTGGTGGAGTTCTGGGCCTCCTCCATGAAAGTGGTGAGCTTGGAGTCAACGTCACTGCTGTTGTTCCTCATGCTGTTGAGAATTTCAATTAATTTGTCCATTTTATTCTTTTCAGGGTCGGTGGTTTCCACCGTGACTTCGTCCTGGTCCGTGAAAAGGGAAAGACAAGGCGTCTGTTACACAAGGAAAAAACAGATATATATCAGCCCATGTCCTTGCACAAACAGCAAAGGGGGAAGGGGGATTGGGAGGACATAAACAGAGAGAAAAAAGACAAAGCATCTTTAAGTGGCACAATAGTATAACCTCAGCATTGGAAAGCACAAGCGCATGCATCTTGCCCCAGCAATGTTCCCTTTCTCCATTTCCCACACCCCTCAATCCCAAAGTCCTACCCCTCAGCTCATAGAGAAGATGTGCTTGAGGGTCCTGAGCCAGGATGCCAAAGTCTGACTACTTCCGACTGCCTTTGGCATCAGTTTCTGGTGTCTGTGACATCATGACAATGGACATTTTTTTGCTTCTTTTTAGAAAGTACACTGATGTTTGCAAAATCTTCAAACAGCAATCCCACAAAAAAAATCTCATATTTATACTTTAATATAAAATACTTAAATACAAATATATTTACATATATCTAAATACAAATAAGTATTTAAAATATATATATAATGATGTAAATTGAGATCAAAGAAGTAACATGATCTCAGCATTCAAAGAACTCTTGACTTTTCCATCTTTCGCCTGTTACGCTTTTCACTTCCCATCATTACCACAGAAATTATTGCTTCTTTTCAACATTTCATTATGCATTTGTTCCTTTTTCCCCAGGGTCAGGCATGCATCCTGCTAGTTCTGGTCTGCTCTCTTCTACCCCTCCAGCTCAATCTCATACAATATAAACCTGTAGCAATTTTTTTGACAAACCCAATCCCTGAGGGAGTTGTCCAAACCTCCCACAGGGAGGCTGGTTGTGTTAACAACACCCACCCAAGACTGGGTGCTGATGAGATTTTTATTCTTACAAGATTCTAAATTTCTGAGAAGAGCATTAAAATTAATACTCTGAAAGTCTCTACTATACTTCCATTGCTTTAAAGAACATAAAAATAACTAACAAAATCTCTTACTCCCCCTCATGCCACATCCAGAAATAGTAAATGCTCATGCATTCAAAGGTATACATTTCCAACATGCACTCCCATGGAATTGTATATGTTCAGGTTATTTTTGCTCTGTATTTTTGAAATCTCATTAGAGACAACCCCATGGATGCTTTTTACAGTCTGACAAAAGAATCTCAAGAGAAAGCATCTGAGTTTCATAGGGGGCAAATGGAGATATCATCTCCAAATTCCTCAGAAATCTGTGGCTGAATATTGTTTCCAAAAAGGATTTCTCCTCCGTCACTTGCATGCAATACTTTTGTTATTGTTGGGTTCTTGGAAGGAAGGGGGGAGATAAGGGCATTTCAATTCATTGCAAAGATAAATGGATATCAGCTTTAAAGCAGCAGAGTCCAACTATTCAGCACTCAGGAGTCAAAGTTTGGGATTTAGTTCTGCAATTGCAGAGAAAATTTCCCTATTTTAGATGTTTTTTTTGTGAAGTGACTGAGCTCTTCAGACCAAGAGGGAGCTCATATGTGCATCAGCCTTTCCCCAAGGAAAAGGTGAGAGTTCCCAGTTCTTGGAGAACTCAAGCTGGTAGCAATCTCAACCAAGAAGTCAAGCTCACTTATTTCAATAGAAGGCCTCCTGAAGAAGCACAAAGACACCTCAAGAGAAGTGCTGACACTGGGGGATTAAAGTAAACTGGGAGCATTGATGGAAATGCCCCTTGAGTCCACCCCACCCTTTGCACGGAGAATGACTCAGAAAAAAAAGAGCAACTCGAGGAATGACACCTTTTCTTTTAGCCTCCTCCTCAGCCTGTCCTTAGAAGACTGGAGCAGGTTGATCTTGGGCCTGTCCCCGGCGCTGTCCCTCCGCTTGCCCTCGGGCTCGGGGGTGCCCTGCTGGGGCTGCCTCTCGGCGGCCTCGGGGCCGCGCGGCGCCTCGGCGGGGACGTGCGCCGTGCCCGCCGAGCTCTCCTCGATTTTCAGACTCTCAGTCTCTTTGGCGTTTCTGTGCGTGTCTTTGTCGTTGGGAGAGTGCTTCTGGTTGTGGTGCCATCGCCGGTTCTGGCTGTAGCCGTGGTGGCCCGTCCTGCCCGAGGAGTGAGGGGCTTGGCCTCCTTGGTAGAGTTTCTGGTGGTCCCTGTTATGCTTGGTGCCGCCCTGCTGATGATCCGCGTGCTGCTGGGACTTGTTCCCGCTGGGAAGTCTCTGCTGTCGCCTGGAAAGTCAAAGAAAGTCACTGAGAAAGCCAGCAGGGCACAGAAAAAAAAGTTTTTAAACTCCTTTTAGCTGGAAACCAAACAGGTTTTTTGGTTTGGTTGTTTGTTTTTTTTTATTTTATTTTGCAAGGTGAATGACAAAGAATTAAAAAAAAAAAAAAAAAAAAAAAAAAAAAAAAAAAAAAGGTGGAAGAAAGTTAAAGAAAGTTCACCCATTCCTTCATGATTCTGTTGGGCCAACACATTTGTTCCACCAAACAGCTTGGCCCTTGGCAGGGGACCACAAAAGGGGAGGCAATTTCTTGTCATCTAACAACTCATGCTTCTTAATTTATTTCAGTGACAGTCATATTTCAGCTGGAAGTTTTTGTGAAGTTGGACAACTTGACTTTGGTTCCCAGGAAAAAATTTCCCAGGTTTCTGTGTTGAATTCTCTCAGGTTTCTTTGTTACTTTCACACTAACCAGGAAAGACAGCAGCAGCAAGTCAGGTAGGCAAGAAATACCAGGAGTTTTTTTTTTTCTGAAGGCTTTAGAGCTCTTGATACACCTGACCTACACCTTCTCCTCCTGCCTGCCAACATGGCACACTGCTGCATGGGTTTGCAGTGAGCTATTTTAAGTGTATCAGGAATTTCTAAATGGAAAAAAAAGTTAACTAAAAAGCAAGATACTCAGTAAACTGGTAATCTGCCCACACCAAATGGTTTTGTTGGTCTTATTCACACACATCCTTCAGCACTGCTACACCAGGACAGGACACACACATGGATGAAAAGAGGATCATACTTGGCTCTCCAGGACCCACAGCCTCCAGGCCTGTGTATACAGAGCTCCAAATGGGTAACATGGAAACCCAACAGCCACAAAGAGGAGGAATTGCCCCCTGAAGGGTTTACTTGAGAAACGACAACATCTCAGAAAGAGTGAGCGAGCCCCTGAGCGCCGGCCGTAACCGGTAGTCGAGATGGCAAATCCCCAAAAAAACAAGAGTTGAATGGAAGAAATGCTTTGGCAGTCTGAGGCATCTCAGATTTCCAAACATGCTGCAGCGTGGCTGTCCCCAGCGCAGAAGGCAGAGCTGGAATGCCATGATCCAGGATGTGCCTAAGATGGAGACAGTCCTGGCACTGGCTGCTTCCACCAGGGCTGGATTTTCACCAGGGTTGCCCTAAACATGCTGGCATCCCCTGCCTGTTGTCTCTTTGATATTCTTGGCTCTGAAAGCTCTTGGGATGTTTTTTTACAAGGCTGCTGGGAGCAGTGCTTGAGGGTGACACAGGACATCACCCCAGTATCAGCCCTAAAAACAAGGAAACAACTTTGAGTACTGTGGTGACCACAGTGGTTTGACTCTGGACTGGCTTTGTAGTCATGATACAAAACCTGGTCAGCCTCATCCTTCGTCCAAAACTCCCACCCCAATCTGAATGAATAGCAGTGTTTACTTTCAACCCATCCCACAGCAATTAGTTTTATTTTCATCACTGGCACTGCTCAGCTAAGAGAGCTCGGATGAAGGAAGCAGCCATTCACAAATACATTTCAATGGTCAGCAGTCTCCAACCCTGCCTGCCAAAGCCATCTGCCCAGGGAATCTGTATTCCTTGGCATCCCCAGGAGTCAAAACCTGTTTCTGAGGCCAACTGACTTTTAACCATAAAAAGAGAGGGCTCGTGTTAAACAAACTCAGGACGAAGAGGTTTGTTCATGGCACTGGAAGGAATTTGTGTTTACTTTCAGACCACCAGATCCGGTTTTCTGAGATATTCAGTGTGTGGTGTTTGCTTCTGTTTCTCCTTCTTCTTCTTTTTTTTTTTTTTTTTTTTTTTCTCACAAACTGAATAGCATGGAATTAAAAAAAAAAAAAAAAAAAAAGGAAAAGAAAAAAAAGGAGATGGGAAAAGCTATCCTGTTTGCTGGAGCCTACAAGCATTTTATGAGTACAGATTCTCCACATCAAGTTTTCCTGGCATTTCTTTGTTTCCTCTCAGTAATGCAATCACATAAACCGCTTTGTAAAGAGCAATGCTTATTAAAAGGGGAATGTCAAAATAAAAGTTAGTTAAAAACCTTATCTGGTACTAAGCCCCCACAGGCCCAAGTGTACAAGAGTTTTGCTTTCTGTGGTTTTGCTCTTCTCCCAGACATCTGAGTTTAACTGTTTGGTTGCACTTCAAGTCTCAGCTTATAAGCTAGTCAGACTGCAACTTTATTTAATTTGAAAATGTTGCACAGAAATTACAGAAGTTGCACAAAGACACGCTGTAATTTCAGAAGCAAGGGAAAATGCCTGGAAATGAGCTGGGAACCAAAGTTGGCCATAAATTCCTGCAAGAAATGTATGCAGGGGCAGTTTTTTTCTAAAGATATGATGATATTGTAAACCAAGCTCTTAATGTTTAAGGGCTATGAATGAAAAAAAGGTTTAAGATTAAAAAAACACCTAGTTAAGCCAATGTGGAATGTGCAAGATTGTTCATTTTGGGGCTGTTGCAATAGGATGGGGGAGATGGGATGGGATCTCCTCCACAGCACATCTAAAAGGTTATGCCTCCAGGGCAAGGGGCAAACACAGACCAAAGCTCTGCAATTACTGGCCAAAATAGTGGAAAATATCAGAATTAAACAAAAGTTTTGGGAAAAAAATTGCATGAAATAGAAGGCAAAGGAAGGAGAATAGCAAATAAGGAGCAATGTCTGTGACTTGGCAGCAGTCAGGGGTCTAGACAATCATCCAGCATTCAGGCAAAGACTCGTTGTGTGTTTTTATCTTCCCAACACCCCAGCAAAGAAGAACAGCCAAGAAGAAATAGGATCTGCAGGGAAGAAGAGCCAAAGCAGGGAGAACAGGGCTCAGATCTTAAAACTTTCTTGGCTTGCACAGCATCTCAAAGCCTGGGAGGTTGGGATGACCAATGCTTGCTCTCAGGTGTGACCAAGGTGCTGGGGACACAGAGAGCCCCAGGAAAGGACAAAATGAGGACCTGGGTGTCCTGCCACACTTCCACTGTGGTTGTTGGAAACAGCCTTGTGCTTCTTCAAGGGCAGCTCTGTAGGTGATGGCAGCTAAAGGTGATGTTCCAAGATGGTGCCTTGGGGTATGTGCCAAGTAAAGGGAACCAGGCCAGGGAAGCACCCAAATGCACCTCCCAACTCAGGCTTTTAGGTCTGACATGCTGAAGGGAGGAAGCTGAAGCTTGAATCACACCAATACCACCAATTAAAGCAAGAATTCACCCCAGAAAAATGCTGCAGTTACTGGGAAATCCTTCCTCTGTCCCCCTCTGCTCATCCTTAGCCTTAAGGATGCAGTGCCTTGTAGGGAACCATAATTTAGCTACAAGAAAAAGCATCTGGACAGTACAATGGTTTCTTATCTCTTGACTCCATTTAACATTAAATAACTATTTTCACTTCAAAGGCCAAATTCCAATTCAGTTCAAGACTCCCCCTGACTTCAGTGGGATTTGGCCACCAGACAAAATGGAAACTAAAGAGACATTGAGAGTCACAAAGAAATTGCAAAAGTACTGAAAACCAATGGGAGACAGTCAGGGCTGCCAAGCTGGAAATAGGATGGTATTGCTTCTGCTATTGTTTCTCCAACCATTTTTTTATTTAATTAACTAAATGAGATACCTTTCAACGGAATTTAGATCTGACAAATGTCTGTTCTGTCGGAGAAGCCTACGCAAACAAATCTAAGGCTTCAGCTGTCTTGGTGATTACCAGCCTACGTGCTCAGAAATACATGATTCCTGCAAGTTTTTACTACACCGTTTACTCCCAAAGAGAGCAGCAGGAAGGCACAAGTCTGGGGAAAATAGCTCTAGACACGTGGACAGCTGTGGTCTAAAACACAGTTGCTCTGTCCTGTCAGCCTTGCCCATATCCCCATGAGTAAGATGAGTCTTTGGAGAGCCCTCACCATTTGTCTGGCATGTGGGGAGCTGGAGGACAATGTGGGGCTGCATTCTCCTGGTGAGTGCACAGAGATCTGGGTAAACAAATCCTACAAACGCTGAGAGGTGAGGAGTCACATTAGAGCACTGGTCCTGTGAGGGGCAGTTGAGGGAGCTCAGGTGGCTCAGCCTTTAGAAAAGGAGGCTCAGGAGGGACCTGCTGGCTCTGACAGGAGGATGAAGCCAGGGGGATGTTGGGCTCTCTTCTCAGGGAATGAGAGGAAACAAGAGGAAATGGCCTCAAGCTGTGCCAGGTGAGGTTTAGAATGGATACTGGGAAAATTCCTTAATTGAAAGGGCTGTCACGCCCTGGCACAGCTGCCCAGGGCAGTGGTAGAGTCCCCATCCCTGGAGAGATTTGAAAGCTGTGTGGATGTAGCATCTGGGGACGTGGGTCAGTGGTGGCACTGGCAGTGCTGGGGGAATGGTTGACTAGGGGATGGTCTAAGAGGGCTTTTCCCATCTAAACTATTCTGAGATTCTATACATTGCCAGTGGCACTTAAGACATTTACCCCACAATGCAGAGCACCTTGTATGGCCAAACAGACTGAAATCCCATCCTGGGACTGAGAGACCAGGTCTCTGCACATGCTGGTTCCTGCCCTTGGAGAATCTGCCTGGATACTTGCCCTCAATCTCAGCCAGCTTCCCCATGGCACAAACTCTCCAGGACACCATACCTCCTTGCAGAGCAGAAATTCTGATTTAGTCCTGCTTTTGTGCAGAGCAGAATACCTGGTGGGCATAGCCAGGGCCACCCAGTAATTAACAACTAATACGGACCTGCAGACACTCAGTCAAGAGTTGAGAATGAAGAGTGATGCCAAGGTCAAGCATTCCCCATCCCTTGCATCCTTCTGGTGCTTGAATGAGCACATTCCTCACTGCATTTGACAATTTCTCTGCACCCTTCTGTCTGCTGGGGCAGGGTCTCATCTCTGTGTGAGGATCAGGAACATAATGCTAGGTCTTGGAAGCATCTCGTGATCAGCCTTGCTATCAACCTGCCTGTAACTAATTAGCAACTGTTGTTGCAAGGGATGGATTAAGATCACAGTCATAGAATGGTTTGGTTTGGAAGGGACTTTAAAGATCACTCAGTTCCACCTCCCTGCCACGGGCAAGGACACTTTCCACTACATCAGGGTGCTCCAATCCCCACCCAGGCTGGCCTTGAGCACTTCCAGGATCTGCACAGGAATGGACTCTGTGGGACCTTCCATGCCCATGATGACCCCAGATCCCTCTTATCCACAACACCCCTCAAGGCTGGGGGAGCAGAGCATCCTCAAGGAACTCAGCAGCTGCTCCTGCAAATAGAGGACTGGTGGGGCTCACCCTGTGGGATGTCAGGCCACCTCTCTCATCATCTTTCTGAAAATCTCAACACAATCTTCCATTGAGGGAGGGAAATTAAAAAGAAATCTCTTACAATCACCACCAAAAGAGTAAAATTCTCATGTGGATTATGGGGCATGTGGGTTATTCCTGGCTGTACTATCTAGCTGCCCAGGAAACTCAGCCTGAAGAGGGAAAGGGCAGGAAGAAGCAAAAACCTCTGAAACATCCCCTGAACAAACTCATGTCTTCAGGCCCAGTCTTTCTGAACTAAGCATATTCCAGCCAGACCACAAACAATTGGACTGGTATCCTGAAGCAGGCACTGCTGGAGAGGTTTGGGCATGGCAGTACTACTGTGGTCAGAAACATCCATCATCACTGGCTTTGACCAACTAAGAGCACTGTGGTCCAAACTGGAGGGACTGTAGCATCCCAGTTAGGACCTGGTGAATTTTATACCATCTGAAACTGGTACCAAGAGGTCTGGGGAATATTGTTATTATAATGAAGGAAAAGGTCTGAATTTCTATTCTAGAGGCCTGACTTTCACTGGAAGTACTCTACAGCAAGCCTGGCTCCATCAAAGGCACTCTGATGTTTCACATGCATGGATAATGGTAACTCAGTACTGCTTTGATGCAGGGTGCATCACAGCCCAGCCCCAGCCATTTTCTAACCTTGCTATGGCTGAGAATGGGAAACACTCAAATAAGCTTGACAGTTCCACACAATTTAATCAGAAACCTCAAAACCCCACAGAAAGCAATAACCACCAGTTTCAAGGATGAAGAACACAGGATTTGTGTTGTGTTTTCCCTTTGGCTTTCTCTCTCAAACTGGTTTCACTTGGCTCCAGTTTCATTTTTGTTTGCATTTTTCTCAGATGAGAAGGGAACAAGATGTCATGTTCACTCCTGAAAACAAAAATGAAATTATTCACACTTCTTTCATGCCTTTCTGTCACCAGGGATAGAGACCACCCCAACTGCTAGACTGAGCCCACGTCATCTGGACAGACACGGTATCTTGGAAGTGCAGAAAGTCCACCTGTCAAAATGGTGGTGATCAAGATTTAAAACCATCTTTGAACAGCTGAGATGAAGTGCATACTTCAAGTCTTACATGTATGCATCTTTAAAAACATACAGTGAACGCCAGAAGACAAGCACAGCCAACCAAAACAACACTGTGAGGGGAGAAAATGTTTGTGATGAGGCTCAGAGTCTCTGACTGCTGGGAAAAGCATTATGAAACCCTCGTGTGAGTTGCCTCCATGAGCACAATGCTCTTTGCCACCACCTTGGTCCTGAGGTACAACCACTGCTGACAACCCTTCCTTTGGGCCTGGACACCACATCTGCCTTTGTTTGCTAAAGATGATCTTGTTTGCTTCTCTGGAGCATAATTAGGCTCGCTACAAACCAACATGGTAGCAGTGGTTTTCATAATGATGGCTGTAAAACACCAGCACAGGTTGCTCAGAGAGCTGGTGGATGCCCTACCCCAAGAAACATTCAAGGCCAGGTTGGACAGGGCTGAGCAACCGTGTTCTAGTGGAAGATGTCCCTGACCATAGCAGGAGATGGGACTGCATGAGATTTAAAGGTCTCTTTGAACCCCAGCTATTGTATTAATGTGATTCTGCATCTTTACATCCAAAATTCCCACTGATTCACAAGGAAATGGATGAATGATGAGCTTCTCCCAGCCCATTCACAGGAGCACCAGCCAGCTCCTGTGCTGCAGGAGCAGAGACAGTGCTGCTGGGCTGAGGGGCCATGGCACAGCACCCCTTGGGATGGGCTAAAAGCACTGAAAAGCAAACCTCACTACTGCTGAAGCACAAGGAACAGGGAACAGCCCTCTCACTCTGCAACGCTTGGCTGCACCGCCTGCCTGAGTCAGCTATTTTCTTCCAAGCCTCATGGAAATGAATCTTCAGAAAGAATTTAAGGAGCTGTTTTGCAACACCAGCTTGGGAAAGACATCCCAAGTACAGATGGCATGTGAGATAGCTCTGAAACAGCTCCTTTATGCTTTGCTGGATCTCCCACAAATCAAGAGGGATGTCGAGACTGAGGCCCTTGCTGCACAGAGCAGGAAACCAGGGAAGGCACCTCCTGGACTTCAAGGCTGACTGCCCGGACCAGTGTAGAAATCACTGCTGTGATTTCTTGGAGAAATTGCTTGGAAATAGTTCTCTTCGTAAACTACATTACTTGGAATTACGTTGTTGGATTCTCAGGACTGTAAACAAGATAGCAAAAATTACATAAAAACCATCGGAAAACACAGTGACAAGGCACTGAGTCCAGTTTAGACAAAACAGTTTAAATTAAGACACGACCACAGTACACAATGTTTCCCAAACATAAACGGATCCTGGACTACTGGTAAGAATGTGGCTTGAATGAATATGGAATCATCTTTTACTACTTTGCAATAAAAGAGCTTATACTTCAGACTCCAGGCTGCCTCCTTTAAAAATACACCCAGGCTGATCAGTTAACCCGAGATCTGATAATCCCTCCAAGAGATATAAACTTTAAACCCATGCCAAGATGCACAGACACAGCCCACCACCATCCCCCTGTGGTCCTGTCCCCCAAGACACATCCTAAATAGTACAATGAGCCCCCACCTGCTGCCTTTGTGTTCAGCTGTCTTTCCTTAGACCCTTGTGCCTCTTTGACCTGAAGCAAGGAGACATCCTAGAGTTTTTTTCTTTTTTTTTCCATATCCTATTTATACCAGTGCTTTCTAGTGAAGAAATAAATGTCTTTCCTGTAGGAGCTGGGGCAAGATTTGACAGGATCTCCTGACAGCTGTCCAGACATATGAGATGACCCAAAGTCAATGGCAAGCAGTTACTTCCGAGACAGGGGTCCAGTAAAACATCAATCCAAGCTGCAGAGATGCTTTGGATTTAGGTGTGCCAGAATCCTTTCTCAAAAACATTAAACTGAATTCTATAAACAAGATGCAGCAGCGTATAGCATTTAATGTAGAGATTTAGGAGCCAGGATTGATCTGAAAATTGATTTATTACATCTCAGTGACAATCCTAAGCTGTTTCCCGAATGTTTACTTAACTCTGTCCTACTGTCAAAAGAAGAGTTCATAGAATTATAGATGGTTTGAGTTGGAAGGGGCCTTTTACAGGTCATTTAGCCAACCCCCCCACCCTGCAAAGAGCAGGGTCACCTTCAACAAGAGGAGTTCTCTGCTCCTGACCCCACTCCTGCCTCCTCTCTCATACTACCCCTAACACTCCCACAGAATCACTAAGCTGTGCCAGGGTCTGATTCACTCCCAAAATTTAATTTCTCTTGGATGAGTTTTCACTTGTCAGTTTGGATGGGAACACACTGCCTGGGGAAGGCACAGATCTGGGCCACCTTTCTGCAGCTCTGATGTCACAGAGCTGTTGGTCCTTGCTGCTTGGGGACCCGAACCCCCAGCTTTAATCAGGCAATTAGGAGGATCCACAGCATCTGCACAATGCTGGGAATGGCTGGAGCAATGTTAGTTTAAATGAAAGAAAGAAGCCTGTTGTCCACTCGTGCCCTGAGGCTGTCACGCTAAATAAAGACATTATCAGAGAAAGAGCAGAGACCCAGTGCCTTCATGCCTGTCAATGACCCTGACACCTTCTGAATCAATCTAGGGACACTCTCTCCCACAGATGGTCCCTTGGAGACAGACTGCTGTGGCTTTAGTAGGAATAAATGGAAACAAAACAGTTAACAAATACCCAAAAATAGACCACAGCTAACTTTTTTTTTTTCTTTTTTAATATGGAGATGAAAAATCCCCGGGTGATTTATGTGTCAGCAGAGATATTAGCTGCATATAATAGATGCAATATTTTTAATACTAATATTTTGGGCTGAGACAAGAGCCGGAATGGAAAGTATTTCCAGTGCCTTGACTTCTTTATTTTGCAAACATCAGTTGCTAACTGGGGTCAGACAGAAATATTGTTTCTGCAACAAGAGCCCAAACAACTTAAGCTGGCAACTTCTTCACACACTAACCATGCCAGGAGGCCCTGCAGAGCTTCAGCTTGTTGCTCCCTCCCAGGTCCCCAGGGCCAATGTCCCCAGCTTGGGCTTGCAGGGAGAAGGAGTGGGTGGAAGATGCTCTTCTGCTGAGAGGGTGACTACTTGCTGAGACCAAAAACTGGAAGTCACCACCCAAACCATGCAACCACACCACTGAAGTGCTGCTGGACTTCTTCAAATTTGGGCCAGTTTTCATTGAATGACATTGTATGAGACAGTGGGTGCCATAAAGCCTTTTACTCATACCCACTGAAAATGTCAACCTGTGCTTGCCCTTGTCTCTGAGCTCAGTTGCCAGATACTCTGGGGAGCAATTTAGCAGCAGGAAGCCCTGGGTGCTCACTCCAAGGCAGGGGCACATTTATATTTGAGGATGGAGAGCATGAGGAAGAAACAAGTTATTGCACTTCATATTCACTCCAGCAACAACGCCTCCATGAACTCACGGTGGAAAACAAGGTGTAGATGGATAAATCCACTTCCAGTGCTGAGGAGCCGTGCAGGAAACACTCCACCAAAGAGAAAGCCATTTCAATAACAGATCAGTTTCCTAGAGCAGAGGAACCTGACGCTTTATTTCCTTCCCTCAGTTCTGGCTGGCTGAAATAGCATCACGTAGTCAGGCGTGTTTGCACTGTGTGACACTGAGAGAAGCCCTGCAGGGGAGGCTCACGGGTGGCAGGGCTCACACACAGGAGGATCTGGTGGCCACAGGTTCACTGCAAGGTCTGTGGTGGGGGAAGGTCCAGACTCTTTCCATCTTCCCACCTCGGTTTCCTCACAGCCAAAGGGGAGATGCTGAGAGCAGTCCTCTGCCAAAAAGCACCTTGACCAACTTTGATGAGGTGTTCTGTTGTCCACCTCTCTGGCTGTCTGCCCTGGGGATGGCTCTTGCATTCCTTCCCTGTGACCCACCCTACACCCCATTGACCCAACAGCACCTCACACATACACACACAATGAAGATTTTCCTCACATGTTAGGTAAAAACAAATAAATCACACCATCTGCTACCAAAGCAACACCAATACAAGCAATACCAAAGACATGGACCTGCTGGGCTGAGTGCAGAAGAGGCCATGGATATGCTCTGAGGGCTGAGCCCCTCTGCTCTGGAGACAGGCTGGGGAAACTGGGGGTGTTCACCTGGAAAAAAGAGGCTCCAGGGAGATCTCACTGCTGCCTTCGAGTACTTAGAATGCTTATAAAAACAAGAGAGAGCAACTTTTTACACAGGCAGGTAGGGATAGGACAAGGGGGACCTGTTTTAAACTTAAAAAGGGGAGATTTAGATTAGATGTTAGGAAGAAATTCTTCCTGTGAGTGTGGTAAGGCCCTGGCACAGGGTGCCCAGAGCAGCTGTGGCTGCCCCTGGATCCCTGGCAGTATCCAAGGCCAAGGATGGGGCTTGGAGCAGCCTGGGATAGTGGAAGATGCCCCTACTCATGGCAGTGAGTGGAACAGGATGAGTTTTAAAGTCCCTCCCTAACCAAAACATTCTATAGGATTCTGTCAAGATGACCAAGGTGTCCCAGGAGGAGGACCAAAAATTGCTCAGAGAGTTCTGGAGCATCTCTCCTATGAGGAAAGGTTGAGAGAGCTGGGGTTGTTCAGCCTGGGCAAAGCTCTGTAGAGACGTTATTGCAGCCATTCAGTACTTACAGGGGTAAGAAACCTTAAGATCATCTAGTCCAACCATTAAAATGGGAAAGCACTGCTGGGAAGCAGCATTGCATGCACACCCTGCTCCTCTCACCCTCTTCCTGCTGTCCACTGCTGGTCACCAAACCAGCTGGTCTTGTGTGACCACAACTCTCCTCTTGCCCTTATGGCCATTCTGTCCATCTCCTAGCACACCAACAGCACATCCAACTGCAAGTTAAGAACCCTGCTGATGCAGGATGGTATGGCAACCACAAGATAAGGGGAGTGATGTCCCAGCTGGGAGGGGGTGGCAGGCACAGCCAGCGGCACACGTGGACAATTAGGTCCATAATTCATTAGGCTGTGGTAACACAATCACCCAGCTGAGCCCTGCAAGGAACAAACCACTGGGTTCCTATTGTCCTCCAGGGACCTGCAGCCTGGAGAATTAATTTAGTGTATTAACTCCCAGAAAATCAAACCAAAATGATGATTTGTCTCTAAACTGCCTTCTGCCAACCCCTTGGCTGGGGCCCTACCACCACCAGCTCTGCCTGGGCAGGGCAAGCATCCACTTCTGGGACTGTCATGACTATGAACACTTAAAGTCCTTGAGGAGTCTCACCACAAAGGACCAGCACTTCAATAAGGAACTCTGCTTCTTGTCCTCAAGGAGGTTCAGCTCCAGCTGGCACAGCTTTCTTGGCTGTGTGTTTCAGTTGCAGGTAGAACTGTGAGAAGAGTGAGTCGGACTTGATGATCTTTATGGGATCCTTCCATTTTGACGTATTCTACGATTAGGACAAGGGGTAATGGTTTTAAACTAAAGAAGAAGATATTTAAATTAGGTAATTACAAAGAAATTATTGACTGTGAGGGTGCTGAGGCACTTGCACAGGGATGCCCAGAGCAGCTGTGGCTGCCCCAACCCTGGAAGTGTCCAAGGCCAGGTTGGACAGGGCTTGGAGCAAACTGGGCTAGTGGAAGGTGTCCCTGCTCATGGCAGGGGGTTAGAATGAGGTGATTTTCAAGGCTTCTTCCAACCCAAACCATTCTATGATTTCTTTCAGAGATGCACCCTTACTGCAGTTGTTCCTGAAAATAGGCAGAACTGCACCTGTTATTTTAACATCTCTGCTTAGGTACTGTCAGCTACTTAGAAGAGTTTCTTGCACTGTTACATTCTAAACACTATGATTTATCTAGATGCAAGTATTGCTATTTTCTGTTGCAGGCAAGTGCACCACCAGACTCACTTTTGTCCTTAAAAAGAAAAATATCAGTCCTGCATTTGCTTCTCTTGGAGAAGAGGCAGTTTTTCACAGCCACCACTATGCTGGCTCAGCTCCCCCACAGCCTGCTCAGCATGGGTGGCTGTGACATCCCTGTTGGGCTTGGGGTTTTCCCTCTGCACCCCCAAAGTCCCCTCCAGTAAGCCTCATCAGCTCCCAGGAGGGCATGGAGAAGACAGGAGCATAAGGATGAGGATAAACCCCTGACTTCCAGATGCTGCTTCAAGGGTTCAGACTCACGTGCTGTTAAACCTAATTAACTTGATTTGGAAATCCTACTGAGAAGGAAAGGAGTGTTTCAACTTCTTCAATTCCTTCCCTTCCTCTCTCTTTCTTCTCTTCCAACAGAAGTTCAGCAATGTCTTGCAAATACTTTAGCTCAGTGCTAATTTTCAGTGAGTACTCAGTCCATATTAAGCATTTCGTTTTGATCCAGCTAGGAATGGCCCTTCAGACCTAAAATAACGTCTTGATATTCTTGTTTTTAATAAACATCCTCTCCTCTCACTGCAAAGCCCTCAGCAAACGGCCCTGAAAGAACAAAAGACCTTTCTGTATTGTTTTAAGTTCTCTTCCTTTCTGAAAAACCTCAATTAAAATGGTGAAAAAGCTACTATACTCTGTAATTATGAACTCATTTCTATTCACTCACTCAGCAGGAGAGCTTTGTCCTGTTGACCTCTGGGAACGAGTTTCTAAGGCTCTTCCAAAATTTCACAGCCTTAAAGCCGACACATTCATGCCAGCCGTAAAACACGTCCACCTTCGCCTTCACCCAATATAACTTGCAATCTTTAAACCCGGGGTGAGAGCTGCTCCTGTCACTATTTTTATTTGTGAGAGGAGCCTTAGCACTGGCCATGAATGGACTGGCTCTGGAAATAGTGCAATCCTTTCCAGACAGCATGAAAACTGCATGAATATGAGCTGTCAGCTGACTGTAAAGAGTTTTCACACAAATACCTTGCATGCCACATTCCTGAGTGATGGCTGGGATATTCTTTATCTTCCCAGTACAAGAACTACCTGGCCCAAAGAGGATGCACCCCAACCTCTTGACTTGCCAATGGAATGTCTGTGGGAAGAAGTGTGGAGACTTCTTTTGGTAAAGTTCCATAGGGGAAACAAGAGGGAAAGCAATTTTTTTCTAAGAAAGGAAACAGCAGAAAAGAAGATGGTGCCTAAGAACACAGAATTAGCCAAAAATGAATGCAGAGGAGCAGATTTTCACATAAAATAAATTAATAATGTCCCTCAAACACAAGCTAGAAAAATAGTTTTAAAATAAGTCCTTTAAATAGGACTACAGATTGCTCTGCTTTAGAGCCAGTTACCAATCCTCCCAAGATTTCATGTGTCCATAACACATCTTAAAACACACATTTATTTTGTCTTTACACTTAGGACCAAATCTAAGGGAACACATAAACATTCACAGCTTAGGCACAGCTCATCAAATAATTTCCCAGAATCCCACTCAACTCCAAAGGCTTGGGTCAGCTCATGCTTAGCCTGAAATGTGCAAAAAGCATCCCAGCTATGCACCTTCTGATAACCACTCCAGTATCTCCCCAAACCCCTCTCAGGAGGGGTAAAGCCTGTTTCTACCTTAGGACATATCAGATGAATCAAGTGGACCCACCAGCTCTCTGCCTGAAGAAAGAAGATGCCACCTCTTCTGGAAGAAGGTTTAAATTGATAATTGATGTGACATTGAGCTAGGGGTTGTAGCCTTTAAGGGGCTCAGGGCTAAATCCTTCCACCTGTGATGACAACAGTTCTGCTGACACCTGTTTATGAAAAGAAACAAGTGACTACAAGTAACTACACACCTCAGGCTGCTGAGAGACCAGTGACTGGTGTTGAATCCTGCTCATCAGCAGCACCAAGCCAGTCTGGCTGGTAAACCTCAGAAGTGTCACCACTCCCTCTCTCCTATCTCACCTGTCTCTTTTTAATCCACTGTATGCTTTGTGATTGGTGTGCTGAGTTATATTTGGTTTCAAAAAGAGGAAAGAAAAACAAGAACAGTGAAGGTACTTACTTTACCACATAACTTAGGGCTTGGGTTGGAAGGGACTTTACAGATAACCCCGTTCCAACCTCCCTGCCAAGGGCAGGGACACACCTTCCACTACCCCAGGGTGCTCCAAGCCCCATCCAACCTGGCCTTGGATGTTTCCAGGGATGGGGCAGCCACAGCTCCTCTGGCAGCCTGTGCCAGGAGCTCACCACCCTCACTGGGAACAATTCCTTGACAAATAGCCCAACCAACCCTGCCCTCTGGCAGTGGGAACTCATTCCTCTTTGGGCTACCACTACATGCCCTTCTCGTGAAAGTCTCAATCCCAATTGAGACTGGGATGCCCAGTCTGAAGTGTCTAAAGTTCTTGCTGAAGAGAACCCAGAAACAAATCCTAGTCCCAGCATTCCCTCCAATGTGAGGTGTTTTGGCTCAGCTCCTCCCACATCTCTTTGTTTTTCAGACTTCCTTGGTTCTGGTCAACATGGGAAGGCAAAATAAAGCAAGGAAATCTGTTCTCTGTAAGATGAACAGGCTAACTTTTCTTATGTGGGGGTGAAGCATCCTCCAAACTTCATTGAACACATCCCCTCTGAGCATAATGGAAAGTTGGGCCTCCAGTTCATATCTGGTCAAAGCAGTTATGGCACAAGCAGTGGGATCCAGATGTGACACTGGAGATGCCTTGCAGCATCTTGTTTGGCTTCCAGCCATTCTGCTGCTGGTGTCATAAGGTCTGGTGTCTGACAGCTCCTTGCATGGAGTTTGAGACAAGCTAGGGCACCTGATATAGCACCTGTGATCATGGGGGTGAAGCCCAGCAATCTCTGTAAAGGTGAGCACTGAATGAGGTCTCCCATGTTCCCCCCAAAGCCTTGGACTCAAAGAGTGGCTTCTCTCCTAACCTTCTCCACAGCTGCAGAGTCACCATGAGCTCTTGCTCCCATTCCAAAATACAAAAATTACAGAATCACACAGTGGTTTGGGTTGGAAGGAACTTTCAAGATGACACTCTTCCACTCCTGCCATGGGCAGGGACACCTTCCAGCAGACCAGACTGCTCTAAGCCTGGCCTGGAGTACTAGTAAAGTGACATCAGTGACAACTCCAGATCTCCAGACCAGCCCCTGATACCACACAGTAAAGAGTCCTACAAAATACTCAGTTTTCATAAAAACCACCTCCACCATAACCTCCACCACAGCCACACGCTGAAGTTCTGGATTTTTTTTGCTAGAGCAATTATTTTGCTTTCAGTGAAGCAACATCATAAGACACATTTCTATTGAGGTTTCATAACAGTAACGTGCTTTGCTAGTGGTACATAAAGTCTTTCAATCAGTGGCAGAGATGGATAAAAACAACCTGCAAAAGCCTCCTGATGCCATAAAGTCTACTGGCAGCTTGGCTATTTGGGTTAAATTTAGTCTGCAGGACAGGGGTCACTTCAGTCACCCAGACTGTGAAGAAAAAAAGAGTATAAAAGGTCTTGTGTTTTCGAGTTTTTATGTAATGACAAAGCCATTCTCAATAGAGAGGTGGCAACCCTGCAGCTGGGAAATGCACCCAGCTTGCTCCTGCCACTGCCTCCTGGCACCAGAAAAAAAGGAACAATGAAAGGAAAGGATAACATTTGCTTAGATGAGTATCTTTTAACCCTTCTGCATGGGTCTTTAGCTAGGCATATAAGGAGCCCAGAGCAGATATGGGGAACAGCAGTGGACATGCATCCCCTGACGTCCTGTCATGAGGACCTTGTCAAACTCACAGAGGTTTATCTTTCTACTGCCATTAGTGTTGAGCCCACAGAGCTTTCTGACTTTCACAGAAACGCTTTATACTTGCACATGCACAAAATGCAGAATCCTTTTGGCTGCTGCCAGCATCAGGAGAGGAGCTGTGAGCATGGCACCCCTCCCGTGGCATGCTCTGCCAGCAGGATCGTGGCCACACCACCTGCCATGGGTGGTGAAGTGTGGCTGGGCGTATTTTCACTGACACCCCCAAGCATGTAAGGCCTCAGTGCTGCCCATGATGCCAGAAACAAGAGCAGCTGGGTGGAGAAGGGACACCTTCCTCTGTCCCAGGCTGCTCCAAGCCCAGTCCAACACAGGACACTACCAGGGATGCAGGGGCAGCACAGCTGCTCTGGGCACCCTGTGCCAGGGCCTGCCCACCCTCCCAGCCAGCAATTCTTTCAACACCTAATCTCATTCTGCCCTCAGTCAATTTAAAGCCACTGTCCTTTGTCATGCTGTGTCCTGCTCATTGAGCCATGGTAAAAGGCAGCAAAAGGTGTTGATGGAGCCAAAGAAGCTCCAGACCTCACCTCCAAGTGCTCCCTCCTGACAAGAAGCTGCAGTGCTGCCCAGCAGCTCCACTCATGGCTGAGTCACACCAGCTGCACACCCACAGGGTGTCAGGGGGTGGCTTTTTGATCATTTGAGGACTGCTCCTTCAATGGGGAGCCTGGTGCAGGCTTTGTTCTCAACAACCTCCTCTCCCAGGAGTGGAGACTCCGTGCTGTGACCCCTGTCAGAGCCTTCCCCTCAACTCCTGGAAGGAAGGGCAGTGGGCAGGGTGATGCCACCATGTCTGGCCAGGTTTAAAGGGCTCCTGCTTGACCCTTCCCAACATAATCTCTGCCCTGCTGCATCATCACCTTACCTAAAGAGCAGCTGCTGGACCTACCAGATCCAAGTGACAACAGGTCCTACCCAACAGCCTCATGAGAGGGCATGGGAGTAACTACAAACACAGGGAGGAATGACTGTGTGTGGCTGCACTCCCTCCAGTTCCTTCTACCTGTAACTCCCCTGGTGTCAATCAGACTCTCCTCTGACTTCCAGTCTTAAATTAAATGGCCAGTTTTATCCACTTGCTCACAGCAGCATGTTTCTTCAGCAGAAACTGCTCTTCTTCCCCTGCATCTTTTACCCTTGGGTACCTTGAGAGCATCTGCATCCACCCCAGCCTCTGCCAGGCAAGGCTGAACCAGCTGTGTGAAGCAGCATTTCCTTCTCAAGTTTATTTATCCTTCACTTCCCTGGGTGACCCCGGGCCCTCTTATTAACAAACAGAAGGGGGGAAAAAAAGGCAGAAAACTTTTGTTTTCCATCTTATCTCATCTGAAATCCCCTTTGCTCATGGCTCCATCTCACTCCAGCACCACATGGTCCTGCAACTCCCAACCCTGTATCTTGTCCCTGAATGAGGAGATCTTGCCCTTGAAGGAACAAGCTGAGCCAAGCTGATTGCTGTGGTGTTTTACGACAGGGTGAAGCGGTAGAGTGCCCTTTATGGTGTTTTCAAAGGAAATTGTACAGGAACAATGTCCCGAGCAGCGTGGCTATTGAAAACCCTTCACAAAAGGAGTTTGTCACAAGAGGAAAAGCAGCTTAATCAGTCGAACTAATCACTGTAGGTGGTTGAGTGTCCCCGAGGGTCTGTAAAATTAAATATAATGGGAAAAGAAATATATCACAGCTTGCCTACGCTCCTCAGTGGAGCCGCCAGCGGATATGGGACGTTCCCTGCCTGGCCCTGAGCCCACCCTGACCATCTTTTGGGCTGTCCCTGGGCAGAACCATCTCCTTGAAACACCCAGGCCAGGGCCACATGGCTGGGCTGGGATGAGCCCCAGGAGGTTTCTCAGCAGTGCAGGCTTTGACTGGAGAGCTGGGACAGGGATGCCCGCTCTGTGTGCTCACCCCAGATAACCCAGAGCACGGCGTGGGCGCCAGCAGGAGGGTCAGTGGTGCTTACACAACCCTCCTGCTCCAGGAAGAGGAAACCGTCCCTGACAGCCACCCGGGGCTCTCCAGGGAAGGAGGATATTTCTGCCTCCCCCAGCTCTAATTAAATCCAGAAAACACACACACACACACACACACACACAAACACACACACACACAAATAATCCAGACTGTTTTTTCCTGATCATTTAAGTGCAAAGCCAAGTTAACACTAGGAAGTAAATAAAGTCAGACAATGCTAGAGAAAACTTGGGGACATTTCTGTAATTCTGTTCTTAAAATCTTTAAGTATCTGAGGCATGCTAAATGAGATGGGGAGGGCTCCTGAGCCTCTTTGCTCTCAACCTTTCCCTCCATGTATGAGCCAGGAGGAATTCTGCAGCCACAGATTTATGCAGGATGGACTTCCCAGGTGCAGAAACACCCCTCTCAAAATCTCATCCAACAGGAGGAGGAGAAGGGGAACACAAAGCTCAGTCACAGGTGAAGGTGATGGTCCTTCACCTGAGGCTGGCTGTGATCCCCAAGGACAGGCAGGGCAGCCTCTCATGGCCTTGGTCACCTCAAAGCCTGAAGACACACCAGCAGCACAGAAGAAGCACAAGAGATTCCCACTGCTTCTACCAAAAAGAGGGATTCAGAGGCCTTTTGCAAAGAGAGGATTGATTAACTCTTAGCCTTTTACTCCATCCTCTACAGGACATGGGGCTGCTCTTCTCCCTGCCATCATTTCCTGTTCTTGCCCCCAGACAAGGACCACCAAAAGCATCATGAGGTACCAGCCAGCATCTGTGCACACCCAAGGCTTTGCTTTCGATTTGTCTTGATTTGCAGCCTGATTTGTCTTTTGAATTCAACATAATGTTGAATCAATGTAATTTCAGTGGTGCAAACTTTTTAAGACTTTCCCAGCAACTCTTTCTTTCATCAGGAAAACTGTTCCCTTCCTCAAGTGACACAGAACCATTTCAGCACTGTTAACCAGAAGACCAAGGAGTAGGTACAACCCCACCTGTCTTAACCCACTGAAACTCCATATGTCCCCTGTAAATCCTGTCTGAACTGGCAATGATTTTTATTGTTCCTAAAAGGCTGGGGCAAGTCTTTGTCCATGTATTTCCATGCATTTCCAGGCTAAAGGATTTGGCCAGCTGGACCCCCTATCTCAAACACATCATACCAGGAGACCATGGGGGTTGGAAGAACCCTGTGCAACACAAAGTCAACTTGCAATGCAAGAAAAAAATGTGAGTTTTGGGAACTTTTTGAAAAACAAGGGGCCAAACTCAGAGCCCACCTGCTCAAGGAGATCACATCCCAGCACAGCTGGCTCTGCTAGCAGAGAAGCACTGAGTTAGGAAAGGTGAGAGGAGAGGAGTTGAAAATGGGTCTGTTGTGCCCCATATCCACAGTATCTTCTTGGAGGAGAGGTACTGCCACCACCCAGGAAAACTCACCCCTTCCCTGGGGGTGATTACCTTTGGGGGTAACTAAGTGGCCTTTGCGGTTTTAGGACATGGTATGAAAACACCTGCCTGTGCTGCTCTCCTTCCACAATCCCAGCAAGCAGTGATGCCCTGCACCATCCTCATCAGGAGGTGGCAGTCACACCTCCTGACTCCAAGCCAAGAGAAGACACTGGCTGAAGGATTTCTGCCAGGAGAGGTGGGGAGGTTGATACCTCTACTGCTCTGATCATGAGCTCTCTGCAGGAAGGACCTCACCACCTCCTGCAGGCTTTTACAGAACTGTGTGCTGTGTGCAAACCCTCCAGCAGATGTGTTGATTGCTGTTATGGAAAATGTGCTCAGTTTTTTTAATGACATCTAATTTGTTCTTCATACCTATCTTATGCAACAAATGAAGCATAGAAAAATCATAAGATCCCAGAATGATTTGGCTTGGAAGGGACCTTGAAGACCATTCAGCTTCAGAAGCAGGGACACCTTCCACTAGGCCAGGTTACTCAGAGCCTGATCCAACCAGGCTTTGAACATCTCCAAGGCATCCACAGAAACGGAAAAAAATGATTGGGGAACATAGAAATGTAGCACATATGCAAGGAGAGATCTATGGGTCACTCCCTTGGGGTTTCTGCTCCTGAAGGCAGTGAAAGGTGTGAGGCAGAGACCTCAGGGTAGGTGAGCTGTGCTCCTCCACAACACAGAGAGAGCATTTCCTGAGGAAAGGTGACGGGAAGGAAGCGGGGACAGGCTCTATTTATAGCAGGGCCGGACATCAGCGTTGTTCTGCATGAGAAACAAAAGGTGCTCCACTAGCCCAACACGTGTCCCCATTGGAATGTCACCGTCAGGGAGGCCAGAGAAGCCCACACACACTCTGGGAGGGAATTACTACCATTTGTAAGATCAGCTGGGAAAAACCAAGAGGCGGATTTCTGGGTACCAATGTGCTTCATCAGCTATTTTGTAGTAGGTGTGTTATATAAAGCTCTAGCCAGCCCAGAGGTGACCTACAACCAGGCAAGGCCAGCTGTACCTGTCCAGAGGTCAAACTGGTTGTTGACACCTCAACCCAAGCTGGATGGCCAAGCTGGGTGACTCCTGTACCTGGCAGGAGGATGCCCTCCATGGTCACCAGGGATTTGTCAGCTTGGATGAGGCAAGCCCTGGGCAAGGAGAACCTGCACACCCCATACAGGCATTATTGTGGGGCCCAGGTTGCTGCTTCAGGACCCACCAGCATCAGGAGAAGAGGAAAAGCTGCCCCATGAAAACCAGACAAAGGTGTGTCCAGGACTTTGGGGCCACACCTGCTTCTAACCAACTTAGCAGGACAACCTCTTCTCCTCTTGCAAATCCACTGCATGCCAGCCCTCCTCCCATCCTTGCCTGCTACCAATCCCTTTCTAGGAATCCAGACCTTCCTCCCCTGGGCCCAGGCATCCAGAGCTGTTTCCCAGCCCCTTCCTAACCCCTGCATCACCAAATGACCTTGGCTAGGCTTCTCCTAAGCCTCACTGCCTCTGATGCCCCATCCACACTCCTGCAATTTTGACTGTCTCCATATCCAGATGAGGTTTTAAACAAAAAGCCCATTACTCTAGACTGTTTTGCCTAACATAAAACTTCATCCTGAGGAATATTTTTATCACCTGTGTGGCTCCACCAGCTCCAGAATGGAGCTTTTCTGCCCCAGAATGATGCCTGGGACATTAAGATAATAGCACTGCAATAAAGTGTAAACAGCTTTGTAGTCTGTGTTCTGATACAATCTGCATTTTCTTCCAGTTCCTCTTTTCCTCCCCAATTCCTGCCCTTTTCTTCCCTTACTTCTGTCACGCTTTCCACATAAAATAAACATTCTGAGAGCTAACTTACTGCTAGAAATCAATTTTAAGGACCAAGTGCTCTTTTGCAGCAACTCAAGTGACACTAAAAGGACTAAATTTTCCCTCCTAGTCCCAAATGCACTACAGAGACAAGGGGATGCTGAAAACCTCCAGTAGCAAAACAAGTGGCTGGGGAAGGAGAGGCTGCTGAGGTTTCATGGTGAAGGAAGGGGATGGGAACCATGCCTTTTCCTTTCAAATAATTACTTAAAATCTGCTTTTTCACTCCAGCTCCCTCTTCTCAGGCTTTTTAGCTTTTTGAAATTGAAATAAATGTGATTTTCTGGCTAAGCTTTGACAACACTGTGGAAGACTTGGGCAGAAGTGCATACCCTCTGCTCTTTCCATTTTATTTCATTTGTGACTGCTTAGAGCTGAAATGACCCCGGTCTCCCCTGGAATGATGCTGGATCAATTAGATTTTAAGGCTTTTTTCTCTTCTCCTAGGACATTATCCCAGTGTTACTTGGCCAGGGCTGTATCTCACCCCATGATCTTCCAACCCTAGCCCAAGGCAGTTTCTTTTGCTATCTCTCCTTGCCATCTGTGCAGGAGGCAGGGGTGCCCTGAGGGGCTGAATGCTTCTGTCTGCTGATGGCTTATCTGAAGGGACCAGAAAGAGAAAAAGAAACAGAAATGCACATCTGGTGTGTTCCCTCCCATCCTTCCAACTAGTGAGTTTTTTTGAATGAGAGGGAAGAACCAACACAGGGCTCCATGGTTCATCACAGCCTTGGGCAGAAGACCTCTTGGCCCTTAGGGTCTCCTCTCCCAAAGCATCAAGGACTCTTTGTATGGCAGGGGAAGGGCAGAGATGGGAGCAGAACTCCCTAAAATCCACCATGGTTCCTCAGAGGAGCCCAGCCCAGTGCTCCAGTTAAGCCCACCCAGCTCAGTCTTGCAATACACCAGACTTGGTTATAACCATGTTTTGGTGGTCAGAGAGCTGCAACCCAGCTGAAATAAGACCTTTTACCACCCACCCCAAATCACAAGACTAGACTGGCTTCTGAATTGTGTACAGATAAAAACAAGAGTCCCCGAGAAGAAATGGAGTTTGCTGCTGACAAACCATCCTGCCCACAGAAGAATGTTTCTAGGTTGCCTGAGAAAACTCTCTTCAGCCCTTTTTTTGGTCCCTCAGTGAACTTTAGAGTTAACTACATCATAGCCATTCATGAGACAAGAAGTGATGGTGAGATTTGAGGACACACTCCAAGGTGTTTGCAGGACTTCTCCAAAAACGCCCCTTGTGACAGATCAGGCACTGACTACAGTCTATTCCAGGAGAAAGGACTGGCCACTTTTATTCCTGTTCAATCATCTCTCAAAGTCGTGGTTTTAGAGCTGCTTTATTGCCCTGGTGTGTTGTCTCCAGATGGAGTAGAACAAGTCAGCAGAAATAAAGCTGCATGTACAACTGACTTCCTTATTCTTCATTTCTTTTCACATTTAACCATAGTCATGATTCCCATCAAGGACTTTAGATGCCCTCATAAAACTTAATATGCATTTTACAATTAAATATCCAATCATTTTGATTAAATTAACTCAGTGGACTGAAATCACCAATGCCACAGGAATTTGGCTGCTTGCACAGCACATCCCCTCCCTCCCACAGACACCCAAGGCTGGCTGTGACCTCCTCTTAACCAAACCATACCCATTTTCCAGGCAACCCTGAAACTCAGCAAATTTTGATTTTTAATAGAAAAAGAGGAAGCAAATCCCAAGGACTCCAGCTTTTACACACAACAGTTTGCCAGCTGTCTCTTGGTCTACAAGTGGAGGGATCTGGCTACGAAGGAATAAAGAATAAGGAATAAGGAAAAGGGGAAGAGAAGGTTCTTAAGGTACTCCTGGATCAATGCAGGATGCATCCCGAAATATTTTCAGGATGCTAGTGCTGAAACAAGAGTTTATGCATTAACACTGCTGAACTGAAGAGCTGTCCAAAAACTCACCATGAGGCAGTTGAGAAAGATGTGCAATGAAGAAGAGGTTTCACCTACACCAAAGAGGTTTCACCCAAACACTAAAGAGGTTTCACCTACCTCCGGTCGTTTCTCCTCCTTCTGAACAGTTTTTTGGTGTGTGCGATTTCAGCTTCATGAGGCAATGGATGGTAACCCTGTAAAACAGAGGCAAAAGCAGTCATCAGCTCCAGGAGGCATCAACATGGAAGGACTGAGTTCTTTTACCAGCAAGTGAGCATGGTAGAAGAAACGGCTTGCCCCCAAACATCCTTACAACATCTCACACCCTACAAGAGTTGGCCTGAAAATCCACAGATTTTCCTCTCAGGGCTGTTGCAAAAGTTATCTGCAATTTCTATATGAGAAACCACTCAGGGCAAATGACTGGATCACGTATGTACAAATCCCATACACATGATGGACAAGGAATTCATCCACTTCACACATGACACACTGGTGCACCTAAGCCATCCAATATCCCTCGGCTGCTTCCTTTGCACATTTATCCAAAACCCTGCTGAAAAGATGTCTGTAAAGGAAGATGCTCAGCAGCATTTTGGGGATACTTGGGGAAACCAATAGGAGCCAAACTGGTAGGTGTGCTGGGGCTGTGCCCTCACCCCAGTAGGAAGAGAACAACCACATCAGGAGCACCCCACTGAGCCAGCCCACCACAAATTAGTCAGCTCATGCCACCCTGCAGCAAGGACAGGTGGAATCCACCTTACAGGAAAAAAACAAGGTGAAAAGGATGGTAAATTGTGTGCCCAAGCCCAAGATGAAGGAGGCAGATTTAGATGAGATACTAGGAAGAAATTTTCTAGTAGTAATTAGGAAGAAAGTCTTCCCTGTGAGGGTGCTGAGGCCCTGGCACAGGGTGCCCAGAGCAGCTGTGGCTGCCCCTGGATCCCTGGCAGTGCCCAAGGCCAGGCTGGATGGGAATTGGAGCAGCCTGGGACAGTGGAAGGTGTCCCTGCCCATGGCAGGGTGGTTGGAATGACATGACCCTAAATCCCTTCCAACCCAAACCAACCTAGGATTCTCTGATTCCAAGAGAAGGCAGTGGCAGAGATGTGTGTAATTCCAGCTGCTGCCTTTCCAGCACCCTCTTTCCACTGAAGGTGCCGACTCTGACGTGGTCTGTTCATCTGATAAGGGGGCTGCTGTATTTACCATCCTACTATGGGCATGATGAGGCTTTGTTAATGGTCACACAGAGCTCTGAGGTTCCTGGATGAAAGGCCCTACGTAAGTGCAAAGTATTATTTATTTTCCAGGGACCACAGAGCTGTCATAACCATAATGAATTTTATTTATGCAGTATTGTCATTCCCCAGCTGGCAATAAAAGCCCTGTAAAAGTTGCTCCTTTTATTTCCATCACCATTTATCTTAGCCTGGAGCTCCAGCACTGCTGGGAATCACCAGTGTGAGGGGCAATGAGGGAGCAGCCTGGGCAAGGGCTGGCTGGGTGGGGATGTGCCTCATCCAGCAGCAGCTTTGTGACATTGGCATGACAACATAACACACTGACTTCAGAAAAAAGTCCCTCTCTCTTTGTGTGAAGAGCCTTTGGAAATGACAGCTGATTTCAGCAGAAGTTACTGAGATAATAACATTTTGGGTTTCTCTGGTGGAAGATGTAATGGAGGAGAAAGGTTCCTGGGAATGATGATGAATTTAGGTCAGAGAGGGCACCACCAAGTTGAGGACAGACAAGGTTTATTTGATCATCCATCCTGACCACTGCAAAAAGCCTGGAGAAACTGCTGCTGCAGCAACCCTAGAGATCCCATGGCAGCTGGAGCATTCTCATTTGGAGAGCTCTGCTCCTCCAGACTTGCAGCCATAAGGAACTCACGAAGCCAAAATATAAAGCCGTTAGAAAAGGTCCAAAAGGAGAGCTGCAGGGATGGTGAGGGGTCTGGAGGGGCCCCACGAGAAAGTGTCTGAGGTGACTGTGCTTGCTTAACCCCAAGGAGAGGAGACTGAGGCCAGACCTCACTGGGGTCTGCTCCTCCCAGGGGACAGCTCTGATCTCTGATCCCTGTGGCAGGGACAGCACCCAGGGAGCAGCTGGAGCTGTGCCAGGGAGGGTTAGGTGGGATTTCAGGAAAGGATTTTCCCCCAGAGGTGCTGGCACTGCCCAGGCTCCCCAGGGAATGGGCACAGCCCCGAGGCTGCCAGAGCTCCAGGAGAGTTTGGACACTGCTCCAGGGATGCACAGGGTGGAATTGTTGGGGTGTCTGTGCAGGGACAGGAGCTGGGATGGATGATGTGGGCTGGCTTCCAACTCAGAATATTCTAGAATCCCATGATTCTGTGACAGCTTAGAATCACAGAATCCCAGAATGATTCAGGTTGGAAAGAACCTTAAAGATTATCCAGTTCCAACCCTCCTGCCCCAGGCAGGGACCTTCCACCAGACCAGGGTGCTCAGACTGAAACTTCTTCACTGCTGAGGGCTGTGGTTTGAGCATTCCTCATCACTCTCTTTCCCAACCATTTATTTTCACTGAATGCATAGGGGGAGCTCAATATCTCTGAGATCTCTGTTCCTTTGAAAAATCACTTGAAATTGGCCAACAGATACCAAACTGAATGAGAAAAGGAGGGGAAGGAGTAGACACATTCCAATCCCATCAGCAAAGCTAGTTTAGGAAATTAGGCTAAAAATAGTACAATAATCAGTGAGGCTGTTTCTAAATGTTGTACTACCACAGCAGGCTAATGCTTGGGGTGTTTTTAAGAATTTAAGCTGCATTACTGACACATGTGCAAATACAATTACCTTGAAAAAATGAAACTATCTCCACTCCACACAAGGACCAATTTCCTCTAGTGAGGACCTCATTAAAGCCTCAGGAGCTGCCTTTCTGCTCTTTCCAACTAGAAACCATATGTACAGTGGTGCATTCCTGCATGTCCTCCTTGCAGAGAATCCCTGAGCTTCCTCAGACCTCTACCCACTAGCAACTGACATCAACGGGATGAGAGATGAATTAATTACAGGGGAATAAGTTCCTAATCCAAGGAGCACTCCTGGATACTGCCTGTGCTTGAACAGAGGAGAACTTAGTGTCCCCATTTACGAAAATCAAACATCTCCTTTCTCCAGCCGAGCAGTTCCCTTCCTCAGTCCTGGTCGCGAGACAATGTTTTGGAAAAAAACAGTCACCAATCCCTACTCTTGTCTATTTTGGTGCCTAAACAAAGCTAAATTTGGAAGGGAGAAAAGTTGACTTTTTTTTTTTTTTTTTTTTTTTTTGTACATGCAGCGAGCTGATGTAAAAGGAAGTATCAGCAAATTGCAATTAGGGTGGAGTGGCTGGAGAAGACCAAAGGTGATGGGTGGGTGGGGATAGAATCCCAAGGGCATGGTGAGAGCTTTGATAACACAGCTCTTGTCTGAGGCTGCAGGACAGCCATGGAAGTGCCTTCAGAAGAGCCAGCTCACTGAGGACAACATGGATCTGAAATGCAGCTCTTCCATCTTTCAGCAGACAGGCTCCCTCTGAAGACAAACCCCTGAACAGAGAAACAGGAAAACATCTCTCAAGGCAGAAGACCACCTTCAGCTCTGCAGTGGGTCTACAAGAGAGATGGGCTTTTCTCCTGCTTTGGCCACAAATGCCTTCAAACTCAGGTGCTCATGGCTTTTATAGGTTTGCAACTCCTCTCAGTGGGCAGCAAAATCACATTTGGTCTCTTTCCCACATGGGTTTTATCTTGATATTTATTCACAGGTGGCTGGAGAAGGTAACAAACCAGTATTTCAGTGCTGCTGGTTCAGAAAGTGATGGGTGTAGGAAAAGCAAAGCACAAGGAGCCCATGGTCAGAGGAAGGACTGCTAATAGGGCTGATTTTCAGTTTTGGAGCTAAACATTCTGTGGTTTGCATGATGGGAAGCTTGGAGCAGAACCTGAGACACCCATGGGACTTCTAATGCACATATGTTCCAATTTAAATCATAAACATACATGCTCTAACAAGAAGGGCCAAAAGCACTGGAAAAGAAGGGCTGTTCAGGAATGGTCTGCCCTCTGGGCCGGTTCCCAAGAGATCAGCTGTGTTGTGACGTGCACACACATTTTTAGATTTTTTGGGGAAAACAACTCATGGAGAAGGTGATGTCTGGCAAGCTCAGGCAACTGTCATATGGTCAGCTAGGGAAATCTGTCATCTACTGGAATTGCTGCAAACAACAGAGGTCACAGGCAGAGCGTTTGAAGGCCATGTGTTCTCTTTTTGTGCTTTACCTTCCTAATGAAGGTGTCTGTCCAACCTTCATCCCTGTCCACCTGCCTGTGCAAATCCAAAAAGCTGCTCCCCAGACACATTTACTTCAAAGCTTAATGAAAGAACAAATAAAAAGCTTTCAAGATATCACTGGCATTCTGCAGCAACCCAAGAGCCTCCACCTCCTTCCCCACTGATACCTGCTCCTCCCCAGAAACATCCGTCTGCCGGTCCCACCCCACACCCCAGCCTAGTAACCTGCAGGATTCTGGCTTGGGAGGGACACGAGGAAGAAGGGCAGGAATAGGAGGGAAATGGCTGGGTTTATTGCTATCCTCCTAAAAAAAGACTTTGCTATGATTTTTCTCATGCCTTCTTTGCAGCAGGATCATCTGAAGAAGTTGGAGGAGGGCACCAGCTTTGTCTGTTTCGCTGGGGATGGTAAATTTTGGGTAGGAAGGGACCTTAAAGACCATCTAGTTCCACCTCTCTGCCAGGGATGCAGGGGCAGCCACAGCTGCTCTGGGCACCCTGTGCCAGGGCCTGCCCACCCTCCCACCAGCAATTCCTTCCCAATATCCCATCCAGCCCTGCCCTCTGGCACTGGGAGCCATTGCCTGTGTCCTGTCCCTGCATGCCTTGTCCCCAGTCCCTGTGCAGCTCTCCTGGAGCCCCTTCAGGCCCTGGCAGGGGCTCTGAGCTCTCCCTGGAGCTTCTCTTGTGCAGCTGAGCACCCCCAGCTCTGCCAGCCTGGCTCCAGAGCAGAGGGGCTCCAGCCCTGCAGCATCTCCGTGCCTCCTCTGCACTGGCTGCAGCAGCTCCACGTCCTTGTGCTGCTGGAGCCCAGGGCTGGAGGCAGCTCTGCAGGTGGGGTCTCACCTGAGCACAGGGGCACAGGGGCAGAATCCCCCCTGCCCTCTGCCCACGCTGGGGGTCAGCCCAGGGCAGGGGGGCTCAGGGCTGGGACAGGTCCAGCCTCTCTTCCACAAACACTCCCAAGTCACAATTTGATAAGCAGGAATGAGGCAGAGCTTTTGCTGCCACTGATTCTTCTGTGGCTACCCGGAGGCAGCAAATCACAGCAACTCCTCTGGCATCTGAAAACAACAGCCTTACAAAAGAGATAGTCCTATCTGGGACCAACCTGCACCCTCCCTCCCCTCTACTGCTGCATTCCCAAGTGCAGCTGCTGCCTGAGGTGGCTGAACTCGTGGGTGTTTCACAAAGATCCGAGGAGCTTGTAGGGGTTTGGGTTCATTGCTTCATCCGTGTGGTTTTACAGCCTGACCTTTAGATGTGAAACCTCAGCCCACAAAGCAACTGCCTTCACTCATAACAACTTATTCCACTTCTTTCACAGACATTCCCAGGCAGCAGAAACACCCCCAGCCTGTGATCACCGAGCAGGTGAAGACACCTGAATAGGAAACAGCAACACTGAAACCCTGAGTGTGAACAGAAGGCTGAGAAAAGCACTGGACTGATGGGAAAAAACAACACTCAGGTGATGAGAGAAGGAAGTGATCCAGCCACAGTGCGGGATCAGTCCCGCTGGAGCTTTATCTCAAGAGCCTTTTGTGCCCTCAAGAAACATCCGCCCTTGCTTATCTTAAACAAATGGCTGCAGAAGGCCTGAACTGAACAAACAGGTTATTAGGCCTGAGGTAGGAGCTGGGAGTTTCACTCAATTTTATTGCACACAAAGTTCAGGGTGGGATTTATTTTCTGGGTGAGTGGGAAGGGTGAGGTTGGGCTGGAATCACCAAGGACGCCCCATCTGCCCATGCAAAGGGAACAACAGAAATATCAAGGCTGGAGGGAGTGTAAAAACATAAATACACTGTGGTTCCAGAAATGATCAGCAGAAACCCACCCAGTGAACTGCAACACCCCACAACAAGGCTTTCATCTGACTATAGGATGGCAGCGAAGTCCAGAACAGCACAGAGCTGCAGATACATTTAACTTTTATTGTGCCAGTCCCATCATCATGGTGCCTATGGGGTTGAATCTGCCAATATATTCAGTACAACCACCCCAGACAGCCCCTTGCACATGAAAAACATGGCAAAAAGTGCCACTGGCAGAATCCCCATCACCTCTATCCACCCCAGGCTGGCACTTCTGCTGGAGGTGATTCTAATGGAACGTGCCCCAGCCCATGGCAGATGTCCCAGCCCACAGCAGGGGCTGGAAAGAGATGGTCCCTTCCAACCCAAATCATTCTGTGAGTCCATGATTCAGTGATACATGAATATCTCTTAGGCCCTGTGGGCATTTCCAGCAGAGCTCTATCCTCACTTGCCTCGTTCTCTTCCAGAAATTCCCATGGCTCTGGTCTGTTACCCACATGGGGAATTTTTCACATCTTGGAAGAAGAGAGCTGAGGCACAAACCAAAACCTTGACCTGGTCTGGAGGCCATGGAAGGACACCAAACACTGTCAGGAAGCCACACAGAAATTATTTCCTCTCTGTTAAAATGTAAGTGATAAATCTGTTCCTTTAAATTGCAAGCTATTCATATTTTCCTGTAAGATGCTAACAATAAGAGTTGCTTCTTAATAAGCAAGCAGTTGGTGCTCAACATCTAAGGAATAGAAAGTGCAACAATTTTGCAAAAATACTCCCTACAAGATAAAAGACAGACAAAACTTTGCAGTATTTGTTGGTTGTGGCTTTACCATCCTTCCCCTCACCCACAACACAGCACATGAGGGTCCTGGCAACATTCTTCTACCTCAATGATTGGAACCAGGGCTAAATTAAACTACAGGACTGACAAAGAAATTAATTTCCAGCCATCTAGGAAAAGGAGCAAAACTCTCTGAGTTTGCCACTACTGATCTAAGAAGTTCTGTGGTGGGGAAGAGATGCTCTGTGTAACTTTGACAGTAGGATGTGCTGGCCTGATGAATCATGGCATGGTGCAACATGCCCAGAGAGGGCTCCAGGAACATCTGGATAACATTGTCAGGAACAGGGTGGGATTCTTAGACCTGTCCTGAGCAGGGCCAGGAATTGGACTTCAATGATCCTTGTGCATCTCCTCCAGCTCAGGTCATTCTATGGTTCTGAGATCCTAAGTAATTACAATATTCTAGTTAATTCGTTCCAGTTTGGAGGATTTCCTGGTTAACTTCATCTTTGGGGTGTACTCCACAGACCACAGATTGCCAGCAAAGGCTGAATGTGTGGCTGCAGACACATACCACAGTGACAAGCACCGTGGAGGAGACATTTTCCAAAGAAAAGGGTGGGATGGCTGTGACTGTGATCAGGACTGTCTCAGCTGAACATCACTCTTGAGTTATTACTAAACCACCTGCAGTATTCCCTGTAGAGCTCTTCCCTCCCTGTTGGCCCCAAGGACACAAACTCCTGGATTCCATTTGCTGAGTGAGAATGCTCTGGTGTGCACCTCTCACAGAATAATGGATGTTTTCATGAACCACAGACTCTACACATGCAGCCCTAGACCCAAAGAAGTATCATTCTGACCCAAAGAAGTATCATTCACAAGGAACACAATTCAGAAGGGATACTTCATTCAGAAGGATACGAACTCCTGGATTCCCACTTGCTGAGTGTGAACGCTCTGGTGTGCACCTCTCACAGAATAATGGGTGTTTTCATGAACCACAGACTCTACACATGCAGCCCTAGACCCAAAGAAGCATCATCCACAAGGAACACAATTCAGAAGGGATACTTCATTCAGAAGGATACGAACTCCTGGATTCCCACTTGCTAAGTGAGAAATTCCCACTTGCTCTGCTGTGCACTTCTCACAGAATGATAGGTGTTTCATGAACCACAGATTGCACATGCAGTCCCAGACTCAAAGTATCATTCAGACACTTATTTCCCCATCACCTCTCCTTGGTGTTTGCTACTGGCTCCTGACAGGGAGCAGACACTCAGTTAGAGGCAAGACAGCATTGAAAATACTTGGTGGCACAAAATACTTGGTGGCAGGTAAGCTGTCCCACCTGATCCCTCTGCACTCAGCTCTGGGATGGCAAAAAGCACACAGAGACTGGCAGAACAACCTGGCATGAAACTCCCTGTGCAGGGTGAAGGATGCAAATGCAATTAAAGCATTAGAATAATTAGGCAAAGCATCCCAATTAAAACATGGCCTGAACTTTTCTTGACGCCTTCTGCTGATTACTGACAGTGTGTTTTCCGGGGTCTATTTTTAACTCTTGGCCCCTGAGCTCCTGAATTATACATAATTCAGAGATAATAAAACTTTAAAAACCAGGACAAAGTCTCCTAGGAGGAACTGCCTCTGCAAACACACAAGTTCACAGCAGCACAAGCAGGACAGGCAGGAGGAGAAGCCCAAGCAGGCCCTGCTAAGGCACAGGGATGGGGACAGGCTGGAGACACTGCTGCTCTGAGACAGGGTGCTCCAGACACGCTGACACGGACACACGGTGCCATAGGAAGAGTATAAATAACAGACAAAAGAAATCCCCTTTTGTTACCAGAATCCGCAAATCCCAAATCAGTTACAAGCTGACTTAGGAAATGGAGCTTTTTCCCATGTTGTAGCAAAATGGGAACAATACTTTGCGAGTGGAAGTAACTCTAATTGTTTTAACTGATGTTATTTTAGTGTTGTTTAGGTTTATTGTTTATTTGTATGTATTTCCTCTACCCTGGTCAGGCTTAAAAACAAACTGTACTGTCAGCAGTAAAGCATCCCATCCATAAATAAATACATTTATCCAGTAAGTATAGTTATAACCATACCATTGCTTGGAATCCTTAAATGCAGATTATTTAAAGAATCACTAAAATAAATTGCATTGATGACCTGGTTTGCTTTTCCCTGGAAAAAGGAGCCTTTTACAGCTAATATTGGGAATAATGCTGCCCATATCACTTGCGACCAGGAGGCACCACACATGCTGTTTGGTTTGCAGTCTGTCCAGGTAGCCCAAGCTCATCTTGAGAAAGGGCTGCACTACTCTGAAAAGCCTTTCTTACATTTTCCTTGGCTTGCACCAGCGTGGGAGTGAGGGAGGAATGGCTTTACCTGGGCCTTCAGAGTGTTATGAGGTTGCTATTGGAATATTGACAGTTTGAGCTAGTTCAGTGCCTCTAAGACCTCACTCTTCTTGAAAATATACATTTCTTCTACATTTGTCATGTTCCTCAGTCTGGTTTTTCCTGTTCCTTGTGCTCTTCAAAGCCCACCACCCCCATCTGTGCCCTTAGCATGCTGTTTGACATGTCTCTCCAGCTGTTCCATCATGGTGGGTGCTGTCACATGGAGGAGACCTACAGGCAGAACTGAGATAAATTCTTAACATACCTGATAGGGCCTTAAGGAGTTCAGGAACCTCTAAGCTGGAACCTTCCTGTGCTATCCCCACTGTTGGTACAGCCTCCTCTGGCCAGGCACACTTTAACTTCAATTTTGTTTCAATTGGTGATAAGGGCTACATCCAAGAATATTGTCATTTGACCATTACTATCGAAAAAAGATGTGTTTTCCATGTCCATCTGTGCAATCTCCCAGAACCAGGCCTCCTCTCACCTTCTTTTGGACAGACCAGGGCTTCAGCCTGAAGGAGCTTGAAGATCAGGCAAGCTCCTGGGATTCAGGGCAGTGCAACAGTTATGAAACCTCTTATTTACAAAGTGACAACTTCACAGCCTTTCACACAACAGGTGGCTTCTTTTTGCTTTCACCACAGGCAGATCCAGAGGAAACAGGAGAACTTTCTCATAGGTCAGTCCTTGGCATTTCCTACTGGACCTTCCGAGTACATTAGGTCTTCAACACCATAAGATTGCAAGCAATAGTTTACACTTCAGCAAGCTTTTACATTTTTTTAATATGATCCATATCCCTGTGATCCATACACTATCAAAGCAAAAGTGAATTTTGGCATCAGCTTGAGTATGGCCATGGTAGTGACAGCCCCTCTTGGCCCACCAATGGACATTTCTCACTGACCTTCACAGCTGAAGCATGGTCCTCTCCTTTCCCAAATCTCACGTGTTGTGCTGGAAACATTCTCACACAACAGATATTCCTGCCTGCAGCTGGCTGAAGACAGAGCCAACACACTTTCTTCAGGACTGTGCCACCAAGAGATGTCTCTTCTCCTCTCTGAAGTTGATGCTTAGTCTAGTTCAGCCCAGAGAGAGATCACATGAGGATCCCATGTCTCAGTCACCCTCGCCTGGAAAATATCCCAATGTGCACATGCCAACTTAATCCTATAAAAGCCCTACTCTTTCCTTTGAAAAGTCCCAGTCCTTGATGGGAGTGTGGCTGTGCAACACAAGGGTCTGATTTACTCCTTGCCAGTTTACTTGCAGTTTGTACCTGGGGAGAAGAAACGGCTCCTTGAGCATCTGTCTGACCCCTCCCAGGATTTTCCCATTATGCACTTAGGATCTAGTATTCCTCCTGCTATAATGGAGTTTAATGCAGGGAAAAGCTCACAAAACGTGGTGCACTTGACATAGAGTATCAGTAATGTCACACCACGTATTAATTATACTGGTGGTTTTTCAAAGACATCCTGCAGACCTCCGTGAGCCACAGGCTACTTTGAGCAGCAAAATGGGGATGAGTAAGAAAGGCATGTTTGCAGCTGCTTTACAGCAGTGTCCAAATGTAACAATGGAAATGGATCTGGCATCTCCATCCAGGAAAGAATCCTCAAAAACAATTGTCTATCCAAAGCTGATAGAGGATAGGCAGCAGGATGGCCTTGTCCTTTCTCCTGAGTCTTGTGAAGTCCAAATCTCAAACATGACATCTACAAAGACAGTGGCAGCATTCAAACATCAGCTTTCCTGCCAGAGAAAGCACAATTTACAGATGCTTTTGTGACTACTGGGTGTCCAGTGAAGCCTCTTCAATTCATTTCATATTGGCCACAAGGATGCACCTTCAGGTGTTTTATCAGATCCAAGCAGGGACAAAAACCCTTAAATTGAGGTTGGATATTAGTGAAAATTTCTGCATGAAAAGGGTTGCCAAACATGGAAGTGAGCTGCCCAGGGCAGTGGTGGATTCCTAATCCTTGGAGGGGTTTAAAAGCTGTGTGGATGTGGCACCTGGGGACATGGGTCAGTGGTGGCCTTGGCAATGCTGAGGGAATGGTTGGACTCAATGATCTTACAAGTTTTTTTTCAGCCTAAACCATTCTACGATTCAACAAGAATCAGCACCAAAACTCAAGAAACCACACAACTCCTGGATACGTTTTCACATGTCAGGTGACCAACACCAAAGACATTGCTCACTGCGATGCCTTTTCCCCTCCTCACTACAGTTTTTTCAGCTGCTTTCTAATCTCCTTGATGCCTTTGTAGCTGGCAGAATTGGGTCTGTGATGGGCTCAGCTCCAGAAGCTGGAAAGGGTCTGAGATAGTGGCCACCAAGACTGGAATGGGCAATGAGCAGGACGTGGCATGACAGGAAAACTGCAGATGCACTTAGTGATTATAAAGTCAGAAGGAGACATCAAACTGCTTGCCACCAGAGAGATGGCAATTTTGGTAACCAGCACATCCCCCATGTCCATTCAGCCAGCTCCCTTCTCTGCCCAGGACTCCTGCCCACCACCACCAGCACCACAGCCACAAGCATTCTACAGATACTCTGTCTCCAAAGTGGCTCTGAAATCACAGAGGGACCCTACAAGAGCCCTAGGATGCAAAATGAGGTCTCCCAAGCTACACTCCATGCCTACCTGAGGAGATCTCCTGTGGCCTTAAATCAGGTAGACAAGTATCTCACTGAAAGTGGTTTTAGGCATCCACACATAGCTGAAGAAGGGTGGATTTAAGTAAGACATTAGGAAGGATTTCTTCCTTTGTGAGGGTGGTGAGGTCCTAGCACAGGTTACTCAGAAATAAGTGGTGGCTGCCCCATCCCTGAAGTGTTCCAGGCCAGGCTGGATGGGGCTTGGAGCAAGTGGAAGTGTCCCTGCCCATGGCAGGAGGCTGGAACGAGATGGTGTACTAAGTCCCTTCCAACCCAAGCCATTCTATGATTCTGTGATATTGCTCTTTGCCCACTTCATTTACACCCGTGTATGAGATGCTAAAGGCACACGGGGTCCTTCCTCCTGCCTGCATCTCTGCTGGGATTGGAGACAACCCAGTGAGCCAGGATCTCTCAGGCCTGCCCTTCCCAAAACCAAGTCATCAGACATCTGTGACTCTGTGCTTGGCAGCCTCAACCTTTCTCTCCTTATCACTGCCAGAAATTATTCATTTAACATCCCTGGCCTTCTGCCAGCAAGAGCGTGGTGCAAGGAGCAGAACCATCTCCTCTGCTCCTCCTGTGAACCAAAGCAACAAAAGTGAGGCTCTTACTCAAGCAAATTAAAAAAGAAAAAAATTCCCAACAGCTAAGAAAAGCTGGAGGTTAATATAAATTCCATGGGTTTGAGGGGGAAACGGAGCTGCATTCAAAGACTCAATGGCTAACCACGCTTCCTCAGTCTGGCAACTGCCCGCTCCCCCGGCAGAGTTATTAAGGAAGTCAGACGAGTGCTGTATTTGTTCCAGCTGCAGATTTCCCTTAACCCCTGGTAGTGGTGTTTTTCAAAAAACACAGATCTTGTTTTCTTGATGGCGGTTTTTCATTTTTGTGCGTGCCACGGCTACAGTTATTAGCTTTAAGTGCTGTCATTTGTAGATTAAAACTGAAGAAAAAAGCCCTGTTGCCATTCTAAGAAGTCCAGGCTGGATGAGCAAAAATGGGGATTAGAAGAAGGCTTTCAGGAATTAGCTTGGAACAGGAAAGAAGAAGATAAAGCCATTATAAAAGCTTGTGCTAATACAGGAGTCCTTTTTGTTGTGTTAATGCAGCCACACAAATTCCTATGAAGATTTATTAGTCAGGTCATAGAATCTGCTCTCCTTCCTTCTTTGATGATAAAAATCAAAGATATTTTCCTCCACTAACATGCTCCTTTCTCTCAATGGAGAGGAAATAAATTATGTACTTTTCCAACACTGTGTCTGTGATATACAGAAGGCTACAGGTGAGGCTGATGTCTTCAGAACAGAGAAACAGATGCTGAGGTTCAAGTACCCATTTAGACACTGCACTGTTTGGATGCTTCCTGCAAGGTGTGCACAGCCTCAGGTCTGTGGTACCCAACAAGGAACAAGTTGATGGAACTGGGATACACAGCACTGTGCTCTACCAGCATCCCAGACCTGCCCAGCACACACTGTCCCATGGAACTTCAGTCCAGCCAAGCACTTACTTTATGCGATTCTGCTCCTAAGTCCACTATTTGCCTTGGCCTGCAGCCAGCCGAGCACTTAGGCACATGCTTAAACTTAAGCACAAGAGTAAACAGATTGAAGTCAGAGGGACTTAAAATTAAGCACATATTTCAAGGATTTTCTGGATAAGGGCCTTAACCCTGGTGTGCAGCATTTAACTGGGATGATTCCCAGCTGATTGGCTCCCCCTTTTCCCCAGCCTCCCCTCCACTGGACCGGGAAACAAATGGTTTCTGTTTTGCCACCACGCTAAAGGCCTGGCTTTAAAGAAACCTTGTCAAGCCTCCAGGCAAGCATGTCTTTCTTTAATTATACCTGCCTGTGAAATACCTTCCAGAAATCCCCACCCAAACAAAGCCTCAGGAAAGGAAATAACGGAAATTCTTGATGGTTTCCACGGGGGAAGCGATCCTAACCAGTGAGACGAGGCGCACGTAAGATGAGGCTGATGACTGTTCCTACTGTACACAGCTCCCAGCACAGGGAGACTCCTTAAAGCTCCAGCAGAAACTCCCAGCTACCTCAGCCCTCACTTCCCAGGGCAGGATACTCCCTGAACCTGTCCCCTGGACGTGTCTTTCTGCACGAGTTAAGATCTGAAAAGCTAATTGGTGACTATGCAAGGGAAGAAGAGAGATGTGGCAACACAAAATCCATAAAATCATCCCAGAGCACACTGCAGCACCCAATGGGGAATCTTTCAAGATGCCAAATAGCTTCCAAAGGGCTGGAGGTCACTTGCAGGACTGGGGTATGTTTTGCCATTCAACGCCCTTTCATATGAACTTCTAAACTTTGTTTCCATGGTAGGACTGTGGTGGCTGTGGGTAGGTGGACAGGTCTGGCAGAGTGAAAGCCCTCTTGGCAAACAGGTAGCTACTCCAAACAGGCATCACAGGCAAGTCTTTGACAGATCAAAAAAGTGAAAGATTAGAAACCTGGACAGAAAAGATGGAGACTTTCTGTATATTTCTTCAGAAACAGGACTGCCCTCATCAAGGAGCACCAACTTGCCTGGACTTGACAGTGGATTAAGGGACCATCATCAAGTCCCACTGTCATCCCTTACCTGTCCCCCTATAATTCACTTCTAACTATGCTCTCCTGCATTACTCTGCTCCTAAACAGTCAGTCCTTCCCACCAGGGCTTTAACCTCTGATTTACCTGTGTTAAACACAGCAAAGGCACCAAATAACTGAAATCCTTTGGATAAGCAAGATGTCTGTAAAAGATGCCTGGATTCCTCCATCCAAACTGCTAATCATTCTAGGTGACCACTAAATCAATAATTTTCACATACAAAAATACTTCTATGTTGTCTAAACACCTTGTCTTTTAATCCACCTATGTGTCAGGAAAATTATTTTAGATCTCCCGGAAGAGCCAGCCACCACCTGCTGCACTACGGCCTTGCCCTTCTTTAACCAACAACTCTCAGAAGCTGAGGACTTGCAGAATAAATTCAAGTTCTGCCTTGTATGCAAATCATTCCAGGAAAAGATGCAACCAGTAGAAGCCAAACAAGGTAGTTTTCTTCCCCAGACAGGAATGTCAGGATGGTCAAGTAGTCCCAGAACTCCACCTTTAACTCAGCAGGTTCCCAGCCTTACGTACTCTTGCAACCCTTGGAGCTACTTGAACTCTAATTTTGTGGCCTCGCTGGCCACGGGCTGTGGGTGCAGGTTCTCTGCATTATAAGCAAAGGAGATGTACTTTGGAGTTCTGTCATACTTCACCTGCCCTCCACCAACGTCAACAAAGCTAATATAATGATCACTCATACTTGGAAGCACCAGGAAAATCTTGGAGCTAGACTCTGTGTGCAGAGATCAGACAGCTGCTCCAGCACCAGGAGAGAAGGCTGGAAGAAGAATCTTTCTTGTTTTTACCATCAAACACGAGCATTTGTGAAAAATCAAAACTGTTTAAATAACAAATCTATTTGCCTAAGGACTTAAATATGGAACTACAAATGGTTTTCCTTTCAGCTAAAGGAAAGTGTGTAGCACGTGTAGTCCCAACACCACGGCACTGCAAGAGAGGTGGGGTGAGACCTGAATTCCACCCTGGCTCACCATTCCCTCAGAATTCCAGGCAAGACGAGGGACAACTCTCCCCCACCTCTGACGGGGTTTCATAACCATGTTTGGTGCCGCTTCAGCTCTCGCAGGAGAAGAGGAGTTTCCACCCGCCCGCCCTGAGGAGGGGACAGAGGAGCCGGCGCGGCGCTCCTCGGATCATGTCGGGTCGCACGTACGTTTGAAGTTCGGCCACCGCGTTCTCAGCAGCCAGGAGCGATCTCGCAGCGGCTGCTTCCTCCGCCGCTCGCAGAGCTGATCCTCAGGAAAGCTCTGCAGCGCGAGGAAATCCTGGCCATCGCCAGCGCGGCGTTATCGACACGGCGAGGAGATAATAACGGCAGGAACTGCCTCACGGCGAGGTGGCCACGGCGATCCACGCGGTGCCAAGGGCCAGCGAGCCGCCACCGGGTCACACATGCCGCTAGATGGTTAATTGTGTCCAAAAAAATAAACAAACGGTGGGTTCCTACAACTTGATGAGCATGACACGCTCTCCCTCTGGCAAATGCATCAGGTTTTTGGTGTATGATGTAGCTTCCTGTGTTGAACTTGACTTCTCTTAGAAGGCCACAGGTCCCACCTTCTCCTTTGGGAGGAGATACCATCTAGCCTGGCAGATAGCACCTGGAGAGAGAATCACCACTCATGGCGGCAGAACCTAGTGTGGGCTGCAAGTTTTCTGACTGCTCTGGAATCATGAGAAATATCACAGAAACCACAGCAGCCCTCTGACCAGTGTACGACCTTCCTGGAGAGATGGAGGTGGCCTTCATGACAGACAGGACTGGTGGGGACACCTGTGGCCCCACAGCACTTCTTGAAGACCTTTTACCCTAGGGATTGCTGGCTCAGACATTCATGGTTTGTGATATACATCTGAGGAGTAAGTCATTAAAAGTGTTGGCTTGAAAAACCGAGAGCAGGCAGGTGGTGGTGAATCCCTGGAACAAGCACAGCATGTCAAGCAGCTGGGCCTCCTTCAACCCCATCTTTGCTGGAGACTGCACACCTGCAGCACACAGGCCTTGCACCTGCACTACAGAAGCAGCAGAAATTCCCCCTTTTGGACAAGACAAAAAATGGAGGAGCTGCAGGGCTGGTGGGATGTGGGGGCTCACCCTCCCTGGGTGTGCATTTGGCCCCTTGTTGAGCAAGTGGGGAGGATGCTGCTGTGGCATCATGAAGAAGCACCTAGGCAGGGTAAGGGGACGGATTTCCCCCCACCATGAGAAACACCCACTAGTAACTTCTCCAGGCGTAACACTACACCAGAAATAGAGCTCCTCTGAGACTTCATTTTGTTTTCTCTTTCTTCTTTTTTTTCCTTTTCGCAGGATTACTGAGTTCACGGAGTCTCTCTTTAATGTCACATGTGCGGCTCAGGTCCCTCAGGCCCCAGCAGAAGCAGCCTGGGATATTTGCACAGACCCCTCACAATGGAAGGAAGAGGGTGTAGGAGGGAGGATCAGGCTGCTGACCCCTTTATTGTTCTTGGGCCAGAAGAAAGCTTCCTCCTGGCTTAAGAACCACGGCGCTGAAAAAGTTTTCCAGCCAAAACGAGTCAGATGGAGTCACTGGGTGGTGGTTTTTATTATTTTTTTTTTTCTTTCTCCTTCCCCTGCCTCCCCCTTCGGTCAAGCGACGGGGAGTCACAGGGTTGTGCTCCATTCACAAAATACCTGCTGCACATCACGTAGTCCTTCCCCCCGACGGTGGGGAAAGGCGCTGTAACCCAAGCAAACGAAAATAAACTTTTTTTTTTTTTCCTTTCTCTGCAGATTTGAAAAAAACAAAAAAAAAGAAAAAAAAAAAAAAAAAAAGAAAAAAAGAAGGGAAGAAAGGACCCTGCTCCCAGACTGACGCCTCCAGCGTGCGCCCGCCGGGGAAGGGGTAGGCGGAGGGGGGAAGCAAGACGACGATATGAAAGAAAACAAAAACAGCAAATTCTGCTCCAGAAGGATTAAATGGAGGTTTTCCAAAAAAACACCCCGCCATTATATAACGAGGCTTAGCTCGGAGTCACCGGGGTCACACGATGCAGCAGACTGGAAAAACCAAAGCGCAGTGCAGCCTTTTAATTGTTAAGCCAACCATAAAAAAAAATAAAACAGAAAACCGATATTGTGATCGCACGACACGAAGGTGGCCACTCACATACTGATGGGTAGGATACTTTTTTACCCTCTTTGCTCTTTCTGGCTGAAATACCATTTCAGTGTGAGCCTGACTCCTTGCCTTTGTGTTTATCGGGGTGGTGACCTGTTGTGCCGGGACACTGCCGGCTCAGGGAGCCTTGAGGCACACAGGGCTGGCTTTGCTCTGACAGCAAAATAAAGCACAAGTGGAAACCTTATCACAACAATCCACGTATCAAAAGACACCATCAAGCTTCCAGATCAAAATCCGCATGCAAGGAGATGATTTTTTAGCATGTTGGTTGCACAGCCACCTGCCTAGTCCCCAGGCTCTCCATCACCTTCAGGCTGAGTTGGTTGTTACAACCACAGGCAATCCTGAAGCTTCTTCATCCCTGATGCCTCCCTGCACTGTCTACTCCAGAGACAGACTAATACAATTATAAAATCATTTAGGTTGGAAAATATCTCTCTAAGATCATCAAGTCCAACCACTCCCTCAGCAGTATCCAGCCCATCACTAACCCCTGACCCCAAGTGCCACATCCACATGGCTTTTAAATCCCTCCAGGGATGGGGACTCCATCACTCCACTGGTCAACCCATTGCCATTTTTAACAACCCCTGCCATGAAGAAATTTTTCCCTAATATCCAACTAAACCTCCCTTGTTGCCACTTGAAGCTGTTTCCTCTTGTCCTGTTACTCCTTACCTGGGAGAAGAGACTCACTCTCCCCTGCAACATTCTCCTGTCAAGCAGCTGTAAGATCCTGCATGTAGGGCTGAACAAGCTCCATGGGCAAAAGGGATGGGAACAACCCAAACAAGAAGAAAACTTTGGAACACCAAACTTGCACTAACCACAGGCCCAGTGGCTAGAGCACAGTAGCCATTGTGGTCATTCTGTGGAGTGGCCAGGGTGTCCAGCAGCAGCAGTGGGATGGTACCATCAGGCTGGAAACCTGAAGATCATCTTGAACTAATGCTTTCTTCTGAATTACATGAGCACATCTGTGTTCCACACTTCAATCTTAAAAACTGCCTTTGGTCTGGATTATTGTTGTGGAACAATCATGGAACAACAAGACAGGGTGTCTCATCTCTCCTGCTGCTCCTCCAAACCATGTACTTTTAGCTACTGACCCCAAAACTTCTCATTCTCATCTAGAAAATGTGCAGCAACCTAAACTTAAGGGTTTTGTATTTTATTTGTGCAGAGCACCAAAAGGAAGGCTGGCCAGATGAAGGCACACACAGCCCACCAGCTTCAGGAAATAATGTTGCTCACAGATTAATGATGGAGCAAATGTCAGCAGTCCCTTCCCCAGAACTAACCAGCAGAAACAATCCATATCTTCTGTGATACCTGCTTATTCTGCCCAGCCAAGGGGTCTTATTTTTCCCAGCCAAAGGGAAACAAACAGCTCCCATAACCACATATTTTTACATATTTTCTTTCCGTTTGGACAGGGCGCCTCAGAAGAATATACAATGAGAAATGAAATAATGAAGTGGGTCACAAAAGCAGGAAGAAATGAAGCTTTATCATTCTCCTGTGGTTTCTCTGCTCATACATTACAAGAATTATTAAAAAAAAAAAAAAAAGAAAAAGAAAAATAAAGCAAGCCAACAATGAAGAGTTTCTCGACAACAGGAGGAACAGGAGGAGGATAAAGAGGAATAACCTTGGGACACATGGACCCAGGGGCAGTGCTGTGTGGCCAAAGGTGTGGAGACCACATTCTGCTCATTATTCCTTTTATGTCAAATGAAATCATTCAAGCCCACCACACCACAAAGGCATTTTGGGAAGGCCACAGAGTTTTCTTTCACCGACCATGCCAGCATGTGTACATTTGAGCCACTCCCAGAGCCAGCAGAGAAGTTAATGGAGTATCCCTGGAAGTGTCCCAAGGCCAAACTGGACGGGTCTTTGAGCAAACTGGTCTAGTGGAAGTTGCCCTTGACCATGGCATAGAAGTTGGAACACTTTTAAAAGTCTCTTCAACCCAAACCATTTCATGATCTTGGAAAAAACATAACCACCAAAAATATTTTTAAAGTCACAAAATGAGGGACAATACAAATGTAGGACTAAAAGGACCTCTGGGTTGCAGAGCTTGGTCTGCTACCACAGTGAAGACATCATTTAATCCCTTTCTAAACAGTCTTTATTTTCCCTGTGGAAGAGACATCCAGGCGTCGTGTGCAGCAATAAATTTCCCACTTAAATGACAATCTTTGACCAAACCACCCTGCATTGCAATAAACACTTACCCTGCCACTAAATACCTATATTTACACCCATAGCTATATATACATCTCTCCAAGCTGAATGGGTTTCACTTACCTGCTGCCTCCGGGCAGGAAATTCGCATTTTAAGAACTTCTGGTCTCATTTATTGTATTGCTTTCTATTCCCACAACATCAGAGGAAAGGCAGCAGAAAAGGGTGGGGGAGCATCTTCTGGTTAAGAAAAAATTTATAAATGTGGCAGGAAACATTAACCTCCTATTTTGTCGGACTAGGGACGAGGACATCCCCCATTAGCAGGATTTTCAGAGAGCGAGGTGTTTCTAGGCTCTCCAGGTCCCTCTGACAACAGGGATGTATGCACGTCTCCCTTCTCTGGTCCTGTGGTATGCCTACTTCTTTTTTTTTTTGAGAAAGAAAATTCCTTCCTTCCCTTCATTTTATTAAAATTCATCTCTTTTACAGAGAGCAGGGAAGGGGATTAGGATGTGGAAATAGCCAAGCCAGCAGAAATAGCTGCTTGACCAAAGTGACATTGAGTTTTTACTTGGGATCTTTAGAAATCTGGATTTTTTTTTTTTCCTGGCTAGTTTTAATAACACTTACAAAATTTAATAATTCCTCCACATTACTTCCACGTTGCAGGAAAATATTCAACAAATTCATGGGAGTGCAGCAAAAACCCTCTCAGTTTTCTAATGAATCCCCTGAGAAAACAAGGGAGAAGAAAACGTAACATTATTGAGCAGTTAAAGTTCAGGCAGGATTTAGGGGGTGTGTTTTGGAGTCTATAGAAATGACTGGGAAAAACCAAAACAGGTTTGCTTTGGATATTATACAGCTGCATAAAAGCAAACCTTTCTGAAAGGGAAGTCAGCTGTAAAGCTGGGAAAAATCCAAGTAGCTCCCTGGTGTGTTTAAGCCAGAGCATAATGTGGTGACATTTTTGAGCCTGAAATGCCCATTGAGCTGTTATTTATACCCCAGCACAATTGCCCTTGCCCAAATCAGTTAATTCCCCAGAAAACTGCAGTTCTCAGTACTAAAACCACTTGTGGACTCTCTAAAAGTAAAACAGAGCATCTTTCTTCACCATCTTCCCAGGAACAGCTCTCCCATACTCTTATTTCTTTGTGGTCCCTGGTCATGAACCCAAAACCCACCACTTCCTGTTGGTAAGCCCAGCCTAGTCCCAGCATCTCTTTGGTCCACCCCTCTGTCATCTCAGCCTGAGGAAAAGCTGCAAAGCCACCCACATTCCATTAGTGATCTTATTTGTGGTACAAACCAGTGACTGGAAAACTGGGGTCTAAGGAACAGAGATGGACCAGCAGTGGGCAGCCCATAGTACCCATTTCCCTCCTCCTGAGGCTGGCATGTCCTTAGCTTGGGGTGGGTACAACCAGGAAGGCAGGGGACAGGGACAGGTGGAAACGTGGGTATTCAGGTAAATATCCCACCCCTGACAGGGCAGCAGCACCTCCAGAGAAAGGGAGAACCCCTCAGCACATCTGGAACTGCTCTCGTGCGAGGAGCATTGTGCCAACTGAGCCCTGCTGGAGCATCCCATGGGAGATACACGGAATTGAGGACTGTGTGTATAAAGATGGGATTTCCAGAGAGTGGTGAGATATCTAACCCCTAAGAAAAGGCTCTCCTCAGGGCTTTGGTAACTGAGGGGGTCACAGACACCTTCAGTTTTAACCCCATTCTGCTCAGAGCCAAAATGCAGCTCACACCCAAATTCAGACCCAGGTACAAAAACCTGCAGGTTTCCCCAAGTTGGACACACACTCTCAGCCCGAGGTGGACACATCTGGATGCAGAGCAGAGTGAGCTCAGGTGGGTGACAGACACTGCAGAGTGGGGTTTCTGCTTGGAAAAAGCCTTTGGAGAAGCCTAATTGCCTCTGCCCAGAGCAGCGCTCCAGGGCCATGCAGCGAGGCCGCAGTGCCCTCTAGTGCTGCAAGGCTCCCCTCGGCCACCAAACCCTGCCAAGTGCAGAGCTGAGCATAAACCACCCTTGTCCCTTCCACCTTCCCTCCCTGCTCATCCCAAACCCAAACCAGTCAATCAACTGGGGTGTGAGAACATCTCAATGCCTCCTATCCTGGCAAGCACAGCAGCCTGGCTCTAATTCTGACCAGCTGGCCAGTAGCAGCACAGGAGCCACTAAAAAACAGGATCTCTGTACCCACTACAGAGCACAGAGATCCTGTTTTGTAGTGGGAAGCTTGGGAAGACATCCCCCAGAATTACAAATCAGCGTTGCAACGTCTGCCTGACAGCCAGAAGAGTAACAGCAACTCTGAGAAGGGAAAGCCCATCTCATTTTCCACAATCAGGAACCCACTCTGAGCCATAATAATGATAATAGTAACAACAACAAAAGCCATAATAGTGATAATAATAAAAACAACAATAACAATTGTAATAATGGTAACGATAAACAATTGTAACAATGTTAATGATAATGATAACGAGAAACATAACGATAATAATAAAGTCATAACGGAAACATTAAAATTCCTGACTATTTCTTCAGTGTTTCATTTATGCACTATACATACATACTACCATACAGTATTAGGAAACTGGAAATTAGGAAAAATTTCTTAATGGAAAAGGCTGTCAGACCCTGGCACAGGCTGCCCAGGGCAGTAGTGACATTCCCATCCCTGGAGCGAGTTAAATGCCATGTGGATGTGGCACTGTGGGCTAGTGGTGGCCTTGGCAGTGCTGGGGGAATGGTTGGACTCAGTGATCTTATGGGTCTTTCCCAACTTGAATATTTCTCTGATTCTGCGGTATGAAAGACCATAATAATCTGAAAAAACACTAGAAGATCTTCCCTTTCCTGCACATCTGATAAAACCCTCAGGGTTTATAACCTTCAGGGGGCACAGGGACCGTGCACAGAGCCCAGGCCCAGGTGATGACCTGCAAGGGACATTACAGTCTTGTCCAGATCTCCAGTGCACTGGAGCTCTCCATGGCCCCATCTGCCTTCCTTGGCAATGGTGGCCTTAACCCTGGCATGAGCGCGATGCTGGGGGCTACAGCTGACCACAGCAGTTTGCCCTCTCTGCCCCAGGTGATAGTCACTGTCAGCTGGGTTAAATGCAACAAAAAAGGGCCACATGTCTCACTGGAAGCCATGGCAAACCAAAGGCTTTTTACTCAGGAGCAGAACTCTGACTCCCAATATGTTGTGACCTATATTCATGTAAGTCTTGGCTCCTTGACAGGGACTTTCCACAGTGGTTTTAGCTGTTACTGTATTGGAAAGACCCTTGGGATATGGGCTTGTCAGGCAAGAAACCTTCCCTGAAGGCAATGCTGTGCCCACACTCTGGGCAGACTCCAGCAGGAAGTGCAGGCAGGAAGAAGTAATCACCCCCTTTTGGGGCTCCTAGGGAGGCACCCCAACCTTTTCATCATAAGTGGTGGACACATAAAGGACATCAGTTAACCCTGTGAGTGACAGCAGGGACACAGAGCACAAAGGGCACACACCATCAACCAGGCCACTCCCAGTGGGAGGAGATGCCAGGCAGAGGGATCAGCCCACCCCAGACCCACCAGAACAGAACAGCCTGCTAGGAGAGGGTCACATTACTATGGCCAAGGCTGTGAAAGAGGAATCTGGGTTGCCTGATGTGCTGGGTATAATGAGAACTGCCAAGCCTTGCAGGGTAGAGAGAGCAGGCAAGAAGAGGAGGTGGTGAAGTGACAACTCCGTATGGTGATAGTAAATAACACCACACCACCAAAGACTTGTCTGTGAGCTCCAGAGACCTGTTCTCCTGCTACCACCTCCCTGTGAGGATCAGTAATCTGCAGGATCCAGCAATAAATCCTCACACCAGTGTTGGACACCAATCTCCCCTCCTTGCCTGCAGAGTGACAGCAAAGGGGTTGCCTGCCCATCATCTATCCTCTCCCCCTGGACACCTTATCTGTCTTTAGGAACCTTCCATATCTGGCCAAATCCACATGTGAACTGCTCCAGCTTTGCACCCTACAGAGTTGACAGGGAAAGGACATGGGTACCTCAGATGGGAATCATCCAGCCCTTCCTAGACCTCTACACTTTGTTGAGTGCAGCAAACCATGCTCCAGGGAGTCCCACCTGGGGCAGGAATCCCAAGTGACTGGCCCATGCACAGGTCCCATCTTTACTCACATGTTCTCCACACTGAACTGTAAGGTTTGACTTGAAAAAACTTGTCAGTGAGAAGAGGCCCTATGGAAAATGGGCAGAGCTGCCTGTGTGTGCCTCAATTCAAGTGGTTTTCCAGCACCAGGAGAAAAGCAGCATAACATCAAGGCTGAAAGAATAACCTGGAGCTTGCTTGCTTTTGCTTTCAAACACAGGCATGTGTAAAAAAAGAAAAGAGTTTAAATAAGGAATGTATTTGCCTAAGCACCTGAGCTACAAACTGGATGAACTACAAACCGGATCAGGAATACTGGTGCTTCTAATCCTGTTTGGACAAAATCAGGAACAAAGTGGTGCTAAGAGGAATGTGAACAACTTAGAGAGTCTGCCTTTCTCCTAAGGAGCTACTCCCTTGTTTCTCTTCCAACAAGGAAGCTGGATGACGACTGCAGCCAGAAGAGAAACAAGCAGTTTATTGTAACTGCAAGCATATGACAAAAAGGGTCAAGAATCAGCAAGGAAACGGAAGGAGATGAGCTGAAGGCAGTAAGATGCCAAACCAAACGATATCAATGCCATCTTCCAAGTTTATCTCACTACAACAATGAAGCCCAATATGCCTTTCAGAAGTGCCACATTTCTACATCCTAAAACACAAGACAAGAGCAGCTGGGCAGTGAAGGCACATTCCCAGCACTCAAAGGAGGGCAAGCCCATCCCAAAGGCACGAGTCCAACAAACTCTGCAATACACAAGTCCAGAAACTACTGAAGACATGTCCCAAAACTCTCTGCTTCTGTCTAGCAGCATTCACAGCACACCCCTGTGACATGCAGCCTCCCGTGTCCTTTGTGAGTTACAGCAGTTCCACAGGAAGGAGCGGGGTGGATCTTGCCCAGAGCAGCTGTGGCTGCCCTATCCCTGCAAGTGTCCAAAACCAGGCTGGATGTGGCTTGGAGCAATCTGGGATAATGGAAGGTGTCCCTGCCCATGGCAGGGGGTTGGAAGGGGATGAGCCTATATGTCCCTTCCAACCCAAGCCATTCCATGATCCTGTGATCTTGCAGAACATGACCTTTTGGATTATTTTCTTGTTAGTGTAGATTTTGCCAAGAGCTCGCTTGCCAAGGACTCTGAAGACTAAATCTGGGACCAGAATACTTGGATGTGATACATCCAAGCCTTCCCAAGTGTTTGGCAAAGGGAGCAAAAGCAAAAGGCACTGACTCAGCCCTCCCTGTGACGTTTTCATGACGCCAAGGTGGTTATGTGGTCTCCATCAATAAAACAGCTGATGTGAAAATGGAGAGGATAAAAGAGATTCTTTCTGCACCTGAGCTGTGGCTCCCTATGCAGCAGATGCTCCCTGGTTTGCAGTAAAAGGCAGATCTTATGAATGGAGAACACTTACCTTCAAAAGAGTAATTTCTGGCAGCACTTTGGTGAATTAGTGCTCAAATCCTACTGCAGATTCTTATGAGTAAGGAGAGATGAAAAGGTTATGGCTCATTAGCTGAGCCAAGGCAATGACCTCATGAGCATCTAGCCATGAAGTTTTCGAAAATAAAAACCTATTCACCAGTAAAAACAAGCACCTCAGATGGATTTTGAAAGGATGGGACAAGAGAAAGCTTCAAATTACGAGTTGTGGTGAAGGAATTGTGAGGCCTGTGCATGTCCACGAGATGGCAGAGCACACCAACACTGAGAGAGAACACCCCATTGGTAGATGCTGTGAGAGATCCCCAAGGACTGGGATGCATGAATTCCAAACAAAAGAAAATGATCTGGGGAAAGGTCGCTTAGGCTTGTCTTGTTTTGTTTGTTTTCCCACCTTTTAATTGCCAAATAATCACAGGCTTTCCTTGCAATATTTTGTTAAAATACTATTGACAGATCCTAGCAGAGAAATTCCTTGATAGGGATATTAACATCCAGATATCCAGAACAGTCTGCTCAACCCACAGACAACCAGAAAATTCTGCTCAATTAGGGACATCTCTGTGTCTCTCTGTAGAGACTCATACTGACCTGGATGTACACTGGAGACCAGTTCTAGATTCATGTCCTGTGTCTATCACACCTTAACACCAAAGGCACCCAAATCTCCAAGCAGCCTGCAAGCAAGACTCCCTAACTCTCTCAAATGTAGAGCTTTTAATCTTTCTATGACTGCTGAAGATAAACATTTCCACCTGAGTTGTGCTAGAGGAGGCTTGGACCACCCCAGTTGTGCTGGAGGATGCTTGGACAGGTTCAGTAGCACTGGAGGATACTCAGACTACCTTAGAGGATGCTCAGATTGGCCTCTCCATCTCTGCATGCCTGCTGTAAGCAACCCATGAGCTCTCAAACACAGTCAGAACAGGAGTTTATATATCATCAACCTGAAAAGCTCTTCTTCAGGATGCAACACGAACATAACAATGTGGGACAACCCCACAGGGTGAAGGATTTTCCTTTCACAGACTCATATAATGGAAAACCTTCCCTTATGCCCCCCCATCACTGCTCCACAGAGCCATTTAAAAAAAAAAAGGGATAAAGAGCAGTAAAATCACTGTCAGCATTGCAGGATTGCATTCAAATCCAGTTAACAATGATATGTCAGGATTAAACCAGCTGTCTGCAAGTATTTCACTTGTCCACGTTGAACAAGATAAACCCTCACCCAGAGCCACCTGGGTCCTAGCTCCCACAGACACATAGGACTGGCTGTACATGCCAAGCTAACCATGTCTGCAAATTAACACTGCACTGCAAGAGTCTGCCCCAAGGCACAAACAAAACATCAAATCCAGCATTTCCACTAGGTCTCCCAATATAGAGATGTCACACCAACAATTAAACCAGATATTAATGTATATATTGGAATGAATTCATTGTATTCAATGTACTCTTAGGAAACGACGAAATGATAACCAGACCAGGAGGACTTGGCTTATTTAACAGCTGTTGATTAAAATTCCCTTGAAGGTAATCAGTTCTTCACACCAAAGATAGTTTGATTCTTCATTTCCAATTACTCCCCAGGGAAACTAACCTTATTTTGCAGAATTAATGGGGTTTGTATCAGCTGAACCTGATGTTTTTTTCCCCGTGACCTAAAGTCCAGACATACCAAACATGGAAGAGACTGAGCAGGAAGCAGCTGCAGGCAGTGCTTCTCCCTGCCAAAGTCAGCTGCCCTTCTCCACTCCTTCATGTATTCAGTGCCAAATAACTCACCCAAAAGAAACAGTAAGGCAGATTGTCACATGGTCTGCAGGATGAGCAAAGCTTTTCTCTGCATGACACGTGAGCAAGAAGCACAGCGAGCTCTTGGCTCAGCACTGAAAGGGGTAACACTAACACAGCACATGAGATGTTTTCAGCCTTGCCTCTGGAGGCAAAGAGGCTTCAGCTAAAACACTCTGAGCATCCTCTGAAACTTGCCTAGCTCAGGGAACCCAGTGCCTTTGAGGACTAGTGCTCTGTAAAATGGAAAACTATATTATGCTGACAAACTGACTTATTCAGCCTGACTTCTGAACTTTGGGGTCTATTCCTGCTCTTCCCCAACATCCAGACATCATTGCTCATTTAACCAGAACTACCAAAACTGTAAGGAGCGATCTGGGAAAAGAACAGGCTGGAGAAAACACTTATGTGGACTACCACTGCATATAAACGTGGGCACTGCCCCAAAGGGGTAATACCTGGGTCAGCACACAGGCACTGCTGGCTTCCTGACAGCAATTTATTTTGGGGCAGTCAGGAGTGGCTGATGCTTTTCAGAATCTCCAGTTCTTCAACATATGAGCCCCGTGTAGATCCACAGACATACATATATAGGTAAATACTGCCCTCAGTGCATCAGCTCCCAACAAAGTCTGCGTGGTAACTGCCCTTGGCCAGCACTAACACCTGAAACCACAGGCACAAATCTGCATCCCAACCCTCAAAGGATCCACACTCAGCTTTCCCACTGCTGAGGAGGGTTTCCTAAGGGAACACATGGCAGGGAAGGTGCTGCTGCTGGCCCCCATGGTGGCAGGGGCAGGTGTCCCCATCACCTACCTGCCACACTGGAAGGACCTTCTCTATGTCGTTCAAGTTGATGCTGTCACCATCCTCGTACTTCCCCTTTCCAAGCCTGTGGCAAGAGGAAAACAAAACAAAAGCACGTGAAAACTCTCTGGAGACACAGTTAATTTTCTATTACGGCACAAGGGGAATATCAGTTGTTACTGCAAAGGCCTCTCATGGAAACAAAGAGGCTCTCTCTGGAGCAAGTGTGCTGTGCCTCCAAAACACTCCCACGCAGGCGTAAAGCTGTTAATACAAAATTAAATGCACTGCTCAGTCCTCTCCACCTGCACCATCTGCCATAGCTTGCAAACACTTTGGTAGTAGCAGCAGTGAGAAAACCAAAGGCAGTCCTGAGCCCAGGGTTACTCAATTTCCAGACCAAGTAAAGCTGAAAGCACAGCCCACCTGGACAGCAGAAATGAGAGCACAAAAAGAGTAATGAGAAACGTTTCCTTTGAAGCACTGCTCATTTGCTGGTCTCCACAGGAGCTCCAGCTCCCCTGCTAAGAAAGGTGTTGAAAATCAGCAAACACACACCTCAGACAGGAAGCAGCAATCGATATAAATATTAACAAACAATTTGAAAGACAAAGAAATTGGGATGAGAAGCCAAGCACTCACACACCATACATAGAACTGGCAGCTGAAGGACTTTCTTGGAACAAGAAAGGAAAAAGCCAATTCAAAGATAATTACTAGGTGGATGCAAAGAGTTTGTGATGATACAGAAAAGGAAAAAAATAGCCAATAAATATCATCCTTCTACTTTCATAAACAACAGAGATGATATTTTTTTATTATGCAAGAATGATAAAATTCTTCTTGTCAGTAAGAAGCAAGATATTGTTAAGTAAGATACAGTACAGACTTTGGTAGCAGCAGACCCAGGTAATCAGTGCCCAGAAGTCAGAGAAAAACAGATCCTGGACTTAGAGGAAATGGGAGGAAACAATTCAGAAAAATGGTATGTGCTTAAGTATCAGGCTCAATAACCAGCAATCTGAAGGGAAGCAATTTAATTAACCTTAATCAACTTAAGCACCCTGGTTTAGTAAAAGGTGTCTCTGCCCATGGCAGGGGGGAAGGCCTAGGTGATCTTGAAGATCATTTAAACCATTCCAAATCAAACCTTTCTGTGATTCTATATTTACTGAAAGTCAGAAGTGTTCAACAACTGACTTTTAATCATAGATGAAATCCTAACAAAGGTAAAAATAAGTGTCATACATGTACAGAAACATACATCTGAAAAATATTTCCATATATGCATTTATATAGATGAGAAAAATCATGTCACACATCTGGGGACAAATAATGCCAGCTGCAGGTGCAGAACACAAATGTCTTGTAGACAAAAGTCATCTGAAAAGGGCGGGGACCATCCCAGACTGAATTTCTGATGCTGAACTGTGGCAAAAAGGCAGGGAATGAAGAGGAGGCAGGGATTAGGGGGATGAAGGCAGCTTTCCTTCAGAGACAGAATGGCTGAGCCCCAGCTACAGGACCACAGGCAGCACTGCCCATCATATTTCAGAGGTGGTAGAGAAATTCCTTAGAGTACCTGAAAAACTAAAGTGATACATGTGCTTGGGAGACACCTGGAAAGAAGAGAAAATACCAGCTACAAAAGGGTGTTTGATCTGGAAAAGCACAAGCAGAGCGAGAGCTAGCACTGGAAATTAAAGCCAATGAAAGATGAATTCAGGTCAGAAACACAGTACAGTTCCCCACTTTTTCTTAACAGCTCCACTTTTGATGATTCAGCAAGCCACCAAACAGCATCTTCCAATAAAAGCAGGTGTCTTCCTGGAAGAAAATGCTTCACCCAACCAAAAGCCACTTGAGGTCACACAACTGGATGCAACTATATGGCCAGCCTTAGGTAACTGATCAGATTGAGGAATAAAATGTTTCTTTTAGTGCCTGAAACATACACTGAACAGCATACTCCTTTTTTTTTTTTTTTTTTTTACTTCTATTTATTGTTTTTCACTGCACAGCTAGTTTGTTAAAAAAAGCTTCCCATTGAAGCAAGAGGAGAAAATGCCTAGCTAGCAAGTGGAGATTCATGGAGGCTCAGCAAGCTTCAGATTCACCACAGAGAGTTGATGAATGCACAATACAGTCAGCTTTAGAAGTTAAAAAGTAAGAACAATTTTGTCTTTCGTTGTGCTTCTTTGGTTCTAGCCAGCTTACTTACATGGCATGCATTTTGGGACATGCTATGTTTTGTGCTAATAGCATCTTCTTAACTTTTCTGCAGATACACTAATTCTTACTCCGCTTTTACAGCTGTAATATTTAGGGGTGATTAAATATCTCACCTCCACACTACCTCCTTTACCTGTTTGCAATGTGGGCATTCACAATACAGCAGGAACCAGAGGAAAACCATAACATCAACCCTGTTCCACCCTCCCTGCACACAGCAGGGGTCACTGACATGATCACCTGGCAAGTGACATCAACCATTGAGCATATTATATCTTCTGTTATAGAGGAAGCACATTATATCATATTTTACAAAGGGTCCCTTCATCTCATTGTTCAAATTTGTTTGAAAAAAATGGGATTGAATTTAAGAGATTTAGTGCCTTAGAAATTTAGTGTTACATTGTTTCAAATGTTCTGAAAATTGCTCTTTATAAACCTGCAGTATACCTTACTAATGGAGCAGAAAAAAGTCTCAGTCTTCTTGTCCCTTTATGGCACAGGAGCCTACTACAGATACTGAGCCTGGGCTGGTATGGGATTTCTGGCCTGGCTGGGTATTTCTAATTGTTTCCAACCAACTGCTCTAAAAACAATTCCAAACTCGTCTTCTTAAAAAGATGTGCAGACCAGGCATATGGCACTGGCCAGTACTTTGGCAAAACCAAATTATCAGCAGAAAAATGTCTCCAAGAGAAGATCTCCATCCCTGCAAACAACATGGCAGTGATGGAACATCAGCTGCACCCCTATCTTTTATACCTGTTCTAACTTTCTGCTTCCTCCACGCTGTGAGTGACAGTGTGAAGAAAACCTGACCTGAACCTGAAACATGATAACAGAATCATGGAATTGTTATGGCTGGAAAAGACCTCTAAGAGCACCAAGTCCAAGCATTCCCCTGGCACTGCCAAGGCTACCACTGAGCCATGTCCCCAAGTGCCACATCCACACGGATTTTGAATCTCTCCAGGGATGGGGACTCTATCTCTGCCCTGGGCAGCTGGCCAGGGCTGGACAGTTCTCTCTGTGAAGAAACTGTTCTTAACATCCGATCTACACCTTCCCTGATGCAATGCGAGGCCTTTACCTCTTATCCTGCCATTTGTCAGAGGACAAGAGAAGAGCCTGACCCTTGCCTGGCTGCGGGGAGTGATTGTTTCTCCATCTGCAGAGAACCTGCAGGGAAATGGTGATAAATATCCAAGCAACACTGGTGAGCCACTTGGTGCCAGCACATTTATTTGGTTTGACCAACCAACAACCAGTAATGAATCCAGAAATACTAAGGAAGCCTGTGGAGGCTGTCACAACCAAATGAAGCTGTTGAATGTTTTCACAGTTTTATGGAACACGTTGATGCTCTCTCCTTCCCTGAGCTCTTGCTGGGAAGAAGAGTGGAAGCCCTGTCTCTCACAGGTACTGTAACCAGGTCAGCACTAAGCCAGGATGTTTCCTCCAACATCCAGAGATCTTTAAATTTAGAACACTGGGATCTAGACTTGGATCCAGAGTTATTTAAACACTGAGATCTATCAGGCAATGCAAAAATACAGAGAAAAACTCCACTCCAGCCTAGAACTGGATGACAGAGGAGCCAGACAGACTCCTGGCATGATCATGGCATTCTCAAACTCTGTAAATAGTCCAGTGCTTCTTCCCATGTCTTCTACCTGAGGTGTGCCACCAAGCCAGAGCTCCTAGAGCAAGGGAGAAGTTAAAGACCTCCCTGGAGAGCAGAGTATTGCAGACACAGCACTCACCCTTCTCTGTCTATGTGAGGCAATGGGTGTTTGGAGGTGTTTCGCAGCTTTCTGTGAAACTGGGTGAAATCTAGTTTTTCAGGCTGCAAGTCCCACGTTGCACCACTAGGAGAGAAAAACAGGGAAAAACAGAGAAAGGAAGTTCCACCACTAATTAAACACCACTGATCTGAAGAGCAGAGGACACATCTGCAGGAGCCTGCAGAAAAGGAAAGCTGGCATTTCTGAGAGCACCACTCCCCACTCCCTGTTGCAGAGCACTGGATGTGAGCCTCCAGCCTTCACACTGATGCATCTCTTTTCAATTTTTGTTTTTTAGGTACACTGTGCTCTAGTGGCTTGATCTAAGCCTCTAATTTTGATACACAAGACACTCTGCAAGATATACTTGCTCTCTGTACCAAGAGAGTATCACAGCAGGTCCATGAAATGATGTTGTCTCTGGTCCTGCAAAACCTGTCTGTTCCAGAAACTCAACACCTGCAGATTATGCATAAAACTGGACAGAAAGGATATTTCACTGCTTTCCCCACACTGTGACAGCAGCTGAAGAGTTCTTCCCAGCAGCTAAGAAGCCAACACATGATGGTACCTCTAACTAATAGGAGAGTAAAATCCCAGAGCAGCAGCTCAGAGCTGACTCAAATCTTGCCCGTGCAGCTCTGGGGTGACTACAAGTAATTGTACTGGTACTGGTTTCAGGTGTTTGTACTGCAAGCCCACCCAGTGGCCTCTCCAAAGCACACAGGATGCTTTAAATAGATTATGCTTGATGCCACAGGCTAAATGGGGATGGGAAGGAGGAGGAGCAGTGATGTCACTACTGCCAGGGTACTCTCTGGTGCCTGGTGGTCCATCAGCAGGATGGACACACTGGTGAGAGCTAAAAAAAGGCACAGTCCATCTTAAGAGTCCATCTTTCTCTTAAAGCATTTTAAATCCAGCTTACCTGAAGGAGTCAAAGGTGTTGGCAGCCCAGATGTCTGTGCCCAGCATGTCAAGGTTGCTGTCCTTGTTGCCATTCTAGGAGAGATGGAAAGGTGGTTACTTGCCAGGAGGCACATGGAGCTATCCTGACCAGGGCACAGCCTCTCCCACCAGCCACGGAGCAGTCTTGGCTGTGCACAAGGGATCCTGTGCTCCTGTGTGAACCCATGCAATGAAGAGACCCCTCACCTGATGCAAAAGTGCACTGTGAAGGCAAGGAGTGACAGTTTCAGCCTTGGGGACACAGAGCTGTGCACAATAAGGACCAGACAATGCACAAGCTCAGCTCTGACTCCAGCCCTGTCCTCCTGCCCCATGTTCACAACCATGATCCACCAAGGTCCAGGGGGCAAGCTGAGATTCACAAAATCACAGAACCATCTAGGTTGGAAAAGACTTCAAAGACTGAGTTCAACCTGTGCCTGATCCCCCTTTGTCATCCAGCTCAGGGCAGTGAGTGCCACATCCAGGCATTCCTTGAACATTTTCAGGGATGGGGACTCCACCAACACCCTGGACAGCCCCTTCCAATGTTCAACATTTCCTTCTGTGACAAAGTTCCTGATGTTCACTCTGACCACTGGCACTACTTGAGGCTGTTCCCTCTCCTCCTGTCCCTGTTCCCTGGGATAAGATCCCAAATCCCCCCGGCTGTCCCCTCCTGTCAGGGAGTTGTGCAGAGCCACAAGGTCCCCCCTGAGCCTCCTTTTCTCCAGGCTCAGCCCCTTTCCAGCTCCCTCAGCCTCTCCTGGGGCTCCAGCCCCTTCCCCAGCTCCGTCCCTGCCCTGGACACGCTCCAGCCCCTCGGTGTCTCTCTTGTCCTGAGGGTTCCAGAGCTGTCCCCAGCACTGGAGGTGTCCCAGCAGTGCCAGCACAGGGGACAGGCACTGCCCTGGGCTGTGTCACACCCTGGCTGGGACAGCCCAGGGGTCACTGGCCTCTTGCCCACCTGGGCACCTGTCCAGCTGCTGACACCAGCACCCCCAGGATCTTTCCCCATGGGCATTATAAGAAACTTCCAGCCATCTGTGAAACACCTTGAATTTTCCTGTACAGCTGTTTTTGTCAAAGTGCATAACCTGAAGCACGAGCATCTAAAGCCAAGACCTCACATGTTATTCAGAGCTCCTTCACAATCATCAGCCCTCACATGTCTTCCCTGCACAAAGAGGGCTGCCCTCTCCACACTTTTACACTTGAAGTAAAGCTGCTTGGATTTTGCCATTCAAGACCATTCAGGAAAAATCAGACTTGACTCAGTCTACATGGATTGAATGCACTGCACATAGGGAATTCCATATTAACCAATTTTTCCCATAACATTTCTTATTCAGATTACTCATAATCTTTCACATAGTCAGATTATTTAAGTATCTCAGTCCAAAAGGTCCCACTCTGGCAAAACATGTTAAGGAAGATGAATTCCATCTATTCCTTGTCATACGACTTCTGTTATTTTCAAGTATTAATATTATTATTAACCAAGACATTAGAAACTAATAAAAAATGTGACCAATTCTTAATGAAGTCCCAGACCTCAATCTGCTCACAAAGTGAGCAACACTTCCCCAACCAATGTCAGGGACACATGTCCTCGGTGAACAGATGGTTACACTTCACAGCCATTTCCAGCATAACCAATTTAGACACCAGAAACTCCAAACACAGACACATTGCTCTGTTTTAAGTCTCCTCCAAGGGGTTTATGGATCATGATTTTAACCCCTGGGGATCTGCAAGTTGGCACTTCTCTGCTCAGAAACAAACTACCAGAAATACATAATAACTCCCGTGATAAGTTACAGAAGATGAGCTTTTTATTTTAGGCAAATGTAAGCACGCTTTTCTCGCACCAAGGAGAGGAGTTAGTTTTTTAAATCCTTACAAGCATCCAAATGCACTATAATGGGAGCACACATGTGCAGGTTATCATGGCTATCACACAGAGAAGAGAAACCTCTTCCTGCAGACAAATCCATTGCAGGTCCAAGGCAGCAGCTGGATGCTCTCACCCAAACCTGGTCCTCCTGGAAGATGTCCCCATAACCTCTTGGAGACACTCCAAGCATCAGCCAGACTCCACAAAGACAGTGTCAGGGCCCAGTGATAACACCCTTGTCATTAAGTTATGAGTCACTGTGGCCATTTCAAGACACCATTTTGGTCTTCTATGACCTCTCTTTAGAACCAGCCTCTGTGTCAGCTCACAGGACAGGGATCAGCCTTGCAGCCCTGTGCTGCAGGGAGCTTGCTAAAATGCTCACAGCGCAGTGCCAAGGCTTAATAGTAAGACTTCAAAAAGCTAATTCTCAAATCCAGGTACAAAAAAAGATTAAAAATTGCATGTATTTAAGAAAAGCAGTGACTTGCTGACAGTCCCTCCAGGACTGCAATTATAACCATCAGCAATTTTAACATGAAGCTCCTAGTGACCCAACCCTCAGCTTTAGATAATCTTTTTCACTGAGAAGGAGTTAGTACTACTGAAAATTAATTAATTCACTTGGAATGATAATTGAGAGAGATGCTTTGAAGAGTAACACCAGTACTGAGAGATGAGACATCTAGTAAAACAGATCCTGCACACAGTGTGGTTTAAATGCACGTCCACAACCTCTGTCCTCCTGCCCCTGTGAGCACAAATGACCTCCATCCACTGCTGCCCAGCCTCTGGAGCTGCCCACACAAACAGGGACAGGCCCACGTGGACTCTGGCTGTTTACCATGCATGCAGCTTCAGCAAATTCCCCACAGAGTCAGCATTTGCATGCAGGCAGCAGCTTTCCAAAGCCCAGCTCAGCGTCCCACCTCTCGCCTCATTCCCATCCTCCAGAAAACAAATACGAAATCATGCCCTTTATTGCACAACTGCAACCAGGTTAAATCATCACTGCAACACCAAGTGGCCACCTGGGTCCCTGCTATAATTCAGGGAATATCCTGTGTCATGTATGACTTAAACATTTTTCATTTCTGAGCTTGAAGAACTTCCCCCACTCTTTCTCCTTCTCAACTGCCTACAACCCCTGGCTGCACTTTGATAGAAAATAAAAAATGATGAGATAGATACTGAACTGTCTGAAAAGGCTCCAATTTGTGGCTTCCATGTTGAAAACTGCAGGTTTTCATATGAAAAATACAGAAATTTTGAGGAAGACTGTATTATCCCTGCTGAAAGAGGAAAAGATATGTTGAATCTCATTCTCACCAGAAAGAATCATCATTTTCTAGATACAGCCTAGTTCTGTGGGAAGGAAAAGCTCCTTCCTGAAGATGTTCAGGAGGATGAATAGATGAATGGATGAGGACTTTGACCACTGGCTCCAAACCTCAGTCTGCCATCCACTTCTGGCATAATTGGTGCTCTTGTGTGTGTAAAGGAGAGCGACTCCAAGAGAAGACAGGAGAACACAGGCTGACTGAAACTAGCAGGAATGGTCCTTACTCCTGAGTCCAAGGATGGACCTAAAACCTTATAAAAGGTTAATTCTTGCAGTGTTTTAATGGGTAGGAAGGTAACTCCCCATCTAGCCCTGCAGACAGCACACACAGAAATCAGCTGGACTCAAGGTCACCATTTAACACCATCTATGCACTGTCCACTCAGCTTTCAACTTGTAATGAAGACCTGCCAGCAAATAACTACTGACATCTCTTGATTTCCCAAAACTGGAATACTCCAAGACTTAAAATACTGAAAAACCCCTGATTTCCTTTGCACTTAACCAGCTGGCTAGGGAGTTCTTTGCCAATGCTAAGGCACTCAGCACACCTCAGCAGGTCACACATCCTGGGTGAATTAAACAGGTCTTTGCAGTGTCCTTCACAGCTGGCATGCACCCACAACTACGTGTGACACACACCACAAACATGTTGTGAGGGGGATGTCTCCAAGAAGCAGCAAGCACAGGACACAGCTTCAGCATGTCACTACCAGGTATACCTTGGTTGATTGCCTGAACTGGCTGCTTCTCCTGTGGCTGCCAGACCTGGATCCAGAGCCCTGCCTGGAACCTGACCCCGGCCGGGATCCTGTGCTCCCACTGCTGCTGTGATCCCACTCTTCCTGAAAACAACAAACAGGTTGCTTTAGTCAAGGGCAGCTCTGTCCCACACACTCCAAAATCACTGACCTGGTGGAACAGGAGAGCTCCAGCTCCCAGGCCACTTGTGCCTGCACCTACCATACAAAACCACACTCAGCATCCTGACTGTGGGGCTTCCTCTGAGTCCTTTAACATGTTCTATTTGCACATTGCAAAGGGATGGCACTGTGGGAGGCTCTGTGAAGATAAGATTTGGCCCTCCTGCTCTAGTGTATGCTTGGGGAAGAATAATACTTACCTTCTCTATCTTGATGCGGATTAATTATGCATATTCATCAACCCCACATCCTCTAAAGCTGCTGAAGGTTATTTGGACAAAGCCCTTAATGACATGCTTTAATAACTTTTGGTCAGCCCTGAACTGAGCAGGCAGTTGGACTGGATGATGGCTGGTACCTTCTAACTGAAATATTCCATTCCATTCCACTCCACTCCACTCCACTCCACTCCACTCCACTCCACTCCACTCCACTCCACTCCACTCCACTCCACTCCATTCCATTCCATTCCATTCCATTCCATTCCATTCCATTCCATTCCATTCCATTCCATTCCATTCCATTCCAGTCCATTCCATTCCATTCCTTTAATTCCCCCCCCAGGCCCAAATAAACTCAGTTTTCCCACTGCTCAGCCCACTGTTGGGGTGCAGTTATTCACATAGCTGAGGACTATTGTAGTTCACCAGGAAACACATTTACAAATAGCTAGTTTTGCTTCTTAAGGAGCTGTGCCTGATGTTCTCCTTTATTCTCTCACTTGTTGTGCTGTCAGTCAAACTGCAGGTTTCTTGTTCAGCCCTCAAGGCATAATGACTCATCTGAAAACCAGAATAACTCACCTGACCAGCTCTACCAAAATACCCCACAAGGTCCTTGGGGAGAAAGGTGGATATTGTCAAGGTAATTGCTCCAAAAGCTTTGTTCAGAGGCTTGGGAAAGGCTTTTGAAGTGATGTAAAGTGATTAAAATCTCACGATATCACAAAGTGCAGAATACCCAACTCTTCCAAGTACTCTGAAAATCTGGGAAATACAAAGGGAAGCCTATATGTTAGGGCTGACAGCTTCAAGAGGGTTTCTCATGTCTCAGATGTTCTCATGGGGCTACATGAGGTCCTGAAGTCACTGCCATGGGCTATGGCAAGGGCAGAGCCACCTTGGCCCTCAAAGCCAAAGGGATTCACCACTCAAACTGCTTTTGAACACAACAGCCAAGTCATGGCCACTAATTTCAGGGCACAGACCAGGTCCCAGCTCCAGCACTGCCACCTGCCTTTGATGAGGCAGGAAGACAGCTGCACAGCAGAACCTAAACCACCTAAGGTGATGCTACTCAGTAGTCCAGAATTAACCTTGATGCACATGAATCATGGAAGTATTCACCCAACACAAGGAACTGGAAGCAAAACACTCCAGTGCTGGTTTCTGCATCACTCCAGCTGGACATTCTCCACCCTAAAACCTAGTAAGTTTCAGGCAAGTTCAAATTGCAGTACTGACTTCAAAAGAGGCGGTTATCTGGTTTTCAAGTTGTATATAAATGAAATTGGAAAGGTTGTGGTTATTCCCATTGACAGTTAAAGCACCTTCTTCCCTTCTTATCACACCCCAACCCAAATCTCCCAATGGCTGACAAATACCAAATGGCACAAAAGGAGTTGTTCAAATGGCAAGAAGGGAAAAAAAAAACATTATGGATGTCAGGCAGGCAACTTTAGGAAGGCCTGGAGAAGAGCTGACCTTGCAGGCATCCTGAGAAGTGAGAAATGCATCCTTTGACTTAGGAATGATGTGCACCAGCTGAAAAAGTGGTTGGGAGATAGGCACCTTGACTGCTCAACGTCTGAAGGATTAATTGTATCCTACACACCGAACATCTTGTTCACACACACACACAAAATTTCTATGCCAAATGCTACAGTGGGACTAGGTCAGTACGTGCTTTGCTTCAAAAGGCACACTAAAAATAAAAACTGTTCACTTATATTCAGTAGACCCATCTTTTAGGCGTAGTTTTCTGCAGACAATCCAAGATGTTGCAAATTCCAGAAATGCAGCTGGCCACAATAAAACTGCTGTGAGAAACGAGAATATTGGTATCACGTGCACCAATGTCCACCAAGAAGAGCCAGTGGATACACAAACCAGTTAGATCACAATCACAGGTGATTTTAATAAACCAGCTTGTCTCCTGGCTCTAACTCACGGCCTGGAGATTTCACCCACTTTACCTTCCTTACCTTTGTCAAGGTACTGATACTAATATTGAAAACCAAATTGCTTTTAAAATGAAATTGCTTCACTAAAAACTGTTGAAAAGTCTGCTAAAGATGCAAATGCTCCAAACTGAGCATGGCCTGAATACATTGATGTTCAAACTCACCAGCTCAGCCAAGATCAGTAATTCCCCCAAATTTGTGACTAATTGCCATAGATGAACAACTTTTTAGTGATACTTTACTGAAGGGGATTGAAATCTCCAGAATGGAAATACCACCCTCAGAAACAATCCCAGACATTTCTGGTGGCTTTGTGTCCTGTAATAAAGCTGTTTCATGCTAAAATGGACCCTCTTTGCAGACCTTCTGTGGGAGTTTGGCTGCCCACACCAACCTCATGGGTGATGCTCAGGGAGTGGCTGAGAGCATGCAGGTAATGATTGTTCCTTAAAAAAACCACCCAAGCAGCAAAACCCCTCCACCAGCATCATTGCAAAGCCCACAGAAACCCATTTCCAGACTCCAGAGGTGGCTGGAGTCCAGCAGAAAGCCATGGCTTGGCACTGGTGAGATGTGGCACTCCTCCTCCTCCACCCTGCACCACTACCTGCATATATCACACACTGAGCTCCTGCCAAACAAACCCAGCATGCTGCAGGAGCAGAATGACTGCCAAAGCTGATAAACACAGGAAACAGCTGTAATGATACAAAACTTTCCACCCCTTGCCTCCTCCTGACCCAATTCCCCATCACCTGGTCCTGTTACTGTGTTGTGCCCTCAGAAAAACCAAGGCTCTCCCAGTCTCTCCTAATACCCCAAACAGTCTTGAACTCTTGCTCACAGATCTTATTTGGGCTCCTCCACCTACCATCTGTGGTCTACACTCACCAGCAGGAGATGGGACCTCTGAGCCACACTTTGGGACTGGGAGGGAAAACGCCTCCCATCCAGAGACTGATTCCCAGAAGCTGCTCACACCCATGCCAATCCTTCTGGCCAAGCTCTGCACCTTCTCAGGAACAGCCAGGCTCATGCACAATTACCACTGCCAGCAGCCCTCCTTCGGAAACTAGTTTTCAAATCTAACATTTGCATTTTAATTAGCAATAATCATATGTTTCACTTACACTGCAATTTTCACCTTTGCAGCGAGCTCTTTGAGGCATGAACTAATTAATCCTGCTGCCTTTGCCAGCTCAAGAGTTAATATTTTCTGCTGCTTCAGTGCAAGTTTGAAAATCCTATTTGCAGAAAAAGAAGATAAGTTTCCCCAGTGCAGAAGCCATATATGGAAACACAGTGATCACCTACGTGGTTGCTCTCAGTGAAGATAAGTATGGGTGAAGTGGGCTGTGCTGGTGGAGATGTAGATCAGCCCTGGCAGCAGCACAAGTTTTAAGTGTCCTGAAGATATTAGTGGATTCTGGATGGGATTCATGTTCAGTCGTATGTAAAAATTTCAATATTCAATGTACAGCATTCATAGGTGGGCCACAGGAAAAACAGGAAGCTGAGGGAGTTCTCAGGCCCCCAAAAACCTCTAAGATATTCCCCAGCACAACAACAGTCTGACATCTGCACCTAGGAGATCCCTAGTCTTTCAAATGGTTCCTCACCTTTGATCTTATTCCTGGTCAGAACAGAAAACAGATACTGTGTAAAAGGCCCTTTTTGAGGTTTTTCTGCAGTGGAGGTTTTCACACACCCAATTTGTGCTGCTGCCAAATCTTCCTGTTATGCAGAATTTTTGTACTGTACTCCAAGTATCTCCCTAGACCTATTCTAGAAAGACCACTCTAATTTTAATAAGGAAAACCAAAGGCTTAATTATTCTAATAACTCAATATACCTCTTAAAAAAAAAAAAAACAACCAAGAACCAACCATATGATTACTGTAAATATCTTAATAAACTTTCTAGCTTCTTTCTTCTCGAAGTATTACATAAAGCTGTAAGAACATCAGAAACTGTTATAAAAATGTCATGCAGAAACCCCAACACTTCTGACTCTCTTCCTTCCCTTCCCAGGTCTATGTCCACCTTCCCCACCCTTCTCCAATCTGCAGAAGGGACACCAAACATCACTTTGAGCTCTTCTTCCACCAGAGAAAGGGAGGTTTTATCTATACTTGAGTCACAATACAGGACCAAAGGACCTGATGGACTTGGAAGTAGGAGGTGAAGCTTACAAGATCTTTCTGGACTACCTGGGAAAGGACCAAGCCTCTGTGGCTGCATTTTTTGGACAACACTGGGAGACCCATGCTAGCCATGGATGTGCTAGATAACTTGTTTACACACAAGGATGAAGAGGAGAAACGCTGAGGGCACTCAGATTGGCACTGAGAACTCCACACATGCTATGGAAACCCAGCAGCAAGGCCTTGTCCCAGCCTCAGAGGAAATCACTCATGTCATCCCTCCAGCACTGACTGACCTATCCATCCAAACCTGGAAAGATGGAGACCTCAAAGGTAAATCAAGTCTCACAAAAATAAGAGTGTGGGAAGCTCTACAACGGGCAGACAGGCATCACCCAGATGGGAAATGAGGGTGGCAGGATGTCCTCCCATATGAGTCACTGGTTTGACACCTGCCCCCACCCTCAGTAAGCAGCAACAGTTCTCCAAAGCAGGCAGCAAAGCAGTGAAGCATCTCCTTCCCAGACCTCCTGACACCCAAGCAGGTGTCTGCTTCACACGAGGCACTGCTGCTTCATGAGGCCAAGCCCAAACACCAGTCGCAGAGAAAGTTACACCTATATATTAGCTAAATGAATTTATTTCTTTCTCAGCAGTCCTCTCCAACCATAATTGAGCAGGGCTGCATTCACTATACAAGGAAGTGTCACCCAACAATTACAGGCAGAAAAGTGACTGGTTTTCTCAGAGCTGCTCTTTGTTCACAGGCAGGTCACCCCACTTTGAGGTCTACTTTCTTCCTTCATCATGCAGGCATATATTAACATACTCACTGCCAAGACCAGCATCTGTCTCTTGCTTTCTCTTTTGGAAACACAAAAACAGTGTCTGCAGCATCATCCAGCACCCACCTGTCCCAACAGATCCTCAGCATGGTGGACAACCTCAGCCAAATTCAGCGTACAAACTGGCCCTGGGCTATGCCATGAGCAGGCCAATGAGATGAAGAACACCAAACATATTCCCCACAAAAAGAACTGTTGGAGCAAGTCCAGAAGAGGCCTTAAGGTTGATAAAAGGACTGGAGCACCCCACCTGTAAAGACAGGCTGAGGAAGTTGGGGCTGTTCAGCCTGGAGAAGAGAAAGTTGTGTGAAGATCTCACAGCACCTTTCAGTAGCTGAAGGGAACCTAAAGGGAAGGGAGAGGGGACTCTGCATCAAGAACTATAGTGACAACACAGGAGTAATGGAAAATTGAAATTTTCTACAAATTGAAAGAGGGGAAATTTAGACTGGTTATCAGGAAGAAGGTTTTTACTGTGAGGGTGGTGAGATACTGGCCCAGGGAGGCCGTGGCTGCCCCAGCCTTGGCAGTGCTTATAGCACATAAGGCCCTGACCAACCTGTTCAAGTGAAAGGTGTCCCTGCCTATGGCAGGTGGGTGATTTTTAACATCCATTCCACCCCCTTAACATTCTATAATTTATAAAAGTCCTTCCAGACTTATTTCTCTTGTTTTCTTTCAGATCTGGACCCAAGGATGGGCAACTCAAGTGAAACACAGGCTGTCCACCAGCACAGGAAAATGCATTCTAAATTTAGTTAAGAGATCCTGCCAATCCACTGTCTCTCCAGCCCTATCTGGTTAGCCAAGAATTTGGGGCATTACAAGCTGCCTGCTGATGTAATTGGACTTAAGCCAGGGGACAATTTCACTGCTAACTTCAGTTATCTGGACCCAGTGACATGGCCCCTGTCCAAAATCATGATCCCTTCCCACCTGCTTCTGCAGCATCCACCAGGGAGGATCTCCTGGTGGCTGATCCCAGGAAGTCAAGAAGTACTGATGCCTCTGGAATTGCAAGAGAAATCTGCACAGGTAATTTAATTTTTCCACTCTCCATTAAAACTGAGTTCCTCTGTGCATTGAAATCTGCTGTTACCCAAGAGACAGCCTTCACACATTGCCCCACAGCTCCTATTGCCTCTGCTTTGGCAACATGGCAGCTTTTCCAGACACAACTACAAGACATGGACATGGAATGACAAGACCTTAAAGCTCGTCTCATTCCATCCCCTGCCATGGGCAGGGACACCTTCCACTATCCCAGGTTGCTCCAAGCCCTGTCCAACCTTCTAGGGATGGAAGAAAGTCCTATTTATTGCCAACAACACAGGTTTTTGCTTGGTGATGATGGGTGACAGCCAGCCACCACGGGGGAAGGCAGGGACTTGGCCAGGAAGGAGGATTTTCAACTCTCCCCCTCTCACTGCCTGGAGAAATGGCACAAACTTGCAGAGTTCTGGTTTTTGTTACTCCCCTTTACATAAGGGAGCCTGGGATGGAGCTCCTGCCAGGCCTTTCATGTACCAAGAGCTCTGCTGGCTCCTTCAATATGCACCATACCAGAATTCTTTTACTTAATGAATTGTTCTCAGAAATATATCAAAGAGCTTCCTACTCGCCACAGCCTCACAAGGGGAATGCAAATAAAGTATTATATAAAAACTTCCCACTGGCTCTTTTTGGGGAAGAAAAATCCAAACATAAAAGAGTTTAAAATTATTCCATTATCTAAACCTTCCTCATTTATAGAGGCAGTAAGGTGTTCAAATAATATTTTGAGTACCTGGTCTTCATCCCAAAGGCTCACACGTGGTAAGACCCGGCAAATTTCCTGGCAGTTTAGTGAAACATGGCCATGCCATGCAGCAAACAGAGAGATCCCAGTAGGAAACAAGAATTACAGATGAGCTGAATATAATTGTGAGACCAGGATTTTCTCAGCACATGAGTTCACAAAATGTACCTCAGGAGATTCCCCCATGGGCAGAACATCTTCTAACAGCCACCCACCCACAAATCTGGGAAGACCAGGAGGTTTCAGGGAATTTTCTCTGTTTTTAAGCCACTGCTTTGTATGGGATGCCTATCTGCCTATCCATGGGAACTGACATTCATCTAAATCCCATACAGCTGCTAATACATGTCTCACCCAGTAGTGCAAGAGCAGGGCAAGTCTGGGGTGCTCTTTTCCAGAGATACCCAACAACATCAGAAACCAGCAATTTAAGAATATCCTGAACTGCAGGTTGCATCAAGACACTTTATTTTTACCCTTATTTTGTATTTTATTCAGAAATTGTTCTCAGCCCCACACTGTACAACAACCAGTTGATGCTTATATACACACACATATTAAAAAAAAAATAAATCTTTATTTTATTTTTCCTAATGTTGCTGGATCGTACAGCCTAGAATTTCAAAGGCATCAAGTACCCAGGGATGCATGGGGGATTTTCAGGTATGGGAAAGTCATCTTCTCTCTAGACTTCCCTATAACCTTTAGGAAGCCAATTACTTCTGAAAAAGCAAGTCTGGACTACTCTGCCTTCACAAAAAATGAAACACATGCTGAATATATTTCCAGGACTAACCCAGATTTCCATATAAATGCCCTTTGTGATGGCCAGGTTAGAACCACGTGAGGCATACCATGGTCACTGATACATAACCCACATTTTCACATTAGCTAAAGCCAGCAGAAATCTCACATCCAAGTATTTTTCAGCTAAGACTTGGCAATGCAGAGATTTCAGCTGGAAACACAATAGGAAAACTAGGAATTCCATTTTCTGCCCAAACCCCTCAAATACATAAAAAACTGCAACAAAAAACTCCCCATCAAAACAAAACCAAAAAATAAACAAAAACAAAAACCTCTGAACAAAACCAAAACCAAACGAAACCGAACAAACTCTAAACAAAATAAAAAACCATCCCCAAAACCCAACCCCTTCTTTCACTGGGAAATAATTAGCTGGCTTCCTCCTTAGCAGGTTTGAAAAATGATTGATAATTTTAATTCAAGGCAAATATCTCAGTAAAGATTTTTTCTTTTTTTTTTTTTTTTTTTAATATTGAAAGATGATAGTGAAAACAGCCAGGAATGGTAATAAACTGCACTTGGTCCTCACCAGCAGCGTTTCACTCATATATCAGTGACAGTGAGAGAAATGCTTGCCATGACAGGAACAATAGCTTGCAGCTCCTCTCCAGTGCCAAGGAAAATTTGTTACTCACAGTTAAAGGAAGCCAAACATGGAGAGAGATAATTACTAGCTCTGCTGCAGGCTGGGAGAGAGCCCAAACACAGGGTATGCAGCTTGGGCACCAGCAAATGGTGTTTGTGTGTAGGAAAGGAGCTCCCTGTAGGAGGAGATCAAATACATTTAACTGCCAGGGGGGGAAAAAGGGGAAAAAAAAAAAAGAAAAAACCCAAGAAAACAGAAAAATTCCATGTAAGCTGAAACAAAAGAATGCATGGCACCAGGCAGATAGAGGATGTTAGGAAAGTAACAGCCATGCATGACTCCTGCATCCTCCTGTGGTCCCCACCAGCCACTGGCACGTCAGCAGAGCCCTTGGTGAAGAGCCAGGGAGCTTCTTCCCCAGGGAAAGCCCCTGATCCACCCAAGGAAGCCCGATGGAAATGGCCAGCCTCACAGCTGAGCATCAGCCGTGCTGGGAGGGAGCCTGGATGAGGCTTTGCTGCTGACTACTCTGAAGCAGATCAAAGCTGTAATAAATTAAATCCACAATTCCGTCTGGCACCTTCAGGAGCTCATCCAAAGCAGTGCCTCTGTTCAGCACACACCCTCCTACAAAACCATACCCTGCCTTTGTTGGGTGCAGGTGTTGGTAGAGGTGCTACCAGCATCCTGGGACCATGGCAGGGAGGGGATGCCTGAGCCCCCATCCCTCAGCCAAGAAATTCCAGCATGGCTCCATGTGGGAGGAAGCTGTGCCCAAAACAAGAGCTGCAACACACCCTGCTCAGACTGGCACAGCCTCTTGTACACCCTGCAAGGGGCTCCCAAGTTCCCCTTCATGAACATCAAACATGAGATGAATCTAGTGGACATCAAGAAGAGGAAGAACATGAAAGCCACCAACCTGAAGCCACTTAGAGAAGTGACTGGGACATCCATCAGCCACAGCATATGGAAATGCTGTTTCCCCTTCTCTCACACACCCCAGTTTCACATCTCCTCAGGCAAGTGCTGTTGCCACAGAGCTGATGGTCTCATGGTGACACAGCAGCTCACCAACCAGATGACAATAATGAAACACAAACCCCCACCCTACCCAAACCTCTTCCATGGGGGTACTCATACCAGGAGGGACAGCCACCTGCAGCAGTGCTTGTAAACACTCCTCACTCGTGTTCACACCATGTCCAAGCACCAAAACTGACTCACACCTGTCACTGCATGACCAACACAGGCTCTCAGCACGTGCAGCTCTGCTTCTTCTGCCAGCTCACCCTCTCAGCTGTTTCATGCTCTTCCCTGTAACATCATCCTTGTGCTGCATACAACAGAGAAGCCCAGCTACACAAAGATCCTTCATTCCAGCTCCATCTCAAGCTTCCAAGTCAGCTCTGATGCACCTAACAGCTTTCCCGCACAGGTGGCAATAAGAAAATCTTCTGGAATAAACGTGACACTCTTTATTCTTTCCCCTTTAAGCTCCAGGTCAAAGCATCCACATATCAGGATGTTGCCCACCTCCCGTGGTTCAGGCAGGAACAAGCTCTTCGATGGCAAGCAGAGGGATACATCCCCCCTTCCATGGGAAGGGAAAGGCAAGGCAGTGCAAGAAATAAAAGGCAAAGGTCTGAGGAGGAGAAGCTCAACACAAACCCTACCTGGTTATGTTCGTGAGACGACGAGCCCTTCCCTCGGGATGGGGAACAGCTGCCATCAAGCTGCTCGCTACAATCCGCCGTCCACTGCAAAAGGGATAAAAAAAGGGATTGTGTAAAATAATAGCTGGGCTGGGCAAAACTGCTGCGTCAGTCCACAGCACACAGAAAACACCGTCCAGCCGCAGGCACGGCTGCACACGTGTGGCACCCCCTCCTTTTTGAGGATGATCCCAAAGGCTTTGGCTTGGAAATGCTCCACCCGCTGATGGAGCGCAGAGGAAGATGCAGGAACAACTCTAGGAAAGCATTTGATATGGTGCTTTGCAGTAAAATCCAGCCCCAACAGCTCCTCGCTGACCCTGGCAGTGTTTCAAATCCCAGGTGTGTGATGCACACTAGGGTGACTTGATTCTATCACTCATGGAATTCCTCCACGGAAAGTTGGAAAATTTCTGCTTTTCCCAACTCTTGTTTCCAACCCTGTTTGCTTTGGGGACAGATACATGTCCTGAGCAGTCAACACCCTGTGTTTTCATTTTAAACAAAACAGAAGATGAGCATGGAAGCTGTGGGTTTGGCCACCACCATACATGGCCATAAGGGATCAGAAGATTCCTAGGCCAGCTTGCCCCAAGGCTGGGCAGCAAGGTGCCTCCATCAAAATAATTGCATTTGATGTCACTTGCTGCCCTTTTTTTTTAGTCTCTTAAAGAAATGTAGGGCTGCATCATACTGGTGAAAAACAAAAAAAAAACCAAACAAAAAAAAACCCACAACAAAAAACAACCAAAAAACCCAAACAAACAACAAAAAATCAATTTTCACTAGACAAGCCTGAAAGATGCTGCTTCATTCTAAAGTCATTTTGTCACTCCTTCAACTGACCACCCCCACCTCTGAGGTCTTCCCTGCTGGAAGCATTTGGCTACTCCAGAGACATTCACTGCTTGGTACCACCACCAAGAATGATGTGCCAAGAAAATTAAAAGCAATTTCCGTACAAACAACCACCTGAGAGCCCCTGACAAGTATGGACGAGGCCACAAAATAAGAGTCTTCACTACAACTGCCCATGATCTCTGCCCTCATGAGAGAGCCTGTTCTAGCTCACAGATGGAGGGATTTCAGTCTCCCCTCATTAAAGAGCTGCCCATCACTCTCCTGCCACTTCTGCTGACCCCCTAGGACAGGCTCATGATGCCATCACTCTTGAGAGCCTTTTATCAGATGTATCCCTATCTCCTTTAACAATTTTGAGTGCAACCACATGTCTGGAAAGGTCTCTCAAGGTACAAGCTCACTCCTTAGTATCTCCATAGCAAAATAAAATCGCCTTTCCCTGATTATCCTCTTTTTTCCTGGTGGGAGCAAGACTGGGGACATCCCCATCAGGGGAACATCCACATTTTGGGATCCTCTGAAGTGGTGATGGATTCAGCTTCCCTGGGAGCAATGTGGAGGATGTGCCTTTCCTTCCTTCCCCCAGCAAGGATAGCAGTCCAGGGATGTGGTACCATCCAAGCAACTCACACACACATGGCTGAATGGATTTATCCACTCTCAGGCAGAGAAAACAACACAGCCATAAGGAAACAAACTGCAGAGAGATTAAGTAACTTGCCCAGCATTAAAGATTTAGTTGCTGGCAGAGCCTTGCAGTTAAAAACAATTTCCTAGGTCTCAGCCCAGTGCCTTTCCCCTAAATCCATCTTTCTCCCTCTAGCTCTCATTAAGAGGGAACGTGCCGCCTTCCATCAGGCTGGCTTCCACCAGGGTTACTCCAGACAGCTGCAGAATATGTGCCTGATTATTCCTTGCAAAGAACTGATCAGGAAGAGAAAACCAGAAATAAAAATTCCTGATTATTTCTTATAGGTGGAAAAACAACAAAAAAAAAAACCAACTTTGTGAGACAAGAGAGGATTCCTTCTTAGTGTATCCATTAAGTCATGGCTTGATAAATGCAAGTGACCTAGAGTAAAAGCCCAGACTCACTTTTTGTCCAATACACAGCCTTAGAAATACAAAATGGTGCATTTTGATGGAGTTTCACAATAAATCCTAATTAAACTTCAGCATCAACGGTCTGGGGTATAACCTCATTTAGTGCTTCATTTGAGGTGCCTCTATAAGTGGTTTAATTACAAGGTCCAATGTTCAAATCTTTCATTATTAGGAGTTTTTCTTTTAAAGTAAAACCCAGCCATCTTGAAAGAGAACATCCTCAGAACTGAAATTAAAAACCCAGCAGCTCCTTTTTTCCAGGGCAGGCCAGGAAGGAAAGTTAAAATGCCATTCCCACAACTGGAAGATGGATTTGGTTGTTGCAATCAAATCTTAATGCAAAAAATGTACACAGGCTGCCATGAGAATCAGAAATTTTTGTCCTTAAGATGCAGAGGGAGACTGGGCTTATTGGCAGAGCAGTGGACAGGCTGGAAGAGGTTGTAGAACTTTTTCTATTCATTTTTTTCTAATTCAATACTACTTTTGAAATTGACAGATTAATAAGCAGAACTTGTATGTTTGACCTAAGCCCCTCCAAAGTGTCACTTCAAACACAGACATCTTCCAGCCTTGGGTTAAAAAAATACACTTTGGATCATTAGATTTTTAAATATATTTTCTCCCACTTCTAAGGGCTTTGAGCCTCAAATTGTAAAAGACCTCTTCACCAAAATCTATTCTTAAAATGGTTCCTTTGTTTGGTAATTTCTTTACATTGAAATGATATAAAATAGGTCTAGAGCTCTGGGTCAGATCCTCAGGTCCTGTAGAGCTCAGACAGATCAGATCAAACACTGCTGACACCAGATAAAGATGGGATCCTTCACATACAGAGTCATGGATTTGTGTTGGAAGGGACCTTAAACTCCATTGCATTCCACCCCCTGCCACGGGCAGGGACACCTTCCACTATCCCAGCCTGCTCCAAGCCCCATCCAACCTGGCCTGGAACTCTTTCAGTAATGCACCTTGAGACCCCAAAAAACCAAACCCAGCATCAGGAGACTGCTACCAGCAGGCTGGACACCTCAAATACATCCCCGAACAAACGAGCTGCCCCAAACCCAGCGTTTTATCACACCCTGCTTCGCATCCAAACCCTGGGAAAAGCTACTTCAGCTGAGAACCCAGCCCTCAGCCCCTCTCCCACCCTTCAGTGAGCCTCCCTCCCACCTGTGAGACGTGGGACTGCGTCTTCTCGCTCTCGCCGTCGCCCTCGGTCTTGTCTGTGAGCAGCCCCTGGACCTGGTACTCCAGGACGTAGCTGTCGATGAAGCGCTCCAGCTCCTCGATCTCCTGGGAGCGGCTGCTCCCCGCCTCCGAGGAGGCTGATGCCACTGAGGAGCTCTCCATCCCTTCAGGGGACACGCCGGGAACACAGGGGGCCTGAGGGAGATAGGCAAAAAAAAAAAACACAGCGAGGAATTATTCCCTGGTAATTATAAAAAAGAATAAAAAACCCAGCAGACAAAAGTCTATCGGCTACCACGGGCAGGATGTTTTTTGCTGTGCATCTGCATTTCTAATAGAATTTATAATCGTCCTAGGTGGTTGCATTTAGAGCTTCCAGGAATGCAAAAAATGCTCAATTTCTGTAATATTCCTGCATTTAAGGGCAACAGACGTATTTCCTGGCCTCCTGCTTAAAACCCAAGCTACTGAAAAACCTCCAGACATTCGCACAGGAGAAAAAAAATCTCACACTAAAATGCTTAATTTAATATATCCAAAGCACTGGTTGTGCCGGATAAGGGGTAATGGACAGGGGTGAGGAAGAGGATGATAATTGAAAAGCTTCTCTAGGGCAGTGGCAGTAAATAACACTGAGCTAACAGTGCGACTGCCAACAGTTCAGTGAGGAGGTGAAACAGAGATCACAACAGAATTCACTTTTCCTCTCGCTGCAGAAAACTGCCTCTATAGAAGACAAAGGGGATTTATAATTCTCTTCTCTTCCCTGTTTCTCCAGGGCTCAATGCCAGTAACACTGTAAAGAAAGGAAACCACCAGCCCCTGGACCTGGGCTGGGCATGGTGCTGATCTCCCAGTGGTGACAGGGAACAGCTGGAGCTGTGCCATGGAGGTTTAGGTTGGATTTCAGGAAAGGTTCTTCCCCCAGAGGGTGCTGGCACTGCCCAGGCTCCCCAGGGAATGGGCACAGCCTTGAGGCTGCCAGAGCTCCAGGAGAGTTTGGACACTGCTCCAGGGATGCACAGGGTGGGATTTGGGGGTGTCTGTGCAGGGACAGGGGCTGGGCTGCATGATCCCTGTGGGTCCCTTCCAGCTCAGGATATTTTATAACTCTACATTCAGAAAGAACTAGGCCTTGGCCCAGTGTCTTGTGGTAAATCTCATATTCCTCCCTCCCTGCAGCTGGGAGGGAGAAGATATGGGAGCTGCCAGCACACTGTAGGACACAACAACTTCATTCCTCACCTCTCCTTCACCAGGAACGGGTATTTACAATCTGCTTTGAGACAGGCATAAAATTGCTAAGCAAATTCGGAGTTAGTCACATGCCATCCAGAAGGGAAGGGGGAAAAAAATTCTGTTCCCAGCTCATGTAGTTTCCAGCTCCTCAACTATTTTCTCCTCTGTCACTTCTGAACAATTGTGGCTTCATTTGGAAACTGCCGAGAATGAGCAGTTCTGGCCTAAGGATTTCATCTGCTCAAGGAATTATTCCCTAATGTGCCCAGACTGTCAAAAAGGCTCATTATGTAGACCAATATCGCACATTAGCTCCTGAACAAAAATCATATGCCACATTAAAAAGGACAAAGAAAAAAGAAGAAAGTCAAGAAATTAAAAAGAAGGAGCCCCAGAGAGTGTGGAGCCCTAGAGGAGGGCATGCTTCTCCCCTTTTCACTAATTAGTGCCAATTATCAAATGGAAAGCACCAATTATCAAACAGGAAGTGCTAAAGAAAGAGCTGGGAGAATAGGAGGCTCCTACTGAGTCCTGTGATGGCATGGAGAGATGGCACGAGGCAGGGGACAGATGATACAGGTGACATCACTCAGGATGGAGTGAGCAGGGTCAGAGGTTATCCTCCATCTCACTGGGCCACACATTACCCAAGCCCTAAGTTTACCTGCCTATTACAGGGTTTTTTAAGAGTAGCATTGGAGGAAATCAAGCCCAGGACACTGCCCTAGAGATGCTCCCCCTTGAATATCCATGGTAAAATGTGAAGCAGAGGAAGAAGTACCACATGCCTCACTTTTGGGGTGCTCACCACAGTGCACAACCAGCATTTTGTCAAGCAGCAACAGGAGAGGTGGCAAACTGAAAGGAAATATGTTCATCAGAAGTCACCAAGTCCAGCAAACAAACACAAGCCATATATCCGAGGTATTTGTGCATCTCTAGTGGGAAACCCAAAAATCAGTTTATCTTGTGGTGCCTTCACCTCTCCCTAAAGGAAACTATCACTCAAGAGGAAGAAAACTCCTGCTCTTCCTGGCTTCTCACCTCGCCCTCAAAACACGTACAAAAAAGAGATTTTCAAACCCAAACCCACACTTGAGCATCAAAGCATTTACTATCCTCCCACACAAAGCAAACAAATGTTGGTGAGAGCTCTTAATGAAGCAGTGATCCCTTAGCTCTGTGTTAGCTCAGCACCTACCACAAAGGATTCCCAGACACCAAGTACATTTTTTAATCATAACAAATAGATATCAATCTTAAATTTGCTTTTTTTTTTTTTTTTTTCCACTTCTCCCTTCTCTCCCCTCTTACTTTGTCAAAGCACAAAGTTTGTAAGTTAGAGGATCTGAAAATTACCTTCCAAATCATTCCTATCTCTGGAAGTGTTCAAGGCCAGGTTGGATGAGACTTGGATCAACCTGGTGCAGTGGAATACATGCCTATCCATGGCAAGGGGGTAGAACTAGAGGATCTTGAAGGTCCCTTCTAACTTAAATCATTGTAGAATACTATGATTTTACAGAGTCCATGTTGTGCTCATTATTGTGATCATTAAAGAAGGAATCATTGGCAGAAAAAGTCAATAGATGTGCAAACTGCTTATTATAGCTTAGTAATTATCAGCATTACTGTAATACATAATTATTAACAGCTGTTATTAAGGGTGATCTAAATGGGGTTCTTGCTCTAGCACGATTATTCAGTTTTTTTTGGCAATTATACAATTTTACCCTTCATCAGCAGATAATAAGAACAAGTATGACAATTGTAGGCTCACTCCCTTTCTCCCAAAGGTGCTCCAGGCTTGTTAAACTTGTGGAAACAAGTGGTTACTTTGATAGGGGAAGAACAGCAATGGAAAAGGAACCCAATTTAGGTTGGGAGGCAACAGGAGAGCGGAACTTGCAACTAAAATTATTTAAGAAGTGGTGAATCCATGATGAGAAGACCACAGACAGGCAGGACAGTGATGCATTTCCATCAGCTCAGTGGAGGCTGGGTAACCATACATGTCCCCCCACACATGTCTAGAGGAGGCTCCAAACATTCCCTCCACACCTAAAGCTCTCCAAAATCTGGACTGCAGCAGCCTGGCAGTGCAAGACAGCACAGCAGGGCATCTTCACACAGATCATCCCCTGGGATGAGACACATCTGTGTCCCCGCCACGCCAAGCAACTCCAGCCCCCAAAACAAGCTTCTGGGCAAAAACATGCTGGCACAGCAATATTGCACCAAAACTGCTACCCATAAAGAGATCTTCCTAAAAAGATTCTTACAGAATCACTGAATCATGGAACTGTTTAGATTGGAAAGCCCTCCAAGACCATCAAGTCCAAGCATTCCCCTGGCAGTGCCAAGGCCACCACTGATTCATGTCCCACACATCCCCAAGGCTTTGAAATCCCTCCAGGAATGGGGATCCACCCCTGCACAGGGCAGCTGTGCCAGGGCTGGACAGCTCTTCTCAGGCAAGAAATTCTCCCCAGTTTGCAACTAGAACTTCCCCTGGCCCAGCCTGAGGCCGTTCCCTCTCCTCCTGTCCTTGTTCCCTGGGATAAGATCCCAAATCCCCCCGGCTGTCCCCTCCTGTCAGGGAGCTGTGCAGAGCCACAAGGTCCCCCCTGAGCCTCCTTTTCTCCAGGCTCAGCCCCTTTCCAGCTCCCTCAGCCTCTCCTGGGGCTCCAGCCCCTTCCCCAGCTCCGTCCCTGCCCTGGACACGCTCCAGCCCCTCGGTGTCTCTCTTGTCCTGAGGGTTCCAGAGCTGTGCCCAGCACTGGAGGTGTCTCCAGGACCTTTCCCAGATTTCCAGCCCCTCTGCACCAGCCCAGAGCTGCAGGGGGCTGGGGTGACCCAAGAGCAAGCCAGTTCTTGCTCTATTTCATCCAGACAAACCCATATTCTTACCTGCTATTAGGACAACAAGAGCACATCTTGCTCCTACGCAAGGTTCAACGTGATTGAGCACCAACAAAGGGAAGAAAACAAAGATTGATTTTCCCAGTGTTTTGCTTCCCCTGGATGGATGCTAAGAGCTTAAAATAATTTTGCACACATAATGAGTTTCTTTGATGACTGTGGCTTCCAAAGGCAAGAGAAAACAGGAACACCACACTGTCACACACAACCAAAATGGTGAAAGTTGGAAGTGTGTTTTCCTGACAACTACACAGACAGGAGCTAATACCCAATGCCAACTCCTAGGTAAGGTCATTGGGAGAGATCTCTAAAATAAAGAGTTGAGGCAGAACTACTTCATGCATCAGTCTTCTCACCGGAACTGAAATTCAATTATTGAAAAGTGTAACTACCACCAAAGCCCAATAAAGGACAAGTGCCCAACCCACCCTTCCAACAACATGGCCTCAGCTATTTAGGCTTGACTAACTGACTTACAGCATTTAATTGGAAAACTTACCTCTCTTCCTTACTTATCCTTCAGTTAAACACTGAGAAAATCCCAGGCCAATCCTCCATTCCTCCATGACTCCAAAGTGCACTCAGGAGGAATGCAGAGCATCCTTCGTGCATAGAATATTTATTTCTCAGAAATGCCATCACAGGCCAGCTGCTGCAGAGACAAGTTGTGACAGGCTACAGAGCTATCCTGGCAGATCCCTGGAAGCCTTTGTCTTGCCACATGGGATTTATCATCCCAGAGTTTTCTAGGAACAAGAGATGCTTCCTATAAAAGGCAGCTGCAGTGCAAATTCTTCACGTAGCAATGCAGCCACCTGCTTCCAGAATGTTCTGTGATAAGACAGCTAGCATTCCTCTTGTGTAAGTTCTCCCTTGGGTGTTTGTAACAGACTGTGATCCAGCAGGTCCCTTCTGCTCTGAGACACCTGGGATATGAACTGAGGAACAGCTCAGCAGCCCAGATTTGTCTGTGCCTGAATGGGACAATGGTAAAAAACAAAAAAAAAATCCTGATCTTCAGGGAGACAGAGGGAAATGCCTCAGCCCAGACCCAGACATCACATCCTCTCTCAGGAGCAACCAACAACTTCCACATCTCTTGTGCAGGCTCCAAAACCCACCCCATGGCTCTCCCACCTCTGCCCCTAGAGCAACACTGGACATCACCTTGTGCAGGTGGGGATGGATATCCAGGTGAGGTGACACCCTCTTCTGCTCAGTGCCTCTCTGGCTCATGGTCAAACCCTCCATCATCACCTGCCTCACATTTCCTGCTCACTGAGACTCCAGGCTTCCCAAAGCTGTGCTGGAGCACACACTGAAGAATTAAGTACCTGCAGCACCAGACAAGAGAGATGCTTTGACCACACAGACCAGGGAAGAGCAGATAGTGCAGAACAACGCTTCAACTTCTTATCTGCTTCTTATCAGCCCCTCTGGGACAGGTGAAGCCCTCTGAGAGTCTCGACTCTGCAAACAACCACACACCAGCTAATGCTCTGACAGCAGCACGGGCACAAGGACCTTTGACTGTCTGCATCTTGGGCTGGAATTCCTGGCCATCAGCACGGCTCGATTCCCAGCGTCTCCTTTTAATGAGCCCCTTCTGCAGCAATATTTTCCCTCTCCTCATCCAGCCCATTTCCAACAACAAGCAATTAGCAATGTGTCTTTCTCGAGTGGTGAGAGCATCTCAGAGAATGAGACGAGCAGTTTATCTTTATTGCTGGCAGGCAGCTCTCGTACGCAGCCGCCTGCAGGAACAGTTACTATGGAAAATAAAAGCAACAGAGATGAACCATGACTCCCTATACCCAGGTACTGCTGCATCTCCACAAAGCATCATGTGGATTTGCTGCTCAAAAACCACTACCTTTCCAGACGTCAAAACATCAAGCACAGAAATGGAAATTATTATACCCCAGATCTGACCCTTTTCTAATTAAAATGTAAACACCTCTGAAAACCACATGAGTGTTTACTAGGGGAGGCAGCCTTGGGCTTTTCAGACACTGATGCATCCACAGCTGGCTGAGCATTTAATGTATTTCATCATCCCTCCAGTCTCAGGTCTGGTTTCTGGTACCTGGTGATGCAGAAAAGCCCCAGTGACAGGACAGGAGCCCACCAGCTGCCACACTGCAGTGCTGCTCACGAGCCTGGCACAGAACACAGCAGGCAAACACCATGGTGCATTGAAACAGAGCCATCAAAACAAACACAGAAATTAATGGGGGAAAAAAAGAGAGGGACAGACAAGTGCTGCAGAATCCAACCCAAAACAGCCAGCATGATCCAGCAGGGAAGGGAGAGGAGTAATCAGAAAGCCAGAAATCTCTCATTCTCACCCAGACAATCATTTATTATGTAGCTTGCTTCCCTGCAATAAGCAACTCTTTGTGGTTGGAAAGTGAACCTTTTCTTCTTCTCCGTAAAAAAAACCAAACCCACATCACCTTTAGAGACATAAAGTCTTTTAGTGTGTCAAATCTGTGCATGAGGTTGGAGTGGTTTTCCACCAGATGGGTTTCCTTGCCTGGGGGAAGACATTACCTTTGGCTCGTGATAGATATTATCAAAAAAGGAAAGGAAAAAACAGAACACAACTAAGAAAACTACTGTCTGAACATCAGGTGAGTGGAGGTGGGTTTATGGGCTCACCCTGTGGGAGGATGCTCCACTGCAGGGGATGTCAGGGCAAGGAGACTGCTGGAGCATCACTCCGGCTGCAGCAGCAACAGCAAGCAACACTCACAGATTTTGATACAAATTCAATACAGGCAATGGATCAGCATTTCTAGATATAAAATCTGAAACAGGCCATAAAAAGCCTGCAACCACAAGCCCCTGAGCTGTGAACAGCCTGAGTTTTATAACCTATTTTACACTGGTTCATGCTACAAACTGTGACTTAAACCAGACATAATCAATTTCCACATTCCCCTGCTTCTACTGTAAGCTACTCGAACAAGAGCCCACATTACGTCTTACCCTTGTTATTTTTCACCTTTACAAGGAAAATGTTGCCAGGTAAAGATATTGAACAATTATTATGAATATCTGAAGAAACAGCATTTCACACGTGCTCTCCTCTTCAGAGCTGCACTGTTTCTCCTTGGAGAGCACACAGCATCACCCTGGAGCTGGGCAGGACGTGCTGGCTGCAGAGACTGTGCTGGAAGACATGAACCAAGGATGATCTCCTGCCAGATGAGCTTGCACATGTGCACCATGCACCTGTGTGTGTTCCTCTGTGATTCACCTGGCAGGCTACAATCCTCAGGCAACCAACACCTGTTTTTTTGGTTTTTTGCCCAGCTCTTCTGGCACCCCAAGGGATGAGCCATGATCCTATGGAAGCAGCAGCCAGGGTGCAAAGCTCCCTGTGCAGGAAGCGCTCTGCAGGCAGAGAGCACAGCCCACACCCTAAATAAAAGCATCACAACCACAAGCTCATCCATACACTGTCGCTCACACACCCGTGCTGGCCGCCACGCGTGGTCCTTTGTAATAAAAAGAAGGGAAACCATTAATGGGACAAAATCTTTTCTTTCCAGGCACCCAGGCAATATAATGGGCACTTGGGCAGTGAAAAGCTCTGTAATCCTAAAAGACACATCCAACTCTAAGTTGAGATGTCAACCTGCTGAAGTAATCCATCCTGCTGGCGGCTGCTGATGGGAGGGGCCAGGCGGGAGCAGCACACCCCGGTCAGCAGCAGGGCAGGCATGGAGGGCTTAATCCCTATTAAATCATGCCCGTGGTTCACTGGCAAAAAGCATTTTTGTGCCTGTACACCAACTTGTAGCAGCAATCAAAGAAGCATAGCTTGGCCACCAGCCAAAACGCTGGAGCTGCCATTCTGGGATGGATATTATGCTAGGAGGAGCCAGCCAGTCCTCTCCTCTTGGGAATCATAGGATCACAGAATGGTCTGGGTTGGAACAAACCTTTAAAAGGTCATCCTGTCAAACCCTGTCCACCGACAGGGACACCTTCCACTTGATGAGGCTGTTGCAAGTCCCATCCAACTGGTTCTGGACACCGCCAGGGATCCAGGGGCAGCCACAGCTGCTCTGGGCACCCTGTGCCAGGGCCTGCCCACCCTCCCACCAGCAATTCCTTCCCAATATCCCATCCAGCCCTGCCCTCTGGCACTGGGAGCCATTGCCTGTGTCCTGTCCCTGCATGCCTTGTCCCCAGTCCCTGTGCAGCTCTCCTGGAGCCCCTTCAGGCCCTGGCAGGGGCTCTGAGCTCTCCCTGGAGCTTCTCTTGTGCAGCTGAGCACCCCCAGCTCTGCCAGCCTGGCTCCAGAGCAGAGGGGCTCCAGCCCTGCAGCATCTCCGTGCCTCCTCTGCACTGGCTGCAGCAGCTCCACGTCCTTGTGCTGCTGGAGCCCAGGGCTGGAGGCAGCTCTGCAGGTGGGGTCTCACCTGAGCACAGGGGCACAGGGGCAGAATCCCCCCTGCCCTCTGCCCACGCTGGGGGCTCAGCCCAGGGCAGGGGGGCTCAGGCTGGGCAGGTCCAGCTCTCACCCACAGCACCCCCAGCTCCTTCTCCCAGAGCTGCTCCCTCTGCTCATCCCCAGCCTGGACTGATCCTGGGGCTGCCCTGACCCAGTGCAGCTCCAGCACTTGGCCTTGTTAAACCTCATGAGGTTCCAATCCTTCAGGATTCTCACCTCCACCCCCACCAACTGCTTCCCTTCATCACAGCATTCCCCTTTTTCGGAAATGAAGTTCTTCTGTGCAACAAGGCTAGAGACAGGAGAGACTCTGGTGCATCCTCAATTCAACATTTCTTGAAGATGAGATAGGAATGAGGAAGCAAGATGCCTTTAAGGATATAATCCATCTTCTGCACCATTAAAAGCAAATCTTGTGTGGGTTCCTGCTGCTAAAACCAAAGAGAACAATCCTTCCCAGCCTTAGGTATGCTGCTGGCTGGGATGCGGTTACATGAGGAAGAGTTGAAGGAGAGACAATTCCCTCTGACCTGCAGCTGGCTCACTCACAGGGATCTCTGTGCATTCTGCCTAACATGAGTTGCTCAGCTGGAACTGGAAAGATAAATCAAGTAAACTTGTGCCACATTGCAGGGGAAAGTGGAAAATAACTTACCAAGTCTTCTCTGAGCTAGTTAAGCTCTACAGAAAAATTCCATGCACAAGTGAGTATATTCAGAGATTTTCTGAATCTTTAATTACCTTCAGTTCTGAAAAAAACCCAAAAAACCCAAAAAAATCCCACTCAACTACACCCACAAACAAATGAAATTTCCTAAACCTGCCTCTGGACCCCTATTATTCCACCATGTTCTAATGTTTAAGTTATAAAAGAAGCAGCAGATTGTTTTTTACATCACAGCCACCCCAGGACCATGAGCCATTGACCTTATCAGTTCCCATATAGACAGTAGCCATGAGATGAGATACTCTAAATATTCTAGTGGAAAAGAACAGGATTTGGGGAAAGTACAGCTCCTTCTGCAATTCTGTACATGGAGAAGGAAAAGCAGATGCTTCCTTACACTACCTCTGGTAAGAATAAGAATAAGAATAAGAATAAGAATAAGAATAAGAATAAGAATAAGAATAAGAATAAGAATAAGAATAAGAATAAGAATAAGAATAAGAATAATAAATTAATAGTCAGAAAACCAAACAAAAGGCCTGAAGAAGCACATGGGGAAAGGGAATCCTGTGGGGTCAGTGTCTAACACCACATGAACAAGTTCACCGTGACAAAGGTGGCCATGGCCAGCATCCCCAATGCTCTTCCCACCTTTTGGAAGCCTCTGCTTGGCAGAGAAAAGCACAGCCTGAAAAAGACCCCAGCAAGGCACTTGACTCTCTTATTTTTGACCCCAGACTGAGACAGTGACCAAAGCTTTACCTCCACCTGGGGTTGGACACAGTGCCCCCTCTTAGCTCCTGCTCCTGGAGACATGGACTGGATGTGATCAAGACAGTCAGCTTTCATCCAGCAAAGAGACTGCATATTGGAAAAGTGACTCCCACTTCAATCAGAGGGACCATCTGAATTTAACTGAGATCCCTGTGACTGAGGTGGGCAAAGAGCATCATCTAAGGCAGCTCCTACAGCTTGAGAAGATCACAGAATTACAGACTGGTTTGAGTTGGAAGAGACCTTAAACCTCATTTCATTCCAACCCCTGCTGTGGGCAGGGACACCTCCCACTAGCCCAGGTTGCTCCAAGATCTGTGCAATCTGGCCTTGGACACTTCCAAGGATGGGGCAGCCACAGCTGCTCTGGGAAACCTGTACCAGGGCTTCACCAGCATTGCAGGGAAGAATTTCTCGGGTTTCTTCCTAGATGCCCCTGCAGACTCTAAATCCACTTGTCAGCCTATAGGGATCTCATGCTGTATTCTCCCACATAATTTCCACTGAACTTAGGAAAACAAATGTGATATGCAGATGGACCCAGGTTTTTCATTGGGCTCCCAGCAGCTGTCTCAGGAAGGAAAACAATGCAGCCACGAAAGTTCCCACCAAAAGTCTCACCAAGCTCAAGGATGCTGCTGTGTGGCAGGGCTGGGCTCCCTGTGAACCCACCACACTGACAAAAGTCACAGCAGCAGGAATGCCCAGCCTGGGGCAGGGGGAAACCAGACCCTCCAAGCTTTGCTTTGTACAAGCAGCATGAACCAAGCCCACGAGTTCAACCCTTCTCTGAAATCCATCCCCAGCTTTTAGCTCCTTCCAACAGCTGATGAGGCAGCTTGAATCAATTCGCCTGCCTTGGGGAACCAGCCCAAAAATACCAAGCACCTCCCCAGACAGGAATTTTTGGGAGCTACTGGCCAGCCACCAGCCTCCTTTTTGAGGCTTGAAGTGCATTTTTTTGCAATCACTCATAGACTATCACTCTGTTGGGCAATGCTGCTGCAGATCTCCAAAAATTCCCCTCCCAGGTGGACTCACTCCTCCTGTGGCAATCCTCTCCTAAACTGCAGTGAGTGAGGGATGACAAGAAGCCAGCAATGAGGGTGGGAAGAGCAGTCTGCTGACCCCCAGGGTGAAAAGATGCTGCAACCCAACCACTTGCACAGCTACATTTATCACCCAGAGAACCTGGCTGAGCCCCAGAAGGCAGAAACAGGACAGGGAGGAGCTTGTTATTATAAAGCAAACAGAGAGACAGGTACTTTCAGGACATGACAAGTAAACTGCTCTGAAATGAACACGAGCTTGGGGAGTGTCAATTTACCTCCACCAGCAACAAGGACAGCTGGGACTGGCCCTAATCAAGACAGCTTTGGGACTCACCAACCCTGTGTTCTCATCTTCCCTGCTGTCAGCGACCTTGACACCAGTCACTTCTGCCAACTCCAGGTCTTGGACCACAGAATCAAAGAATGCTTTGGGCTAGAAGGAATCTTCCAGTGCCGCCCCCTGCCATGGGAAGGGACACCTTCAACTATCCCAGGTTGCTCCAAACCTCATCCAACCTGGCCTTGGACACTTCCAGGGATGGGCTAGACACAAATTCCCTGTGCAACCTGTACCAGGACCTCACCACCTACTTCCTTCCTAATATCTAATCTCAGTCTACTCTCTGTCAGCTTGAAGCCATCCCTCTGCATCCTGTCACTCCAATAGTCTCTCTCCATCTTTCCTGTAGTCTCCCTCCATGCACTGGAAGAAAGCCTTGTTGAGTCCCAGTGTTGCTGCTGGTGTACTAGGGAGAAGAACATAAAATTAGTCCCAAAATACCCTTGAGCTGTTCTTTGTGTCCATCTGTTGCATGCACCGTGGACCCAAATGTGCCATACACTACAGGTGTGACTGGAGTTTCACCAGCTCCTCCACCCTGTTCTTTTCTTTCATGGTACACTAAATTTCCACATCTCTCCATTATAGTGCAAAAAAATTTAAGACATTTCATTTGGGATTGAAATGGGACTTGATATTGTTTCCTGTTTCAACAAAATATCTGCCCTCATTGAACCCAGCTAAAAATACTCTTATCTCCCACAACTATCATTGGCATCACAGATTTCTCTACAAGCTAATTATGAAAAAAAGCTAGAGTTACCAATAATTGTTTGTTGAGGACAATTCACAGGATCTGAGGATAACTAAGGGTACCTGCCCAAAGGATGCAGCAGTGCAATGGGATCGTGGAGGGCTGCAGGTGCAGCACAGGAGAGCAGCATCAGCAGCTTCAGGTGAAACATCACAGCAGGACATCTGCTATTCACATACCTTTGACTTCAGAGATTAAATAGAGAGCCCAAACTATAGTGCTTTCCAGGAAAAAAAGAAAAAAAGGGAAGAAAAGAGGTAAGAAGTGATTTGATTAATCAAGAGACTGCTTAGTGATATAAACCCAGACGGTGTCTCACATGAAAGGGTCTTGAAGGTAGAGCCCCACCATTCCCAGAACGTGGCTGCCAGCACAGGGCAGGGATGTCCATCTGAGGGGTCTCTGCTACCCAACAATTCTGCAGCAGAATTTAACATGGGACTGGAAAAGGCACTTCTGCAATAAATTATACAGTATGAGTGATAAAGAAAATAAATCTCACTCCTAGTGCTGAGGCAGTGCAGGACTTGGAGGCTTCAGAGGAAGATGCAAAGAATGCCAAGATAAAAACACAACTCTGGGGCTTGGGGCAGGTTCTTCCCACTCCCTCTAGAGCTTTCACAGAACCATGGAATGGTTTGAGTTGGATGGGATTTTCAAAGCCATCCAGTGTATCCCAGGGTGCTCCAAGCCCTGTCCAGCCCAGCCTCAGACACTGCCAGGGATGGAACAGTCACATCTGCCCTGGGAAACTCTGTGCCAGTGCTTCCTGAGGACCTGGGCCATGAGAACACCCTGCTGCTGGTGAGCATTCCCATATATCCATGACATCCAAAGGCCTTCCAGCATCAGGAACCACAGGGGACACCTGGCACTCAAGCCACATGTCCCCTCTATCAGTGTGGGACAAGGGTCATGTTTCTCCTCCATCACAGTCTCCAGAAGAAACAGGATTCACCCTTGAATAAACAAATGTCTGAACCTATCACATCAAAACAATAAGAATTTTTAAAATTACTTGTTTGCCAGCAGCTCAGATTTGGCTTGATGAATTTTAAATAGTTTTAGTCAAGTCACTGCAGCCAAACCACCATGAAAAAACACTGAAAAAACTGTTCCATTTTTTTTCAGAGTTCTGTATTTTGAAACAAAGACTTCTGTACTTTGTTATTTTGTGGTGATGTACACTGAATTTCCACAACTCTCCCTTATAGTGTAAAATAATTAAAACCACATTTCATTTTGGATTGAAATGGGACTTGACATTATTCTGTTTCCTGTTTCAACAAAATAAAAATATCTATTCCATTGAACACAGCTAAAAACACTCTTATCCCCCACAACTATCCTTAGCACTATGATTTTTCTATACGGCTAATTAAGGAAAAAAATTGAGTTAGCATTAACTATCTGTTTTATGGCCTGGTGTTGAGGAGTATTCACTAAGAATCTGAGGATAACTTGGGGTATCCACCCAAAGGATGCAGCAGTGCTTCAGGAAAGAAGATGAAACTTAAAGTGTTACTGTAATTCACTTGAAATTTAGAAAGACAGGACCCTCAGGAAAGTTCATACAAACCTTTTTTTCCTAAAGAGGGAGATAAGGAAAATAGGAAACCACATTCCCCCAAAAAGAACAGGCGCTGGCACAGCCCTAATTCTGCTGGCAAGGTGGAACACGAGGCACAAGCCCAGTGCCAGCCTTTTCAGGCTTTAACCTCCCAGCAATGCCTCTGCTCTGGCTTGTTCCCAGCTCCTCCATGGGCTGCTCTGCCACAGGAGAAAATATTTACTCTCCAGAGACTATCAGGCACTGCGCAAGATAACACCCAGGGCTGCAGAAACCTCGACGCAGATAAAGCCTCGCGTGATGCCCCGCTCCATCCTCTCCCATTCCCTTTCAGGTACAACTGGATCTCATGTGGGGCGAGGGGATAAAACAAACAAACAAACAAACAAACAAAACAGGTTTCCAGGGCAGTGCTGCTGACTTGTTGTTTTCCAAGCCCTCTGCCACCAAGCCCCTGCGGTGCTGCTAACCTCTGCTGATCCCATCAGGTGGTTTAACTGGAAGCTTAGCAGTAAGCCCTGCTCCTGCAAGGAAGGCACCGTGTTACGTGGGTTATTCTCTGCACAACCCTGGAGCTCTTGGCTCCAAAATCCTGGCTATAGCCTTCAGGAAGAAAATTAAGTGCATGAATGGAGGAAATTCATCAGGTTGTAATGTTTTACTGTTGGGCTGGATTTAGAGGTTTTTTCTGTCCTATGCTTTATTTTTTTAATGTTGAAGTATATGTTAAACCCTGTTAACACGTTGCAAATCCCTGTCTTGTGAGGGGAGAAAAAAAGAATTTGGCACCTCTAAAAGGCACCTGGCCTATACCTGTAGCCAAATAAACATGTTGTAAACAGGAAAAGGAGCAGGTAGAGAAGGGAGAAACCACAGCAGGAAGGGCAAAAGGAATTAAAAATGGGAGAGCAAATAAAAAAAATCATAATAGTCACCAAAACAAAAACAAAAACAAAACAACAAAAAACCAAACACAAAACAAACAACAAAAACAAGGATCAGGAAAAAAAAATACAAATGAGATGGGGGATAAGGAACATAAAAATGGGATAGGCAACATAAAATAAGGGGTAGAAAAGAAAAAAAATGGGACAGGCAACAAAAAGATAGGATAGGTTACAAACAGAAAGGGATGGGCAGATAAAGAAAAAGGGTCAGGCAACAACTCTGCATCAAAGAGCTGGGCAGAAAGTGGCACTGAACAGTTTTCACCTGTTAACTAGAGGATTTCTGCAGTAAGAGGATGCACATGTACAATCAGGGCAGGGGGAAGAGGAGGGAGCTGTGATGAAGAGCATGGCTGCAAAGAAATCCCTGCGGGGGGATGCCTAGAAAGTCTGACAGGCTGGGACCACCAAGCCCAGCAGGATGGCCATTGGGGCAGGAGAGGCAGTTCACAACTATTACGCTCTTCCTGGCTACAGTCCTCGTTCTCAGGCTTCATCTAGCCTGAGTGAAAGAAGAATATTATTAAGAGATGGACAATAAATCAAAGAACAGCTTGGAAGAAGGCGTGAAGCCTCCTGAGAGCCAAGGAAACCTGCACTATCTAGGGAAGAGTGAGATTACAATAATTAGGTCAGTTGGCGATAAGCCTCCCCAGTACACACAGACACACACACGCTGCCGCTCGGCCATGGAGCAGTGACATCCCCCCAGGAGCTGAGAAACCCAGCAGCAGAACACCAGGGCACGGGAAACACCAGGAGCAGAAAGCCTTTGCCAGCAGCAAACAGCTGCAGCTGCTCAGCTCCAGATGTCTGGGGATCGGTAGGTGAAGCTTGGGAAATTCCGATGGGATACTGGAAAATTCCTCTGCTTTGATTCCTTTGGTTCTGCAGCCAGCATGTAACTTGGGTGTGAGATCTGGGTGTCCAGCTTGGAAACATCAGCAGGACTCAGCTGGAGGAAGCCCTGAGCAGGTTTGATGTAGAAGCTGGCTCTGCACTGAGCAGAAGGCTGGACCAGAGGAGCTTACTTCCATCCAGGATCTTAGCTAGGGAGACCTTCACTGAGCCCAGACTTCTAGGACAAAGTGAGAAAGATGCACTTCAAACTTAATCAAAACCAAAAGAAACTTCTTAACACAGCAAGGGATCAGGCTGACCTTTAGGAGAGAAAACAGGCTGACATGAAATTGAAGTACATGACAATCCCACTGAGCAAAGTTGCCTGCTGTGAGAGACAGAGAATGGTCCCATGCAGCGAGTGCTGAACAGGGTATGCACATACTTTTCCCTGTAGAAAGGGAGGAAGAAGCTTTTTATTACTCATGTCCTCCTTCCTGGATGGTTTGCCATCAGCTCTAGCCATGCTGGCAGCCTCAGGACTAGAGGATTTGAAAGAGCCACAGCTGCAGGCCCAGAGTGCAGAATGGACTGAGATCACATCCAGATGTTTGACTCCAGATCAAGCAAACAGGAAGGGCAGATCAAAGAGGAGGATGTGCTCACTGCCCTGACCTGCTCTTGGCTCTTCCTCCTCACCTGTGCCATCATCTGCCTGTCTCAGATTTGGCCATCTATTACTAGGGCCCAGCCTCCAGCCCAGAACACAGAAACCAGTCACCTATTGCTTGGGTTTCCAGTCTCCCTCCTGGCCCTGATTTGAATCAAACAACTATCTTCAAAAAGACATTTGCTTTTCTTAACAGAGGAGGTCAACACACCCTCACTGGAGCCTACACACTATTTTCTAAGCTGCTTCTTTCTGAACACCTTATCAATACTCCCACCTGCCCCTACAACCCACAACAGATCCTCAGAACAGCGCAAACAACAAACAGCACAGGATGGTTTTGTGAAGCTTCCTGCTTGCAGTCCACACAGCTGTGTCGATACCAGCAAGCTTATCCCACCTGCCAGCTGAGGAATAGCCAGCCTCTACCCCTGTGCTCAGGTGAGACCCCACCTGCAGAGCTGCCTCCAGCCCTGGGCTCCAGCAGCACAAGGACGTGGAGCTGCTGCAGCCAGTGCAGAGGAGGCACGGAGATGCTGCAGGGCTGGAGCCCCTCTGCTCTGGAGCCAGGCTGGCAGAGCTGGGGGTGCTCAGCTGCACAAGAGAAGCTCCAGGGAGAGCTCAGAGCCCCTGCCAGGGCCTGAAGGGGCTCCAGGAGAGCTGCACAGGGACTGGGGACAAGGCATGCAGGGACAGGACACAGGCAATGGCTCCCAGTGCCAGAGGGCAGAGCTGGATGGGATATTGGGAAGGAATTGCTGGTGGGAGGGTGGGCAGGCCCTGGCACAGGGTGCCCAGAGCAGCTGTGGCTGCCCCTGCATCCCTGGCAGTGCCCAAGGCCAGGCTGGACAGGGCTTGGAACAACCTGGGAAGGTGTCCCTGTACATGGAATATTGAAGTTCCTTCCCACCTAAACCACACCAGGATTCTATGATTCTCTGAATTCATTAAGTACTTCAGGATGTAATTACTCCACTGACTGACTAATCCACACAGGAATAGCATCCTAAAAACTCAACTGTTTTCTGTGTCTGTGTGCTTCATGCAACCATGAAGTTCCTACACTCACTACAGCTCACTAGCCGAAAACCAGCAGCCCCCATTAAACACACGCAAGTGACTTTCCATATTCCTAGGTCATACAGAAGATGTCATGCACAATGTTTACCTTTAGCCTCCAAACTCTCCTCATTAGCATCCTGACCAATGCTCTCATTTGGTTACGTTCTCTGACCTCCCTTCCAGCACATTAAAACACAGTTACTATAGCTCCCTCTTTTAATTAAAGTTCATCTCTTTTTTTGTTAAAATAATTAGCTAATCAAACCTATTGCTTCCAAGCTGACATTCGTCCTAATGCTTTAATCAATAGGTAGAGTTGTTCAGAGGGTAGCTAATATGGCTTGAGCAGACATAGGTGTGAGGACAGGTCCATCATGTGGCTGAATTTCTTAAAATAGGAGAAAAAAGAATACAAATGAATACAAGCAAGTCTAAACCCACGAGAGGTTACTGGAGTATTTCTAGGTGATGACCAACTTTGTGCTTCCCAGAACTTCCTTCATCACCATGCAAATATTCATTTTGGCTGCCAAACTACTTTGTGTTTTAAAGCAAAGCATGTATGCTTTGGAATTCCCTCAGCAGATCAAAATTGCTTTTAGGGTTTGAGTATCAGATTTGGGATCAGAGAGGAAAGATTAGGGGGCTTGGGAGCTTCATATTCTTTTTATCTATTCTTCTTCCCTTTAGAGAGAAACAGAGCTATGCTGGCTTCCAGGGTAGGAGAATAATTAAGCCAAATTTAATGCACTTGTTTTTCACACAGAACATGGGACACTGAATGCCTGGTATCACTCAGAGTGGCAGATGATTTATTGGCTTCCTTGCTGAGCAGCAGTGTCTGAAAGCCCCGTGGAGAGCAGAGCAGGCAGTGTGTCCTCCCTGGTATTCAGCAGCCCTGCCATGAAAGGCAAGCTGGCAGTGGTCCTGCACAGAGATGGTGTCACCATCCATCCATCACCCACACCCACCTCTCCCAACACCACCCAGGCGAGCAGGGCATCCTCCAGCAGAGCCAGCAGCACAAGCTGAGCTGCTTCCCCTCCTGGGAGAGCCCATGACATCATATTCCATCATTTTTTTACAGTATGACCAGGCCATCCCTCGAAATTCCATTTGGCTGGCCCTTCCTCCACAGATGTCTGTACGGGCAAGGAGCAGAAGGAGACCTGGAGCTGCCACAGGTCTGGCAGCACGGCCTGCTCACTGCTTCACTCTCCTCCTGGCACAGGGAAAAGTCCTGCTGAGGGCTCATCCTTCGCCCCTGCTGGAACGTGCGGCGAGGAGGTGGGAATGCTCTTGCTGAATGAAGTGAGAGTAACTAGAGGTGCTCAAGGAAAAAACTCGGCAAAGGCAGCAAGGGATGACTGTGCAAATCAGAGTGGGGGGAAAGGCTGAGTCATTTCCTCCCCCACAGCCCTAAATAGAGAAGAGCGTAAGGAAAATCATTCTCCGAGCTGACAAAAAAGGAAGAGAATCCCCGGTGTAAAAAAAAAAAAAAAAAAAAAAATCAAAGTGCACATAGTGACAGCAGAAGGGAAAGGGACAGAAAAGGCAGCCTCCTGCTGCAGCTGTAATGGGAACAAGAGCAGAGAGGGGCAGAGCATCATCCCCAGCTCCTCTGGGAACTGGAGGCTCACTAATCACTTTTAACAGCAGCTCCAGCTCCCAGGCAAGTTCATGGACCATGGCTGATGTTGAAAAGCCACTGCAATGCTGCCTCATCTTCTCCAGGTGATGCTGCCAGCCGTGACCTCAGTCCTGATGGGAAATGCAGTGAGCCTGGGAATTGTCCGAGCAAGCTTTTGGGGACAGAATATACCCACAACTTAGTGTGCAAAGACTGTCTGAGCTTGTAGGTGTCAACACATGGAACAACACTATCAAGAGCAACCATAGCATAACTTGATTATCCATCCCAGCAAACATGTGGCAAGGCTAAAATCAAGGCTGGAAACCCCTACTGAACTGCAGGATACTAGTACAGACAGGAGACTCTGGAGAGAGATCAGCCACCAGCTTTCCACGGCAAGCTCAGTGGTCATGGACAAGCACAAAATCTGGGGATAAGAGGAGGAGAGGAGAGGAGAGGAGAGGAGAGGAGAGGAGAGGAGAGGAGAGGAGAGGAGAGGAGAGGAGAGGAGAGGAGAGGAGAGGAGAGGAGAGGAGAGGAGAGGAGAGGAGAGGAGAGGAGAGGAGAGGAGAGGAGAGGAGAGGAGAGGAGAGGAGAGGAGAGGAGAGGAGAGGAGAGGAGAGGAGAGGAGAGGAGAGGAGAGGAGAGGAGAGGAGAGGAGAGGAGAGGAGAGGAGAGGAGAGGAGAGGAGAGGAGAGGAGAGGAGAGGAGAGGAGAGGAGAGGAGAGGAGAGGAGAGGAGAGGAGAGGAGAGGAGAGGAGAGGAGAGGAGAGGAGAGGAGAGGAGAGGAGAGGAGAGGAGAGGAGAGGAGAGGAGAGGAACCTTTAAAAGTTATCTATCATCATCCCAACACACCTTTCCTGGCAGCATCCCTACAGCCAGCTCCTCCTTCCCTGTGTTCAAAATGGTTTGGGTTATTTCCTTAAATAAATTGTAGTGAATTACTAAAGTAATTTACTTAAGAATTAACCGACCTGCTTGCACCTAGACAGATATTATTTAAGTTCACGACTGATGCAGCCTCTCCTTGCAGACAAGAAGGAATTTACATTTCCCTTTTCCACCTTCTTTCTTACAGCCTGTAAGTTCTGATCTCCAAGATCTCCTCTGTCAAATTTGGCTGATACTAGTCCCTGGGTTAAAAAAGGTTCTGGAGGAATAGCAAGTGACAGTCAGTCTGAGTGCATAAGCCTTATTTCATTGGGGAAAAAAAAAAAAAAAGCAGCACAAAAACAGGGGAGAAGCTTCAAAGTGACTGCAGTCGATAAATGAATCTTTCACCCTATGTGACAAAAATATATCCATCAAAAAAATGTGAAGCAAGTGCTTTTTCTCAGAATCAATTTTGAGAAAAACAATGTGTGCTCTGCAGATGCTCCAAAATGCAGGAGCGGGGGGAGGACCAGTGCCCCGAGGTGAATCTTGGCACTGAAGGCATTCTGGCAGGGAGGGATGCTGCAGCTCTGCTGACAACCAAGCACTCCACAGGGCTGTGATGTCCTGCCCATGACTGATGCAGCTCTGACCACCTGCAAAAGCAGGAAAAACGCTCATCTAACTGTGCCTGGCTGGCACTGGGATGGACAGAGCAGGGATGCAGGGAGAGACAGAAAACTCAGCATCCACCACAAGAGCTTTCCAGAAGTGTGTGTTTCATTGCAGAGCTGCTGTCAGGGTGTGAGAAACTGCTGATCTCAAAAGAAGGGGGAAAAGCTGGGAGAGAAAACCATCCAGAGCACCAGCACAGCCCTTCACCCACACTCGTGGCCTCCTCTTCCTTTAGAGGCCTCTGCAGACATCCCAATCAGGACAGACATCCCAACCAGGACCCTGAAAACTTCATCTGATTCATCTACTCACTCACAAAGATGAAACATGCACGTGGCAAGGCAAATACAGAAATCATTTCCCAAAGCATTCCCCGAGTCTCCACATCCTCCTATAAAACCTCCTGCTGCAAAAATTACTGCTGCAAGTTTCAGGATCATCAGCCCAGCTTCCTGAGCCAAAGAAAAATACAATCAAAGACGCCTCCAAGGTGATCGTCTGGCTGGGAAGACACATTCCTTGGATCAACGATATGCCCTGATTTAAGGGAATACAATTCCTGTGGGTTCAGGCATACACTCCTCTCTCCTCTCTCTGTGCAAAGCAAACACCTTCTTAAACATAAAACATTGTTATTAACCTCCAGCTGACAATCACAGTACAACCACAACCCTTCCTGCTTCCTTTTCTTCCCTTGCCCAGACACACAGCATGGTATTTCTGATGACATGTTATTAAATGCTCCCTGGCTTCACTGCAGTTGCACACGGCGCCCAGGAGTCCTCCAGCCCCAGGGGATTTGGGATTTGCTTCTGGATGGGCAACACAGGGAAATGCAGCACCCAAAACCAAACCAGCATTTTAGCCTGGAGAAAAGGAGCCTCAGAAGGGACATTCTCACTCTCTACAATTCCCTGACAGCCAGGTGGGGTGAGACTTTTCTTCTAGGTAACAAGTGACATGATGAGAGGAAACGGCTGAAGCTGCACCAGGGAAAGTTGAGATTGGGTACTGGGAAAAAAATTCTCCTCTGAAAGGGTTGTCAGGCACTGGCACAAGGTGCCCAGGGCAGTGGTGGACTCTCCATGCCTGAAAGTGGTCAAAAAGCATGTGGACGTGACACTTGAGGATGTGGTTTAGATGTGAACACTGTGCTGGTACTGGATTTGGTGCTTTTAGAAGTATCTTCCAAACTTAATGATTCTGATCCCATGATTTGCAGACTACTGCTTTGGGCTGGCTGGCTGGCTGGTCCTAGACTACACCACACTCCTGCCAATGACTGGAGCACACACCTCCATGCAGGATGAAAAAATCCTTTAAAATTCACTCCAGGTTGACTCCTGCAAGATCCCGGACTAACAAACACTAAGGAGTGTTTCCACAGACAGTGACATCCTTCAAGGCCACCTGCAAAAGCTGGTAGCCCCAAAATGACATGCCCATGGAGCACGTGTGAGAAGGAGCAGCTCACAGCCACAGGTGAGCCCAGCTCTGTAAAGCTGCCCCAGCCCCAATCCCACCCAAGGCTGTCCCACCCAAAAACTGCTCCATGTTGCTCACAAAGCTTTGGCTTCACAAGAGAGGTGCTCAATGCTGGTGACAGCCAAGACATCTGAAACATCTGCAGTGCATTTCTGTTGTAGCTCAAAAGCACTGTGGTAGCACAGACAGACTTATGAGATTTAATCAAATTATGTGAAACACTCAGGGTTGCAACTGCTTATTTCACAGAAACACAAAATCACAGAATGGTTTGGGTTGGAAGGAACCTTAAAGGAAGGAACCATCTGGTTCCACTACCTGCCAAGAGCAGGGACACCTTCCATTGTCCCAGGTCGCTCCAAGCCCCATCCAGCTTAGCCTTGGACACTTCCAGGGATCCAAGAGCAGATGCAGCTTCTCTGGGAAACCTGTGCCAGCGCCTGAGCACCCTCACAGGGAATAACTTTCTCCTAACATCCAAATTTACCATCTTTCAGCTTAAAGCCATTCCCCCTGGCCCTATCACTGCTCGACCTTGCAGCAGACCCTCTCAACACCAATTTGGGGGTGCATGGGGTGTGATCCCCAACATGGGGCACAGCAGAGCTGATGTCACAGATCTGGGCTGCTGCAGTGTGACACCCTCCTGTGCCACCCCTCCCATGCCAACCCAACTACTTGCATCCCAAGCTAGAAGCTCCCCAACACCACTGGAAACAGCTCAGTTGTGAACACCAGCTTCTCCCAAGGTGCTGGTGAATGCCAGCCAAGCTACACAGCTCCTCCAGGATTTCACAAGTTCAAAAGCATTTTTCAGAATTAATTATAAACCCAGCTAGCAGCTCCATGTTGCAGGTGCCTGGGCAAGCAAGCTGGTAGCAGCTGTGTGTCTCCCAGCAGCTTCTGCTCTGGTGCAGGGTAGGCTCTGGTGGTGGTGAAGCCTCTCCAGGGTGGAACAGCCTGTACAAACCAGTCTCTGAGCTGAGCCTGCTCCAGAGGGAGGGAGAAGTTGGGTTGTTGTGTGTGGTTTTTTTGGTTTTTTTTTTTTGTTTTGTTTTGTTTTCTTTTCTTTTTTTTAAATTAAGGCCAATTGCAGTGGATTGACCCTGGCTGGAATCCAGGCAATCACCCAAGCAGCTCTCTCACTCCCCTCCACAGCTGGACAGGGGAGAGAAAATGGAGCAAAAGGGTCACGAGTTGAGACAAGGACCATGAGAGATCCCTCACCAAATACCATCGTGTCCAAAACAGAGTTGAATTTTTAATATTAATTGAATGTTTAAACAGCACAATCAGAGCAGGATAATGAGAAATAAAATAAATCTTAGAAACACCTTCCCCTCATCCCTCCCTCCTTCCCAGCTCTACTTCTTCCCAGTGGTGCAGGGAAATGGGAATGAGGGTTATGACCAGTTCAGAACAAGATGTTCCTGCTACTGCTCAGGGAGAGGAATCAGAGTTCTTCCCCTGACACAGTGTGGGGTCCCTCCCACAGGAGACAGTTTTACATGGACTTCTCCAGTGTGAATCCATCCCATGGGCAACAATTGCCCATGAACTTCTGCAGCGTGGGTCACTCTTCCACGGGGTGCAGTCCTTCAAGGACAGGCTGCTCCAGCACGGGTCCCCCCATGGGGTCACAGGTCTTACCAGGACACCTGCCCCATCATGGGCTCCTGTTTCCACAGATCAGCATATCCCTGCCAGGACCCTGCTCCAGCACAGCCTCTCTCAGGCATCCCTCTGCTCTGGTGTGGGCTCTTCCAGGGGCTGCAGCTGCATCTCTGCATCCCCATGCCCTCCACTGCCTTCCCAACGGACGAATCTCACCTCTGCTATCTGGAGCAGCTCCTGCCCCTTCTCCTGGCCTGCCCTTGGTGTCTGCAGAGCTGTTCCTCTCACATCTTCTCACCCTGCTCTTTTCTAGCCACAATAACAACTGCCAGTGACTGGCAACCATTTTATCTTCTTCTTAAATCCATTATGGCAGAGACATCACCATCATTCCTGATGGCCTTGGTCTCTGTCCTGGAGCTGGCTGGCATCAGCTCTGCTGAATATGGGGGAAGCTCCTGGCAGCTTCTCACAGAAGCCACCCTGGTAGCCCCCCTTTTACTAAAACTTGGCCACACAAACCCAATACACTCAATTCTAACCACTGGTGATAAATAAGAAGCTGTGGGAATCCTCAGGTCACCCAGGCACGATGGGTGACAGTGACACCAGGGGAGCGAGGACACCACACAGCCACCCACCCCTGCTCTCCATCCCAGGGACAGCCCCACCACATCCATGTTACCCCAGCCACATCCCTTCCCATCCATCTGGAAATGCAGGTGTTTTCCTCCACCACCACCCCCTGCAAGGATGCAACCACGCTGGGGAAGGAGATGAAGCTGAGCCAGCTGCCACAGAGGAGACGCCCTGGATAAGAGTCTGCACGTTATGAAATACACCTGCAGCAGGTTCCTGGCCGACAGGTGTAGCAGGATTTGGTGCTGCAGAGATAGCAGAGGCAGAAGTTTGGTTCTGTCATCACAGAAACCAAGTTCTTCTTCTTCTGGACCATGCCTGGGGGGACAGGGAGGCTGAGGGTTGTTTCTGCAGGACAGGAGATGGGAGCAGTGTCCTTTCTAGAGTGAGAACAAGACTACTCCCAGCCAACCTGGGGTACCTAAAATCTCAGTTGCCCATAGACTGCCTGAGAGGACTCTCCAAGAGCTATCTCAAAGAAGAAAAATCCTAAATCTATTTATTTTCCCTCATAAATTTTCTGCAATCCATCCATGATAGAGACACCACCTCCCATTCCTGGCCACTGGTGAGGTATTTCTACATTTCAGAAGACAATGACAAAGCAAAATCCAGCAAGTCGAGAGTGACCATAGCACAGCTCAAGGCACACGTGAAAGAAACAAAACCTCTCATTTTAGCAGGGAAGCTTAAATGCACAAAAGTTTTAAGAACATCCAGTGTTGCTCCCATTTTAGTCTGATATGAGCAGGAAACACACTTCTCAGAGATGCAAGGCACCTATGTTGTAAGTGAATATATATATATATATATATATATATATATATATATAATATATATACATATATATATATACACACATATATATATATATATGCAAAAAAATGTAAATAAATAAATGAAAATAAAATAGCCAGGGTGTCAAACAAACAGAAGATGATTGGTTGGCTTACGGTAGCCCTTCATTTCAGATGACACAGTAATCTGCTAATTATCCCCAAGTGGCAGAACTGCCCCTTCTCCGAGGAGTTTCACAACAACATCCTAAGGCATTTATGGAGATTACTCAACCAGAAGCCTCAATGCCTCAAATCTTCTGTTGTCCTTTCCCCAACTTGATGCGACCCCAAAGAGCAGCAAACTGTCAACTCTGAAACTTAACGCTGGTGTAACATTAATGTCTTAACACTTCTGCCAAACCAAAGAACAGTTAAATCATTAATGATATTTAATTACTTCACCAAAACAGAAAGGAAAAGTGTTAAATGTGTCCCAAACAGCTCCTGAAAATGCAGTCACCAGCTTCCACAGTAAACAGAGGGTCTTGCTGTACTTTTAGCTACAGCTCCTCACAAACAAACGAACAGGACCCCAAAGACTCAACTGAGCAGCAAAAACATTAAATTAAATTAGGTCTGGGAGGGTTTTCTTGCTGCTTTGCAGAGACCTGTGGGCAAAATCTCAACCAGAGACAACGACCACAATTTCACACCTTTCCTGCCGGGAAAAGACCAAGCAGCAGCAAGGATGGCTGCAAGGAGAAACAGGAGAGAGAGACACAAAATGAGAAAGAAGGGGCAACACAGCAAAATTTGTCCTCACCAGCAAGTCAAGCAGAGTGAACTCAACCATGTACCCCCATGTGAGGATACTCCAGAGAGCAAAAAAAAAGGAGTATTATCCTTATTCACAATCAAGTGCTGAAGACGAGACTGCTGGAGATAAAATGCCCAGCACTCCACCATCTTCCCTTCCACAGTTTGGATCCAGGATTAAAATCCATCAAGGATGTTTCCACGCTTTGCATTCTCCTTTTCATGGCTCGCAGGTACCCTCCACAGATCATTCCCATCCCATCTGTGGATCAGGCTGACTCAGCTATGGGAACAAATGTGCTAAACCCAGTAAAGCCCCTCAGGTACCTCAGTCCTCTCCCAAACTGCATCAGAAAGGCAGAGCTGGTGTTCAGTTATCTCCACAAACAGTCTCATTCAGCTTGGTGCTGGACCTCATCCCCCAGCTCTCACCTGAGACAAGTCACTTCCCTGCATCACCTTCACCTGCAGCAGAATCCAACTGCTGCTCCTCTGCTTTAAAAGCAGTCTGAGATCTTTTAAATGATAATTAAAAAATGCACAGCCTGAGCTTCCCAAAACAGCCACTGCTCATCTGTGCCAAAGATAACACAGTGCAGTGCAACCACAGCCTACAAATCTTACCCAAGGCTTGAGGGGATAAAATGCAGCACAAGGTTTTGCTCTTGGACCTTGGGTTCAGCAAAGGCAGAGCAAAGCCTTTATGATTCTCAGAGGGAAAAATTATGTTGGTGGATACAATAAAATGGCTTTTTCCACTCACTGGAGACAAAGTGTGAATATTTGCTTGTCAGGGTCACATAAATCATAGACAGAGTGGGAGGTTTCTTTCTCCATCCCTTGTGGCACTCCCCTGGCAGAATCTGGATGCTCAGAGGATGGTCCACAGTAAAAAGCCTTCTTAGGTTTTGCAGAGAAGGGACTAATAAATGATCTGGTCTTATTCTGGCATCTTTGCATTGAAAGAAATAACCTGGAAGCTCAAACTATCTTCTATTTTTCCCCAGATCTCTTCATTTTCTGCTAACAAGGCTGTGATTTCAGGCTTCATCCCATACCTGCCTGAGTGGTGGAGAAAGCAGCGTGGATTATTGGAGAAGGAACGTGGAAATGGGTCCATTTGAGAGAAGCACCCACGTTCTGGGACAGTGGGAAACAGCATCTGCCCCTTTCCAATCTAATAGAATTGCAGCTCCACACACTGTGGGATCTCACTGGTGGGAATCTCACCCTCTGCAGAGCAGCCTGACCCAGGGAACGGCCCCAGAGGTGAACCTTAGTCTCATGCTATGGAAAAACAACTCGAAGGACTGAGTTTTGAGGCGCGGGGAGGCCAGTGACACCCAACAACTGTGCCCCCATCGCTCAGCATTGCTGGGGGCAGCTGCCGCAAAAAAAACCACCCCACGACTGCCGGCTGCTCCGCTGCCACAGCATCTGTTGTCCCCTACTGTCACCCACCACGGCCCCCGACACCACGTGCAGCCAGAGTGACTCTGCAGGAAAACGATAACCACGAAACGACAACAAAACCGGGTCTCCGGCCAGCCCTCGCTCGCTACAGCCGAACCCAGCCCGGGGGCCGCAGCTCCGGCGGGGTGGGCGCTGCTCCAGCCGGGACCACCCGGCACCGCACGGGGCCGCGTTCCCCTCAGCGGGGACGCTCCGCTGGCACCTTTGTGCCGCCGGCTCTGCCGCACCGGGGCCGGCGATGGCCGCGGCTCCTTCTGCCCGCGGGGGGCTCGCCGCGGGCGGGGCCGGCTGGGGGGCAGCCCTGCCCTCCGCCAGCCGAACCGGGAAGCTTCCAGCGGCGCGGAGCACACCCGAACGCAGCCCCGGAGCTCGCCGCATCCCGGGGGGGGCCCCACGGCCACGGACGGGCTGTCACCGGGCGGGGGGGACACCCGCGGGGCGAGGCCGCCGCGACACCGCCAGCGCCCGGACCTGCCAGAAACCGGCTCCATCGGCGGCACGACCCCCGCTCCCTCGCGGGGGTTCGCGTCTTTCCAAGGGAGACAAAAGCCTCGGGATGCGCTCCCCCCGCTGCCCCCCTTCGCTCCCCCCCGGCCGCTGCTGTGTCACGTCCCCCCCGCGCCGCGCTTACCGTGCGGGGCCGGGCGCGGTCAGTGCCCCGCTGAGGGGGTCATGGGCGCGGCGAGGGGCGCGGGGGGCGCGGGGGGCTCCGGGGGCGCCGCCCGGGAGGACGCTCCGGCTGCGGCTCGGGCTCGGCAGAGGGACGGGCCGGGGCGGCGGGCAGTGACGCGCCGGGCCCCGCCCGCGGCCCGCGCCGGCCCTGACGGGAGATGTAGTGCGGGGCTGCGGCCTGCCCGCGGCGGGGGGGCCGCACGGCGGGGATGGAGCTGGGGCAGCCCGGGAGCCGCACCTCGGGCCTCTGACAGGAACACACAACCCCGGGGGGTGCGGCAGGGAGCCCCAGAATCTGACAGGAACCCCCGCGATCTGACAGGAACCCCCGCGATCTGACGGGCACCTGCCGCCTCTGGCGGGGCTCTGAGGGAGGCATCCCTCATCCGGCAGCCTGGGCGCTGACCGGGACCCCGCAATCCCGGGATGTGACAGGGATCCGGGAGTCCCGCACCCTGGGAATCTGACAGGGATGCCAGCTCCGAGCAGGGATCCGGATTCTGACAGGGGCCCCGCACTCCGCGGGGATCTGATACGGATCTGCTGCTCCCGCAGATGGGGTTTCACAGAGATCCCCTCATCCCGCCCCTTCAGGGGCCTGGCAGGTTTCTCTGGATCCCACAATCCGGGGATGTGACAAGATCCTGCACTCCGGGCACCTGACAGATGGCCAAACCCTGGGAGCCCCAGCCCGAGAGCCCCCAATCCTCCAGCGCAGGTGAGAGAGCACCTCAGAGCAGCCTTTTGGGAGGTGTAAACCCCTCCAACACACAGCACAAGGGAAACTCTGATTGTAATGTCCTCATCTGCATCCATCGGGATTCAGTTCAGAGCTGCAATCGTCTCCTCACGACAAAGCAGCATCCAGCTGGGCTTTATGGAGAGGCGGGGTGGGGGGGGTGGGGTTAAACTGCGCTGAAGAGAAGGTGACTGCAGGTGTTTCACAGAATCACGGAATGCTTTGGATGGGAAGGGACCTTAATTTAATTCAGTCCCACCCCCTGACATGGGCAGGGACACCTTCCACTGTCCCAGGCTGCTCCAATTCCCATCCAGCCTGTCCAGATCTTGGGCACTGCCAGGGATGCAGGGGCAGCCACAGCTGCTCTGGGCACCCTGTGCCAGGGCCTGCCCACCCTCCCACCAGCAATTCCTTCCCAATATCCCATCCAGCCCTGCCCTCTGGCACTGGGAGCCATTGCCTGTGTCCTGTCCCTGCATGCCTTGTCCCCAGTCCCTGTGCAGCTCTCCTGGAGCCCCTTCAGGCCCTGGCAGGGGCTCTGAGCTCTCCCTGGAGCTTCTCTTGTGCAGCTGAGCACCCCCAGCTCTGCCAGCCTGGCTCCAGAGCAGAGGGGCTCCAGCCCTGCAGCATCTCCGTGCCTCCTCTGCACTGGCTGCAGCAGCTCCACGTCCTTGTGCTGCTGGAGCCCAGGGCTGGAGGCAGCTCTGCAGGTGGGGTCTCACCTGAGCACAGGGGCACAGGGGCAGAATCCCCCCTGCCCTCTGCCCACGCTGGGGGATCAGCCCAGGGCAGGGGGGCTCGGGCTGGGGCAGGTCCAGTTCTCATCCACAGCATCCCCAGCTCCTTCTCCCAGGACTGCTTTCAATCCCTTCTCCAGCCAGTTTGTGTTTGTGCCTGGGATTACTATAACCCACATGTAGGACCTTGCATTTGGCCATGTTGAATTTCATGAGGTTTGCACGGGTCCAGTTCTCAAGCTTGCCAAGGTCCCTGTGCATGGCAGATAAACCAAGTGTTTCTATATAAACACACAAAATTCTGAGACAAGAAATGTAAAACCCAGAATTTAAGCACCTTTTATACTCATGTCTAGCTCACTGGATCCCTTCAGCTCTGGTGCTCAAAGCCACCCAGAAATGTTGCTATAAGCAATTTAAACCGCTTTTTACTTACCACACCAGACTCTCAAAAACCCCCACCCAAAAATCATCCCCCTTTTTTTGTGGTTTGGGCTGTATTCAAGAGGTTAACTTTATTTCTAACCATGGTTTCTTTGTTGCTCCCTGTCTGGTTCTACCGTCACACTCATCTGGATAAATGGATCACGTTAACGAACATCAACAGAAGGGCTGCAGCCATAAATTCACCAGAATTGCTGGCCTCTGAAGAAACCTTAATTCTACTTTGACAGCAAAATCGGATTCCAAAGATCTCTCTCCCTGCTGTGCTTTATTTTGGGCCTTATCGTTTGCTGGGCAGGTTGTCATGACAACCTGATATTCACCGGAGGGTGGCTGTAATTGGGAGAGCACATTGTTAATTTAGCTCCAGATTCTTTTTATTTTGTTGTATTTTAAGCAAAGAGGGACTGCCTAGATTTTCATATTTTTATCTATGATTGTACTATGGTTTAATTATTAATCTGTGTGCCAATAGCATTTCTCCAGTGATGGCTGAGCTGCAGAGCTCATGAGGGCAGAAAACGGCTCTGCCCACATTTTCCCTGCTCATCTCCTCATGCAGCCTCCCCTACATCCCTTCCAGCCCTCAAGCCCCTAAACCAAGAACCTCCAGGCCCAGGATTTCACAGGGATGCTCCTGCTGTATGAGAGCAGGTTGGGGGAGAAAAAAGGTGGGGCCCATTCTTGTGTTAATGACAATTTTTTGGAATTCCAGTGTCAGCTTTAACCTGAAAACAATACATCTCAGATATTTAGAGCAACTTGTTCTCTGTGGAGAGCACCAGCCCATAATATTAACATGTGAGCACACTGGCATGTGGAAATCCAGTTCCTGGGTGGGAACAGCAGGTCCTGGCCCCACATGCTGGGACGTCTCTGTGCATCCCACTCCTGCCCCAACATGCTCAAGGCATCCTTGGCTTAGCAACATCACAAAATGTAACAAAATGCCACCGAGCACTCGCCTGAATTCCTGCTGGAAGCTGAAAGGTATTAGGACTGGGGGCTCTGGATCAGGAACTCAGATGGATGCTGGATCAGGACACATGACTTCCAGTCTGAGATTTTCAGGAAGTGACCCATCCTGCAGAGCACAGTGTCTGTGGGAGTGTGAGAGTGAGCTGGGTTTGTGTAGTGTAGGGTGGCAGCAGGGTGGCAGCAGGGTGGCAGCAGGGTGGCTAAAGGCAAACCCACAGATGGGTGGGTGTCAGGCTCCAGAGAAGGAGCCGTGTCTGTCGCCTCCCTGCAGCGCTCCCACCCTCGCGTGGGTCGGCAGCTCCCAGGCCACGCTGCTCGTGGCGTTCATTATCCACGTGTCCCAGCAGGAAGAGAGGGCAGCTTTCCGGTGGCTGGGGACTTTTCTCCAGGAGCTGGCGCAGCTCCAGGTCCAAAGAGCAAAGTGGAGCTGCACAGTCTTATGCTGTGCCAGGGGAAAAACAGGTTGGATAGGAGGAAAAGGTTTTCTGTGGAAAGAGTGATAAAGTACTGGAATGGTCTGCCTGGGGAGGTGGTGGAGTCACCATTCCTGGATGTGTTTAAAAAAAGACTGGATGTGGCACTCGGTGCCATGGTTTAGGTGAGGTTCTATGGTTGGGTTGGACTTGATCTTGAAGGTCTCTTCCAACCCAGTGATCCTGTGATTCTGTGATCCTGTGATCCTGTGATTGTGTGGTTTTGTGGTTCTGAGATTCTGAGATCCTGTGATCCTGTGGTTCTGTGATCCTGTGATCCTGTGATCCTGTGATCCTGTGATTCTGTGGTTTTGTGGTTCTGTGGTTCTGAGATCCTGTGATCCTGTGATCCTGAGATCCTGGGATCCTGTGATCCTGTCCCCATGTGGGAGCAGCCCTGCTCCCCTCAGCCCCTCTGAGCTGCACATCCCAACTGCCTCCTTTCATCCCTGCTCCTGGCTTAATCCCATCACAGCTTAGAAGGGAGGGAAGCTGGGAAAGGAGAGGATTTCTGCTTAAAAGGAAAAAAAGGAGAGAGTTGTAAAAGCTGGGGATGGAGGAGGGAACAGAAACATCCTTCTTTCAAGGAAAAGATGCTGTGGCTGCTGTTCTGGGTACCATATGCCAGGTAATAACATGAGATGACTCAGTGTTTGGGAAATTAAATTGGCTCTTTATTAAAAGCATGCATTTAGGGAGGTAGTGAGGTGTCAGGGGAGTCCCTGCATTGCCTTAGCAGAGGGAATGCAGGCAGGCTGTCTGGCTCCTTATGCTGCCGAGCACAGAGTTCACAAGGTGCTGGGATACATACCCAGCCTCAGCATCCTCCCAGGGCAGCTCCTGGGGAAGCACTGAGCATCCCTGGGAAGATCTTAGGAGCTCTTCCTAAGCTCTTTCCTACCTAATTCAGTGGAAGCTGTTGGGTCTCTGCCAGTGGGAAGTGCTCCAGCCTCAAGACTTTTGTCCCAGGAAAATAGTGCGAGGCGGAAAGAGCAGCTGGGGACACGAAGATATTTGAGAGCACAAGCTGCAACTCAAAAAATGCTGTGCCAAACTCTAGTCTTGCCCTGGCAATAGCCTTTAAAATGCCTTAGCAATGGTGGGAATCTGCTGATTTCAAAGGAGAAATACAGAACATTTGCAAAGCACCTGGCTCGTAGCTGGGGTGTGTTGGTAGCTTGGTGCACCCTCTCTAGCTCAGAGCAAATCTTGGCCTCAGAGAGAGTAGCTGAAGGCGAAATTAAATGTACTGTGTTCTGCTCAAATCATACATCCCCTCCGTGGAATTCTCAGTTTTACATACAGACAACTACTGAAAAATTAAACTAAAGATGAGAATTCAATTTTTCTTTCCCAAGTCCTTCCAGCATAGGTGGGATGATGGAGGTGTCTGCCAGGATGGAGGCACAGTGATGACCTCAGTGGGCTTCTAACAAGTGGCCGTGGCCATTAAGTACTCAGATGCTCCCTCAGAGACTTCTGCAGGAAAATAAACACTTAAAATAGTTGGTCAACAATCTTCCTGCCAGAATTAGACTGATTCTTATTATGGTCAGGCTGCAGTTGAATTGAAAGCAAATAGATGTCCTTTAAAAACACAAATAATAGACCTACTGTAGGAGCAGAGGACTGGAGACAGACAAGGTCTTTATTCCCATCCTGAGAGAGACTGAGAGAGTGGCTTTGCCTCCTTCCCAAGCATCTGTCTCCCTTCCCAAGGGAGATGTCTGTCTGTGCCTGGGGTCCAGGGGTGTTGGATGTGGAGTTCCAGCAGTCCCTGCTCCATCCAAACCTCATGGTGTGAGACAGGTGGCTGAAAACCTAGAGAGAAACAGAGGTGATGGGGTGTGACTGTGGCCAGACAGGGTGTTCATGACAAAAGAGACAGCACTAAGATGTCAATACTCTCTCCTGTGTGTATATATTTATACTTATACTATTTATATTTATATTTATATTTATATTTATATTTATATTTATATTTATATTTATATTTATATTTATATTTATATTTATATTTATATTTATATTTATATTTATATTTATATTTATATTTATATTTATAAATAATTTCTAAATCATGTTTCAGAGACAGGTACCCACGGGTGAGGCAATGCTTGCTGTAGTGATATGGGAAGCTGGTGTCGAAATGCTGAGTGGGGACAGGCTCCTTCCCCCACTTCCCAGTTATTTTTAGAAGGGCAATTTTTTCCAGAACAGCCATGGGTGCCAAGGCTGTTAGCAAGTCAAGGCTAAATTCACTGGTATTTGGAGGAGGTCTGAAATGAGAATGGCCTGGGTTCCTGGAGAGCTGGGTTTGTGAGCACTGATTTGCTCCAGAAGGGTTGAAATCCTGCTCTGATGCTGCTTTCCATACTACAGGTGAGAAGATGCAACTCAGAACAGCTGGATTTTCTCCTTGACCTCCCATGTAGCTTAAAATAATAGCCTTAATTTCCCATATTTCACATAATTCAGTTGAATAATGAGACTACCTGGACATAATTAATTACTTTCCTCCACAATTTAATTCACAGCTACATCTTTGGATTAAAGACACCTTAGAAATACAGAGTATGATTATCCAGGTAAGAACAAATTACCAATTTAAAGGATCACCATGGTTCTAGCCCCGAGGATTTGCAAAGGTCAAGCTGCTGAGGAGGCTGAGCTGAGTGCAGGGACTTGGGATGGTGATGAAGGATGTCCTTCCACGCCAGGCAGGATGGATCCTGTCAGATACCTCCGCAGGGTGACAGAAAACATCTCTGACAGGGACATTAATAACTCCAGTTTTGCCGGAGTTCGAATTAAACATTGACAAGCGTGTTTTGCAGCAGCATGGCTGGCCAGGAAATATTACAGTAACCCAGAAATCTCTCTCTTCCGCTGGCTGCAAATGGGATTTTTTTTCCATAATCCCTTATTGTGGATATTAATTGCATCAAAGGATTGTGATGCTGCTTAGAGCGTCCATTGGGAAAGAATTGCTAATAATTGGGGTGGGAGAAGAAGTAGGGGAATTCCACTGGGTGAGGGAATGTGTAAAATCCAGAACACTGGAGGGAGGACAACAGCAAAATATTTTTCTAATGTGATTGTCCAGGAAGAAATTATTGCTAATCTTTCAGTAAAGGAGGCTTAGAAGAAAGGTGAGGGAAGACTTTTTAGTAAGGTCTGTAGTGACAGGACAAGGGGTGAAGGTTTTAAACTAACTAATGTATGGATTTAGATTATATATAAAGAAAAAGTTTTTTACAATGATGGTGGGAAGGCCCTCCCCACAGGTTTCCCTTTGGAAAACAGGGAAACAGCTGTAGCTGCCCCATGCCCTGGAGGTGTTCCAGACCAGGCTGGACAGGGCTTGGAGCACTCTGGGATAGTGGAAGGTATCCTTGCTCATAGCAGGGGATGGCACTGGATGAGCTTTACAGGTCATTTCCAACCAAAACCACTCCATGGCTCTGTGTGTCTCTGTCTTGGCCATTTCATCACTCTGTATCATACTGTGTACAGGCAGTTTTATTGGCAACTTGTCAATAAGTTGTTTTTTAAGCAAACTGTAGCAAAGTCTGCCTGTAGTGATGTAGAAGCAAGAAAGTCAAGCTTTGGGCAAGCACTGTGGTCCTTGGTACATTTTCCATCCTAAACAAGGCTGAGGAGAGCAGGCTGGGCACCACAGAGAGAGCTGGGGTGGCTGCACTGTGTGAGCTGGCTCTGCCAGAGCCAGGGCTGGTACTGCCATGGGGCTGGTAGCCCAACCCTTGGCTGGAGAAGGGGGGAAGGCAGGATGACTCAGTGGTCTGGGCTTGGATGACCTGGGCTACTGGTGATGGCAGATGAAAGCCTTCTGTTCTCAGCTTCAGCTTTCCTGCTCTGAAATGGGTACAGCTCTGCTTACCCTGCTGGTGAAACACCTTGTGAATCAGCTTGCACCAGGTATAAATCAACCCCGTGTTTGGAGGGATAACAGCAGCCCCAGGTCAGCAAGGACTCTCTGAATATCTGCTCCTGGTCCTCAGGCCATGTCCTAAGGAGAGAATTTTCTTTGGGAAAATGAGAAGTGTCTCAGACTGTAACTCTACAGCCTTGTGCCTCATCTCCTTCAGGGTTGTGGCAGCTCCCTTGCCTGGTCTTGGGTCATTCCAGAACCTGATGGGGAAGAGCTCATCAAAGAGGCCTTCACCACACACCTGCTGATGGCAGCAGCCCAGGTTCCAGCTTCTCCTGCTCCTGGGAGCCCACATCCTCTGCAGTCACCTGCCTGCTCCCTCTGTTATCTCTCATGCACCTTCTAATGATGCCTTCCCTGGCCCTGACTCACCGTGCTGATAGGGAGATCCTCCCTTTCTGGCCACATCCTCTCTCCCCCTTCCAGGAGAGCCACCAAAAAGGAAGGAGAATTGGCAGCAAACACCATTCCAGCACCCATCAGCCATGGGGGAGCTTGGAAAATGTGCATTTTTGTCAGTTAACCATAGTTTATATATTATGTGCAATGGAGAAACCATCAGGGTTGCTCAGAGTCTTCTCCTCCAAGGAGAAGGACTCACACCCCTCCTTTCTACCAGTGAGATGTGATGCCTCAGAGCACCTGAGTCTCTCTCATCCTCTGTTCCCCACTGGGCATCTCCACGCTGTGAAATGATAGTCCTTAACCACATAAACTTGTGGTTTCCACATGCCAGCAGCTCAGGCTGAACAATGGCAAGAGCCCAGGACTTATCCTTTGTCTGCCAATAAAATAAGCGAGCTTATCTTCACTCGGGCTTTGCTTCTTATCACGTAGTTTGGTAAAAATACACCCTGCCCTCCCTTCCTCAGCAGCTGCTGAGAGCTGGCACCCCTGTTTTGACACCATTGCCTTCCCAGTAACATGACTGGGGAAGAAAGGGAACTGTTTTCATTCCCTGTTTTGCTGAAAGAGCTCTTAGGGAAAAAAAGGGTTTGACACACTCTTGCTTTTGATAGGAGAAAAAAAGAGATAAAAATATCAAACCACAGGCACGTCAGGCACATGGCAGGTATTTTATCATGCTCTGGCCTCTGGGAATCAGAGCAGGGCAGGTTTACATTAACCATGCTGGGACAAAATAGAGACATGCTGATACCCTCATATCTACACACAGGGTAGCAGGCACACATCAGACAGAGGAAATTTGCAGCTGCCCAAATAACCAACAACGTGAAGGCACCAGCTGACCTGCCCAACATGAGTTATCCCCTCTAGCTCAGATATTGGTGAAAAAACTTTCTATTTGTTTGCCCCAAAATACTCAGTGTGTGACACCAGAAATGACAGAAATAGTGAGAAGTCTTTTCACCTCACTCTGACTGACACTTTTTACCCCCAGAGCTCAGGGCACTGGGGCTGGGGGAGCCTGGCCTGGAGGTTTCTAGAGATGGGACATCTGCCACCTCTCTGGGCAACCTGTGCCAGGGCCTTACCACCCTCATTGTAAAAAAGCATCTTTATATCTAATCTAAATCCATTCTCTTTTAGTTTAAAACCTTTACCCCCATCCTGTTGCAACAGGCCCTGATAAAATGTTTGTCCCCAGCACTGCACTAATGGCTCTCAGATTTCCATTATTTTCGCTAAAGAATCCTCCAAATGCTATTTAATAAAAACAAAACAAAACAAAACAAAACAAAACAAAACAAAACAAAACAGAAAAAAAAAAAAAACCAAAAAAAAAACCCCAAAAAAACCCCACAAAACCAAAACCAAACCAAATACAAAAAAAAAAAAAAAAAAAAAAAAAAAAAAACCAAAAAAAACCCCAACAACAACAAACCAAAGCTTTTTTTTTTTTTTTTTCCCCAGAGCTTTCTCTGTAAAATAATCTTGCTTTTCTATTATACCAGTATAGTATGACTGTGTTCTGCCTCAGCTGGCGACCCCTGTGAAGTGATGACCACACCACCCTGGCGTTCCTGTGCAGCAGGACTTGGGGGAAAAAAACCCTGGTTTTCCCCAGGGATAGGACACAGGGAGATGGTTTCCTCTCTGCACTGAGCAAGGAAATTCCCCTTGTTTCAAAAGTGACAGTAAAACCTGGGAAGATGCTGAGTTCATCTCTGCTTAGCTTGGCTCCTATGAATAATTATTAGCAGGTCTTTGGAGCTAGACCAAGAGTGAACAGGCAGAGCCCTTCAGTCAGCAGATATTCCAGTGCACCCTTCTTCTGCTGCTGAATAAAATGTCTAATTTAACTTAATTTCAAAATTATACTAATTAAAAAGTACTAGCAGCACAATTAAGTGCACTCCGCAGAGAGAAACTGCTTTTCATGAAAGGCCTGCTTTTGGATTCCAGATAATATAGTTTCCAGCAGATAATGTTTAATTTCTGTATAATAATCCCATATTCCCCAGCTGGGCTCCATTCACAGGGGCTGAAGGGCAGGCAGTTAGAGAAGTTAGTAGTTGCTCTTTGTTCCATCATCCATCCAGGTCCTGGAGCTGAGAAAATCCATTATATTTTCAAAGTGTCATGATGGGAAATTATTTTGTACAGTTTTAAAGAACAAAAAAGTCTGGTCCCCTCTCCCAAGTATTTAAAGAACAAAAAAGTCTGGTCCCCTCTCCCAAGTAAGGTGTGTTCTTCTAAAAGGGGTTTGATTTCAGATAGTAATGAGCTTAGCTACAAAAACAGCCTTGAATAAATCTTCTTCTATTTGTTCTGTCCAGGACACAGCAATTTTAATTGAACAAGAAATTATCAAGAAATACAGGTATGCATGGCAGGACATGAAAGATGGACAAATTTAGTTGCAAGCATTTAAGAGCAAAGGAAATTAAGGGTGTGGGACTTGGGCCTGTGGTGGATTCCTCATCATCTGGAGCCTGTAATCAAGTTGCTTCTCTTTTCTTTATTTTTTTTGTGTGCATTTAATAGAAGCTTCTAAAACAGTGTGCTGGGGCTTTATTGAATCTCTGGGCATTGTTTGGGGATTACAGGGTGGGGCTCTGTGGGCTGTGGGAGAGAAGACATCAGAGGACACCACCCCTCCTGGCCTTGGCTCATCAAGCCCATTCCTGCTCACCTTGGGAAAGATCCACCTGCAAACATCTCCTTGGAAATCCTGGATAAATTATTTGGGTGTGCTCGGATGCAAAGGGAAGTGCCAAACCTTGTGTCACCCCTGACTGTGGCAGGGCTGTGACCACCCTGCAAGGGCACTGTCCCACTGAAGGGACTGGGGAGAAAACACACGTGAAAAATGAAAAATCAATCCATTAAAATAAGCTACAGAATCCCAGAATGGTTAGGGTTAAGAAATGACCTTAAAGATCCTCTAGTCCAACCCCCTGCCATGGGCAGGACACCTTTCACTAGACCAGGTCACTCTAACCTTGTCTAACCTATCCTTGGATATTTCCAGGGATTCTGTCTGGACAGACAAGAGTTTTGGGTTTTAGTAGATTAGGATTTGTAAGAATGAAAGTTTCTTTTGCCAAGAGAGTTTGGACCATGTGCTCCTTGGGGTCTCTGCAGACTGGAATTCTGTGACCCGTCACGATGCTGGCAAGCCCAAAGACCAGATAACACATATAATGTCCACAAGCAGCTAAGATACTCCCAAAATATATAAGGTTTCTGTTTACCATTTTCAGCATTAAATTACAGTTTCTATGTGTCTTTGCCTTTTGCTGCCTGGTTCCTTTGGGGTGAAAGGGTGTGGCAGAGGAGCTGCTACACCACATCCACATAATATATGGGAATATACCAGGAAGAAACATAGGAAGGATACACATAATATAGGGGAGAATATACAGGAAGGAATTCTTCCTTGTGAGGGCGGGCAGGCCCTGGCACAGGGTGCCCAGAGCAGCTGTGGCTGCCCCTGGATCCCTGGAATTGTCCAGGGCCAGGTTGGACAAGGCTGGGAGCAACCTGGGATAGTGGAAGGTATCCCTGCCCATAGCAGGGGTGGCACTAAATGAGTTTTAAGGTCCCTTCCAACTCAAACCATTCTGAGACTCTCTGATTGTCTGGTTTTACTCCCCACAATAATGAGAATATAAAAACCCTCAGAGCAGCAGAAGCCCTTTCTGTCACTGGCAGAACAAGACCTCCAGCAAACAGCAGACTGAGGAGCTCATCCTTGCTCCCACTGGAATCACTAACTCCATGTCACACATCCTTGAGACCCACAGCCCCATCCTTCCTCATCCCCTTCCCTCCTCTTAACACCACTACCTGTTTGAGTCAAGAAAAGGGAACTGGCTGCCTCCCCTGCCCCAGCAGCACCACATCCCACACCCCATCCAAGGGCTTTGAACAAAGCAGGCATCACCCTTTGAAACTGCCCTGGGCTCCTGCTGCAGTTCACAGCAGGTGAAACGTGGCAGCAAGGTTTACATAAAGCATAGTCAAACAGAGTTGCATTTCTGCCTCTTAGCCAGCACCTGTAGCACCTGATATTTTCTTGGCTTTCTAGAGGATTTGTGCCATAGTTTGTCACACTGAGAATAAATTATATAATTTATATAATAATAAATAATAATTCTTGTGGCCTTGGTGAGAATAGGTTCTCAGTACAGTGACCCTGATACACCAGTAGCCTCCTTTTCCAGCCCTTTTCCCACATCTGAGCCCTTGCTGGCAGCAGCCAAGCCTCAGCAGCACCTGAGTCAGGCCCTGAATAAGCACCCAGAGGAGCAGGTCTTGTTCCCCTCACTTGCAGCTCTCAGCCTGTTCCAGCCTTGGATGTGTTTGCTCACAGAGGTTATTCCTGTTCAGCATCTGACCCAGCAGAAACACAGTTCCTGGTGTGCTCACCTGGGTGTTCAGAAAACTCACCTGGAGCCACATTTCCCCACCAATGCTGCTGAAACACACAATTTATTAATTTTTCTTAGACTATTGGACCTTGTCTCTGCAAGGCCAGGTTGGATGGGGTCTGGAACAACCTGGTCTAGTGGAACATATCCCTGTCCTTGGCAGGGGGTGGAACAAGGTGAACTTTGGGGTTCACCTTCCAGCCACCATTCTGGGATTCTCTGATTCCTAGAGACCACAACCCTCAGCATCCCCAGCCATGCAGTAACCATACTCCTGCCATATTCCAGTACCATATTCCTGTCTGGAGCACTTTTCCATTGCAGATGCTGTTGCCATTATTCCCATCCCATCTTCTGTCTGGTAGCAGTTACATGCAGAATGGATATCAAGATGTTTTTCCCATGGATTTGGGAGAGCAGAGGGAGAAATCTCATTTTGTTAAAACAAAAAACTCTAACAAACAAATAAAACATTAAATAAAAAAAAAATATTTTTGTCTGCCTTGTATAAATCTTTTCCCCCTAGTCAGAGTTAAATCTGGTGTAATGCCCCTTTATTGACCTGCTCTTTGGTTAAGCACAAACCCAAACATTCCTGTGCTGCAGAATGGCATTTGCTGTTGCACTGTGAGTCCTGGGCATCCTGGTTTGTACCCAAAATGGCACCAACACCACAAATAGAAAACGCTGATGAAAAAGCTCCCCCCCAAAAAAGCCCAAAGGCTGATTGAAAAGGCCCAAACACTGATGTTTTATGCCATCTGAGACACCCCAAGGGCTCATGGATGACACAGAACCTCCATGACCTCCACTGGAGGGGAAGATCTCAGAGAGGTCTCTACAATACCTCAGTTTCTAAACCAAAATCAAACTGTACAAACCCAAACCTGTCTGGGCACAGCACAAACCATGCAAACATCGGAAAGTCACACTCAATCCACCCTGGGGGTCACTTTACCTCCCCAACCTCACCTATTGCAGCCCCCCTGGTTTTCTCCCACCTCAACCACATGAAAGGGAGGAGGGAGGGAGGGAAGAGGTTCTCTGCTGTACATCCCAACTCCAACCTGCCCAACACAGCCTTGGGTGGGGCAGGAACCCTCCTTGGGAGAAGCCCAACCTCTGCTTGGAGCTCTGCAAGGGTTGGTGGAGGGGAGCACAGTTCTGCCTCTCCCTGCAGAGAGCCAGGAGGTGATGGGGTGCCTGTGAACCTCCTCTGTTGTCTGCCTGCCAGGGAGCTCCCTGCCCCTTTGACCTCACCAGGCTTTAGGATTTGAGATACTCCTCAGTCAGCTGAATCCTTTCACATCCCAGCAGCCCAGACCCCCTGGCTGTGTTAACAAAAGCACTGCTGCACTGTTGGTTCCAAATGATTTACAGTCACATACAGCCCAAAGATCAAGGTTTAAAGTTTACCCTGCCTGTGAGTTAGGTGGATAGAAAAACAAGAAGGGGAAAAATAGAAATAAACAAGCTTCAGTGCTCAGGTGCTTAAAACTGAGTAGGCAACAGAGTGGCAAAAAGCATATTTTATTTTGAGTGAAAAATTCTGTTTCTCCATTAGTCTATCCATGAGAAGATGGGATTAAAAATGCCATTAAATGTAGAAATGGCATATCTATGAGATCACATTTGACGCACATTCTAGACAGAAGAGAAAAAAAACTGCAGCAAACCAACACCATCAGAAGCTGTTGCCATTAACTACAGCATTGAACTGAATGGTCTTTGAATGATCTTGAGTGAGTATGTCCTTCAGGAATTCAGAAGAGGCAGCTCTCAGCCTCAAACCACCCAGCCTTAAGGCTGGAGCCCCTCTGCTCTGGAGCCAGGCTGGCAGAGCTGGGGGTGCTCAGCTGCACAAGAGAAGCTCCAGGGAGAGCTCAGAGCCCCTGCCAGGGCCTGAAGGGGCTCCAGGAGAGCTGCACAGGGACTGGGGACAAGGCATGCAGGGACAGGACACAGGCAATGGCTCCCAGTGCCAGAGGGCAGGGCTGGATGGGATATTGGGAAGGAATTGCTGGTGGGAGGGTGGGCAGGCCCTGGCACAGGGTGCCCAGAGCAGCTGTGGCTGCCCCTGCATCCCTGGCAGTGCCCAAGGCCAGGCTGGATGGGAATTGGATCAGCCTGGGATAGTGGAAGGTGTCCCTGCCATGGCAGGGAATGGAATGAGGTGAGCTTTGAAGCTCTTTGCCAACCCAAACCATTCTGTGAGTTCCTGCTCTAAGAGCTCTAAGGGAGGATTTTGCCTATTACCCATTAAACAACAGAGCTGGAAGCAAACAACTTGCTCCCTAAGGGCCTGTGGTGCTGTAATCCCTGGGAGGGGCCAAAACAGATTATTGCTCCCTAAAAATGAGGCTTTACTCTCAGCATACCCCCTACAAAAAGCCCATCCAGGACAGCCTTCATCCTCCAGGCTCTCCTGAGCAAACCCAGTCCAGCTTTGGCAAGTGCTCTGTGCATGGGAGGGCAGAGGGGGAGAACTGCCTCTCATGAGTGGAGAGACAGGACAAGAGGGACAAGAAAGCTGTTAAATAGGTGAATTTGGTATTTGCTGCCCTCTGAGCAGAGCCTTTGGTACCTCAGAGAGGCAGCTGGGCACCCCATGGGCATCAGTGGCTCCCTGACACCACAGCCCATCCCTGTGTCCTGCACCAGCTGCTCCACCTGCAGTCTTTGCAACAGGTGGGTTGCAAGTGGGCTTGTGCCTGGTACTTTTCCAGCTCAGTGCTCCCCATCAGCCCTTTCCCACATCCCAGCAGCCTCCTCATCCTGATGCTCCACATCCTGGTGCTCTGTAATCCCCCCCTGTCCCAGTGTTCCTGCATTCCAGGACACCTTCCCTGATCTTGGTGCTCCTTCATCCTGGTGCTCACCCCATCCCAGAACTCCCATCTCAGTGCACCCATCCCAGTTCTTCCATTCCAGACCCCATCCCAGTGTTCCTGCATCCTGGTGTGCTTGCATCCCACTGCCTTCCTCCATCCTGTTTCTCACCTCACCCTGGTCACCCCAACACAGTACCATCATTCCAGAGTTCCCATCCCAGCTCCCTCATCCCAGTTCCCTCATCCCAGTACCTCTATCCCAGTATGCTCACCACATTACCATCATCCCAGTACTCCCACTGCAGTTCCTAATCCCAGTTCCCCTGTCCCATCCCTGCACACTTATCCCAGTTCCTCCTTATCCCTTGTACCCCCTTCCCAGTATCCCCATTCCATTTCCCCATCCCTGTACCCCATCTCTGTTCCCCCATCCTGGTACCCCCATTCCAAAACACCCATCTCAGAAACCCCATCCCTGTTCACCCATCCTGGTACTTCCACCCCTGTATTCCTGTCCCTGTATCCTCATCGCAATATTCCCATCCCTGTTTCCCCATGCTGGTACTCTCATCCCTGTGTCCCTGTCCCTGTATCCCCATCCCAAAATTCCTGTCCCTGTATCCCCATCCCTGTATCCCCATTCCAATAGTCCCATCTCTGTATCCTCATCCCTGTTCCCCCATCCCTGTATTCCCATCCCTGGATTCCTATCTCAATATTCCCATCCTTGTTTCCCTATCCCAATAATTCCATCCCTGTTCCCCTATCCCAGTATTCCCATCCCAATATCCCTATCCCTGTATTCCTATCCAAATATTCGCATCCCGATATCCCCATCCCTGTATCCCCATCCCTGTTCCCCCATCCCTGTTTCCCTATCCCAATATTCCCATCCCCGTATCCCCATCCCAGTGTTCCCTATCCCAGTATCCCCATCCCATTATCCCCTACCCCAACATTCCCATCCCAAATTTCCCATTCCCGGTTTCCGCTCCCGCCCCTCCCGCTGGCGCTGTGGCGCTCTGGCTCCCTCTGGTGGCGGCTGCCGGAACCTGCGGGCAGCGCCTCTTCCGGATCCCCAAACCCTGAGAGCCCCAAAAACTCCCGAGTGCACCCCAAACCCCTGATAGCCCCAAAAACTCCTGCCTATCCCCAAACTCCTGAGTGCACCCCAAACCCCTGACAGCCCCAAAAACTCCTGCCTGCCCCCAAACTCCTGAGAGCCCCAAAAATTCCTGACAGCCTCAAAAACTCCTGCCTGCCCCCAAACTCCTGAGTGCACCCCAAACCCCTGAGAGCCCCAAAAACTCCTGCCTATCCCCAAACTCCTGAGTGCACCTCAAACCCCTGACAGCCTCAAAAACTCCTGCCTGCCCCCCAAACTCCTGAGAGCCCCAAAAACTCCTGACAGCCTCAAAAACTCCTGCCTGCCCCCAAACTCCTGAGTGCACCTCAAACCCCTGACAGCCCCAAAAACTCCTGCCTGCCCCCAAACTCCTGAGTGCACCCCAAACCCCTGACAGCCCCAAAACTTCTGTCTGATCCCCAAACTCCTGAGTGCACCCCAAACCCCTGAGAGCCCCAAAAACTCCTGCCTGCACCCCAAACTCCTGCATGCACCCCAAACCCCTCATTGCACCCCAAGCCCCTGCTTGTCCCCCAAATCCCTGCCTGCCCCCAAACTCCTGAGTGCACCCCAAACCCCTGAGAGCCCCAAAAACTCCTGCCTGCACCCCAAACTCCTGCATGCACCCCAAACCCCTCATTGCACCCCAAGCCCCTGCTTGTCCCCCAAATCCCTGCCTGCCCCTCAAACTCCTGCCTGCACTCCAAGCTCGTGTCTGCACCCCCAACCCCTGTCTGCTCCCTGAACCCCTGACTGCACCCCAAACCCGAACCTGCCCCCACAACAACCCCTGCCTGGCCCCCAAACCCCTCCTGCACCCCCACAGCTCCCAGTTCCAGCCAGATCACACAGGGAACTCTTTCCACATCAACCCACAGGGGCATCTCCCAAACCTTCCCTACAGCACCACTGAGATGACGCCGATGGGACCTCCCAGTGTAACAGAATATCCCACGGGAGGATTGGAAAATCATGGAATCATTTGGGTTGGAAAAGCCTTCCAAGACTTCCAAGCCTTCCAGTGAGTCCAACCATTCCCCCAGCACTGGCTCAAGTCCCCAAGTGCCACATCCACACTTTAAATCCCTCCAGGGATGGGGACTCACCACTGCCAGGGCTGGACAGCCCTTTCCATGAAGGAAGTTTCTTCAATATTCACCCTGATCCTCCCCATGCCCAGCCTGAGGCTGTTCCCTCTCCTCCTGTCCCTGTTCCCTGGGATAAGATCCCAAATCCCCCCGGCTGTCCCCTCCTGTCAGGGAGCTGTGCAGAGCCACAAGGTCCCCCCTGAGCCTCCTTTTCTCCAGGCTCAGCCCCTTTCCAGCTCCCTCAGCCTCTCCTGGGGCTCCAGCCCCTTCCCCAGCTCCGTCCCTGCCCTGGACACGCTCCAGCCCCTCGGTGTCTCTCTTGTCCTGAGGGTTCCAGAGCTGTCCCCAGCACTGGAGGTGTCCCAGCAGTGCCAGCACAGGGGACAGGCACTGCCCTGGGCTGTGTCACACCCTGGCTGGGACAGCCCAGGGGCCTCTTCCCTGCCTGGGGATTCCAAGATTAGAACTCTCAGAATTTCAGCCTGAAAATCTTGGGAATTTTAGGTTCAAAATCCTGGGAATTTCAGCCATAAAACCCTGGGAATTTCAGCCCCAAAATCAAGGAATTCCTGCCCCAAAATCCTGGGAACTCCAAGCTTAGAACTCTCAGAATTTCAGCCTTTAAACTCTGGGAATTCCAGCTCCCAAATCCTTGGAATTTTATGACCCAAACCCTGGGAATTTCTTCTCCAAAACCCCAGGAATTCTAGCCCCAAAAACCTGGAAATTTTAGCCTCAAAATCTTGGAATACCCAGCCCTAAACCCCAGGAATTTCAGCCCCAAAAATGTGGGAATTTCAGACCCAAAATCTGAGAATTCCAGCCCCAAAATCCTGGGAATTTTATGACACAAACCCTTGGAATTCTGGCCCCAAAAACCTGGGGATTCCAACCTTAGAACTCTCAGAATTTCAGCCTGAAAATCCTGGGAATATTAGCCCAAAACCTTGGGAATTTCAGCCTGAAAATCCTGGGAATTTTGGCTCATGTCCACTGACACCTGCACCCCAAGGCCTTTCCCAGTTTTTCAGCCTCTCTTTTCCAGCCTGGAGCATTCTAGATGCTGAGGCAGCTCTCATCACTGCAGGTCTGACATTTCAGACCCAGCCAGGGTCCTGAGCTCCTGAGAGCAGTTTGGGGGTGATTCCCCCTGCCCAAGGCACCCTGAGGGTGAGAACATCCCTGTAAGATCCTCCAGGGCTCACTGGGCTCAGACCCATTGCAGACCAGGCTGCAACAGGCTGCAGAGCTCAGGGTGGGACAGCAGGCTCTGCCCCCCACCATGGGGACAGGCATCACCTCCCAGCCTTGAGGGGATGGGGACTGCTCAGGAAGATGCCAGGAACATGAGGAAGTGACCAAGCTCCCAGCAGCCTTGAGTGTGCACTGGATGCAGCTCCCAAGTCATTTTCCTCTGGCCATCCCCTCCTCCAGGAACACAGCTCAGGTTGGAGAGAAGGCAGACACAATTCAGCAGCAAGTTCCATAGCTGCATCTTTGCAAGAAAATACTTTAAAATTTGTTTTAACTTGTTCCTTAACATCCTGTGTTATTCTTCCCCTGGAAATAATGAGTATTTTGTTCTCCAGGGGCTGTCTCCATACCCATATGTCACTGTGGGTTCTCTGTTCTCAGGCTTTGTGGGCACAGCTCAAATCCTGTTCCACTTCCCTGAACACCATTTGCACTGGGGAAAGTGCTGTGAGGTGCAATTGGGACTGCAGCTTATTTCAAATAATGCCAATTTCAAAGTGCCAAAAAGCCAAGGTCTGGTGGGGCACTAGGAGGTTCCTCCACACACAGGAAATACTCCAGGGCTATGTCTATGTGGAGCTGGCCTCTCTGCTGGACCCTGACACCTTTGCAACCCCTCCAAATCCCCCAAGAGGCACAAAGAGGGGTAGGAAATAGGGTTGGGGAATATCCACCTTTCACAGCTCCCTAGGAATGGGGATTAAGATAGGAAGTAGCTTGGAGAGGAAATATAACATGAGGACTGTGCTAAACAGCAGGATAAGGTGGAGGCCAGATGAAGGAGAGGGGAAGGAGGGCCCATTGCTCAGGGCATGGGGCTGGGGCACACCCAGCCAGGCACCTGGGAGAGGATCCTGCTGGGCTCTGCTGATGGGGAGGACTGGAAAGCCTCAGGGATCTCCTGATTTTGGATAAATGGGAGGTCTCAGCCCTGGCAGTGCTCCCTGGTGCTGGCCTGGCTGTGGGCAGCCAGCTTGCATCACTGCAGCTGTATTTTTCCTTAATTTTGGTTTCTCAGCCATTTTACCAAGGAGGTAATTTAGAAGGAGCTACAAGAGGGTTAAACCCAGCTGACAGCATCTCTGCTGCACCATCCACAGCTGCACACAGCAGCTTTCTGCTATTTTAGTCCAGGTTCAGCTATCACTGTAAGCTCTCTGTGCAGATACCCTGTGCTGAAACCCCAGAGGGATCCCTGGTCCCTTCCTTAGCTCTTCTTGGGGGAGAAATTATTCCCTGTGAGGGTGGGCACAGGGTGCCCAGAGCAGCTGTGGCTGCCCCTGCATCCCTGGCAGTGTCCAAGGCCAGGCTGGATGGGAATTGGAGCAGCCTGGGACAGTGGAAGGTGTCCCTGCCATGGCAGGGGTGGCACTGGATGGGCTTTAAGGTTTCTTTTAACCCAAACCATCCTGTGATTCAATAATTCTGTGATTCTCTTGGCTCCCTGTGTCTGGGTCCATAAGGAGCTCCTGGCCCTCCACAGAGGATAACAGGGCTCCCATTCCTCACAGCCAGGATTTAATATCCCCTCTAGATCTCTCAGAAATCGTTCCCAGTGGTTTCTCACCAGGCAGCTGCTGCCCGGGGAAGGCTGAGCTGGCTGCCTGCGGTTGTGCAGGTGGCCACACAGGGGTGCCAGAGACTGTGCACAGCATCCATGGATCCATCCATGGATCCATCCATGGATCCATCCATCCACCCATCCATCCACCCATCCATCCATGGATCCATCCATCCATCCATCATCCATCATCCATCCATCCCAGCCAATCCCTCATCCATCCATCCATCCATCATCCATCTCTCCCTTACCAGTCCCTCTGCTGGCTCCAAACCCCCTCCCCTGCTGCTGCAGCCCAACAAGCTTTTCCTCCCAGGAACCTGGACTGCAGCCTGGGCTCTGCACCCCCTTCAGCTCTGGCAAGCTGTGACAGCCTGGATTCAGCACTGCTGGAAATGTCAGAGTGACAGGATGCTGCCAGACTCAGAGAATGCTCTCAGCACAGAGCAGGACATGGAGTTTTGGAGTTTTACAGAATCACCAAATGGCTGGGCTTGGAAGGCACCTTAAATCTCATCCCACTCCACCCCTGCCATGGGCAGGGACACTTTCCACTATCCCAGGCTGCTCCAAGTCCCATCCAGCCTGGTCTTGGGCACTGCCAGGGGCAGCCACAGCTCCTCTGGAAAACCTGTGCCAGGGCCACACCAACCTCACAGACAAGAATTTCCCCTAATAGCTAATCTATCACTATCTTCCCATGTAAAAAAAACCCAAAAACCTCCATATTTTTCAACATCTCCCTCTAAGTACCAGGATACCCTACAAAGCCCATGCAAGTCAGCCCTATAATAATCTAGTAATAAAAAAAAATAATGCTGGATGATGCTTAGCCACGTCCTTTCCCTTTGGAGTAACATCTCCTTGTTGTGTTGTCAGAAGCTAGCAAGTATTTGTGGACAAAAGGAGTCATACAGGGCTTAGAGGAATTTGCAATGAGGGAATTCTCAGCCTCCTCAAACCATGATCTTCAGGGAGAACTGAGAAAGACAGAAGTGGCACTGAGGGACACGGTTTAGTGGTGGTCTTGGCAGTGGGGAAATGGTTGAACTCAATGCTTTTAAAGGTTTTTTCCAACCTAAGTATCTCTATAATTCAGTAGACTTGTCTGCTGCTTGTTCCATGTGTGCTACATCCTCATGATGCAGCCTTCTTCATTCTAGATCTGGCTGGATGCTCCTTGGGCTCTGCTCTCTTGCCATCCTCTCTGCCTCATTTCCTTAGAGGAAGAAGATATTTCCTGGACCACAATTATTAAAATATACCAAGTTTAATGAGCATTTTAGATGTCCAGATGCTGCTGCAGTGGGTGTGTAACTGGCCAAAGGTGTGCTTGAGCACAGGCATTGCATAAGGCACATCACAAAGGCAAGAAAGTGTCTGCTGAAGGAGCTCAGAAGAGGGGGAGAACAACAGTAACAGCTGGATGAACAAGGAAGGCTCGCTGGGAGGCAAAGACAGAGGTGTTTTTATAAGCTAAGTATGCCTCCACAAATCACAGAACTCCTGCCAGTACCTTGACCTCTTGTGTTAATGACAAGGCAGGATCTGCAGGCAATTAAACAAGGAGCCAGACTGAAGCACTGCCAAATCTCCCAAATTTATCATAAAGCCACATAACAACGTTACTCAGGGCCCTGCTCCAGGGGCTTAGAGCATTGCATTTCCTCTTCATTATAGAAACAACCTCCTCACTCCCAAAACAGTTAAGTTTCTAGCCTCCTCAAAAGGTGGGGGAGAAGAGGAGCAGAGAAACCTGGAAAATAGGAACAAAGTTTAACCCCAGTGTTAAAAAAAACCCTTAAAGGAAAAGAAACTTGGAAGAGTCAGGGTGAGGGGGGGGGCTGACTCATGGTATTTGAATGCTCAGGGTTGGCAGCACTGCCTCTGGCATTTCTGTTCCAGTCCAGCTCATGAAATCCTGGAAGTTTTGCAAGGCACTGTTAGATGATTTCTAGACCAAAACTATGCTTCAGTTCAGAGAATCCATGCAACCCTGCTCCAACTGCACCATGCAACATCAATTTTTCAAACTCTGTTCAGGAATGGAATGGGAGGGTAACTGCAACATCCCTGCCACTGCCCTTGCCCCACAGCCAGCACTGGAAACCCAGAGCAGTGCTGGAGCAGGGTTTTGGCACTGATTTTGAATATATTGAATATGCTCCAAAGGTCGTGCAGTCATTTCAGGTACAATCTGACTTGGGGACAAATCCACAGGAAGCTTCTGCAAACCCTCCTAGTGCTTAAAATTGGGCAGGTTAATTCAGTTCCTCACGGGGTGGAGGAAAGCCTGTGGGTTTCACAGAGCAGGTGTGCTCCTCTGCCTGGGTCTCCCAATGCAGGGGGCAGGAGCAAGATGCAGGCAGCCCATCAGGGTGTGCCCCTCCATCCCTCAGGCACTCAGCTCACACAAAATCTCGGAACAAGGCTATGATTGTGTCATGAGAAGACCTGGAGCACCAGGTCTGGAGATTTCTACCCTGCCAGGCTGGGGCAGGGTGGGGCAGCCACGAGCTGGGACCATCAGCAGGAGGTGGAGACCGGTGTGTGGGAGCAGGATGAGCTGGGAAGAAAGGAGGAATTACTGATTTCAGGCTGCTGTCTGTGTAGGGCATGGCTCAGAGCTGGACAATTGGGTCTAGAGATGCAGGTCCCCCAACGCTGCTGTCTGAGTCATTCTGCTGACCCAAGGCAGCTAAAAATAGAGGCAAGTGGATAAAACATCACCCTCTCTCCTGACAAACCACATTAGTAACTAAGTGTGGCCCCAGAGAAGCAGATTAGTGTGGCACAGCTGGATCCTCCACAGCCTGCCCGATGCTCATCCTGTGGCCAAGGGACTCCACGACTGCTCTGCCTTATCCACATTTCAGGAACCTTCCCTGACAGCCTACCCTCACTGAGAGACAGAAAAGGTCTTTCTTTTCTACCTGGTGCTTTATTTGCACTAAGGCATAAGGGTACCTTTGGGATTTCTACCCCTTCACCATCTTGAAATGTATCTAATAGCTTTAGAGGGGGAGTTAGGCAGAAGATGGAATTTCTTCAGGAAAATAAATTTAACCCCTGCCCTCTTTTCTGCCTCACCATGGATGAATGATCATAGGAAAACACATCACCAGGATGTTCCCAGCATCCTTCCCAACCCCACATTTATCAGGGTTAAGTGAGACCCCAGCACAGCTCTTGGTCACTAGAAAAGATGGACAGGTGATTTATGGCAATCTGTCCCTCTTTGCCCCAGACTGACTCTTGGGGGAGCACAGGGCTCTTCACTGCCTGGCTGCAGGAAACTTAAGGGGCTCCTGAGCCTCACCAAAAGCCAACAAGAAAACCTCCTCATGCTGTTTTTGCCAGGCTCATAAACTGGTCTCTGCCAAGCACTGTCCTCAGCCAGAGCCTCCAGCCTCCTTCCTTGCTCTCTGAAATTATGCACCTCTTCTTTATGCCACACTCTTTCTGCTCCTCCTGGGTCTCATCCTCCAGTCCAGGGCTGCAATTAAAAGTCCAGATCTCGTCTGTTTCCCATGGAGAGAGTCGCAGAGTCACTGCTGCCAGAGGGGGGATTTCAAACCTTCTTCTGTGATGTGTCTCACCTCCAGTCCTTGGCCTTGCCTAAACTTTCCCAGCCCTTTCTTGTGGCTAGGAAGAGAGCTCTTCTTAGGATGCATCATCAAGAGACTGGGTAAATCTGGAATGCAGGTGCTGTTTCCAGCAAGGTATGTTTCCCTGGAGCATTTGGCTGTCTCCTAATGGGAAAATTGTCTGTTAGGATGAATCCAAGAGCCCAAAGCTCTGAGCTCTTTGAAAAACATTACGCCTGAGTCTACCTTTTGAGGCAGGTAAGCAACACGGATTGTGTTTGGGGTTTTTTGGTAGAAAGACAACCAGAGGTGCAAAGATCCTGAAGCACACAACACACCTGCAGCAAAATTTTAGTTTTCTCCCAGGCTTCTCACCCCTGCCATGCTTTCCCATCTCCTTCTGTCGCAGCACAGGAATGCTGCACGCAGCTGGAATACAGCTCGATGAAAGATGCTGTGGATAATATCCTCATGCTGCACACCAGCACTTGCCAATGTGACCTTGGTTAAAATTGGAAGCCATCCCAGATCTTTCCCCTTCACTAATATATTTAGAAGCCTGTGCTGAGCCTGGCAGAGCAGCACTAACCTGAGCACTCACTGGGTGTCAGAGTAAATGTGCCGTGATAGATAGCTTAGGAATTGCAAGGCTACAGCAGAGCAGCAGGCATGGGATTGGGCTGGGGATCCAGGAGTCATCATCTGGACCTTGGGTAAAGGCTCACAGAGGGACAAATGATAAACTGCCCATCCCAGAGGCTGCCCAGGGATGTGTGTGCTGGCTTTGAGGGAGTCTAATGCACTGCACTGCTGGGACTGGCTCAAAGACACCTTTCAGAGCTGTACATGAGGCTCGAGGTTTTGGAGCCTTGTGGAGATGAATGCCAGGATTACCCTCTCTTGTGCACTTCCCAAATCTTTTTGCCACTAGAGTGAAATACCTTGGCAGGAGATTATTTATCTTTCAGGAGCATGAGAGCTGGGAGCAGCAAGCAGGGAGCCTGCAGGGGAAAGTCTTCCCACCCTGGCTATTCTGGAAGTGCCTGATAATAGTTATGAGTTACAGCACTTCAGATTATCAGGGCTCAAGGGAAACCTTCAGGTGACAGACACAAGAACTGTCACCACCTCCTAAGCAGCACAGATAAATCTGTGTATCACCTTCCTAACCCTTGTCCAAGGAAATGCCATCAGGAGAGAGAATAGCTCCTCTAACCTAGTTCTGCAGCCCTCTCTAGTGCAATCACCATGTAAACAGGAACACACAGGAGTGATAGAGAGATACACCCTGAGCAACCTGGTCTAGTGGAATGTGTCCCTGCTCATGGCAGGTGGGTTGGACTAGATGACCTGTAAAGATTCCCTCTGATCCAAACCATTCCAGGATTCTATGACTCTATGAAAATAAGGGAGCTGGGAGCACCAGCATAGCTAATTGGAGAAGCTTAATGACACCCTACCACAGCTGAGTAACTCTCCTCACATGTGATCCACAGGAAGGGCCAGGTATTTCAACCTATTAACAGTGATCACTGACAAAAGGGATATGGGTGTGGAGCACAGACACAGAAACCACAGCTCTGCTGGGGATTGTGAGCACAGGGATCAATCCTTTTCCCTGACAGAGCTCACGGAATTATCAAATGTTTTGGGCAGGAAGTGACCTTTAAACATCAACTAGTCCAACCCTGCAATGAGCAGCAACCTCTTCCACTGGAATAGGTTGCTCCAAGATCTATCCAACCTGGCCTCAGTGTGCAAGCTTAAAATCACTTGGGGTGCTGTCTCCTTGCAGAGCTTCACTGATGCCTGCAAAGAACTCTACCTGTAGGCATGATTACTTATGGAAAAGCTTGGAGGACTCCTCCATGAATAAGGTCTAGCTAGGGGATTCAGCACGATTGGGATAAACTCATTTCTAAGCTGTAGGAAGTAGGCTCACAAACAGCTTTTTGTGCATGGTTATTTACTGGAGATTAGTGGACCAGACTGGTTGGAGTTTTACCTGCTGTGTTCACTCATGCTGTGTGTAACAGCACAGAGCATCTCCTTGGTGTTGGTCACCAAGTGATGGAATTCAGGGTCAAGGCAGACTACACAGCTGTGAGGAAGCACCTTCAAAGCTCAAGGTGTTCAGTGTCCATGCTGTTTTTGTCCTTTGTCCCTTTTCTGAGCAGTATAATCCCCAAACCCAGACTCTTTCACATGTTATTAGCCTGTTCCTGGCTGTTTTGGACCAGCCACCAAGCCCTCTCAGGCACCTGGAAATTGGTACCCATACTCTGCAGGTTGCTGCTACCCAGTGGTTGGTTTTATTTGGTCTTCTTGCATCTTATCATCAACATCTAACAAAGAACTTGCAGAGCTTCTGCCCCACACAGGGCAGATCTGTGGCTGAGCTCTGCTTGCACTGAGGCAATGCTACATCCAGCTGTAGAGAAGCAGGACTGAGACAGTGACACCAGTGATAATTTGCATTGCACTGACTCATTAATGAAAAGTGCTCAGAGGCGACAAAGTTCCTATTAAGCAGAATTAGGCCTGTTTAGTTAGGTTTTAGAGATAATTGCTAATAGTGACACATTCACATTTCTAAAGTGCAAAAACAATAGTTACTTTTTGAAAATGTTAAGACATTTCTCCTGGAAAAGACAAGGGAGAAAGGAATGAATATCTGCTTGAGGAAATGCAGGCACATGCATCACTGAAGAGAAAAATGAAGATTTTAGCTTGGAGCACGTTTAAAAATAGAAAGAGGGGAAAAACATCCAGAGATCCTCTCCGTATGAGGTTGTGTTCCTGCTGGAAGAAAGGGCTGTCTGCTGCAGTCAGCCCTGCTTGGGAGTGGTTTGGTACCTCTGCTGCAGAGATAACTCTCCTGAGCATGTTATCAGGTGTTGGAAACTCCAAGGTCACAGCTGCCAGGCCAGGCACCCTGTTAATGCCTGGTACTGACCTTGAAGGACCTTTTCACTGCAGTCTAAACTGATGGGAGCGTTTGCTGCTGCAGTCCCACCCTTGGCTACACGCCAGTCAGAGATGAGATGTCATGTAGTGAGTCAGAAGCTAAATTGGGACCCCTCTAAAAAAAAAAATCATCACTTAAACATCACAGAATCACCTAATGGGTTGTGTTGGAAGGGCCTTAAACATCATCTGTGTAGTTCTGACCCCCTGCCATAGGCAGGGAGAGCTTCCACTAGACCAGGCTGTTCTGAAGCCTGTCCAGCCTGGCCTGGAATATTTCCAGGGATGGGGAAGCCCAGCTGCTCTGAGCTTCTGTGCCAGGGTCTCACCATCCTCACAGCCAAGAATTCCTTCCTAATACTCCACCTAACCTTGCTCTCTTGCAGTGGGAAGCCACTCCCCTTTGTCCTGACCCTCCAGGCCCTTGTCCAAAGTGCCTCTGCAGCTCTCTCCGAGTCTCGTTAGGCACTGGAAGCTCATGACAAGGTCTCTCCTCATGCCAATCCAATCCACCAGACACTGAAGGCACTTACCTCTACCCACCTCCTGCCCTACAACATCTCATGCACCTCCTGGCTTCAGGTGACCCAGATATTTCCCTGGCCTGAAGAAGGTTTTGGGCCCCCGAGAGCTTGTCTAGTTTTTCTGACTCTACCAGTTGGCCTAATAAAAGATAGGATCTCTCGACAGACACACACCACTGACTTCAAGGAGACCTTGCATGTAGCTGGATCTGCCCAAGATAACCTGTCACTCCTCCGGCTTTGTGCTTATCTGTGGGAACAGGGTGTGTGCAGCGGGAGCCTCGCCTGGGTCCCTGGGTTTCCCTCCCTCTTCTGCACCTGAATGAGCTTATTGTTTGTGCGTCTTTGTCTGTTGGAGGGGAGGAAGGAGGCCTGAAATGAATTGGGTCAAACAAGTTTTTCAGCTGTGTGCAGGTTAGGAGAGGCCACAAGAAAAGAACCACAGCCCTTTGAAGTCAAGCTGCTCCTTTTCTTTTCCATGGGCTGTTTTTTAATTCTGACAGTGAGTGATACTTTCTCAGATGGAGATCAATTCACTGAACAGGAGAACAAAGGCTCTATAAACACACCACTATCTAAGGGCTCGCATTGCAGTGATATATCACTGATGGAAGCCAGGAGGCAGCTCCAGCTAAATCATGTCTACAGTAAGGGCAAACCTTTCACTCTAAAAAACACAGGGACAGGGCAGGGATGAGGGTATCCCCTCTCCATCCCTATCTGCCTTCAACAGGTATTGGTAACTACGAAGAAAATTAATTTAGTGTTCCAGCCCAGCTGGGCTGGTGAAATGTCTTCTACTCCCTGGACATCAGCTTTGTCATTCAGCAGGAATCCCTGAGCTCCTTCCTGCAGGACAGAGCTGCACCCACACTTCACCTCATCACCACCAGCTGGACCCCAGCACCTGAGGCTGCTGAAGAGAACAGAGACAACTCCAACCCTGCCAGAGACAGTGCAGCCAAAGAGTGACAGGGAAAGGCAGCCACCACCACTGAAAACTCTCTGCTTGAACCCAAGTGGCTGTGGAGGTGCTGTCCCAGGAAACTCCCTGCTTCCTTGCTTTCCTGCCTTGTGGGGATAATCTGCTGGGAACTAACTAATGGAAACGAGTATTTTCCTATTAGCTTTATCACTTGTACTTAGATGTTGAGGTACTTTCAAAATGCCTGGTGAAATTCAGTCCATGGAAAGAAAGACTTAATGGCCAGAAGGTCTGCAACTGAGATATGTGTTCTTCAGGCTTCACTGCTCCCTGGGCAGTGACATGAAGGAGGCCACTGTTGATCCAGAAATTCCACAGTCATCGCTCCTCCTTAGTCTTGGTTTAACTTCTGGTTTCCTTTGTGTACAAAGAAGGTCCTTGGGCAGAGTCCGTGGAGCTGTGGCAGTTTTCTCTTTAACTTAAACAGTCCTAAGAGCAGGGACTTGGTCTTTTCCTTCTAGATTAATGCCTAGGCAATGAGCTGCAAACTCACATGCTCTTTCCTGTCTCTCTCTCCCTGCCAGTTAATTATTTTATACAAAACAGAGAAAGAAGCTGAGCAAGCCCCACTCCAGAATAACTTGCCAGGTGGCTCATCTCCTCAAAGCTGGGAAGGGGTCTTCAAGGTCTCCTCAGGCACTTCCAGATTGGTTTGCTGACCCTTGGGTTCATTAGTAAAAGGGTGCAGCTTACCCACAGAACTGTTTTGCAAGAAAGAGTGAGTGCATTAATCTGCAGGAGATGGTACAGCAAAGAATCCTTGGAGGATGGTCTCATCATTCCCATGGTCTCCTCATCTCCTCCCAGACAGCTAAGATGGCCACACCACTCAGGCCATGATGATTTGATCAGCTAAGAACACACCTGCACTCAGGATTAGATTTACCCACTGTTTGCTGTGAGTTCTCTAGCTCCAATGAAGATGGCATTAGGCTGATCTCTAAAACTCTTCCCCTTGTGATGCAGTCCAGCTTTGACCACAAAGATCACCTCACTTGGGATTGAAGGTCTCCTACAAATGTGGAGCACAAAGCTGAGCTCTCCTCTTGCACTTGCATCTATGCAAATGAGGCTCTGCACTCCTATCTTGACACAGGCTGGAGAGCTGGCATCACAAAACTGATTTCTTCCAAACTGCCGCTGGGCCTCCCTATGGACGTGTTGGAAATGCCAGGACACTTCCTTGGGGTTTTTAAAGAGCCTTTCTGGGATGAATAACAGAACCTGCAGAAAGGTTAGCATTAAAATAGCTGTGGAGCAAGAGCATCTGTGGGGGACACATAGCCAGGGGTTCAGTGTCACCGATTCTGTGCAGCTGTCCTACGGCTAATGCAAAACTCTGTATTCTGAAAAGGTCAAAAAGGCAATTAAAGATACAAAAGACCAGCCCTTCCCAGTATTGAAGCAGATGCTCAGCCAAAACATTTGCCTGTAAGATTGTATTTCCTTAAGGTTTATTAACCATTAAGTGTTTTTAGGGACGGGATCATAAAGATAATGAACTGAACGACAAGTAGAGTCAGGATTCCTTCGCAAATTATTCCTGTTGGGTTAGGCAAGTGTTTGAAAAGCAAAAAGCTTTGCTGTGATTTTTCAAGAGCAGGAGACCTTGAGCTCGTCTCTGGCAGCTCTTCTCTGCTCTGACTTGCTGGTGAAGAAGGCAGCCTGCTGGGTTAAGGGGAAGGTGAGCAAAGCAGGCGCATTGAACGAGCAGCAGGATGGTTCAAAGCAAGGACTGTCTCCCTTTCAGCAATGCCAGCTTAAAGAATTGCTTCTCTCCCCACCCTGACTGCTCACTGCATCACCCTGGGCTTTTCAATTGTCCTAGGCAGATCACTGAACTGATCCAGGTGAAAAATAAAGAATGAAGGGGCTGGGGGGGAAGGAGGCGCAGGGAATCCAGGTGGGCAGGGAGGTCTGGTGCCAAAAACAGTTTCAATCAAATTAAGTATATTTTCAAATGCAGTTCAAATGTGTTAGAAACATTATTTTTAATCTTGTTTTACTATGAGTTATTTATTTTTTTCTAGTATATTCTCTATAACTATTAAAACACGATGAATTTCTGGCTAACTATATTTTAGTACATTTTGGCTAGTAGGTGGTGTGCCATCAAAGTGGAGATCATGGAATATCCATCACCAGAGATGAGTAAGAACAAATAAGAAGAATGGGTAAAAGTCACAGCAAAGCTTGTCTGAGGTATAGAGAATGAATGAGCTGAATAAATGATGTTTGTCTTGCAATGACTCTGGGAGAGAAACACATATTTGGGTCACCATATAAATGAGTACCCATTTTTCAGGATTTTAAAACATAAGTGTTTTGCATTATGGAACAATGGAAGTCGCACATGTATTTACCCAATTGTCCCAAATCACAGTATTTCGTGTAATTTAATACAGTGGACAAATGGGTTATTGATGAGTTTATTCAAACTTATTCTCATGGACCCATGAGACCCATGCCCCAGCAAGCACTTTGTAGGGAACCACCCTGTTCTGAAGGATGAGAATGTCAAACAGCATGGAATGAGCTGCTCCCAGCCAGAACTTTCAAGGATGAAGCCTAAATGTGTCAGATAAATAGAAAAGGAAACACCCATTTTTTTAAAAACCAACTTAAATGAAGAAAATCGTGTTGTCCATGACCCAATTGACAGATGTATGCAGTGACCACGAACAAGATTTTTAGAACTAGTGGCTTTTCATACCTCATTTTTTTATCCTTGGAGGATTAATATACACTATGTTTCTCATTTAAAGCCCGTTTGCTATTTGTTTCAGTGGCCAATTCTCTCCAGAGCCTTGGATAAAGAAGCCATTGAGCTGGGCTAGGTAAGCAAATTAAATAAATAGTCTTCCTGCACCTGTGGAGAAGTTGGCTTCTGTCAAAAGGTGAAGCAGTACCTCAATAAACCAGGGCTTCACCTTGACTATGACTGCTCCACAGTTCTGGTAACATTTGCAAATTCAGTAATTAAGGAAATTTAGTAGAGTGTAATAAGCCTAGGACTTTCAAGAAGCTGTTACTCTTTATTTTTAAAGGTGTATGTAATTTAAATACAAAAATCTGCTCTAGGTAAAAACCATTAAAAGGCATCATCCTTGGTCTCCATCCTACTGCATCTCAAGTAGGAAATGTGGACTTTGCTCCTTTGTGGATGGAAGGTTGAAGTCCAGGATGGGGAAATGAAGCTTGTTCTGCTCCCTGACATAGATTTTGGGGATGTCTCTCCTGGAGACTTGTGGAGCCTCTCTGGGAAGGGGTGACTAAACATCCCCACCTCTCTCCCATGGTCCATTCATCCAGAAAACCTGGCTGAACAGAACACCTGAGCAGAGCAGCAGAAATGGTCCATCCCAGGATAACCAGAGTTGCATGAACACCAAGGGGTGACTTCAGGTACCTGAGGGCTGGTGTCCCATGCCCTGTGAGATGCTTTAGGCACTGACATGGAGACTGGTGGGCATGACACAGGGCTCAGAGGAGACTTGTCATGGAGTGGTAGCTGAAGGCAAGGCCAGAGATGGCCTCCAAAATCTCAGTTAACAGAAAAGATCATTTTTTAGGTGAGACAGAGGTCTGAGCTACAGCCACGCTCCTCTCCAGTGAGGATGGGAACCATGTGGGTCATAAGACTCCAGCTGTGCCTGTTCCAACTCCCTTGCAGGGCAAACAATCCTGAAACCTGAAGGTTTCCAGGGCAAAGCAGCTGTATGGAGCCCATGGAGAAGCCCCCAGGACCTCACAACTAGATCAGATCTTGCCTGGCTCCTGCCTCATCCACCACCCAGACCCAGGGGCAGGGCTGCATCCAGTGCAGCAGGGGCTGGGCAGGGAGTAGGGCTAGTGCCCTTTGTTCTCTGATTGTTCCCAGATACCACATGAGATATTAAAATACTTGGCACGGTGGGGAACATGCACTGGTGTGTGTGCAAAGCTCGGAGCACGGAGACAGGAGCCATCCTAATCTCTGCCTTCCTCTCCTTCCCATGGTGGAGAGGCCATTCCATCAACTCAGGCTAGTTCATAAAAGCAAAATAAATTATGGGCCCCTCTCGCTTCTCAATCCCCTACTCATTGTACCTGCTAACAGCAGCTTATGCTACACCCAGGGAAGGCCAATAGCAAACCCATCTGAGGCTGGCACACAACCCTTTGTGTGGATGAGCTTAAGAGGGACTCCCGGCAGAGCTGTGCTCAGCTCTTTTTTCCTGGAGGCAAAACCATTCTTCCCAAAGTACACTGCAGCCCAATCATCCTGGCCCAGAGCCTGGGAACAAGAGACTATTGCTAAACTCAGACAGCCTCTTGAACTAGGGATGCTGCTCCGTGCCATTTCCCCCAAAGGCAGGTTGTGTCAACGCCTTCATTCGTAACAACCTTCCCTCCGCTGGATGGCAAAAGTGTGTTTTTGGCATCTGGATGGCAGCATCATAAAGCAAGACAATCTTCTTGCCAGGACAAAGCAGTCAGATGCTATCTGCACTCGAGTCCAGGAGGCATGCTGTAGGGCTGTGCCCAGACACCCAGTGCAAGCTTTAGATGTCAGAGGCAGGGTGCCGGGAGGAGCAGCCCAGAGCTCCAGTCAGTTTGCCCCAAGTCTCTGCAATGCCATGTTGCCAGATGGAAAATGCTCCCATGGACACCCTGGATCAGTCAGCACATCTCCATCACATACCAACTGAAAGTACCCTAGACATGCTCCTGAGGCACTCCTGCTTTCCCTCAGAAATTGCCTTTGGGATGACGGCATGGAACTCTGAGAAGAAACTCTCCCTGCATGGGAAGGTTGCTCAGCTTAGGAGGTGACCCAGTGTTGGGGGTGCAGGATCTTAGAATCATGAAATGCTTTGGCTGGGAAGGGTTAAAGCTCATCTCGTTCGACCCCTGCCATGGGCAGAGTTACCTTCCACTGTCCCAGGCTGCTCCAAGTCCCATCCAGCCTGGCCTTGGGCACTGCCAGGGATGCAGGGGCAGCCACAGCTGCTCTGGGCACCCTGTGCCAGGGCCTGCCCACCCTCCCACCAGCAATTCCTTCCCAATATCCCATCCAGCCCTGCCCTCTGGCACTGGGAGCCATTGCCTGTGTCCTGTCCCTGCATGCCTTGTCCCCAGTCCCTGTGCAGCTCTCCTGGAGCCCCTTCAGGCCCTGGCAGGGGCTCTGAGCTCTCCCTGGAGCTTCTCTTGTGCAGCTGAGCACCCCCAGCTCTGCCAGCCTGGCTCCAGAGCAGAGGGGCTCCAGCCCTGCAGCATCTCCGTGCCTCCTCTGCACTGGCTGCAGCAGCTCCACGTCCTTGTGCTGCTGGAGCCCAGGGCTGGAGGCAGCTCTGCAGGTGACGTATTACCTGAGCACAGGGGCAGAATCACCTTCCTTGACCTGCTGGAATCTATCCTATCCTATCTCTGCCACCAAAGGAAGCTTTTCTGGAGGAGCAGGGAGTGGGTGCCTGGGATAATTCTCACAGGAGCTTTCTTCTTGTTATTTTTTTTTAGGCCAGCTTGTGTTGCCCCTCTCATAAAGAGCCTTCAAACAGCACCTACTTGTTTCTGACTCCATCACAACACTCACTTCCAAACCTTCTGCTCTCCTCAGCTTTCCTGACTTCCCCAGTTCTTATTTCCAGTGCTGGAAGCAGCCATTCCATACTCCAGCCTTTTCAGGCCTGAATTGGATCGTGCCTGCTGCAGACAGTCCTCAGAGAACTGAGTTGTTAATCTGTGACCGGATCTGTTGAGCACATGCAAGCCATGATTTTCAGAGCTTATAACTAATTCAAAATTAAACAAACTTTCCTGGAAGTAGCAAATGGCACTTTTTTGACAGCAGGGCCAAATTTCATGCTCTTTCTTCAATAGATGGAGGCTTTTCTCTGTTATTACAATTTCATGGAATTATTCCTTTTCAAAACTGGGCAAAACACTGTGCTTTCCCCTCATTCTTGGAAATGGACATAATACTTTGGCTGAAACTTTCCAGAGAACTTCAGCCTAAGGCGGACATCTGGCATGGAATTTTTTTTTTTAATTTTTTTTTTCCCAAACAATTAATAGACAAAACTTTTAACTGAATTACCAGTGTCCTGAGTGCTGGGCTGTGTTGCGCTGCTAGCTCTGGATATGCTGAGGATATTGCACTGGCTCTGTAAGTGAAGTTTTAGGGTCTTCTGCTGCAGGAAAAGGTAGGGGAGGGCACAGCCACGAGAGGGAGTGCAGTTCCTTATTCTCCCCACGCAGCACAGCCCCGCTGCTCCTAATCACACCAGCCCTCTCGCTATGAGCAGTTTCTCAGCTGTGTGTGGGTCTGGGGCTGTGAAGAGTCCCACATGGTGAGAGTGATGGAGAAAATGACAAAGAATCGTAATACACTTGTGTCACGTCTCACAAAGGGCCCACATGAAATGTCAGGCTATTTCAACACTGGACACCTTGCTTCTGAAACAAAAAAAAAGAAACAAAAATTCCAAAACCAAAAAAACAACCCAGGAGATGGAAAGTTATCAGGAGATTCAAAGGGGTCTTGTTGCTGGATATCTGTAGATTGGATCTGAAGCCAAGGATGGATCCTAAAGAGGACACAGGGCACAGTGTGTCTGTCCCAGCTCCTTGCAGCACCAAAGGAAGGGGAAAGAACAGGTCTTGAAAAGCCACTTGATAGCTAGAAGCAGAATTCAATCCACAATGATCCTGGCCTCCCTGAAGACACAAGAGAGGTGATGGGCTAATTCAGGGGAATCGGAACCTCATGGGCATAGCTCCCAGCCCAAGTACTTCTACATGAATGCTGGGGTCAGTCTCATTTTCAAGCTGAACAACTCAATGGGGTCAGAACTGAAATGGAGTTTTTTCACAGAATCACAGAGTGGAAAAGACCTTTTGTCTAGTCCAGCTGCTCCCTCAGCAATGTCAAGTGCCACATCTACAAGGCTTTGAAATCCCAGCAGGGATGAGGACTCCACTACTGACCCGGACAGCCAGTGCCAATGCCTGACCACCCTTACAGTGAAGAAATTTTCCCCAATATCCAATCTAAAATCCAACCCATGCTTCACATGGAATGTACAGGAGATGATACACGAGATTTATTTGCATCCAAGCAACACTGCAATCACTGTGTGCTCTGGACATGTTTTATGAGGCCAAGTATGAAACATGCCATCAGATGGGACCAAGTTATTTTAATATAACACATGCCGGCCCATGAACTGGGCTGTTAAATCCTTCCCCTACATGCTTATGGCCAGTCCATGTGACAGAGGAAAATGTGTCTGTGGGACTTGCATGTGTATGGTTTAAAACACATTTTACTTCCCAATAGGAGCATCTCAAGAGCTCACACAAGGCCAGCAGGTTGGCAACTGAGGCTGCTGGGTGAACAGTCTAAAGGAGAGGTTTGGGACAATGCTCTTTGTCTCACTGCTGGGGTTGTCTTCTAGAAAACAGCAGGATGGTCACAGCAGCTCAGCTGAGGGACAGCTGACCATGAAGCCACCATATTTCAGTTGTACTGGCTGGGGAACTCGAAGCCACTGAGCCTTGACAGGCATGGACATGAAAATTTTGCAGGCACTGGACTAACCACAAGAGGGGGATCACAGTGAATGCAAGAGATGCAAAAACAGTCTGGAAAACATATTGTAGCCCCAGAATTCAAGGGTATGGGTCTTCCTGCTCTGCCCACTTTATCTCCTGTCCACAAAAACAACACTTGATATTTCACTTAAAATTACAAGTGAAGGAGAACTGCACTTTGTCTGCTGGAAAACAAAGACCATCTCTTTGTACTAAGTATTTCAAATACAGCCTTTGAAAAATGTCTGTTTTCATTGGTCATAGCACACACATCCTTACCCAGGCTCTCACATCCTTATAATCAGGCCAGAAAATGGGCTTTATTCTCTTATCCTGTGACTTTTATAATTGATGTACAGTCAAACCCATGAATATCACATATATGACCACACAGGATTACTGGGGACAGCAGGCACAGGCGTTAGAGTGAGGAGGACACGCTGCTGGGATTCCAGATATCAAATAATCACCATAAGCTGTTGTGAGCATTGGAAGATGTATAGAGACACTGCACAGCCAAGCAGGATCTGTTTTTTCCCTCTCGGAGGGGTGGCACGCAGACACACTAGTCATGGCAACTGTCATCTGGGGTGTGATCAGCCAGGTTTTTAATTGGCTTGCAGATGTTGTGCCCTGGCTATATATATTATTTTCACTTAAGTTTATGTCAGCAGGAACAAGACTCTACTAAATTTATCCCCTGTGCTCAAGACTAACTGCACAGGCCTTGAAGGGTATATTTAATAGGAGGTAAACCTCATCCACAAACAGTCTCTCATTTCAGGCCTACAAATGAGATATTTTCCAGTCCAGTTTAACTCCAACCCTGCCCCTTCCTTCCACAAGCCCCAAATGACTGTTTTCTCCTGATTCTTTGGTCACTGTGTAAGTGTGATATCCCTTGGCAGAGCCTACAAAAGAGCTGGGGAGGAATACGATTCTGCCTATTTGGCTCCTTTTAGGGTTAAAGCCAGGATGAGTTTTGTGCCTAAAGCAACATCCTTCACGCAAATGCCAGTATAACATAAATTGTGCCGGGCTCTGAGGAGAAGCAAATGTCAAAAATTAAGTTATTCTTCTGTTTGACTCACAAATCCAAGTAGCATGCAAATAAAGAGGAGCCATCTGTTCAATCCCTGGGCCATTTGAAGTTAAGCATCCAGTGCCAGCTCCCAGTTACATCAGGTCAGCCCTGCTGGCTGGCCTCCACAGGACGTGCTCAGCCTTGCCCAGGACCGCCTGTCACCACACAGATCTCCATAACCCTTCCTGCTCCTCCAGAGCTGGAATTCTGTCGCTGCTTTTGGTTTAGGAGCCCAGAGAAAATGAGTAGCATCCTCAGGAGGATTAATGACCTTAAAGAATGGAGATTTAAATTAGAAATTCGTAAGAAATTCCTGACTGAGGGAGGTGAGAACCCGGGACAGTGTGCCCAGAGCAGCTGTGCCTGTCCCATCCCCGGAAGTGTCCAAGGCCAGGTTAGACAGGGCTTGGAGCAACCTGGGATAGTGGAAGGAGTCCCTGCACATGGGACATGGGTGTGAATGACATGAGCTTTAAGGTCCCTCCCAGCCTAAATTACCCTGTGATTCTGTGATATGGTCAAAATGCCAGTGCTTCTGTCCCATTGTTACCACCCTTCCTCTGTGAAGTCTTCCTCTCAGCCTAAGCAGCCTGGTTTCAGGATCTCCCAACTCCCACTTCTTGTTCAAGGACCCACCCAAACTTACAAAATCCTCAGTGAAGCTCCAGGGAACCAAAGGAGAGTCGGTTGGATGTCAGTGAAAGGAAAGAACAGGAAGCAACAATGAAGGAACACTCCCTGCATCCACAGTGTATAAATAAAGAATCCTACCAAGCTTTGTCACTTGTTGAAGAGGCAGCTCCAGACCAAAATCAGTGAAAATGTTATTGAAGTACAGCAAACAACTTGCAGTGGTAAGAGAAGGATCACTGGGTTCCTTGGCTGGATCCCTCACTGGAGTAGGAGCACCCAGATGGGCAGCTCACTCAGAAGCACCAAGGTGTATCTGCAATGGATGGGACAATACTAACACAAAGTTTTATACACTTTCAGCATGCCACTTTCTTCATTTGGGAACTGAATGAGGGCCTGATCCTCACATATCCATGGTGGAAGTCAGGAGCAAGGTTCCTTTCTCCTGCAATGTGGAGTAGGTTGCCACAGCATGTGCTTCCCAAGCCACGGGTTTCGTGTCAGAGAACAACAGAATCATGCAGACTATTGAGTCCAAACATTCCCCCAGCACTGCCAAGGCCACCACTGACCCCTGTCCCCAAGTGTCCATGTCCCCAAATCCACATGGCTTTTAAATTCCTCCAGGAATGGGGACTCCATCACTGCCCTGGGCAGCTGTGCCAGGGCTGGACAACCCTTTCAGTGAAGAAATTTTCCCTAATATTCAAACCAAATGTCCCCTGGTGCAACTTGAGGCCGTTCCCTCTCCTCCTGTCCCTGCTCCCTGGAGCACAGCTCAATCCCCCTGACTGTCCCCTCCTATCAGGGAGTTGTGCAGACCCAAAAGGTCCCCCCTGAGCCTCCTTTTCTCCAGGCTGAACCCTTTTCCCAGCTCCCTCAGCCATCCAAGGGCCTGCAGCTGGACTGAGCTGTATCATACTCTGCTTCATGCAGGCTGGACCTAATCCAGAGTGAGAGTGCCTTGATCCTGGCAAGAGCCCCATGCGTGCTTTGGTGCCACCCCTCCAGCATCTGGACTTAGGGAAATCCCTAAAAGGGCCTTGAAGGCTTTGGGAGCTGGGATGGAGAACAGACGTAGACATGCTGAAGCAACCATGACACACTTGCTGAGAGGGAGCACCAGGAGCTAACTGGAGAGCTTTTACAATGTGAGTCACTCACCGAGCCCCATCTCATGGCATGCTAAGCAGTATGAATCAAAGACTGAAAATGCAGGGCATGTCTTGCCCTACAGAAACACCATCAACCACTTTACTTTTTAAGTAATGATTTGCTATTGATTATGTGCATGAAGATGAGGTAGCTCCCTACCTCTCCTGCCAATTTCCACACTCAATTACATTACAAACGGGTGCTGGAGTTGAGCCATTTCTAACAGAGCTGAGTTACTGCTCTCAGGAGGGGATAAACTTGATGCATCAGAAATCTGTTGGGAAATTCCTGAGAGTACTTGACCACAGACCTCCTTAAGTACAAGTGGAACAAACATGGCAGTAAGAGAGAGGTGCCCACATCTTCCTGACAAGCTAAGTCCTAAGACACAAGACAGCCAGGTGTGCCTTGGAGAGCTAGGAAGGGAATGTGGTCTAGGAACAGTGTGCTTATCATTCCCAGGTGCTGTGGGGCATTCAGGTTTAGTGATCCTTCCTGCCAGAGCTAAGGATGACCACAGCATAGGCAGGGATGTAGTCCCACTGGATCTGAAGAGGAAAGTTAGGAACAGGTTCTAGTAAAAAGAAACTATCAAGCATCCTAGGCAAGGTGAGGGCATGAACTGGATCCAGGATCCACTTGGAAACAGCAAGAGCAGGAGTGACAACAAGGTGACAACATGAGCATGATGCTCACTCAAGACACAGAACCCCAGGCAGGACTACAACCAAGTACTACAACAGCACAGCTCAGAAAAGTGCCCAGAGCATAATTGGAGCCTCTGGACTAATGAGTGGTGGGTGCATGGGTGGAGGTGAAGTTGGTCAGAGTAATTAATACCAATTAACACACTTAGGACCATGAAAAACAACTAAATGCAAAGTGGAGCAGGAAAAGTTATATTTCTATTTCATCCATTTCCAATCTCACAATGAGAACTTCCCTGGTTTCATCCCATCTCAAGTTTGCCTGTGGCTGGGCAGGAGGAGAAAACAACCACAAGCAGACACAAGCATCACTTTCTGTCTTGTGACACCTCCATCCAAAGCTCCCATCCCTCCCAGCCTCTGTGCTGGTGAGTGTTTGCCAGACAAAGGCACGAGGGAATCCTTAGTACATGTCAGTCTTGTGTCACTCACTCTCTCCAAGGTGCTTTTGGCTGCAGTGGGTTCAGACGCTTGATTCCACCTCGGTGTGTTTTTGAGGGCAGGAGATGTAGAGGGGAGATCAGGCAGCAGGATCACGTTGTTCCTGTCAGTGTGTTTTACACAAGCTTGTTGTTTTAAAAATAATCAGGTGCTAGGTCTGGATCTAGAGAATGAGATGAAGCTTAGGAGAGTTTTTTTAAGAGGCAGAGAGGTGGCAGAAAATCTCCTCTGCCCCTTGTGGAGAACTTTGTAGCTGGATGTTATCCTTCCTCTGGATGAAAAAGATCCCAAATCCTGCCTCTGCCTTTTGTTAGGAATACACATTCCTCTACCAGCAAACTCACAGCAGCTGCTCCTACTGTTCCTAATTTAAACATTTTAAATCTAAAAACACACTACTAGTGATGGATTTTGACTGAAACTGAGGACTTTTGATAAATTAAGGCACTCAGAATCAGATCCCAGCCTGGATCAGCTGCTAGCAATGGTTTTACTGGGTATTAGAGCAGAGATCCCAGGCTGGATTCCTGTGCTGAGCTCCTCCACCTGAAAGAGAGGGATTGCAGAACAACAGTCCCCAAGGGAACATCCTGAAATGGTGTTTCACTGGAAACATTTGAGGAGAATCTTAAAAAATAGAGTGCAAATATGCTGGAAATGTTCTAAATGCACACAGGGAGGCTCTCCTCGAGTAGCTGATATTGAGGGGGAAGCCTCAACTGCTCAGAGTTTAAGCTGACAATGTTCTTCCGTGACTCAGCATAGTGCTGACTGCACTCAGGGACCCAGTGGGAAAGCACGGGAGCCTGATGACAGGGTAGGATAGCAGCTGAAATAAAAACAGATTGTGATTGTTGGCTATGTCTGACTTAAAAAAAAAAACAAACAAAAAACAGAAACAAAAAAGGAAGACCAAATCCTGAATTTCTGAAACACCCTGCCAAAAGAAAACCGATAAAAAGAAAAAAAATGGTGTCTTTTAGAATACCAGTTTTGGGACCAACATCACTAGACATATAAGGGGTGCTTATTGATATCCAAATTTCATAGATTTCCTGGATTTAGGTGTGTTCTTTGTCTATTTCCCCCGCAGATCATTTTCCCTGCAAATCCTTGAAAGGCTGAGGAGTGATAAAGGATCACCTGCAGGTTTTGTCAGGTTGGCTTGAGGGATGGTTGTCTAACAACACACAGGGCAGCTGGTGGCACCTGAAGCTTGTGATCCACACAAGCATGGACACCAAACATGCTAGGAAGCTTTCCTCCTCACTGGAGAATGCAGGCAGAGTGAGGCAATTAGGAAAGAGCTGCAGAGAGGATCCAGAGGTGCTGGGTCCCAGCTGGGATAGGGCAATTCCATCAGCCGTGCTCCACCTTACAAAGCCAGTGCAGGGGTTGGGGGTCTCACAGCAGGATCATGATGCTGGAGTACCACTCTGCTCCAGGTATTGCTTTTTCTTTTATCCCCTGCTAGTGTTTATTCGTCTGGTGTCATCAAACATGCAGGACATGACAATCAGGGCCATGGGAATCTGTGAGGTTTAACAAGACCAAGAGCTGAAGCTGTGCTTGAGGTGAGGTGACCCCCGGGATCAATCTAGGCTGGGGATAAAGAGAAGCTCTGGGAGAATGACTTGAGGATGCTGGTGGTTAGGCCCTGGCACAAGTTTCCCAGAGAAACCGTGGCTGCCCCAGGATCCCTGAAGGGTCCAGGGCCAGAATGGACGGGGCTAGAAGCAAGTTGGAATAGTAGAAGGCGTCCATCCCCATGTCAGGAGCTTAGACTGGATAATCTCTCGGGCCCGTTCCCACCCAAGCCATTCCCCGTCCCTATTACCCCAGCCCTCACGGCCCCCCAGCCCCGCACCCCGAGGGCAGCGGGCGGCGCTCTGACCCCGGGGCGGCGCCTCCGCACCGCTCCCCTCAGGCTGTCCCGCCCCCGGCGCGCTCCCATTGGCTGACCCTCCCGGCCGCGCGCTTCCATTGGTCGCGTCGCCCGCCCGTCCGGCGCGGTTTGTTTGGTCGCGTGGACCTGTCAAGCCCGGCGGGGGGGGGGGGGCGGGGGGTAGAGAGAGAGAGCGGGAGCGAGAGCGAGAAGGGTGGGGCGCCCCCCCCCGGCGGTCCCACGTGGCAGCGCCCGGCTCCCCGACGGGGCGGACAGGACCTACCCCCCCCCCCCCCCCACCCCCACCCCTCACGCGTCCCGTGTGGCCCCCCCGGCGCGGGGCCAGCGACATCCGGGCCCTTCGCTCGCCACCGCCGCCGAGCCGTCAGCAGCCGCGGGCCAGCGCCGCCGGACGGGGCGGGCGGTGCCGCGGAGCCCGTCGCGGTGCTGTGTCCGTCGCCATCCCCCGCCGCTGCCCCCTCGAGGTGCGCGGAGCCGCCCCGCCCCGTCCCGTCGCGTCCCACGGTGGGGGCGATGCTCCCCCCCCCGCTGCGCTGCCCGCGGATCCCTCCCTGTTGACTCGTTTTAGACGGTAAGTTCTGATTTTGTTTATTTTATTATTATTTTTTCCCACAAATTTTGTTTGCCGTTTTTAAAATAACGCTCTGTTTCCTCCCTGTCGGCATTCCCGGGTGGGAACTGCTTCACCGACGGGGGTGGAACGGGGGGTCCCTGAATGCCCAGCCCTGCCAGGACCCTCCTGCGGGGGGAGGCGGTGGCAGCCCCCCCCCTTCCATCTCCCCTCCCCTCCCGTCCCTCCCTCCGTCTCTCCCGGTGCCCGGGGACCCTGCCCGTTCCTCCCGCTGGGTCCCCGAGCTGCGGCAGCATCACGCAGAGCCAGCGCTGCTGTCACCGGCGCTCCTGGCTCCCAGGTCGGATATTCCCCCGTTCTTCTTTTCTAACGGTCCTTAGTTTTTTTATCGATTAATTGTCGTTTTTTTTTTTATTATTATTTTTTTTTTAACTGATTAATTGCTGTTAGTAATTTTTATTATTATCCCCTTGGATCGTGGCAAAAGTTTCGCCCGAGTTCCTGCTGCCTGCCGCGGCTGGCGGTGGAGCCGATGCGGTCCCGCTCAGCGAAGCGCTCGCTGACGTTTAGGATCAACTTACAAGGATCGGCTTTTCCTTCCAGCGAAGGACGGGATGCGCGGGGTGATCCCGTCCCATCCCGTCCCATCCCGTCCCGTCCCGTCCCGCCTCAACCCATCCTCTCTCCTCTGCACCTCTGCAGCTCGGAATCCCCCCATTGCTGGGAATCCCTCTGTGGGTTTTTAGCCTGGCTTTTTTACCCAGATGCTTCCCGTGCCTGTGAGAGCCGGCTGTGGCTCCTGTCCAGGGTGGCACTTGGGGCGAGGCACTGTCCCCGCTGATGCTGGAGAGCCTGACGCTGTGTCACCGTGTCTTTTAGGTTTGCCTGGCGCAGGATCATCGCCCGGACAGCCTCGCACCCCGGCGGCAGCACCGAGCCTCGGCGATGCGGTACGTCTGCCGCTGCGGGCAGGAGCGCGGCTGCCCGGAGCCGGGGGTGTGGGAGAGGCTGTCTTTGTGCCCCGGGCTGGGGGTTTTAGGGACAGGTGGGCCTGCAGGAGAGTGTCCCTGGGATGGGCACAGCCCGGGTGAGGGGAGTGTGCGGCGAGCATCCCGGGGATGGATGGGCATGGAGTGGGGCGACCATCTCTGGGATGTGCTAAACCCAGATGCGGGGAGTGTGGAGTGATCGTTTCTGGGATATGCTCAGCACGGGGTGATCGTCCCTGGGATGTGCCCAGTGTGGGGTGACCATCCCTGGGCTGTGCTCAGTCCTGGTGTGGAGTGTGGGGTGATCATTTCTGGGATATGCTTGGTGTAGGGTGTTGCTCCCTGGGCTGTCCCTGGTGTGCTGTGAGCATCCCTGGAATGTGCTCATTCCCCCCAGGTGTGGGGTGACCATCCCAGCTGGCGTGGGTGCTTTCCCACCTCCCTTGCCATGGCAGCAGCCGCGGTATCCCTAAATGTCCCCGCTGTCCCCTGGCTGCATGCTCTGTGCATCAGGAGAGGGAGCTCACACTGAACAGGAGGGGGACAGAGTCTCCAGCCTGCACGGGGTCCTGGGAGCCCCCCTACCCCCTGAAGGAGGGGAACCCCCTTCCTCTGAGCCCCCCCTTTCTGCCAGCCCTCGCCGCAGCTCCGGCGCTGAATTTCCTCCGAGCCCTCCTGCCCATATTGTGCTATTGATTGCTGAGCTGAACTTCCTCCCGAAATCATTAAAGCTTAAAAAATTGATGGCACAATAGAGCCCTTTATTAGCCACATAACTTTTCTTGCTTTCTTCCTTTCTTCTTAGGTTTTTTTTTTTTTAATCAACACAAAAGGGCAGAGCCTGAGCTCAGATTTGTGTCCTGTGTCCCTGTGAGAGCTGGGCAGCGTGCCCTCCTCCACCTCAGCTACCCATCAGCACAGCCGTGCCAGGCTATTTATTAGGAAAAATGGCAAAGATGGAATTGATGTGTGCAGGTCTTTATTTTTCTTCTCTCCTTTAATCCTAGCCTTCTCTCTTTGCAGCCTAAAGATAGGTCTATTTATTTGTCCTCTTGTAAATAAAAATATTTGAATAGGGATTGTAATATTTTACTCCCTGTCATCTTTATCCTTCGGTCTAATGACGGCTGAGTTCTTGCTTGGTATTAACTTACCATTTTAGTAACAGTTGAGTTTTCCTGAAGGAAATCCCTCTGGGCTGGCCATTACTGTGTCATTGTATAACACAGCAGAAAGATGGATTACCTGGATGGATCTCCTCCAGCGTGACTTCACCAAGTGACAGGCTTCAGCTAATTTATCCCTGCTCCTGTTGCAATTGTTGGGATGGGGTTTATAGCTTCTAGGAAATACTTGCCGAGTCTCCGGGTGTGCAATTGTGAATACAGGCGCTGATTTGCCAGGTGGGACTGCTGGCAGCATCCTGCTGCATTGTGAATCTCCTGGAGTCCTATGAGTCCTTTAGCAGGGAAATACAAGTTTTTATTTTTTCTGGTTATTCAGAGAGGTTTTAATACATGCTTGGGTGCGTCTGAGTAGAGGCAAGAGAAAGAGGCAGAAAAAAAGCGCATTTATATGTGTGAGTATGTTCCGGTGTAAAATAAATCTCATGATTTCGAAGCCAATATAACATTTTGTTGAAGGATCCCTCAGCAATCTTGCTGGAGCGGGGATTGAAAGTCATGTAGAGGGGACACTGCCTGGCTGCGTGGCCTTGGGCCAGTCATTTATCTTCTCTGCTGCAGTGTCAGTATCTCAGGAGCATGGCTGCCTGTGCTGGCCCGTTTTCTGCTAGTCCTGTCTCAATGCTGCATGCTGTCCCTCTTCTCCTCACCAGAGCTTTCATGAGGAACCCTGTTACTTTTAATGCACTGCATCAGGCTGGAGACTCCCGAGTGCAAAGTATCCCCCCCAAAAATACGCAGGAGTAATGGGTGCATCCCTCTGTGCTGCCCTCACTAAGAAATCAGATTTATTCTGGGTAATGCCATCCACCCTGTGTGCCCCCAGTTTGTCATCCCTGCAGAATATGGCACGCTGCTGCCGAAAATGATGGAGCTGTAGGACAAGAATAGCTCAGAGGGGTTTGTGTTTGCAGATGACACTGAGCTGAGTGTGGTTGACGTGCCTGAGTGATGGGATAGCATCCAGAGGGACCTGGACAAGCTCAAGATGTGAGCCCAAGGGAACCTCAATCAGCAGGGCCATCTTCAGCTAGACCTGGTTGTTCCAAGACCTGTCCAGCCTGGCCTTGGACATTGCCAGGGATCCAGGGGCAGCAACAGCTGCTCTGGGCACAGGGCCTGCCCACCCTCCCACCAGCAATTCCTTCCCAATATCCCATCCAGCCCTGCCCTCTGGCACTGGGAGCCATTGCCTGTGTCCTGTCCCTGCATGCCTTGTCCCCAGTCCCTGTGCAGCTCTCCTGGAGCCCCTTCAGGCCCTGGCAGGGGCTCTGAGCTCTCCCTGGAGCTTCTCTTGTGCAGCTGAGCACCCCCAGCTCTGCCAGCCTGGCTCCAGAGCAGAGGGGCTCCAGCCCTGCAGCATCTCCGTGGCCTCCTCTGAATTCACTCCAGCAGCTCTACTTCCTTCATTTGCTGAGGATTCCCAAGCTTGACTCCAGGTGGGGTCTCATGAGAGAGGAGCAGATGCAATTACAATGCACTGAAAAGGTCTGAGAGTGTCTGGACTGGGGCTTTGCAGTTACCAAAATCAGGTGCCTGAAGACAAACTTGGAGTCTAAGTCTATGTGAAACCCTTCTCCTCCCGGGCTTGCCCAGGGCGTCCCTGTAGTCCCAGCCTCTGTCCCACTGCAGTGGCACATTCTCTTCAGCAGTGAGGACTTTCTGTTCTCTTCTCTTCTTTTCTCTTGCCACGCTCCAGAAGCTTATACAATTTTTTTGGCGCTTTTCCCCAAGTCATTATTCTGGGTAACATGGCTTGTTTGTTTATGCTTTTTGGTTTTAATCATACTTCTTTTTTTTTTAAATATAATTTATTTATTGTGTCTGAAAAGCTTCAGGGCTTCCTTTCTACTCCCCCACTCCCAGATGGTCGCCTATTAAAAAAACAAGGAAACATTAGAATAAAAAAGGAAATAGTTTGGTTCTGTTATGAATGAGGTTTGGTTTTTCCAGAGAGGGTATGGGAGAAAAAAAGAAGTGCAGAGAAGGGAGTGTCAGGTGTGTTTGGAGGGAAAAGTGTGTCGTGCCCTGTATTTTCAGCTCTGCTAAGTCTGTGCCACTCATTTTACAGCACTCCTATGAAAAGGGATCCGAGTTTGCCTTTTATCTCACCATGACCAGCTCAAAGAAACAACAGTCACTCTTCTCATTAATCTGCTTCATTTGTTTAATGAGACATTAGTTCTCCATTACTGTCACTGGGAGCTGCCTGGCTGGTTGGAAAGGCTTTGCGTGGGGTTTTTTGGAGGAGCAAGGAGCAGATGGGTGGAGAGTGGAGGTCCTTGTCAGGATGCTGGCTCCCTCTCCAGCAGTTCTGCAGGACCAAAGGGAGTTGCTCCAGAGCAGGGCTCAGAAGAAAGAATTAAAACTGTGGGGGTGACACTGCCTTGCCTGGGCAGCAAGGACAATCAGGGGGCAGCTCTGTTGCTGCTGGGGGGCTCTGGTACAATTCCTAGGGAGCAGGACTAGGATACTGGCAGACTTTCATAGCTTGGGGGTACTGCCCACCCTGGTGACACTTTGTCAGGTGTGGCTGGGGGTGGCAGCAGCTTGGATGATGTCCACCTGCAGGTGTTTAATGGGATGAACATCGGGCACAGGAGGTGGCACAGCCCATATCCCCAGGGGTGCTGGTGGACCACATCATCCTGCTTCTGCACATTGTGTTGGCTTCATCAGGGATGGTGCAGGGCCACACTTTGCCAGGCCAGAGCTGGGGTATTGCAAATCCAGCACTGCTCCCCAGCAGCAGGGTTTGCACACTGCTTCAGGGTGCTTTTGGAGCAGAGGAGAGCTGTGGGCTGATAGCATCTCATCCTGCTGGTCCATACAAACCAGCACTGGGGCGTGTGTTTATTGCTCCTGTAGGAAAACAGGTCTCCAGGGCAGCTAGGGAGGCTCTCACAACCAGGACAAACTACAAGGACAAGGTAAAATGGCCTCAAGTTGCACCAAGGCAGTTCAAATTCGATATTAGTGAAAATTTTTTCATGGAAAGTGTTGTCAAATACTGCTGAGGTCTGCCCAGGGTGGTGGTGGAGTCCTCATCCCAGGGATTTAGAAGCTGTGTGGACATGGCACCTGGAGACAAATGCGTTGGTGTTGGGCTTGCCAGTGCTGAGGGAATGGTAGGACTCAGTTTTAGAAAGCTTTTCCAGCCTTAATAATTCTGTGGTTCTCTGATCTGGGACCAGCTTTGCAGAGGCCTGAACTGCTGGCCTGTAGTTCCTCATGGTCTAGGTGTTTTGGGGGGCACACACACCTCCATTGGAAGGGTTGTTCCACAGATGGGGCATCTGTGCCTCTTCTGGTTAAACATTTAGATAGATGGGTGCTCTGTGCATCCAAGCTTGGCTTGCTTTGCTGGGGTTTTCCTTGGGATTTGAGAACATTCTCTGGCTTTACAACCATTCCCCACCAACACCAGCCAATATTCTTCCTGTTCTCTTGTGTGATCTGTAGAGCTGCTATTGTCTCCTGCTGCTGTTGTCAGGCTGCATATTGATGGCACGGCCTCAGTCATGGTTGGCACCTGAATGAATTACAGCAATACAAATAAATAAGGGAAGAAATAGTATTTGCGAGAGCAATGGGTTGAAGATCTAACATTTATGCAGCACCATTCATCAGAAATGACACACAAATGCTCTGTAAACTCTCACACACACATAAAACGCTGCTCCCAGGCTCCAGGGTAGTGTCAGCTGTTTAATAACAAAGCTGCACCATGGTTCAGGACCCTAAATGCAAAATTACTTCTTCTGCCCGTAGCTGCAGGGAAAATTTGGGTCCACAAGTAGCATGAAACCTATCGGAAACTATGGGACACCCCTATGAACATGATGTGGACATTTTATTTATGTCCTTCAGTGGGTAAAATCAGCAGCTCTACGGCTTATCTGAAAGTTGTTGCCTTTGCTAGCCAAGAGATACGGGGTGCTTTGGGTTATGGGGTGCATCATGCTTTGAAAAGTTACAGAATGGTTTGGGCTGGAAGGGACCTAAAAACTCATCCAATTCCACCCTCTACCATGGGCAGGGACATCTTCCACTGTCCCAGGCTGCTCCAAGCCCTGCCCAACCTGGCCCTGAACACTGCCAGGGATGCAGGGGCAGCCACAGCTGCTCTGGGCACCCTGTGCCAGGGCCTGCCCACCCTCCCACCAGCAATTCCTTCCCAATATCCCATCCAGCCCTGCCCTCTGGCACTGGGAGCCATTGCCTGTGTCCTGTCCCTGCATGCCTTGTCCCCAGTCCCTGTGCAGCTCTCCTGGAGCCCCTTCAGGCCCTGGCAGGGGCTCTGAGCTCTCCCTGGAGCTTCTCTTGTGCAGCTGAGCACCCCCAGCTCTGCCAGCCTGGCTCCAGAGCAGAGGGGCTCCAGCCCTGCAGCATCTCCGTGCCTCCTCTGCACTGGCTGCAGCAGCTCCACGTCCTTGTGCTGCTGGAGCCCAGGGCTGGGGATGGCTCTGCAGGTGATGTATTACCTGAGCAGAGTAGAAAGAGCAGAATTCTCTCCCTTGACCTGCCAGTCAAGCCTGAAGTGTCCTTATGAGTTGCTGATTTGCTGAGAAAAGTCAAGCTTCTCAACCTGCTGCTGCTGCTTTTTGCAGACTTTCTGTCTGGTGGGTACAACATCTACCAGCCTACAAGGTGGCCTTTGTCCTGTGGGACCTCTTGGACTCCGTTCCTGGTGGCAGGGACCTTTCCAGTGCTGTGGGAGCCCTCTCATTGCGTCATGTTTAACAGCAAACATCAGAGAAGGAGGTTGGGAGGGAGAAGAAAAGTTTCCTTCTTGCCTCCCCCCCTTTTTTTTTTCCATTTTAATAAAAAAATCCTATTTTTACATATTTGTTTGCTCCAGCCTTCTCCTTTCTCCAGGCTTTGTCTAGCCTGAGTCCTGAGGATTTGCATGCCTGATCAAGTCTGATGGCAGTAACCAAATCAGCATTAGCAAATGTAGGGACCTCAAGCTAACTGGCAGGAGATGAACTCCATGATTGCCACGGAGATGAGCCCTTCTGTAGAGCCTGTTGTGCCTTGGCACAGGGGCACGAGTCAGAAGCCACTGGCAAGTTTGAAATATGGATCCCTTTGGGGCCTTTGTTTTTAGGTTGCCTTGCTCTGCAGTGAGCGCGCGATCAAAGTGGAGCCGAGGGAAGGGTGGGCAGGAGCATGGTGACCTCAGCCAGCTCAGCAGGGAGCTCGGGGTTGGAGTCCAGAAGATGTGAGAGAACATATTTGGAGTATTCACTGTCACTTTTGAGCATCTTGATTATGAATTGGACAGGAGAGAAGAGATGGCTGTTGGTAGTCACTGAGGTTGCTCAGCAGGGATTTGTGGCCAGTGCTGTTCCTGGTCAACCTGGCTTTTGTGCATTGTCCTCTTCTTTGGATGTTTCCCCTTCAGAGTTTCTTTTTTGGGGCTAGGATTCCGTACTGGAGACCTTGATCTTCTCTCCAACCCAAAGGCACCAGGCATTGTGATTATTTGGGCTGTCCTGTGCAGTGCCAGAAGCTGGGCTTTGATGGTCCTTGTGGGTCTTTCCAGGTCAGGGTATTTATTCTGTTCTTCTATGACTGGTGCAGAGCTGGTGCTGGCTGGCGCCCTGGATTAATTAAATTAATGTCTAATATGCAGTTGTTTGTTTTCCCCACAAGAAGATAAGCACTTCTTGGTCAGCCTGATCAGAAGCACAGAGTTGCCATGTGAATTGTAAGCAGGACACGAGCAGCAGGGTTTCTTTTAACTGTTTCAAACTATCAGGCTGTAAAATTAGTCGTTTTGTAACATGTAATTAATATCGTGATGCATTAATTTCCCGTGTTCAGGTTTTAAGGTTAAAGTGACCCAGGATAGACAGGCTTCACTAAACAAACATTGACATGTAAATTAATGGTATCAGGTTAGAAATGACCCATTTTAGAGTTCCTCTTCAAAATATAAAATAGAGTGTTAAGTTTTTTGGTGCTGATGTAACTTGAGAATCCAATTTAAGCAGATTTGTCTGTACATGTACTTACAGACTCCCACAGCACAGTCTCTGTTATGTTTTGATGCCTTTTTAAATGTCTTCTATAGAATGGTTTGGGTTGGGAGGGCTCTTGAAGCTCATCCAGGACACCTAACACTGTCCCAGGCTACTCCAAGCCTTGTCCAGCCTGGCCTTGGACACTGCCAAGGATGGGGCAGCCACAGCTTCTCTGGGAAACCTGTGCCAGGGCTTCTCCACTCTCACAGGGAAGGATTTCTTTGTAACATCTAATCTAAATTTAAAACTCTGAGTTTAAAACACTTCTCCCTTATCCTATCACTACATGCCCGTGTAAAAAGTCCCTTTCCATCTTTTTTATAAGCTCCCTTTAAATATTTAAGGGAACATATCTGTGGGTCTTCAGGAGGAACAGAGAGGCAGATCATTTTACCTCTTCTAAAATAGTCTAAAAATGGGGTGTTGTGCGTAGCACAGCTGAAAGTAGTGGGTTTTTTTTGGGTCACCTCGATTGGGAGCCTGGTATGCCTGAAAACTGTAAAATAAAAAGTACTCCAAATTTTCCACAACTGCAGTTCTCCCATGTTATTTTCACATGTTGCAACAATTTGTACTTTAAAGGCACCATTTTAGTAAAGCTTAGTATTGCCTCTCCTGCGTTTTAGACTTGCATAGTTGTGCAAGAGATAATTGCCTGTTTGGGAGACAAAAAAGCTAATTTTGCCTCAGGCCCTGTACTTTTTCTTAACAAAGTTGGTCCTTGTTGGGAAGCAGCTTTGCAAGTGGTGAGTGTGTGGATGAGTCTGGAGGGGCACAAATGGGTGGATGATGTGCAGGTGTGGTTTAAAAAAAAACCAAACCAACAAACCCCAACCCACAAACCATTTTTCTGCCACACTGAACACCTTTTCCTCTCACCCTCTGCCTCATCTGATGCTCCACCGTGAGCTCCTGGGGATGGGAACATCTTTGGGGGTTTTGGCAGCCACGCTGCTGGGTTCAGTGTGGGGTGTGCACCCTCGGTGTATTTGCAGTTGTGGGTTTGCATCTCTTGTGCTATTTCTGTTGGTATTAGGGGGTGTTTTAAAGTGGTTTCCAATATGCAGACTTTCAGACAGTGTGCCCTGAGGCTGGCGGCTCCTTTCAGTGCTTCCCCAGGGCTCCCCACACTGCACTGGCCCGGGGGCTGCTGGTGCCTGGGGTGGCTGGGCTGGCTAAGGAGTGTCTGCTGACTCATGTTCTGGGGACACCCAGGTGATTGAGATGACCCAGAGGGGTGAATCTTCTTTCCCTTTGTGGTGCTTCATGCTTGGGGTTGGCCTCTCCTGCTCCCCCATCCCAAGTGTCTCCATCACTCTGACCTTGTGCTTGGTCTTCCTCAGAGTCCATCGCCAGGATGATCCTTTCCCTCCCTTTCCATGGGCTCTCCTCCTCCCTTCCCAGAGGCAGAGCTTACTGTCCAGCCCCATCCAGGTCAGATCCTTCATCAGCTGAGCAAGAGGAGGCTCTGCTGCAGGCATGGCAGGTTGGCTGGCCAGCCACACCTATAGGTTATCAATTAATTGATTAAGAATGTAACAAGGTCGTGTATGTGTGTGGAGCAGCTTTTCTCTGTGGATGAGGCATGGGTGGTGATGAGGAGACTGTGGTAGGTGGCTGCTGCATGGTTGGGTTTGGAGAGGGGCTGTGCTGGTGCTGCCACTGGATGCTGTTTTCCAGAGGGACAGTGCTCAGGTTTTGCTCTTCCTCGGAGCTGGAGGTGCTTGAAATGAATCCTCATGGAGGGCAAAAGGAAAAGAGAATCCTCCTGAGCCCAGACTGAGCACTGAAGGGTTTGCAGCCCTTCTTGTTCGAGGTTGGATCCATGTAGAAGTGGCAGACCTTCAGTCTTTACTTGGGGTGTTCCTCACCTAGGGGTACTCAGCAAGGTGACCTCGTGCTGCCTGGTGTGATGTCAGCTGAGACACCTGCACCGTTTCTAACCCTCTTCTGCCTCTAGTTTTTGTTTGCAGAGGGGCTGTAACTCGCTGAGACTCACTCAGACCTGACAAGGCACCAAAATCCCCAAGCCAGTGCTTGCTCCCTGCCCATCCTCCTCTTGGTTGGTGGCACATTAACAAACAAAAATGAATTTAATAAACCAGACTATTTCCATCAACCAACTCACTGTCCAACTTTGCAAGGCCTGTTGTCCTCTGCCTCATACTAAACTAATGATGGGAGTGAAGAGCTGGTTTGTTTTTATTGTTTTGACTTTAAAGTTTAGAAATTGTTGAAAGAGGAATAAAAGGGGAAGCACTGGGTTTTCCTTAAAGAGGAAAAAGCTCTGGCACGCAGAAGAAATACATGACCTGGATGTCTTCTGCACTTGATAATTTTGGGTTTTTTTGTTACTTGCAGCTTCTAGCACTGAGGGCTCCAGCCAGCTGTGGGATGGACAGAAGATTTTATAGCTCATGTAGTCAAAGAAGTCCTGGTGTGGTTAAGAGTGAGAGCTGGGCTGAATGGCTGCTGTGATGATTTGTACCAGCTGAAGGTGGAGGGAATCTCATGGGCAGGGACACCTTCCACTATCCCAGGTTGCTCCAAGCCCTGTCCAGCCTGGCCTGGGACACTCCCAGGGATCCAGGGGCAGCCACAGCTGTTCTGAATAGCCTGTGCCACGGCCTCCCCACCCTCACAAGGAGAAATTTCTTCCTAGTACTTACCTTTTGAAATGCTCATGTGATACAGGAAGAGAACTTGAGTCTGTGGACAACTGGGGTTCCTCTGGGGTTTTTGTTTTTGATGACATGTACCATCAGTATGGGTATGTACAGTACAGATTTTAGTTCCTTTCAGGGTGGGCTTCTTAATTTATATGAAAATTGATTTGCGCTTTGCTTGTTTTCATTATGCTTGAAGTGAGTAGTGAGAGGCGGCCCACATACAGTGTAAGTTTTGGCTGAGTATTGAAGTGTCAGTTCTGGTCTTTTTACAAGGGATGACACAGTAGGTGAAATACTGAAGCACTGGGAAAAAGAGAAGAAATTGAGAAAAAACACGTGATGTGGTGGGTTGAAGCTTCAGAAGTTGTTTGGGCATTTGGGAGATGGTTCATGAGCTGCAGGTGAAGGATCTGATCCTTGTGTGCAAGGAGGAGACAAGCCCTTTGGGACAGAATTATCCCAGTGATGGACGCTGGGGAAATCCCACAGCTGTGGTGAAGGAATGACCTCTGATGTGGGAGCAGGAGAGGTGAGAGTGGAGGGATTGGAAAACACCCAAGTTTTGAGCTTAAACTTGGAAAAACGAGGTCAAAAAAGTTTTTAAGTCTTCATTTTTCTAGAGAGTGCAGCCAGGACGCTGCTGGAGTCACAGCCCTTTGGGACACAGGGTTTGAGGAGGCCACCGGTGTGTGCTGGGTGTCACCTTGCACACGGGCAGGGCTGGGGATCACTGCCTGTCCCCCCCTGCCCACAGCATTTCCCTGGCAGCTCATGGTGGGAGCAGCAAAGCAGGGTGTTCCTGCACCTGAGCTCTGCTGCCCAGCCAGACCCAGCAATGGGTGGCCTGGTGGCCGTGACTCCTAATAAAAAAGTGGGGAGAAACCTGAGGAGCATGGAAGTATAAGCCTGATGCTAAAGCAAGCCAGACGCTGCTCGGATCACGACGCCCCGCGGTCCACTGGAGCGAGGATGTGGAGGCAGTCACCTGTAGCCTGCCTGGGGGTGGCAGGGAGGCGAGGGGAGGGAGAACACAAGGCAGAATAATCCCTTTTTGGCTTTTCTTTTTTCCTCTGGAGCGTTTTGGTCTCGCCCCTGGACAAAAGCAGGATAGTGTGGTGTGTCATTTCCTCCCCGGCAGCCATTCAGCCTGGCACTGTGTGGGCTCTGCCACCCCCTCCCCTGCCCCGGGCACAGATTGCTCCTTGTTCCAGTTGTCTGTACCACCCAGGGCTTCCTTTCCAAGTTTTCTCACACCCTTTTATAGCTGTGCAGAAGAAAGCTTTAAGGCCACACAAAGGAGGAACCAAGCGGGCCAGAGGGATATCTTTAAAAACCAGGCTTGTTTCTCTGCAGAGCCATGGCGGTGGAGAAAAGCTGGGTGAGCTCTGGCCATGCCCAGCACGAAGAATAGGTTCAGCCCTTGTCTTATAGCCAAGGGGGCAGCTGGTTGTGTGTCCTCTGTATCCCTGACCCTTTAAATGTGAAGTCAGCTGTGTTTTCAGATCCCAGTCCAGGAACAATGACAAGTCCTGAGCAGGGTGAATCTGAGATGGGCAGCACTTGCTGAAGACCTGGTTGGGTTCACTGGCCCCGATGCTTCTGGTGAAATCATCAGCACAGTTGTGTCTTGTACATTTTGGGGATGAAGGAGAAGACCAGGTTTCCTGCTCCTTTGCACAGAAAAAGCATTAGACTGTCCTGCTTTCTGCTTCTCTTGTTTCTCTTGATCAGCAGCTCATTTCACCGACGACCTGTCCCAGAGGCAGGACCTTTCGCCCTCACCAGTTTGCTTAGGTGGCAATCAAACAAATGACCTGGAGGCAAGCAGCAATTCATTACAGCCCTCATTTAGCATGCAGTAAAATGTGCCGTATACCTTGTCTTCTGATCAATAAGTTGTATATTATACACGAGTCAATGTGTTTACATCACAAGGAAGCTTCTCGCTGCCTCCTTTCTGCCGGGCTCCCTTGGCCTGGGATGATGGATCAGTGCTGGGATGATGGGGAGGGATATTGTTAAACAGTAATTGGTTACTGAATTATTTAGCTGCACAATCCCTGTAGTAGCAACACTGCCATTCAGCGTTTAACTTGCAACTGTCTCAGCTGAGGAACAAATACAGGGTCTCTGCAAGCCCAATGGAGCCTGAGGCAGAATAATTCTGCAAGACTGTGCCTTAAAGAAGAGGTTTACAGTTATTTTGACAATGATAGCCTTATGCAGAGGGAAGTGTATGCTAATTGCTTACAGGCTGCAGCCTTTTAATTTGTAAACTGGATTTTGCTGCTGTCATAAGGAAAAAGTGATGTTGCTCCATTGCAGGTGCCCCAGATTTAAGGTGTACATCTCCCTGTGCCTTCTGACTCCAGTGGTGTTTGCTGGAGGTGCAGCTGAGCTGTGTCTTGGGCTCATGTCCTGAGTCCCTGCAAGAAATGGGCTAATTCACAAAGCAACCTGACTTGGCAGGCAGAAAACCCAACCTGAATTAAATGTTCTGCTCCTCAAAACCTTGTTGCAGTGGTAGATGTCTGGTTGAACACCACCAGCCCATTCCACACCTGGTTCCATGCCAGTGGTGATGCTCTCCGTGCACTAACCTGCATCAGAACCTCACCACACACAATTCCCTCCTGAATTTTCAGCTTGGCAATTACTGAAAGCCCTCTACCTTTGAGATGCACGGAGAAAATCTTTCAGCAGATTCTGCTCCAGCACAAAACATGCTCTTGATTTGTGTTTCCCTGTGTATTTCAGGCAGGAGAGCCAGGAAGGAGGCACTGTACACTGATACCTCTTTGTACCAACTCCTCTGTGAGTGCAGCCCTTTACTTGAAGCTGTTCCAGTTCCTCCCCTGCCAGGCAGTTCCTTTTTCCCTTTGGTGTGTGTGTGTGTGTAGGAGTATGTAATAATGATCTGGTCACTCTTCAGGTTTGCTTGGAATTGGCCTGATATCTGGTGGCTTAAACTTATTTCTTCCTTGTAGGTGCTGTCTGTGTTCTCAGTATGGATGGCAAGACCCTGATTTGATGTTCTTCTCTTTTAACTAAGCCCAAAGTTTAATTTTGCCCCTGTGGATGGATAGGGAGCTGGGAGGGGTGGGGAGGAAGGATGTGCAGGCTGTTTGCAGGGGTTTGTTCTCAAGCTGGTTGTCCCAGCAGTGCCTGGTGTTTGCCATGGGATGGGCTGTTCCCTCACTGCTTTGAGTTAATTTGGCACTGAGGAATAGGAGGTTCCCCTAATTTAGGAGTGAGGAATGTCATCCATGGCACACCCCAGAGCAAAAGAGGATCCCCATGAGCATCACCACGGACCTGCAACTAAAACTTTTCCATCCAGCACGTAGGCAAGGCCGCTGGTTGATGCTCTGCTGATTTTCCCAAGCACAATTTGCTTATTGCTATTAATTTTACTAACTTTCCCCTGTGCCTGGCATATACAGCACTGGGTCAGGGCTCTGCTTTGCTGCATATGACACAAATATTCTGCTCAAAAGTCCCAAATCTCCTTGTCCAGTCCCACAGCAGGAGGTTTGATACTCGCCAGTCCAGCCTGGCTTTGTTTTTCCTCCCCTTCCCCGTGTAACCAAGATCAGGATCCAACCCTGTGATTCAGACCTTCCGAAAGATCTCAGGGAAGATTAATCTCCCTAATGGAAGCTGGGCTAGTGACAGCTGTGACTTTCATACCCTGGTCCCAAATAAACCAGGTCTCCCTGGGAGGCTTGTAACTTTCTGAGCAAGTGATGTATAAAGCTAAATAGTTATAATTAACTTCAAAGCATGAAGCAGTCCAAGCAAAAACAGTTCAAGCAGAAAAAGAAAAATGAGAAAATTCCTCCCTTGATTTATGTTAAAAATGAGTTGATTTTTGTGTTACATTAGCTGTGCCTTTAATATAAAGTAGATTTTTAAAAAGTCTGAATTGTAATGGGTAGCTGATAATTAAGTTCTCCCTTTCCTTGGAGTAGTGTGGTTCTGTCACTGGAGGGAGCTGCCTGAAGCTGGTATGTTAGGAAACAGGGTTATTGTTGTGTAAATCAGTGTGAGGTCACTTAATTAAACACAGCCAGGGCTCTGTGGGTCTCTGAAGAGGCCAGTGGAGTGCTGGCTGAAGCAGAGGGGGTGTCAGGGCTGGGGACAGAGCCCTTGACACAGTCCCTTTATCCCTCTACGTGATCTACCTTGTGGCTGATGGAATCGGGCATGGATGAATGGATGCAGGACATGAGAAGACCACAGGCAGCTTTGAGCTTTGCCCACCTCCCCGTGTGGGTTTTTTTTGGGGTGCTGCCTGGGCTCTGCAGGCTCCCCAAGCCTGGAGGATCTGGCTGGTGCTTTCCAGGCACCATCCAGCAGCCCTGGCTGTGCAGCCCCACTGTCTCCTTCCTGCACGGAAATGCCGGGTGAGTTTCTTCCGAAACAAACTCCACGTTGGCAAGGCAGCCCCGGCTCTGTTTCATGCATCCTTGCCTTCAGTGTTGGGCTGGAGCTTGCATCCCAGGAAAATAATACATGTCCAGGAGGCCAAGACAAACAGTGTCTGCCTGCTTTTTTTATGAGGTCTTGTTGCTCCTCCCAGCAGTCACCACTATTCCCTTAGTAAGAAGAATTTTTGATCTCCAGAGGGAACTTCCTCACTTCTCAGGGTTAAAACCAAGGTGGTTGGCAAAGGGAAGGCCTGCAGAAACAGAGGACTCCTGCTCTCTGCAGCCCTTTGCATGGCAGTGTTTTGATTTAGAGCCTCATTCTGCTTTAGAACTGGGGATGCTCAGGTTTTTCACTTCCAGAGGGCAAGGTTAAAAGGAATATTGGAAAGAAATTGTTCTTTGGGTGGGTGAGGCCCTGGCACAGGTTGCCCAGAGCAGCTGTGGCTGCCCCATCCCTGGAAGAGTTCCAGGCCAGCTTGGATGGGGCTTGGAAGCAACCTGGGACAGTGGAAGGTGTCCCTGCTGGTGGTTGAGGTGGTGTGTAGGGTCCCTTCCAACCCAAAGCATGCTGTGGTCCTGTGGAAAAGACTGTTAGGTTTTAGTGGAAATGCAGACAGTGCATTTTGATGAGAGGTGAGATGCTCCAGCTGCCAGCCATCTCCCCCAGGACTAACCCAGCAGCAAGTCTCATCCTGGTGACTTCAAGCACAGACATTGGCCCCAAAACCCCCAGGGGCCTTTGAAAACCCTACCAGGAACATTGGGTAGATGCAAATGTTTCAGCCCAAATCGTGGGACTGCAGCATCAACATTCTGCATGAAGCCCCAATTTCTGTTATGAGATGATGGAGTGGGCTGTCCACCTTGGTCAGTGGATTGAAGGGGAGAGCAGGGTCTACTTCTGTCTTCGTGATTTGGAGTAGAAGCTTGGAATCTTGTCTGCCATTCAGACTTAGAGGCAAAGAAGTAATTTGTTTAAGCCATGGGAATTTTTTTCATTTGGAAACTGCCAGGGGGGTTTTGAACCTCCAGGGCTTGCAGTTCCAAGTGTGACAATTAAAAGTTTGGGGGTATTTAGTGAACTCTGCATAGCTGTTTTTCCTCTTTCATAGCTCCATCATACCTTCTAATTAATTCCCTTTAATTGCTTTTAATTTCCTTTCCTCCTTATTTCTCCTTCCGTATAACTAGTGCTGTCATCCTTGTAGTTTGCCTTTCATGTTGGAGGCTCTCTATTTGATTTCGTTTCATCCACATTGTGTCTTGCAGCTATTTCACCCCTGGAAAGCTCCAACTCCAGAGATAAAATCTAAGTGGATTCAGAGAACCTGAAAGGATCGCATGCTTCATGGCTTTCCCTTCAGTAATATGGGAGATAAACAGGATGTAATAAAGGATCCTTCCCTCCTTGGAAAAGGGCCATTTCACATCACCTGTATTTTTGTGGTACTGCCATGCCAGGGATGCTCTTAGTCACTGGTGACAAGATAACGAGCCTGCTGGTCCCTGGTGCTGGCGGGTGTCTGAGGCTGGAACGGGCTTGGGATGACACACTGTCTCTTGGTTTACCTCCTCTGCCCTACCCAGCAGCATTCCCACTGCTGGGACACGGCCTGGAAGCCTGCTGGCAGCCCTGGTTCCTGCCTGGATTGGGGGGGAAAGCAGGGAGCGTAGCAGCACGCTGGTTTTGGCCAGATAAGGTCAAGTTTTTAAAATCTTGACATTCATCTCTGAGAGCTTTTAGTTTTAGTGTGTACCGAGGGCGCTGCATGTTTTGACTGAGGTACTTTCTGGCCCAATAAAAAATAAAAGTGAACAAAACTCTTTTGTATACTCACAAGAGTTCTAAGGGGTTGGATGTGTAGGTGACTATAAGAAGAGCTCCATGGGGTTTGGTCAGTATTCATCATCTGAAGAGCTCCATGGGACTTGGTCAATATTTTCCATCTGAAGAGCTGGCTGCGGGGTGGGAATCATAGATCAAAGTTTTCTACACCTTCTTGAATGGGAATCAGATTCCTTTGTCTAATCTAACGAGTTTTTTTCTGCTGCTTGTCCATTCATCATGGTATTTTAACACTGCCTGCCTTGATGTTTTTCACCCAACAGAACTAAGTGAGGGCTTCCTCTCTTTCTTCTCCTTGGAAAAAACGACCAGCAGCATCTAGTTCTGCCTGGAGTTGGCCCAGTTGCCTGTTTTATGTTGTAATGCTGGTAAAACCCTGGAGGAATTAACACTGGGATCGTGTGGAATGTGGCTGGAACAGTCAGCTGGGGACTTTGGTGGTGAGAAAAGTTCTGGCTGGGGAGTAGAAGGTAGCATGGAGCACCAAGGGCTGTCCCAGCTGCTGTGAGCTGGGGACATGCTCCTCTGCGAGGGTTGGGTTGTGGGGCAGCTCTTTAGAGCCTGGTGAAGAAACTTTGGGCTAATCAGGCTGCTGGGAAGGAAGGAAGGAAGGAAGGAAGGAAGGAAGGAAGGAAGGAAGGAAGGAAGGAAGGAAGGAAGGAAGGAAGGAAGGAAGGAAGGAAGGAAGGAAGGAAGGAAGGAAGGAAGGAATTTGTGTGGAACTTTATGTGGAAATTGACAGTGGAGGAAGCTGTGGGAAGAATGTGATCCCGGGACTTTGAGATGCCAAGAAGAGCAGTGCTAGAGACAAGCACAACTTCTGCCACCAAAAAAACTGACTCATGCTGCCTTGGAAGTTTGTAATGGATTATTAGCGTTGTGTTACTGGCAGTGTGAATGGCAGTAGAAGCTGCTGAGGTTTGGAGGGTCCCCAGCCCTCCCTGAGTCAGCAGCCCTTTCTGGTGAGTATCTGTCATGGTGAGCTGGTGCAGCAGAATGGGTGGGTGATACTCAGGGCTGGTCAGTGAACTGTAGGGTCTGGTTTTTCAGATTCTAGCAGCCTGAAATCTCCTTTTAGGGGGATACAGGACTAATGAGGTCTTAGTGGAGTGTCCCTTTTGGATAGGGGAGAAGTCCCACAGCTCTCTGCTCTGTCCAGGTGGGACCAAGCTGTGGGCAGGAGCTGGTGGCCTTCAGGTTAGCCCTGGGGCTGTCCCTGCTGCTCTGGGAGCCTGGGACTGAGGTGGCTGTGGGCCAGGCAGTCACTAGAATGTACTGTTTTGCAATAAACTGATCTGAGCACTTTGTGCCTTTGCATTTGAGTGTGAATCATCCTGGCTGAAACTGAGAGTGAGCAATCTCTGGAGATGGCAGTGTGGCAGGTTGCTGGCAGCCCCAGGCTGGGTGGCAGTTGTGGGGGAGCCTCTTTGTCCCCATCCATTCTGGGCATATCCTCATGGCTGAATCTGGGGCTGAGGGGCAGCAGCTGCATGCAGACTTGACCCCTCGTCCTAAGAGCAGCATCTTCTCGGATCCTTGGGGAAATTAGGGAATAATTGAATAGTTAGGGTTGGAGGATTATCTTCTCCAAGTCCCTGCAATGAGGAGAGGTGTCTTGAAAAAGACCAGGTTGCTCAGAGCAGCACCCAGCCTGACCTTGAACACTTCCAGGGATGGGGCAGCCACAACTTCTCTGGGCAGCCTGTGCCAGGGCCTCACCATCCTCAGTGTAAAAATTCCATCCTTCCACCTAATCGAAGCCTACCTTACTTAAATTTAAAATCATCATTGTGATGGGCCCTGCTAAAAGTTTGTCCCAATCTTTCTTAGAAACCTCCTTTAGCTACTGGCAGATGCTCTGAGAGAGCAGCATCTTGTGCAGAACCCCTCCAGCTCTCCCAGCCTCACTCCAGAGCAGAGTAGAGTTGGAACATCTCTGTGGCTTTCTCCAGCAGGTCCAAGCAGCAGGAGTTGGAGCTCCTTCTCCAGGGTGTGATGAGGAGATACATGTCTCTTCTTTGGCATAAAAAGCCACCTCAAAAAGTTTTGGGGAGCCAGCCTTGGGCTACTGCCCCACCCTGGGAGCTTGGCAGACCCTGCATCCCCCAAGGGAGACAGGATGCTTTATTTCCTCGGCGTTCGGGCTCTCAGCCGCGCATCCCTCGGCACTGTGCTCCTGACTCTTCCCGCTCTCCCATCTTAATAACTGTAAAGATCGGGGTTGCCAAGGTCTTCCCGTTGCTATAGTGAGATTAGATAGGGCAGAGCGCTGCATTCCCTCTGCCGAGGGGAGAAATCACTCCCATCCCTTCCCTGGGCTTCACCAGCCAGGGTTTTTTTTTTTTTTTTTATCCACCAGCAGCTAGTAATTGCACCTGAAAGACACGCCACGTATTTCACCGCAATTAATATTTCATAGCTTAAAAAAAAAAAAAAGAAGGGAATTTAAAAAAATAAAAATTTAATTATCGAGGCATTTTTCTCCTGGAACCAACTTAAAGAGGCTCTCCGGCTGGAACGAGTTTACAGCGCTAAACTGTGAAGTTAAAATATTTATCTTCATAAACACGTCACTCGAGCTGTGCTATTCCTCGCAGGGTCATTAGCAAGAGGCACGTTAGTCCAATCAGGAGGTGCCTGGGAGACAGAGATTTGCCTTTTGCTTCTGGGCGGGGTTAGGAGATGATTTATTAAACGAATTTGAGAGCTGTGAGTCTGGCCAGACCTCTGAGTCAAACTGCTGTAGGAAAAAAAAAAAAAATCCCACCAGCTGGAGCTTTTGCAGGCAGAAGATGGGGTGCAATCATTTTGGTACTGTTGGTTTGCTGATGTGGAGCTGTCCTCCTCAAAAACTCCCGAGGACGTACAGCAGCTGATCCAGGGAGCCATCATATTGCAGGAGGTAGTTTGCATTTTAATTTTCTTAGGTTTAATTTTCGTTTTCTCTGGTTTTATTTTCACTTTCTCGGTTTTTGTTTTAATTTCCTTGGTGCTCCTGCGGGGCTTGGCTGGGTTTATGTAAGAATTCAGGTGAGATTTCCCTGAGTGTAGGAGCGCACAGCTTGGGGCATGGCATGTTGTCACACCCCTCCGCTTCCTCTTTTGGGTTTAAAATGTTGGTTTTGAGGCCATGAAGTTTAACCCCTATAACCCAGTACCAGACATGCCCTGGAGAGTGATGCCTGTGATCTGCTCAGTGTGTGGGGTGGGGGGGTGGAGGGTTTAGGTAATTATGTGTTTTTGGGACTTGAGGTTGTATTTTGTGCGTGTTGGGTGCTGGCATGCCAGGACATGGAGTGGGGTGAAGGACATGGGTCTTTTGGAGGTGTGGTGCACTTCCCAAAACTCATTTATTTTCTGGGGAGCCAGAGGTGTTTGTGTCTGTAAGCCCCTCTGCTCCTGAGAGTGGGGAGGAGCATGGAAGGGCAGAGTTTTTGGTGGCCCATATCCTGTGAGAAGGTTCTTGGCTGGTGACAGTGGCAGAGTCTGGTAAAGATTACTCAAGCTGTAGATCTGTCACAGGATATTTTCCCCTCTGAAATCCCCTTCCTTGGGTCGCCATCAATTTATTTATACAAACCACACAGGCAATGCCACAGGATCGTTCCAGGGTCTTGCACCCCAGTTGGTGGATGGGGCTCACCCTTTGCTGCAGCGTGGGTATAGGGGAGAGGGGTGGAAGAAATATGATACCTGCCAGGTAGGTAGCACAAGTTCAGAACAGAGAAAGGCAGAGCAAGATGCTGTTGGTGGTGTGGGAAGGCTCTTGTGTCCCATTCTCTGAGCAGAAAGGTGTAGCCTGAGCAAGGGCAGAGATACATCAGTCTGATTTCCCAGCAGCAAACCTCGACTTTGAGTGAAATTTTTGAAAACAGATCTCCTGAGCAGCACTTACAGCTGTCTTTACAAAGAGGACTGTTCTTAGAGACCCTGTTTTCTGTAGGAAACCAGTTCTTTTCCAACAGGTCCCAGTTTGAGCCATCTGCCCTCCTCTCTCCTGCTGGCTGTCTGCTGACCTTCCCCAGATGTGCTGAGTCTCACAGCCCAAGGTGTTTATCAGGTGGGCTTTCCCTTTCTTTGCTGGCAGGTTTAAAGTAGCAAACATCACTTGATGCTGACTGTCTGGTCTGCTCTGCTTCAGCAACCTAAAATCTTGGTTCTTTCCTTGCTCCCACTGCTGGTCTTGGCTTGAGGTCGGACTGATAAGCACCCAGTGCTCTCTCTCTCTGCTCCCATGGTTTTTTGGTAGGTCTGTCATGATTTCTCTTGGTCCTCTTCCAGGAGGCACGGGGTGTGCTCAGCACTGATCACTTGAAGGAGGTGTATTTAAAGGTTACACCCTGATGGTAAATGAAAGGCTGATAATTCTGTGATCAGGGAAAGCCCTCCTGCCAGACAAACCCAGATCTTTTGGCAGCAGCAGGACCTGACCACCACTTCTGGGGAGTTTTATTGGCTTCCCTTTTCCAGCAGAAGGTTCCTGCTGCTTGCAGCTGCCACAATGAGCATCCTTGATTTACAGGAGGCTTTTGAAGGAGCTTCTCCCTCACCATGGTGTGGCCAAGTGTTGCACTGCAGCTGGAGTCCCAGACAGGTGGACCTGGATGATTTCTGGACTCAGTCCTGTGCCTTTTTGGTATAAAGCTCAGGAGGGAGTCCCTGGTATGTGCTCCAGTTTGGCTTCTGTGTCAGTGGAGTTGTGACTCCACATGGGAGAGGGACCTGGTAGAGCCTTGGCCCTGGAATGAAACCCATTGTGGGTGTCCAGGTGAGGAAGTCTCTTTCTGGAAAGCCACATGAGCCAAGGAGCATGGTTGGCCTTGGTGGGGTGCGTTTATTATTTTGGGGTTATGTAAAACTTGCTATTATGAGATGCTCTCAGGGGTTTCCAGATATGCCTAAACATTCTGGGATTTTTAGGGGAGCACCAATGGTACAGGAAACAAGGCATCAGAGGGCTGGTGAAGAATACATAAGGGAAAATAAAGGGAAAAGCAGAATAAAAGCAGCTTCCCTTCATGTGGGGATAAGGATGGGAAGGCCACAGCTGGGGTGAGGGCTGGATCTTGATGTCTAGGGATGTGTACTGGAGGCTGGGTGGCAGGGATGTGTCTGTGCTGATGATGATGAAGTTGATGATGGTGGATTGGAAGGGGGAATGGGAAGGAAAGTAGCAGCAACAGGCTGCAAGGGAACGGTTATACAGAGTGCTGTGAAACTACCACAGACTTTTGAGTGTGGGGCGTGTCATACCTGGAAAAGTGAGTGGTGCTTGCAGCTGATAAGCTATTCAACTGGCTTTTTCCATACTCTGTGAGAGAGAGGGTGATGTGTTTGAGCAACATGCTCAGCCCTCATCCAGGCTGAGAAGCAGCAGGTGCCACATGAAGGTAGGTACCATTCACAGTGAAACCATCTGTGTGTGGCTGCTACATGGGGAATATGGGGAAAAAAGCTGGGAGCAGAGAGACAGGTGAGCCTTTGGGGTGTTACAGGGCGCTTGGAGCTGTTCTGTGGGTTTTGGGGTGTACAGTTCTCCACTGTGAATTGTGCTGGTGCTGCCAGCTGTGGTGCTCATCTCCCGCTCCCCCAGCCGTGCCAGAGGACATGCATTATGCATGGCCACTAAAGCTCTCACCCTGTTGCTTCTGATTACAGGGAAATTACGGGTTACTGGGCCAGACTGTGCAGCCGGTGACGTCTGTGGGGCTTTGATGCCCCGAGCAGAATTCGGTCAATGATGCATTCCTAAGTGCAGGTGCTCGGCAGCAGCCTGACCTCAGCCCTGGAGCTCTTCGTTATCCCAAGCCTGGATTTCACAGGGAATTTGCAAGCCTTGAGACTTGCCTCAAATCGTTTGTATAATTTTTTTTTTTTTTTTTTTTTTAAGCCTTACAAAGCTTTGGCAAAGCATCTGTTCTGGGTGCTGTTTCCCGTGACTCAGAGGGTAAATAGCAGTTGCTGTGCTCACCTGGTTTGCTTGCTAAAAATGAACAGGGAGCAGTTCAGGGGCTTGTTTCCTTCTATTTCAGTCGAGTTCATCTCTGATTATGGGCTGTCAAACCTCAGAAATTCCTAGCTGCCTGTCCACTCTCTAATTTTTTATTTTATTTTAAATGAAACAGAAAAGTAACCTATCCCTCCTTCAGTGGGAAGTCATAAATACTCCTAGGAGCAGGTGGATTTTGTGGGGCCCCTGGTGTACAGCAGATGAGGGTGCATGCCTGGGTTGAGATGCAAGCATGGGGAGCAGCCCAGTTTTTTGGCAGTGGACAGTAAGTACTGAGAAGCTTTATCATGAGCACATCAAAATATTTACATCCAGCTCCACAGATTTCCCTTGGGCTATTTGTTGTGACATGTTATACTGGGAATGTTGTGAAGAGGAGGGCTGTCTTTCTCTGCTACTTTTAAGACCTACCAAACTGTAATTATAGTCATTATTTCAAGGCTGTTTCCCATTTTGTGGTAGGCAGGACAGGGCTGAGGAGTGAAGGCGTTGGTGTGGATTTACATCCTGGCAGGGCTGTGCTTGGTGTTGGAGAGGATGGGGAGGTGCTGGTGTGAGTCTGGGAGGAGATGGCTGCACGGTCTGTGCTCTCACAGTCACAGAGGCACACACAAGCACCACTGCACACAATTTTATATTCACTTGGGACCACGATGTGTCCCTCTGCCACGTGCTGGAGCTTGCTGAGATCACCTTGGCATGCAGGGGACTGGGATAAGATGGAGCATCTCTGCTCTGGGAGAAGGCTGGGAGAGCTGGGAGTGTTCAGCCTCTCTTCAGGGAGACCTTAGAGCCCCTTCCAGGTGCCTGGAGGGTCTGTGTGAAAGATGGGGACAGAGTGCTTAGCAGCACCTTTTGCAATAGGACAAGGAGTGACAGTTTTAAACTAAGAGACAGTCTGTTTAAAGCAGGTGAAATGATGAAGGTTTTTACAATGAGGCTGGTGAAACACTGGCACAGGTTGCCCTGAGAGGTAATGCTTGCTCCATTCCTGTAAGTATTCAATGCCAGACTGAAAGGGGCTCTGAGCCACAAGGTCTAGTTGAAGATGTCCCTGTTCATGGCAGGAGGTTGGATTAGACAGCCTTTAAATGCCCCTTCCATCTCTAACCTGTGTATGAATCCTCCTGGATCAGTCACCTCTTATTTGCAGCTGGGAATGTTGCTGATCTCCACACTTGCTGCAAAACAGGTAACTACAGACAGGTCAGCTTGTGGGAGGAAGTAAGGTGAGGGCAAATGGCACAAAGCTGATATTGAGGGCTGTAATTCATCCCAGGAGGTGAGGATTCCCTGGGGAGACACTGGGGTGTTTCCCTCCTTCGGCCACTACCTGCCTATGTGACCACAACAGGTCACTCCACGTTTTGTGTTTCCACTGCCTTGCCTGTGGATCATCTCTCTCCTTTTCCAGGGCAGGGATTGTTTTTGGTATTGCAAGTGAAGCAGTAGTTGCTATCCTAGCATGGTAATATGCCTTCCTGGCAAGGTCTGTGGTCCTCTCTGTAGTATGGTCAGGGAATTGTAAGGATACAGTATTCAGGCAATGCCCAAAGCCAGTAACTGCCATTCTTCTGATGTCTCTGTCCTTAAGGAGGTGGAGGATGTTAACGTCTGCAGTGAAATAATCCTGAATTACACTAACTATGCAGACTTTTAGACAGTTGCCTCATAAAACTTACACAAAATGCCAAATTCAAAATAACAAATAGCTTGGATTCTCCCCCTTTCTTTTCAAATACAAGGAGTTTGTTACTTTCATCCTTGAAAACTTACAGAAAGCAGTGATGGATTGGCATGGGTACGACAATCACCTGGAAGGGAAGTGGTAAATGAAAGAGTTTTTGGGCTGTGGAAAGGAGATGGGGAGCCTTAGACTGCTGGTCATCCAATTAACCTAACTATAGCCAAGGAGTGTCCATCTTCATGGAAAGGGTGGTCAGGCCTTGGAAGGGGCTGCCCAGGAAGGTTTGGAGTCCCCATCCCTGGAGGTGTCCAAGGAATGCCTGGACAGGGCATTGAGTGCTCTGGGCTGGTGAGAAGGTGAGGGCCAGGCACAGGTTTGAGTCAATGGTCTGTGAACTCTTTCCCAGCCTGAATTCTTCTGGGATTCTGTGATCCCACTGGGATGTGGTACCATCACTGCACACAGTGTAGCTGGTGGGAGGTGGGAATGGCTCCAGAAAGAGGGGGTTGGGGTGTGGAATTGGCAGCCAAGGCAGGAGCATACAGCTCAGTCTGTTCTGCCAGGAGGCTGGAGCTGAATGTTGTGCTGGGCTCATTTCTGCTGATGAGCAAAGGGCAAGGCTTGAGGTCCAGCTGCTCCATGGGTAGGTTGGTGCTTCAGGACAGAACAGGCTTGGGTTAATGCAAAGTAATTCAGTTCGGGGAAGGAGAGTGTTTTTATTTTCCCTTTTAAATCTTCTTTGGGTTCCTCACAATTAATTTCTACTCAGGCTCCATGCATGACCTTGCTCCATGCAAGCTACTCTAGGCTGAGTTACGTGAAATTGATTTTGGTGGGTACCTAAAAAAAGGGCTGGAATCTCTTGTTTACCTGGTCCTCAGCTGTGAGGCCCATAAGTTAATTCCATTGGGAGACTCAAGCACATAGGCTTGGGCATTCTTAGACGCTAATTGAATTCCTGAGTTATTTTTTTCCAACTGGGGAAATCAGAGCAGAAACAATACTTTTCTCCCAAGCTCTGGGAGGTTTATGAAGCACCTGGAAATACGGGGCTGCAACAGTGTGGAGGTTTTCAGGAAAAATAGAGGGAAATTGGCCAAGATACTCCTTGTGATTGAGATTTGTAAAGCCAGCTGATGCCCATGATCACAGCCTGCCAAGGGTGGATCTTCAGGTCTCTGCTGTTCCAGCTCTTAGCTTGTCTGTGGGTGGAGGTGGCTGGAATTTCAGGCCACAAATCCCCAGTAGACCATCTGTGCAACTTTATTTTGCTGTAATTTTTTGCTTCTGGTCAAGCGGCCTCCTCCCTTCCCCTTCAAACCCTCCCTTTGCTCTGCGTTTCCTCCTCTGAAATCCTGTTTCCTTCTTCCCACCAGGATTCCCTCCCTACCAAGAAAATCCAAGCTGGTTATTTTAATGCTTGAGATAGATGTAACATATGATTGAGGGTCTGGGCACCTCCATTTCAAAATGACTGCAGTGTCTCTTTGGTTTTTCCAAAGAGCTACTGCCTGCAGTCACTGGGCAGGAGGAGGAGGCTCAAAGAAGGGTTTTTTGAAGATGACTCTCTGCTGGGGTTCAGAGGGTGATGAAATGTGTGCTGGTGATTCCCTCCTGAGGGTTTTCCAAGCCCTTATTCCCACCTCCACATACCCAGAGACCAGTCTGGAGGAGTACCAGCTCTCCGTTCCTCTGTCCTCCGTTGCTGTCATTCAGAAGAGCACAGTTCTGATCGGTGCTGCTGAGAGCCTTGCCCCTGCGTGGTAATGGAGGAGTAAGTCAGGGCTTTTAATCACTTATTCCAAGTGTAATTCCCAGGCTGTTCTGAGTCACACCAGGAGCTGCAGAACAATGCCCCCCCGTCCCTGGCGCTGGCGGACGATGACATCGGCAAGGAAGAGCGCTCCCAGCCCTGGCTCTGCACATACAACCTGGGGAAAAACGAGGGCCCTGTCTGGTAGGAAAAAGAAATTCCAGGGGTAAAATGCAAGCCAGAGGATTATTTGCCACAGTGACAGTAAGGGTGGCTCTTGAAAATTGTCTCAGGGTGGTGTTGCAGGTCTGTGTTGTGGTGTAGAGCGCACGCACAAAATCATGACGAGACACGTGGCAGTCAGAGGAGGTGTGCATTTAGGAAGGAGGCTGTGGTTCAGGAGGTACCTTCTGCTCCCTGCTACATGGGTTGCTGTTAGGCAGCGCGAAGATGTGGCTGTTGGAGGAGGAAGAAGAGGGATGCAGTGTTGCCTCCCAGTGCTGCCTGGAGGAGTGGTGAATGCCCCATCCCTGAAAATACTCAAGACCAATTCAGACAGGACTTTCTGAGCCTGATGCAGTTGAAGATGTGCCTGCCCATGTCAGGGATGTTGGACTAGATAACCTTTAAAGATGCCTTCCAACCTGAAATTCAATGATTCTGTGATTCCCAGAAGCTTTGTGTTTCCCATAAAGCTGATTTGGGTGAAAGCCAGATAAATATCAATCTAGGAGTGTGTGTGCCCAGATACACTCAGTGGGGAGAAGCAGTCTCCTAGGAGAAGGATGAAGTTTTTAGGAAGGAAACATCCCATTTCCCTCAACCCAGCAGGCTGGGAGACATTGGGTTTAACATTCATTATTGCAGTTGCACTCAGGAGACAAGGCAGTTTCACTTTATTTTGATATTAAAGACATTCTTTAAAGAAGTGTCAGCCCATAGACTGTCACTTTTGCAGTTAAAAAAATTGTAGCTTCTTGCCTGGGGTATATTTGAGATCAGCAAGGAAGAGACTGCCTTAGATTAATAAGTGAAGGTTTAATTAATTGTCATTATTTGCATAAGAGTGTCCTCTAATTAATAGATAGTGGGCAGCCTCTGAATTAATGCACAAGTGAGGTCTCCAGTGATGCTATCAGAGAAGGGGTTTTATTGCTGAGAAGTGCAGTTTTGCTTAGTCTTTTGAGTAAATTTAGTAACAGTGAGAGCCAAAGGGTGTCTGTGACAGTTTGTGCTGTGCCTGGGGTGGCAGGGTCTTTTAGGGACAGCACGCATCTTCCCTAAATGCATCAGACCTGGAATGCAACCAGGGTTTTGTTCAAGGCTGTTGCTGGCCTACTGCAGGCAGAGGCCAAACAAGAAGCTGTTCTTGCATTTTGTTCTGTCTTCAGTAGCTTGGAAAGTGGTGGCTCGTATTGTGGCCATGGTTTTCCTCTCCTTTTTGTTCTTAAAAATCCCTCATGCTGTCATTTTGGTGTCCCTTCTTCAGCTCGTAGGTTTTTTTTTTTTGCTGTTCTACAGGCACAGGAATGGTTCCTGTCAGAGATATGTGCTAGAGAGGATCTCTCTTTCCATCTCTATTTCTCCCTTGTTTTTTGTGCTTTGATTGTGACAGTGTTTGTGGTAAGAGGAATGGGATGATGTGGAATGACTTAAGATACAGAGCTTGGTGTAAAGCGAAACCCAGTGTTAAATTTGGGCATGGAAAGGAGATAGAATATGGGGGGCCAGCCTCTTCCCTGTAGATAGGACCTGGCAGTAGTGGGATTCCAGGTCCTGGCAGTAGTGGGATTCCAGGCTGAGAGAATGCAGGATGCTATCAGCATCCTGAAGAGTTCAGCATGTGAGAGGATGCAGATGTGGGAGAACACTGGGAAAGCAATGGGGCATAGATCCAAGATAGCTTTTTCTTCATCTTCCTATCAAACCACCCTAGACCCGTTCCACCTTAATTTTAAAGTATATTTTGTCCCTTGTCAGCCTAGTGATTAAAGCACTCTTCCTTACATCCTAGTGTGCACTTAGACATTGGCACAGGGTGCCCAGAGCAGCTGTGGCTGCCCCTGGATCCCTGGCAGTGTCCAAGGCCAGGCTGGATGGGGCTTGGAGCAGCCTGGGATAGTGGAAGGTGTCCCTGCCATGGCAGGGGGTGGGAGTGGATGAGCTTTGAGGTCCCCTCCAACCCAAACCACTCTGTGATATTATTTCCTGCAGTGATAGTCCTGCTGCTTTCAGAGAGATGGGTGTGGCTTTGGCTCTGCGTTGGAATTTGCACCTGCTCCTACCAGCAGAGAGCTGAGACCTCAGAGCTGTTTTAATTTTCTTTCAGTTAATCCACCCCCTATCCTCAAATGAAAACTTCAGTTGTGTACCCAGGGAGTTTTCCCTCTTGTTTTCCACTCAACTCTTGTGAGATGCTGTGATCTTTGAGTGATGGTTATAGGCTCTGTCAGAGGAGAAGCATCATTCTGACAGACAGCAGGTATTTTGAAAATAAGCAACAGAAAAAAAAAAAAAATACCAGGTTGTGGAAGTAAAGAATGTGTATTTTTGTTGCTTCTGTGGTTGTGAACAATCTCTCCTCACCAAAGGCAGCTCTTCAAGAGAGGAAGCACAATTTGGCTAAAATTGCTTGAATGAGGTCATAAAATTATACTCCATGAATGGTCCTGTTATTCACAAAGGACGGTTGTTTGGATAGAAATTGCTGAAGACCTTTCACTGGTACAGTGGGGAAAAGAGAGAGATTTCATGAGCCTCCCACAATTTAGCTGCTGGGGGGATTTATACTGATGTAACAGCCAAATACTCTGTTAGAGACCATTTGTACTCTACTGTACTCCAGGGGCTGTTGCTCCTTGGATGTGATCTTGAGCAGAGCTCATCAGATACTGCTTGCGAGGAAGTGCATTTGTGTTATTCCTTTAATGTCAAAATGTGTATCCAGGACCCCTTTCCCAAAGCCTGGAGCTCTCCCTTGCCATTACTCCTTTAGGTGAACCACTGCTTATGCATGGGGTGCTTCTGAATGTGGGATTGGTGGGAGAAATCCCCTGGTGAAGTAGGATGCAGGGGATATACCACTCACCTGGAATGACAGAGAACTTCTACCTGAGCAAAATAGGTACCAAAATTATCTGCTGTGCCAATCAACAAGGCCAGGGCTTCTTCTTGCAGAAAAGAGTCAAGGACCCTTTAAAGCAACTTGCCTGGAAGCATGCATGTGTATCAAGCCTTGGATGTGCCATCTTAGTGCATTGGTCCAGTAGTAACACACCTGGTGTGCTCAAGAGGATTTCCTTTATACCCTTGCTATTCAGCTGGAGGATTCGAGTTTATGAAAAGCCCAGATTGACTTTATACCAACAGGTTTTTAGTTTAGGAGTCCAGAGAAAAGGAATAGGCTCCTTAGGAATGTTAAATTGCCAGAGGGCAGGGCTGGATGGAATATTGGGAAGGAATTGCTGGTGGGAGGGTGGGCAGGCCCTGGCACAGGGTGCCCAGAGCAGCTGTGGCTGCCCCTGGATCCCTGGCAGTGCCCAAGGTAAGGCTGGACAGAGCTTGGATCAGCCTGGGACAGTGAAAGGTGTCCCTGCCCATGGCAGGAGGTGGCACTGGATGAGCTTTAAGGTCCCTTCCAACACAAATCATTTTAGGATTCCCAGAAGCCCTGTATTTCTCATAAGATTGCTTTTTAATTTTTTTTTGTAGCTCAGCAGATGAAGAGCCAACTTCATTTAATAAGGGATGTTGGCTGAGCTTCAGGGCATGGATTAAATACAGCAGTGTGTGGGGAATGGAGAAAAGGCTGAATGTGAAGAGGCTAGTTCTTCTGTCCCTAACCTCAAAAAAAACCAAAAAAAAACAAGAGGTAAAGGGATCCAGAGAAAGGACAACAGGAGAGAAAAGCGAAATATAGATCTTGCTCTTTATTTTATTTTTTCCTTTTTTTTTTTTTTCCTATTGCATTGGTTCTTTTTTCTGTAGGTGTCTTACAAAAGCAGTGTTTTGTCATCTTCTGTATTTCATACCTCCTGTGTCCATACCAGGATACTTGCTTTTATATGGTGGACAATGGGAGTGCAGCTGGCACTGAGCCGAAGCCTGAGCTGTTCTGCACCTCATGTGGATTTGAGTTCAAATAAATAGTTTGACTCACTCAAGGAGTGAATCAGAAGAAGGAACTTGAGTCTCTAGCCTACAAGCACCGTGCTGTGCAAACAAGGTGTATAAACATGTAAGTTTTTCTTAAGTGTGCAGTTCAATGTGAAGCGTGTGCTGAGGCAGAGTCGGCATTTCACACCCACCATAGCCCTGCTCAGGAGAGTGCAAGGATATTTTGGTTTAGACCTGGTATTACAGACATCCAGTAGAGTAGAGGTTTGTTGTCTGTCCCGTTCTCAGATGTGTCTTTGGTGCTAAGTGCTTTCAGTATGAGTAAACTGCAGTGTTAAGAAGTAAAAACAGGGAATGCAGCCCCCTGGAGCCACTAGAGCAAAGTGGGGATAAGATTCTTGTCCTGTGTTCTGATTCCTTGCTGTTGGAAAAATTTTATACCTTGCTGGTGGAGGCTTGGGACAGGTTCTTTTGGGCTAGACTGACTTTGGTCCCTCAGTCACCCAGAGGGGTCACACCAGCATGGTGCTGGATTGAAGCCTAGCGCTGCAAGTTTCCCTTAGGCATTGTTTGGATTGGAGCCACTGAGTATGACCAGAGGAGAACGGTTTTAGTCTTAAACTAAAAGAGGAGAGATTTAGAATAGATATTGGGAAGGAATTTGTGGCTGTGAGGGTGCTGAGATCCTGGCACAGGTTTCCCAGAGAAGCTGTGGCTGCTCTGGATCCCTGGAAATATCCAAGGCCAGCTGGATGAGGCCTGGAGCAGCCTGGCACAGTGGATATCATTCCCATGGTGGTTGGCATTGGAACAAAACTATCTTTAATGACCCTTCTAAACCCAAACCCTTCTGTGATTCTGTGTGACATCTTCTGGAAATACAGCTGTAGGACAGCTCCACCAGGTTGTGCAGTCCAGGTGAGCTTTGCAGCTGCTGTGGAGTCCCTGCTGAGTCCCACTAGCAGCCTCTTGGAAAGCCAGAGGGGGTGTGACCACCCTGGTGACCTCAGAAGTCTTCACCAAGGCCTCAGGCTGATGGATGTGCTTATCTGCATGAGTTTTACTCATCTGAGGAGGGGCTGTGAGATGATACCCTTGGTTGTCATTGCTGGTTTTCTCATGCCTCCAGAGCTTTGCAAATCACTCACGGTATGAATGGTCGTCTGTGTATGAGAGGTGAGATCTACTCAGAAATTGTTTTTATTATGTGTTGGTGATAGTAGATAAATAATGTTCCCTCTGGCTTGTGCATGGGGAGATGGTTTTCTCCCGTGCCTTCAAATGAGGTGATTAATAACAACCATTAATCCCCATGAATGACAGCAGTATATTAGGAGCAAAACACATGTTAAAATAATTTGAGAGGCTGTTGTTGGGTCGTAGGCTAACTCATTCTTTTCATATATAATATTTTCATAAGGTGTAAATATTTCTAGGCTTGAGATGTTGGCTGGAGATCAAGTTTTGGGTATCAGCGTCACTGTCTGGACCAAAACTGAGCTGAACTTCCAGTATAAGTTAATTAAAGTAGATTTAGATTGGATATTAGGAAGAAATTTCATAATGTGTGGTGAGGCCCTGGCACAGGTTTCCCAGAGCAGCTGGCTGTCCCTGGATCCCTGGCAGTGTCCAAGGACAGGGCTTGGAGCAGCCTGGGATGGTGGAAGATGTTCCTGCCCATGGCAGGGGGTGGTGGGATGAGCTTTAAGGCTTATTCCAGTCTAAACCATTCTGGGATTCTGTGGATTCAAAAGTTGGATTTCAGAAAGCCTGGACTATTCATAAGCTTAAATTGAATTTGGCAACTGGATATGTTGAAAATCCCCAGGGGGAGCTAATTTATTTTTAATGTCCAGGCATTTCAAGTGAAATGTCAGAATGAAATGTGTCATTTTGGAAATGCCAAAACATTTTCTTTTTGACAGCTTCTCAATGAAGCTTTTCAACTTTCTGTTTGGGAATTACAGTTAACAGTTAGAAAAGGAAAGATTAAACAAGAGTTGGTAGTAGTGGACTAAGACATTTAGTTTTGATTCAAGCAGAATGTGGAGGGACGATGAGCTTTCCTTTCTGTGTCACTGAACCTCTTTCACTTCTGCCCAGATCTATTTCTCATTGACTCAAGACATTTTCCTCCTACTTTTTATACAAGTAGGACATGTCATTATATTAAAAAAAAAAAAAGAAAAAATTATTCACCTCTTCCAGCTCCTGGAACGCCCTGGATTGGAATTTTTGAAAACAACTGGTGGAAAACTCGTGCAGGAATATGTAAACCAGCCCATTATGTGTGGTGATCCTAAATTCAGAATTTCATGGCAGAGCTGTAGGGCAGCATCCCAGCCCTTACTGGCCATCCTGGGCTCCACAGTAAAACAGGTGAGGCTCTGATGAATCCACTGGCAGGAGTTACTGAGGCATCATTCCAGGGCTGGAGGAGATGATGAGACACTTGGGGAGCTGGCACCACAGCTTAGGGAGCATTGTCCTGACTGAGCCCACCAGGCACAGGGTAGTGGTGGATTCCCCATCCCTGGCAATGTCCAAGGCCAGGTTGGACAGGGTTTGGAGCAGCCTGGGACAATGGAAGGTGTTCCTGCCCATTGCATTTGGGTAGAACAGGATGGTCCTTCCAACCCAAATGGTTTCTATGATTCTGTTTCTTTGAGCTGCTGTGCTGCCCATTCTCTCTCAGCACCATCTTCCCACCCTCCTAAAAGCAAAGTCTGTGATGTTTTTTCAGGTCAATGCCCCTTTTTATTTTGGAGGGTAAGCTCAACAGACATCTCAGTGATGCAAGATGTTTTCCTTTGTAGGGCTGGTTACCACGCGTCTGGCAGTGGAGTGACATCATTCCCACGCTGGGGTCTGCAGTGAGCCATTGATCTTGATGTACCCTCTTTGCAGGCAGTAATGTGTGTTCTTTCCTTAGCATTTTGGGCAGGAGATGCATCATGCTGCCTGCTGGAGCCCGGGGAGGAGCATCATCAAAATGAAGGATGCCAGAGGCTTAATTGGTCTTTGAGGACCAGCCCCCAGCTCGTTTCTGTCTTCAGCTCCTTTCCACTGTAGTCGTTCCCCTGGGTCTGAAGAATTGGTATGAAAAAAAGAGTTTTCTATCGCAGTGAGTCTCAACTAATTTTATTCTGTGTTCTGGAGGAAACTGTGGAATATTCAATAGGCAGGAAACAGATAAAACTGGGGGAAAAAAATAAAAAATGAAATCACAGGGTTGTCCAGAAATTACTCTGAAAAAGCTGCTGATTTTTCAGACCGGAGCATGAGATCCTTTGCACCTTGCTCCCCTGTTTGAACCATCCCTCAGCACTCTGGGGGCTGCAATTCTCTGCTGTGCTGTCATTTGCTCCCATGAAGCAGAGAGCACCCCTCTCCTGCCAGGAGACTGGCAGGCTTTTTGCAAAGGCAACACCACCCAACAGAGGAGCTGAGGACACGGGAGTCAGGGCTGGACATGCTGACTTCCTTTATCCTAGTTAACAGGCTAAACTTCCAAATGCAGCCCAAAAGCAAATATGTAGTGGTGGGGGAGGCAGAGAGAGTTGGGATGCGTGGAGGGGTGAGTGATCCCTCTGGAATTGCCAGAGAATTCCCGTGCCCACTGGCGACTGGGAGCTGTCAGCGCTGCGGCGCACGAGATGGAGGTCGCAAACCTCTGGAGGAACATTCTGCACAGTGTGGATCCAGTAGCTGTCATCCACATCCGAGTTTGGGAAGAGCTGTGTGCAGGGGGATGGCAGCAGCCTCGTAGCTTTTGTTTCTTTAATTGCTAACAGCAAGGCACTGCTGTTCTCTGGAGGAGAGGGGAGATGCTCTGGTTTATATTTCTCTTCTCCTGTTACTCTTACCTGGCTTGCTTCAGTCTCTGCTGCTGAGCTCCGGAGGATTTTCATGCTGTTAAGATAGAATTAGCCAGCACCAAAGCAAGGGGTTTTTTGTTTTTTTTTAAACTTATTTAACTGTGAGACAGCAATAGGGAAATGTCACCAAACATTTGCTTGGTACTGCCGTCAGGTTGGTGTAGCAGGGCTTTCAGATGGTTGCCCATATGTGGAGAAAACACATTTTCTGTTACTCATACTGCAAGCAGCTGTGTCTGGAAAAGGCAACCTGCAGCTCTCTTTGCTACAGGGTGCAAGGAAAAATTCATTTTCTGTGGTAGTGGCAAACTTTGGATGGGGTCTAGAGGTATTTTGGTTAGCTGATTGTGTGAAACTATTCCTGCTCTGTGTGGTGGCTGTTGTTTTGTTTTAGCTGCTGTGGCCCTAATGCTAAAACAAAGCTGAATTGTCGCCCTTGGGCTATTTTGTTCAGGTCCCTCCTGCACTACAGTTTGCAGCTGATTGCTGGTGGAGACGTCTCCACTTTGCAAAGTGGGGAGATATCATAGACCCCTAGAATGATTTAGATTGAAAGGGATGCAAAAATCAACTTAAAGCCCATCTAATTCCACCCCCTGTCATGGGCAGAGACACCTTCCACTGTCCCAGGCTGATCCAAGCCCCATCCAGCCTGGCCTTGGGCACTGCCAGGGATGCAGGGGCAGCCACAGCTGCTCTGGGCACCCTGTGCCAGGGCCTGCCCACCCTCCCACCAGCAATTCCTTCCCAATATCCCATCCAGCCCTGCCCTCTGGCACTGGGAGCCATTGCCTGTGTCCTGTCCCTGCATGCCTTGTCCCCAGTCCCTGTGCAGCTCTCCTGGAGCCCCTTCAGGCCCTGGCAGGGGCTCTGAGCTCTCCCTGGAGCTTCTCTTGTGCAGCTGAGCACCCCCAGCTCTGCCAGCCTGGCTCCAGAGCAGAGGGGCTCCAGCCCTGCAGTATCTCTGTGGCCTCCTCTGGACTCATTCCAGCAGATGCATGTCTTTCCAGTACTAAGGATCCCAGAGCTGCATGTGGGACTCCAGGTGGGGTCGTACCAGAGCTGAGGGACAGAGTCCTCTCCCTAGACCTGCTGGCAATATCTCTTCAGATATCCTCTGGTGTCGTGGGTTGACCCTGGCTGGATTTCAGGCACCCATCAAAACAGCTCTCTCACTCCTCTCCATAGCTGAACTGGGGAGAGAAAATAAAATAAAGAATTCATGAGTTGAGATAAGAACCATGAGAGATCCCTAACCAAATACCATCATGGGCAAAACAGATTAAGCTCCCCAGCATGCGCTTCCCTCTCCATGGGCTTTCAGTGGGGTCACAGCCTCCTCTCAGGCTGGTGTGGGCTCCTCCAGGGGCTGCAGGTGCATCTCAGCATCCCTGTGGCTTCCACAGGCTGCAGGGGTATCTCAGCTCTTGCACCTAGAGCAGCTCCTGCCCTTCCTTCTCCACTGCCCTTGCTGTCTGCAGAGTTGTTCGTCTCACATCTTCTCACCCCACTCTTCTCTGGCCACAATTAAAACTGGGAAACAACTTTTTTCTCCTTAAGTCTGTTATCACAGAGGCATCACCTCCATCTTTCCTGATGGGCTTGGCCTTGGTCTCTGTCCTGGAGCTGGCTGGCCTTGGCTTCTGCTGGACATGGGGGAAGTTGCTGGCAGCTTCTCACAGAAGCCACCCCTGCAACTACCAAAACCTGGCCACACAAACCAGATAAATCTGGGTAAGAGCACTTTCCACCCACAGGCAGGTATGAAACCCTCATGGACACTGGGATCTCCCATCCATCAGCTTGTGCTCTGAGTCAATGTCTTCAGGTTGCTCAGGGCTTGCTCTTGCAACCTGTGCCATAGTTATCCTTCTCCAAACCCAGCAGGATCTGTGCCAAAGGAGCACATGCTTGTCTGGCTGAAAAAAAGCCCCAACCCACTCTTGAGCCTATTTAGGGTGCCTGTGATTTATTATTTTCTTTATACAGTGCAAATGGGGGGTGCCTGTATGGCAGTACAAAGCAGGAGGAGAAACGCTGCTAAGTGCTGATTACTTCTTCATGTGGGCACAGCAAGGGTTCACTCAGAGGTCTGGGGAGAATGGTGTTTTTGTGATTCTGTAAATGGCTGCACTCAAAGGTGGTAATTTGAATTTCTCTAGTCCCTAATATATATCTCTTATTTATATGTTTTATATATATTTTTATTTATTTATTAGCCTGGATAGTTCCAGTGGTGAGGTTTTGGCTCACCCACCCCCCCGCCCTTTGTTACCAGGATGCTTCTGTTATCTTTTGAGATGAAAGGTGCCCCAGAAATGTAAACCACCGATGAACTGTGCTCCTTTTAATGTAAAATAGTAATAATAAATACTGTCCTGCTGTTCCCCTCATCCCTTGTCGTCACAAAGCACTCCATAAATTGCACTCCAGCCTCCTGCATTCCAGCTGTTGTGCGTACCGAGACACAGCCGTGCGTGGGAATAAAAGAAATACTACCTTTGGGGTCACTGCTGATGTTACCCACAGGTAATGTGAGTGGTTTGTATTTCCCTTCACTCCCCCTTAATCCAGTCTCTGATCCATGTTGATCTGGAGGCTGAGTTCAGCCTGCAGCAGTCTATGCCTTTATCTCAGATGAGTCCTGGTACCAGCTGGCACAGTGGCTTTCCTGCATCTCTCTGGTCTTGGCAGAGTCAGTGACCTGGTCTCTGCTCACCAGGCAGTAGATGGAGGCTCAGTGGAATCCCAGGTGTTAACCTGTCCTAAAAATGGGACAGGGTTGTGTTTTTAAAGGCCTTGCTTTTCTGCCTTTTCCCATGGATTTAAAACTGCTGCCTGGCGTGATGCGATGCTCAGGTTTCCCTTTGGCAGGCAGTGTTCCTCTCCTCCTGGGCTTGGGTCTTTGCTCATGGAGGAGAGTCTCAGCCATCCCTAAATCATATTTTCATTCTGTCAACCACACCTCCTTCCCATCCAGCATCCACTCAGAGGGTGAGTGTTTTGGAAGGAGGGATGAGTGTGCCTGAGCTCTCAATGTCTCCATGGGGAGCTCCTGGCTGCTCAGAACATCCTCTAGCTCCCTGATTGTCCTTCCTTCCTCATCCTCATGCTTTTGGCCTGGGAGGGAACATCAGCCAGTAAGGTACTGCCCACGCACAATAGTTGAAATTCCCCAAGTGAAATACATTTTTAAATTTGGTTAGACATACAAAACTCTTTCCTAATTCTGAACCAAATTTATATTTTGGAATCATGAAATGGTTTGTGAAGGCTGCTTGTAATGGGCAGGGACATCTTCCATCAGACCAGGATGCTCAAAACCCCGTCCCACCAGGACTTGAGTGTTCCCAGGGATGGGACAGCCACCTTCTTTGCGGTCTTCTTTGTCCTCCAGAACTGGGAAGCAAAAGGTTTAGTTGATGCTCAACTGCAAACTGGCCTCCACACTCATTTGTGGGCCTCAGGCATATCTAAATTATCCAAATTCAGACTGTGCTCCCGTGATCTGGCTGCAGCCTGTGGGACGATAACCTCCATCACAAAGGTCCAATCCAGCAGCCTGGGTTATTTTAAAGCAGGTAAGTGGAAGAGCCCACTGAGATAAATGCTCAGGTAATCACACAGGTCCAAACTGTGAAACCACCTTATGTCATCAAAGCAATTTGAAAATCAATTTGATGTCTGGCAGGGAGGCAGACACGTCGGGTCCCTTCGGCATTCATTAGCATTCAGGTGGCAGCACTCTGCCAAAGCTGCTTTTTCTGGGAAAGCTGTTGAAAAAAAAAATTAAAGGGAGGGGAAAAATTAAAATTAGGCATTAACCATAATTTCCTCTCATTAAAGGTAACAACAGCCCCAGCACCAGTCTGGGCTGGGGCTGGTTTATGGGTTTTCAAGACAGGGAAACAGAGTGCACACCACAGAAGTCAAGTGCTGATCAAATAAGAAAGCAAATGAGGCTCCCCCCTCGTTTTTAACAAAGGCAGGAGCGGGGCCAGTGGCAGAGTGGTTTAACTGAGCAGTTAGAAAATTGGAGGTCAAAGCCTGACATGGCTATTGATGAATTGAGGATGTTGGAAGAAGAGTAGCAGACATCATGAGTGGGCTGTAGGGACTGAAACATGAAGCAAGATTAAAAGAAGTTAAGTACCTGGAGGTGGTGTGGCTGTGCAGCAGTGAGGTGAACCATAATTACAGTCACCACATGCTGCAGACTGGAGAGAGACCAAGGGAGAGAGGATCAGAGTGGAGTAAGGCAGAGGAAAGGGGGGAAGACTCAGGGTTTGGAGTCTCTTTGTTCCAGATGTGTTTTGGCAGGTTGTGTGGTGCAACACCTGCTGGTCACCTCTTTTTTGCCATCTCCTCCTGAGTTTATTCTAGTTCATGCCCTGATGTTTCCCATACAGCCTCAGGTCATTAATGAAGGGCTGGATTGTACTCTGCTGGCTGAGGATGAGACTCAGCAACCTCCTGTAAAGCATCCTCATGGACGTGGGGTTCAATGATTGAAGGAGCAAATCCTTTGAAGCTCTGGCCTGGTTATTCATACCATGTGGGGCATACTGGGCAGAGTGCTGGGATGGAGCTGGCTTAGGGCTGGGAGCAGCTCTCAGAAGACTGTTCCTGCCTGGTGTTGTCAGGTGTCAGGTTCCCATTGCAGCTTTTCTTGCAGTGGTGTCACTTAGTTGCTCTCGCTTGATGAGGTCGCTTGTTTTCATGAAGACTTTATGAGGCTTCATATTTTCCTATCATCATGTTTCCCTTTGAAACTGCAGTGGAGATGATGCCCTGGGCAGGTGATGTACTGAAAATTGTAGGTGCAGAGACTTGCATGCATTTTTTTTATTAAGCTTTCTGGTTTACAAAGGTAGGCTCTAAGTGAATCCCTAACGACTGTGACTGCAAAATTATCTCCATGAATCCAAGTGTAGCAGCACCTTCCTGAGTCTGCAGGTAGCCTGAGACAGTAAAATAATGGGTGAGCACTTCTGCCTCTTACCAGATGCTTCAGGGAGCTCAGCTTGGTGACTTTGCCATGATTGGTCTCGACTAACTTTTCCCCTGATGATAATTTTGGTGTCTGAAGTGACAAAGAGAATGGGACTAAGGGATGGCATGGGGTTGTAACTAGGTGACTTTTAAGGTTCCATCCAACCCAGACAGTTCTCTGATTCTATGGTTCTAAATCTCCCAACGCCTGCTAGCACCATACTTTTCCATTTTTGCACTGATTGCATGATTAATTGACTGAGACCATGTTTGCATGTGAAATTTTTCATCTGGGCTTCTCAAGGAAACAAATCTGAGACCTGGCTCTTTTTGTGTCTCATGAGCCATGAAGTGGGAGAGGGTCAGATTTGATAGAGGACTAGGGATAATTTGAAGTGCCTTAATTTCTTTAGAATAAATATCTTTCCAGAGGTCCTAATGACCCGAGTGAGGAGACATCTGCAGTGATATGAGACACACCAGTGATGGTAGAGCCATGCCATGTGGTTGCCACCCAACTGCAGATGGGTGGATGCTTTTAAACAAATTAATCCTGAGGGTGCCTGCAATCTCTGTGCAGCCAGACACTCCTGGGATAAATCCTGGACCTAATTCTGAGCTGTCTGGCATCTCATGTAGTCATCCAGCTTCCTCAGAGCAGGGACAGGGAGCAGCCTCACTGGTTTGACTGCGAGGCACTGAGGGACTGGACCTTTTGCATGTGTCTGAGCCAGGCAGACGTGAGTCTAGAATCAAATTAAAAAATACAGCAACTTGTGAGTTCGTTAGACATGACTAAGGGCTGCTTGGGTTAATGGAAAAGTTGAGCAGAACTTAATTGTTCCTGCATAAAAGAGCTCATGGAGGAGCTGTGGAGGCGATGGGAGGGGATGAGTGTGTAAGGTGTCACTTGGGTGCTGGTAGGGTGGGAGGGAGTAGATAAGCCAGCATCACTTTAGGAAAAATTAAAACTAAGACTCAGAAGCTTTTATTGTGAGGGCTGTTGGTGCCAGAGCAGCTGCAGCAGGGAGCTGGCCTGGGATGCTGTGGTTCAAATTTTTTTTTTTTAACACATTTGCTTTATACAGGGGGATTTTTTGCCAAATGAGATACCGTGTGCTGGTGACAATCTTGCTGTGTGCCATGTGGCACAGAGCCCCTGTGTAAGCGCTGATGGCTGGGAGGTTGTCTGTGTGCCTTCAGATCCATGTCAGCTGAGTGCTGCTGGACACATGGACTGAGCCACAGGTCCCCAGGACTGCCCATGGAAGCTGGGCAGTGACACAGAGAGGGCCAAAAGCTTCCTCCCTACAGCAGTTTTCCATTTTGTTTTCTCCAGCCATCCTAGAATCCTACAATAGTTTATGTTGGAAGGGATCTTAAGGATCACCTAGTCCCATGCCCCTGCCATGTAGGGACACCTTCCACTAGATCAGGTTGCAGTGACAGAGCCCAAGGGTGGGAGGTGAGGAGTGGGCAGCCTTCAAATCTCTCAACAAAGCCTCCTCCCTCCTCCCCACAGCCACTCCATCAAATGAAAAGATGTGTTTGTGCCTCCCACATTTCTCTGCCTTAAAACACTGTCTCCATGACCAGCCTCACCTCTTTGCTTGTGCATCACTTGCTGACTTGTTTTGCAGCTATCTGGGAAGGTGGGAGAGGAGGCAAAGAAGAGAGATTCTCTTTTGTGTTTGGATGGGAAAAGCATCACAGTTGTTGAAGTGAGTGTTCAGATCCCTGCTGTTGCCCCAAGGGGAGACAGGGACACCTGGCTGAGCGTGGGGAGCCCCAGCCAGCATCCACATCTCTCCATCACAACTGTGAGGACTCAAGAAGAGTAAGTAAGTGTTAGTAAGTGCTCAGTAAGTCTTACATCAGCACAGAAAAACATGCTTGATGCAGAAACATCATGAGGTGAAATAAAATTTTTATGCGTCTTTTCTTTTTCTTTCTCCCTCTTTTACGCCTTGGTAGCACACACTGAAGTTGTCTGGGTGGATCTGATCTCAGTGCTTGGGTCATTTTATGACTGTTCTTGCTGTTTTCATGGGAGTGAAGTGATTTATGTGCATCTTTGCAGATCTGGGCCTTTAGCTAGTATCGAAGTGCACACCCACGCATGCCACTATGGCAACATCTAATAACCCCAGTGTAGAAAAATATTTCCTTTTCATTGTAGCAGTTAAGCTGGAATTTCTGAGAGGACTGATGGCATGAAGTGCCGAACTCCCACCCAGGTAAATAAGAGTTGAGCATGTTATTCTTTCCAATTCCCTTTTTGACGAACTCCTTGGAGCGTGTCTCTGCTGATGGTAGATTGTGTGGGGAGAGGAGGCAGCTGGAGCCTGGGTGGCTTCCTCACAGCCATTCTTGCTGGTACTTTGGAGCATTTAGACATCACCCCAGAGCTCATGTGCTGGGAAAAGCCATCTTGCTAGTGCTGTGCAGAGCAAGGTGGTGCTGGATGAGGAAGATGCTGAGATCTGTCCCCAGCTTTCCTTGATAACTGACTTGCCCCAGGGTGACTGCAGAACTTGAACTCTATTTTGGCAGTTCTGGCTCCTAACCCTGCTGCCTTCAAGGGCTATGCTTTCCCTAGAAGAGGTTTGCACTGTGGTAATGATGGTCCTAGCTGGGCTTCTGGTCCTCAGCAATCAGGTACCAAATGCTCAGTGTGCTTCAATGGTGCTGATTTGGTACCAGGACTTAAAACCTAGCAGAAGCTTTTGGCCCCAGAATGTTGCCTCTCCCTGGGTCATGCTGTAGGATGTTACGTGTGGATACTCGGGGGAGATCCCTGAAGGTGTTTTGAAGCCAAGGGGAGAGAGGGGAGGAATTAAACCAAAGTAAGAGAATGTTTGTCCCCCCTAGCCAGCAGAGCAGGATTAATGAAACTCTGCAGAGGGCAGAGGGAGGGCAGGGACACAGTCAGCAAAAATGGATCTGAATGGCTGTAACATAAATATGGAGGGGGTGTAGGAAGCTGGAGACACTGCCCTGCAGAATTAGCTCATCATAGACTATGTTTGAAGCCCCTGCTGGCCTCAAAGGCCCTCATTCAGTACTCACTTTGTTTCAACAATTAGAAAGACGAAAGAGCATCTGTCATGCAAATTGTGTGGTAGGACAGATGCCCAGTGGAGGTCCTGCAGTGGCAACCAGTGGTTCACAACAAACAAATAAAAAATGTCCCTTTCAGTCAAGAGATCTGCCGTTGGGTTGTCTCCAAATGCCTGTACATTGACAGAGTGAGGTTTTTTCCTCAGGGTGTCCCTTCAGAGCTGAGCTCTGCAGCAAGAGAAGCTGCTCTGCACTGTGCATCATGAGTTAATTACCAATTTCTAATCACATCTGGTGTGGCTGTCTAACAGGCCATGTCCTGTCTGTCACTGGTGAAAAAGCTGAACCTGCTCATTGTTCTGGGTTTTCCAGAGTAGCTGTGGCTGCCCCATCCTGGAAGCATCCAAGGCCAGTTTGGATGGGGCTTGGAGCAGCCTGAGACAGTGGAAGGTGTTCCTGCCCATGGCAGGAGTTTGGACTGGATCATCCTTAATGTTCCTCCCAACCCAAACCATTCCATGATCTTCTGTTAAGGAACTGCAAAAATTCCTGGAGTGCATTGGAGGAGAGTCATGGAACAGTTTGGGTTGGAGGGACTCTTCAAGACCATGCAGTTTCAATCCTCCTGTCATGGGCAGGGACATCTTCAACAACATCAGGTTGCTCAAATGCCCATCCAGCCTGGCTTTGAGTGTTTCCAGGGTGGGATGTGAGCCCTTTCTCGGCAGCTTGTTCCTGGGTATAGGTTGGGCAGCAGAATTCCAAAGGCTGATCTGGTGCCCTTAAGTCTATGATGATGCTCCTTCGTTGCCACTGGATAAATGTCAGCTCCTGTTACAGAGTGCAGGGAAAGAAAAGATCCCAGATGACCTCTCAGTTTGAAATTTCAGATGGACAGAATAAATGGCTTTTCACTCCTGCCTACTCATCTTATGTAGAGATTGATGTGTTTGAGGGAAAAGCCACAACAGCATCTTGCCTTTATTCAGGGCACCTCCCTGTCCCTTGGTGAGAGGGGTGGGAAGGATGGCAGTTCCTGCTCACAGAGTGCCTGAGGAGAAATATTTTCCAAATTTTCTTAAAATGCATGATAAAAACAGACACTGGGGTCAATACCTGCGGAAGCATCAGTGACAGGGAGCACTGCTGGAAGTGGAGGCAGGATTTCATGGGAGAGCATGGGCTTGGTGGGTACTTTCATATTTTAATCCAAGGCAGGGTAGACCCAGTGGTGGCTCTCATTTGGATCCTCATGGAAGGGATTGTGAGTTGTCTTCTCAGAGGTTAGGGCTGCTGGGGGAACAACCCTTCTGATAGAATAAAGAGAAAATGAGCAGATGACTCTCCAAACAACTCCTGTAGGCGCTTGCTTGGAAAGCAAAGGATTGATTTCTCCTCTTGAGGGCTTTCATATGCTCCTCTGTGTTTAGCTTTGCTGGACAAGTTTAAAGGAAAATGCTGAGAAAGATGAAATTTCCTATTCAGTCCTCTCAGCTCATTCCCTGGAGCTGGAGGAAGGCTCCCTGCAAGGTCAGTGGCAGCTCCTGCAGTAGCGTGATGGACTCATTTCCCGTTCCCCCCACCACCTCCAGGTCTCCAGGCCCTGCTGTCACGGTACAGCTGTGCGAGTGGCAAAGTGCAGATGCTCCTGGGTTGTTTTTTTTTTAACGAGCTGGCCCAGCCTTGTGCAGTCCCCCAGCTCTGGCAGAGGAAAGCTGCAGCTCCATGCACACACGGCATCTGCCGGAGCGCCCGGGGGGCTGGCAGGGCATGAAAGGGAGCTGCGAGGCCAAGCTGGGTGGATGCAACCTCGGGAGGGGTTTGGGAGCATGTTCCTGCCTTTTTCTTTCCCCTTATTCCTCTGTGTTTGTGTTGGATGTGCCGGCAAATTGTGCCCTCTGCAGATGGGCTTTGACCTTGGCTGCCACCCAGCTCTGCTGGGGCAGGTAGGGATGGGAATGGATTCAGAGCCTTTGAGACTGCTCAGCCCATGGAGCATTTTCTAAATATGAGTTCTGATTTAAGCCTGGTAACTACCTTTTTCCACTGTAAGAAAAAAAAAAAAAAAAAAAAAAAAAAAAAGGAGTAAAATTGGTAATTTATTTTCCCAGGGTAGTGGGAAACTGCACTTACTTGAGCTTGAGGTAACTTCAGCTGAGCTGTTGAAATCTCTGATCCATCCCAAGGCTCCTGAGTTCAGAAAATAAAAATGAAACAGTGATAACAATCCCAGTGTGCCCCATAAAAGACAGAATGGGGCAAATAGCCGGAGTTTGGGGAGTTTTTAATCTTGTACATGGATGTGCTTGATGGAAAATAAATGCACTACAACTTTAAGGCTTTGCCTGCAGCTAAATATAAGGGTGTGCTGGCTCCACCCTGCTGCTCTGTTAGGGATACAGGCATTTATTTTTCTGGGGTGGGTTTTTGCTTTATTTTTTTCCCTTTTTTTTTTTTTTTTTTTTTTTTTGAGTGATTCTCCACCATGAAATAACCAACAGTTTAAGAGAGTGGTCCTGGAGTGTGCAGGAGAGGTACCTCCTAACATTCTCCCCGTGGAAAGTTAAAGGATTGGGACTTGACCAAATTTCAACTTTCATGTAAGTGCTGCGCGCTGTTGTCTGATGGGGAGATGAGGATGGCAGGGACGAAGCCTTAAGGCAGCAAGTCTGTTTTAACCTGACTTTCCCAAGCCCCCAGCCTGCTTAGTGTTAAGCCAACAGCCAGGCTAGCCTAGAGAAGCTGAGCTTTGTGGCTTGGGGATGGTCAGCCCTGAGGGGATGATTATTTTTTCCCCATTTTTTTTTTTTAATTTTCTTTGAAAACTCTGTTGGTTGTTAAAACTCAGAGAGGTGGTGGCAGGGTGTGTTTTCAGCCAGCATTTGCTCAGTCTAAACTTATTTTTCTCCGACTTTCTGTTTTTGAAAGAGAAGCCAGTTTCATCTCCATTTTCTATAATCATCTGCTTATTTTATTAGCTTTTTCCAAAAGGCTGTATTTCCCCCGATGCCTGGCCACCTGTTTTCTATGAGCTGCTGAAGGTCTGAGCTCTTGCTCCGCGTGTACAGAGCAGATTTCTTTCAACAAGCCAAAAGAAACGGCACAGCTATAGACTAAAAAGGGCAAAAAAACCCACATGCTGTGCTATTTTGGTAGTAGCAAATTATGCGTCCTACAAATTACCATTGGTTATGAACATTGTCCGTCTGTCTGGATGACAATGTCCTGCTTTCAGACCGCTGCTAATACGTTTAGAATTAGGATAATACTCATTGAACTCCAAAGCAGCTCCTCTTTTCTCTGCCCTGATTTATTCCTACCAGCAAATGTCACATGCAAGTGGAAGTTTTATGGCTGGATAATTCACAGCCTGTTGGGCATCTTATTAGGAAGGGCTCAGACTTTAGAAAAAAAAGTGACTCGAGGTTGTTCTTTTAGTGTTGGGAAAGTATCAGTTCTCTAGGTTTTCTTACTTGCTGACTTTCTCTTTTAATTACTTTTCTTCTCTTAACCTCACCTTTTTTTTTTTTTTTGTTTACCTTTTGTTCTCCCTTTCTCTTTTCCTCTTTGCTTTCTCACCCCCCTTTTCTTTCCCTCCTTTTTCTTCTCCCCCTTTCCATTCCCCCCTTTTCCTTCCCCTCTTTTCTTGTCTCCCCTTTTCTTCCACCTGTTTCATTTTCCCTTTCTTTCTTTCTTTCTTTCTTTCTTTCTTTCTTTCTTTCTTTCTTTCTTTCTTTCTTTCTTTCTTTCTTTCTTTCTTTCTTTCTTTCTTTCTTTCTTTCTTTCCCTCCTTCCCTCCTTCCTTCCTTCCTTCCTTCCTTCCTTCCTTCCTTCCTTCCTTCCTTCCTTCCTTCCTTCCTTCCTTCCTTCCCTCCTTCCCTCCTTCCTTCCCCTTTCCTTTCTCTCTTTCCTTCTCACTCTCTTTCTTTCTCTCTCTTTCGCCCTCTTCCCTGTTCTTTCAATTTTCCCTTCATTTTGCTTCCTATTTTATTTTTATTTCCTTCTCTCTTATTTTCTCTTTTCTTTCCCTTTCATTCTTTCCAGTGAAGCACAAGTTGAACTGAGGGCTTGCTTGCCTTTCCATCTGAGCTTCATGAAGTACAGCTCCAAATTCACAGTGAGGACTGTGGTACTGTAAACACTGCAAGAAATAGATGAGGATTGTAAATAAGGATTTCCCCACTACGGTACCACAAGCATACTCACCATTTGATATGCTGTGCAGAGGTGCTTCATTCCCACATCTTGACCTGTGGCTGGTCTTTTTAGGCATAGAGTGAATTCCCTAAGCAGATGTTTCCAGATGTGATGTTGCATGGGGGTTTGTGGGCAGGGGTGGGAGCAGGGTGAAGCCTCTGGTGCTCCAGCTCAGTGATGAGGTGTCTGTGTGTGCTGGGTGAATCCCAGCACAGGAAACCCAGCAAGCAGCTTTGTCCTCTCCTACAAGTCCTCTCTGGACCAGAGTGTCCCCTGCAGCAACGCCAAGGGCAGGTTATGCCCTTTACAGCTGCGAGGCTTGAGAACAGATGGTGTCTTGTGCCACTTTCACACCACCCTTGGCTTCCTTTCTGATTTTCCTGAGTCACCTTTTTCACAAAAGGGGTTGAAAGGAGGAGACTGGCACGTCCATGGGGGCAGGTAGCTTTTTCCCTCCCGTGCTGGCTGGCACAGTGCTCTTGGAGAGTGTCTGACTGGTGTTTCTGCAGCATCTCTCTGCCGTGACGCGTCTGTGCTTCTTCTCTCCGGGGTTTTCCGTGCTGGTTATCTGTGCCAAGCAGGAGACAGGAGGTGAGCAGCTTTACTGACTGTCTGGGGGGAAAGCAGTGCTGTGGCCTCGTTTTGTGTCGGGTGGGTTCAGGCATTGCTCCATAATGAATTAAAAGACTGCTTCCTTCCTTCGCTTCCTCCCCCTTCTTTTTTCTGTTCTCCTCATCCTGTGCTTTCTCTCCTTTGGTGCTTCTTTTCCTCTCCTTTTTTTTCCTTCTCATCTGCCTTCTGCCTGCCTTCTCCACCCTTTCCTTCTTTCCCCTCCTTTCTTCCCCTCTTTCCTTACCCTCCTTCTTCTCCTTCTCCTGTCTTTCTTTCCTTCCTTCCTTTTCCACCTCTGTCACAACCATTTCCCCATGTTGGTGCTGCTGCAGGATCCAGGTGCTGCACAAATCCAGAGCAGCATTCCCAGCTCTGACTGCCATACCCACGACCCTTATCCCATGCCAGAGCTCTCTCCCTTGCACTGCAGAGCCAGATTTTGCAGAAGGGAGAGCGTCCCAGCAGAGAGCTGGTGGTGTGGGACCCCAGGAGCACTTTTGAAGGCTCCTCCCTTCAGGTCCCAGGGGTGTTTGTTGCCAGGATCAGTCCCACTGTCACCCTTCACTTGCTGCTGAGGTGTCTCAGGGTGGCCAAACAGGGCAGCAGCCTTGTTTACACCCATGGGTACAAGAGAGGTGTGAAACCCCATCATTGTGAAGGTGCTTTCAGAGGGCTCCGTGCATGGGGGACCATTTTCAGCAGGCTTTTATCCACTGCAGGGTGTGTGCAGGGCTGCATCCTCAGATGGTCAGGAGCTGCTTTGGGTGGTGTTTCATTTCATAAAACCCATGTGCTGTGCCTGGAAAGACAGATTGCTGCCACGGCATAAACAAATCTATTGAGCCCAGGCAGCCAGCAAATTCACCATGTGCAATGTGTGTCTCTCCACCCCTCTTGTGCTTTGCTGTCCAGGCTGAGAATGGCTTGAAGGAAAGTCCTATGGAGAGTGGCTGAAGGAGCTGGGGGTGCTCAGCCTGGAGAAAAAGAGGCTCAGGGGGGCCCTTTGCACAACAGCCAGGGGGATTTGACTCTGCTCCAGGGAACAGGGACAGGAGGAGAGGACATAGGCTACACCAGGGGATGTTCAGGTTGGACATGAGGAATTCTTTCACACAAGGGATGGTTAAAAAAATTGAAAAGGGACTGTCCTGGGAGGTGTTGGAGTCCCCATCCCTGGAGGTGCCTGGACATGGCGCTCAGTGCTCTGGGCTGGTAACAATGTGGGGATCAGGCACAGCTTGGACTCGATGATCTTGGAGCTCTTTTTCAACTGAGATGATTCTGCTGTCCTCTCAAGAGGGAGAGAGGTGATGTGTACAGATGGCTGTTACTCAAAGTGAGCCCCACATGTGTCCCACAGAGCCAGAACTGGCATGAGAGGGCAGTAAAGCTTTGTCAGAGCCTTCATCATTCTGCCTCAACCCCCTGGAGCAGGAGTGAGTCTCCTGTCCTCCAGGTGCCTTTGGAGGAGCTGTGTAACAAATGTGGGTGTGTAAATCCATTCTTACAGGTCCCTGAACTTGTAGCAGTGGATAGGAATTAAAGGCTGTTCTTGTTGAGGGATGGATGAGCTGTTTTTAAACACCTCTTCCATCTCCTGATGAGAAGGGTTCAGTGGCCACTGGCAAACTGAGCAAAAGCTCTGCAGAGCACCTAAGAAGGGCTGTGCCTGTGCATGTATGGGCTGCAAAGGGGGAATGCACACCCACTGGGGGGTTAGCAGTGCTCAGAAATGGAGGTTCTCCTTTGAAAGCCTGCTGAGCACCATTTCTCGGGAGTTGCCTAATTTAAATCATCTTTGCTCTGTTTTGTCCTATCCATTATTTTCAGCTGTCAACATTAAGTGCCACAAAGACCCTGTAATAGGCTTCTTTCTGCTTCCCTCTAATAATCCCAGAAACAGTCACTGGCCCCTTTGTCTGAGGCTCTGTGATGGCTCTCAGTGTTCAATTTGCTGGAGAGGAACCACTTTGTGGAACAGTAGACAATCAGTGAGGCAGTGGCTCAAGTGCTGCCATCCTCCCTTTGAAGAGGCTGGAGAGGAGCGAGATGGAATTGTGTTTTGCCCATCATGGTTAACGACTTCCAAGAAAAGCTGACAGCTCAACAAAAGTGATCCTGGCTTACCAAAATAGATGCATTTAATTTGCCCCAGAATTTGTTGGGGTTTAGAGTGATCCCTGGAGCTGAAGGAGAGCAGTGAGATCTGGTGTTCAGGTCTGGGTTAGGACTTGGAGTCTGTGTCCAGCAGGAGGGTCCAAGCCTTATGTGTCAGAGCCAGGATGAAATCCAGCAGAGGTAAGTATTGCCAGATTTTCTTGGCTTTTTTTAAGTATTGGTAGGATCCCGTGAAGGCTTTTTACACGTGAAAAGGTGAAACAGCAGGGTCCTGGTAATGCTGTGGATCTATCTTTGGCAGTCCTGAACTACACCAATATTTCTTTTATGTCCTCAGGGATGCCTGCTTTGGGCTGGGGTGACCCAGAAGGCTTCTTGAGAGCTCTTCCACTACCTGGATGCTACAGTCTTTATGTCTTCCTTGGGGCTGTATAAAGCATCCCATGCCTAACTCAGCATAGATTGTGGAAACTTTTCCCTGGTTTCTTACTCCTCATCTTTTACTGAAGTGGAGGAACAGCAGGTGCCTCTGTTGCATGAAATATCTCAAAATATCCAGCATTCCATGTGGTTCCATACTGATTTTTTTTCCCCATAATGATTTTGTTCTGGGCTTTCCTTACTGGTGCTGCTGCCCTTAGCCTTGCCCATCTCCTGCCCCTTTTGCCATCAGTTCTTGTTCCAGGTCTCCCATCTTAGTCAGATACCAGTCTGCTTCAGAAATTCCCCTGGTCAAGGGGTCAGCTCAAGGCAGCTAAAAGTACCCTGAATACAGCTAAAAGTAGCCTAACAGTGCTGCCCTGGGAATTAGAAGACTGTTTGTCTTTATTGGTCAAGAATGGCTCTGTGACAGCCTTCTTCTAGAGATTTTAGGGAGAGTGAAGGTGAAGAGATGGAGCTTAATGTGGTTTTGAGAGCTCCTCCATGCACTGCCTGTGATTCCTCTCTTGTTCAGCCCTCTAGTCCTGCATGTGAAAGGTACCAAGACAGAGGGAGTCAGGGATGGCTCAGAAAAGCAGATGAGGAAGGCTAATAATTCAGCTTTTCTGTAAGTGCATAAACAAATAAACTATTACAGTGGGAACATAAATAATGAGGAGAAAAATAACTTTCCAAGTAAGTGTTGTAAGGAGAAGTAAGTTTGATTTATAAATTTGAGATGTGCATGGAGAAGCAGAGGATGGTTGCTTCTGTGTCTGTTTATCCTGAAACTTAATTCTTACAGGGACCATTGTCAGGGTTTTTTTTGTTTGTTTTTTTTTTTTTTTTTATTGGTTTCATGTTGACTGGTGCTACATTTAATCTGCCACCACTCTGCTCAGTCTCTTTGCCTGCTGCTTGGTTTTCTTGAGTCCTGCTGGAGTGTCTGATGGGTTTTTGTGGCCTCAAAGCCTTATTCCACTCTGTGCTAAGACAGCAGCTTTAGGAATGAAAAACGAGTTTCAAAATGCTATTAAAGAAAAGCTGTTGGTGTAACGTGATTTTTGCTCAGTCCCATATGGCTTGGGGGGGTCCTAGACTCATTAAAAAACCCACTTAAAATGTGCTCTGCCTCACAAATGTCCCACAAATACCCCCTTGGTGTCAGCCATGGCCCACAGCTACACCTGGGTGCTTTCCATGAAGTCCCAGGTCTGCAGTTGGGTGGAAAGCTAAAAACCTAAGGAAAACTGTCCTGACAAAATCCAGGCTTGTTTAAGCCCATTTGGTTGAGGAAAGAAAGGTTGCAAACTGGACCTCTGAGCAATCCCAAAGGAAAAGACAAACAATGTGTTAGAAGAAAGGGAAAAAAAAAAAAAAAAAAGAAAGAAAGAGCTGGAAGTGTTGAAGGCAGTCTCATGGGTTTGGGATGGCGTGAGCACTCAGCTCTGGCCAGGGCTGGCAGTGAAGCAGAAGCTGTGGTTGAGGAGAGAACTTGCCCTTGGGCTCCTCCTCGGAGTCAAGGAAGGTGGATTGTTTTCCGGCGATGAAATTTCCTATTGAAAAATTGAATGCTTCCTTCTCTCCCTTGTGAATGGGACGCCCGGGAAGCGAAGCACGCTGGTTCCAATTACCAGCACAGCCAGCTCAGGTGCTGCAGTCAGTCAGGAATTTATACCTTTTCTTACGTTCTAGAAAAGATAAAAACTTCTTTTTTTTTTTTAAGTTTTTTTGTTCTTTTTTTTTTTCCTTTTTCAATCTGTGTAATGAATTCAAAGCAGGAGCCCAGCCAGACTGCTTTTGATTTGTCCCCATATTAATGTTTTATGTCTGAATATGTGCCTGATCACTCAAATTAGTCAAACTCACTACTGCAGTTGAGCCCAAAAAAATGGTCCCAAGCAATGCAGGCTCATTGATAGGGCTGGAGCACCTCTCCCGTGCAGACAGTCTGGGAGAGCTGGGATTGTTCAGCATGGAGAAGGCTCTGGAGAGACCTTGCTGTGGCCTTTCAGTACTCAGAGGAGGCTTGTAAAGACAACGAAGGACAGAGCTTTTAGTAGGGCCTGTTGTGATAGAACAAAGGGTGATGGCTTTGAACTGAAGGAGGAGAGATTCAGACTTAATTTAAAGGAAAAATTTTTTACTGCAAGGATGGTGAGGCTTTGGCACAGGGTGTCCAGAGAAGCAGTGGGTGCTCCATCCCTGGAAGTGTCCAGGGTTAGGCTGGACAAAGTTGTGAGCAAGGTGGGACAGTGGAAGTGTCTGGAATCCCTTCTCCAGACCTTTCCCTGCCTGTGTGGGCAGGGTGGATGGCCCAAATTACAGGCAGTGCTGGCTGGAACTGGTGTGAGCTGTGGCTGCAGCTGGGCCTGAAGGCTCCAGCTTTGCATGATGCCTTCTGCAGAGACCTGGCAGGGCACAAAGCCCTTGTTAAGCCAGCCAGTTTGACTACAAAGTGCTCACCTCTTCCAGAGCACAATTGACTGTAGTGGTGCTGCTCCAGGACCAGGCTACTGCACCCCCAGGTTCCTGTTGATATTTAAAATAAGAGCATACATCTCTGTTGTTGTTTCCATCTGGGGTTGCCTGCAGCTCTTCAGGCAGGATCTCCACTTTCCTACAGGGCTGGTTACACAAAGCCTCAGCAGAGGCAAAACTTGCCCTGCAGTGTGGGACAAGGGGCAGCAGGCAGATCATGGAATCACAGAACCATTTACAATGGAAAAGGTGACTCTAAGATCCTCTAGCCCAGCCATTCCCCCAGCACTGCCAAGGCCACCACTGACCCATGTCTCAACACAGCTTTTAAATCCCTCCACGGATGGGGACTGCCATGGATAGGGCAGTGTCAGGGCTGGAAAACACTTTTAATTAAGAAATTTTCCCCAGTACCCCATCTAAACCTGCCCTGGTTCAATTTCCCTCTCATCCTGTCCCGTGTTCTCTGGGACCTTCCCCTAGCATCCCCCTCCTGCCAGGGAGCTGTGGGGAGGGAGAATGCCTGTCTCCTCTCAGACTTCTTTTCTCCAGAAGTAACTAGCTGGAGGAGAATGAAAAAATACACAAAGCAGCTTACAGTGTATGGAAATGTTGCATATAGATGTGTGTGATTGCAGAGGAGTCCCGTTGTGCAGTTGTGTTACTGGGAGTACTCGGTCATTAGGAGTGAGCTGGAGTGGGAACACCTGGAGGGCCAGAGTTAAGGGTGATTATGCAGCCCAGCCCTGGCTTTTCTTCACTTTGGAGAGCTGCACAGCATAAATTTCATTATAGGTTTATATACAGCTAATTGGCATGTAGTTTGATATGCAAATAAAACCGTATGAATATCAAGAGAAAGACTTAAAGCTGTGCTTTCCACTGTCATGCTACAATCCTTGCTTTTCTGGTCAGTCTAATCTGCTCGATTGCTCCTTTCATCATCTTGTGTTTTGAAGGCATGATATCTCTTTCAAAGAACATCTGTCAGACGTATATTAATTAGTTAATTTTTCTGCATGGAATGTAAACATGAGGGTGGAGAACCCAAAGCCCTGAGGATCCAATGAGGTGTGTGGCCAAGTAATTATTTTGGGGTAATGCAGAGATGTGGCCTGTGCTCAGTCTATAAAGGCAAGAAGCAGGTTTCCTACCAGAGACAGTCAGTTTATGCTAAAGACTGAAGAGAAATTTTCTTGATGTGTGCACTAGAGTCTGTGTCATAGACACACAATAGAGATGGCATTTCCAAACTGAGCTTTCTAAGCCAAAGATGCTACTGGCAGTGGTGCTGAAGTAGGTTTAAATTCAGTTTTTAATTAAGAATATTAAATTTAAGTACTTCAAGAATGAATGAAAGCATGGAGAGAGTCAGTATTTTTATGTTGAAGGAAAATTGAAGCAAATTTGTTAGCTGGTAGCACCAAGTTTCACTCCTGACTTGGGGCTACCTAGATGCTTCTCATGCTTCTCAGAGAACCAGATTTACTGGGATTTTTGTGTTGTCATCTTAGGTGAATGTCTTTTTCTGTCACTGTGAGTCTTGAATCAGATATATTTTGTGCAATAACAAGAAATAGGTTTTTGTGAGGGGACTGTGATGTGGTGTACATGCACAGCAGCTGGGCTGGGGAAGAGCTTGGTATGCAGTTTTGGGGCCAAATCCAGTGCTGGCAGGTGTGCAGTGCTGAGGGGTGAACTGAAGCAGGGCCATGCACATGTAGGTGCAGTACAGGAACCCTCAGAGGGTTCCCCAATCCTGGAGCACATTCCTGTCACTGGAGCATGTCTTGCCATTGGGGACGTTCAGAAATCCTGCTCAGGAGTCACAGTCCTGTCAACTCCCTGCTTGTCCCCTCTGGTTCTCTGGGCTGAGGTGTCCCCAGGCTCACTGGTGGTCACTTAGCTGGGCTCCCATTTCTAACCCTGTATGGGACAGCTGCTCCTCTAGCCTTGGCAAAGACTCTTCCCTTTGTCACAAACAAAATGCAGTGTCCATTCAGCAGAATGAGTTTTGGATTTCTACAAGTTGTGCCCAAGCCTGTTTAACTTCCCACCATCTGTCTTTACCACTTCTGCCTGTCCTTATGTGTGTTTTCTATTTTTTATTTTTTTTAATTTTCTTCCTGGCTTCCAGTCCTCTTAGTAATGTGTTCAGCATGGACTATTAATATATCCCAACAGGAGCAGCCCTACTTGTGTTTTCCTTTTGGAGTAAGGATTAGGGAATATCCCTTAGCCCTTCTTTTTCTTCCCCCAACTTTTCTGGGGTTTTTTTTGTTGGGTTTTTTTTTGTTTGGTTTTTTTTTTTTTTTTCTTTTTTCCATCCTACTCCTTTAGAGCTGAACTCCACTGATTCATGAGTTTTTGCAGGGGCAGAGGATCCTAAAGGCTGCAAACTGGTCTGGTCTCTAGGTGCTGTATTTTTTCCCAGGTCCCTTGGGGTGGGAGGAGGCCTGGAAGTGGACCTTTTATTTATTTTCTTAATTTTTACGTTGGTGTTTTTTTTTTTTTTTTTTTTAATTTTTTTTAAGTTTCTTTTTGTTTTTTTTTTGTTTTTTTTTTTTTTTGGTTGGTTGGTGGATACTATACCCTGGAATAGTGGAACATGGTCTTGCATGTGGCCCTTCCACCTCACACCATTCTGTGATTCTGTGTGCTGTGTCATTATGCAGTAGAATGCAGATTGGTACTAAGAGCTTGTTTTTTAATTTTTTTTTTGGAATAAAATATGTTTTTCCATACCTGTCCAGCCACATAATCACAAAAAATGCCTCAAGGAGAAAGAGAGATGGCATTCACCACTAGCTGAGGATCTGTAAAATACTATATATCACAAGATTGTCAGTGAAGCCACGACACTGGCAAAGCTTGGCAGAGGATTTTTTTGCTGGGGCTCGTGGTTTCCTTGCCTGGCTGGATAAAATGAAACCTGCCAAGGCAGCGGCAGCGAGCTCCCATCTATCTGTTCTCATACTCCCAGCCGCTCCTGCCTGAATTATTCATGCTCCGTAAGTGATTGCAAACAGCTCCTGTGATCTCCCTGTGATCTGTGGGTATGCCAGACTCACCCCTGCTTAGGTCAGGGCATTTTCTTGTTTCCTTTCCCGCGGCAGGGAGTCTGTGGGAATCTCCAGATTCCTCACCGCCTCTTTCTGATTAACCCTGATTAATGTATTTATTATTTACGTGGCAGGATTTGTTCAGCTGTCCCAGGCACACGGTATTATCAGTGGATAAGCAGGAAGACTCACTGCAAACATCTGTAGTTGTTGCTTGACAAATCCTGTTTGTATAAATAATATTAAGGAGCTGCAGAGGCTGTTGTAGAGTAAATACCATCGTGACTGAAGGCAGCACTGCCAGCTTTTCACCTGTGTGTGCATCTCAATAGAGATATACTGGGCTGTTTTGCACGCACACACATATATATACACATATAAAATACTTCAGTTTATTTTTTTAGTTTAATAGTCCCTTCCAACCCAAATTATTCTGCGATTCCAATATATATGTATATATGTTCTATGTATTTGGCTTTTTTTTTTGTTTTGTTTCACAAGCTCTTCTCCTGTGTTTATTTTAGCTTTTAATTTTTTTCTGACGATTTGGACATGGAAATAGGTTGGCAAAACCAGTGAGAAGGGCAGTTTGTGGGCAGGTGATTGACAGGTATTCCATATGCTCTGCTATCCATATCAGTAATGAAATGGGTTTTGGACCCACCTCTTCCACCACACCCACCTCACATACATCTGCCTCTCCAGCACCATCTACTTAGCCACTCTTTATTTTTGGATGAGGACTGGGATGCTTCAGGAGCCCATTGCCAGTGGAGCTGCAGCTAATGCACTGAGCAAGGGACATGGGACCCCCTGGTCCCCTTCTCCAGCTGAGGGAATAATTTGGGATAAAAAAACTTAATTTAGGCTACCTGCTTTTTTACACTAACCCATAGGAGGACCTGTGCCTTGCTTAGGATATCCCTCACCTACGACATAACCAGGATACAGTGGGTTTGTTAAAATGTCCTGTCTCTCTGCATTGTGGAAAGAGGATTTTCTATTAAACCTTAGGGAAATTACTGGCCTTGTTAACTAGTGTGGAAGTAATGAACCACAGCAGGGTGACTCGGGAGATTTGGGCCCTCGCTTCGTAAGACTGCATTGTTTCTTCAAATGAGAGAAATAATTTAAGCAAACAAACGAACAAAGAATTTCTGGAAATTAAAGTACGGTACAAATGGGATGATTTGCTCATCCTCTGTTTAATAGGAGCGGTGCAGTGAACAATTGTGTGGTCGACCTCAGAAATCTATCCATGGTAACTAGTCACAGGAGAGAAAAATAGACAGCCTGCCACCAACTTGGTATTAAAGTTCTATTTTCCGTTTTTTCCACGGTTGCGGGCCAGTCAGGGACTTTCCATGAGCAATCAGCACAGCAGAAATCCCCTTCTGCTCTCTAGCAGCCATCTCTGCTCAACAATCAAAAGTGCTTTTTGTACTGGTTTTGGCTTCAGTGGGGTTTGGTCCCAGTTTTCAGTGGGATCAGGCTGGGGCAGACCCTTCCTGCCAAACACATCGTACTGAAACAGGCCTGTCAAAGAATCACAGAATGGTTTGGGTTGAAAAAGACCTCTCAACCATTCAGTTCCACCTCCTGCCATGGGCAGGGACACTTTCCACCTGACTGGGGTATTCCAACCTGGCCCTGTCCGTTCTACCCTGTGGCTAAGGTGTGTTTGTTGTGGGGTCTGGTGAAGGAACCTCGCCTTTGGTTTTGTCACCTCTGCCAGGTGCTGGCTGTTGAATTCCTGATGGGTTTGGAGGTCTGTGCCAGCCCTGTGTGACCCCAGTGGCTTTGGGCAGGTCCAGTAAGAGGACAGACACTGCCAGGCTGGAGTTCAAAAATAAATACAGCAGAAATACTGGGCCTTCAGGCTAGATGGTCTGTTCCTCAAAAGACAATTTTGGAAGGGATCGCTGTGCTTTTGTTCTTCCACTAGGCAGCTGAGGAGAGAGCATTGTTTTCCTCCCCTCATCCGTTCCCCTTGTAGGGGAAGAAGGAGGACTTGGCCACCCTGAGCCGAGCATCCCAGGGGACCTCCCAGAACAAAGGGCTGTGTGGAGGAGGATCCATCATCCTGTCCCTGTCATCCCCTTCCCTCTCTTCACCCTTCCCCTGGCACGGCCGTACCCGCCCAGGGCTGGGGAGCACGGGGAGGGGAGTGTTCCTCGTCTTCCTCCCTGGAAACACAGCTCATATTTCTCTTATCTCCAGTTTTACTGCTGCCTGTAGACGTGGCGAGGCAGCCCTGGGGTTTGCCTTCTGCCCAGGAAGGTGTGTGAGCCCTGGGATGGTGTGGCAGTGTGGTGTGTTCAGGGGTGGTGGCTTGGGTAACGCAGCGCTCCTGAGGAATGTCCTGTGGGTGTTCCTGGATGTGGATTGAAGCTCTTGTGGACACACCCCGCTGTGATTTCTCTCCTGTGTGCTGCAGGCACCCATCCTGATCTGCAGGGGATGCCTGTGGGTTGGAGAGCATCTCCTCAGCCACACTCTGTGTGACCCTTGAGTTAATGCCCTGTACAGGAAAATGTGGCTGGCATGTGGAGCTGGAATGGTTTTGTCTTTATTTTTTTTAAATTACAGGTTGTGTAGGTTTATTTACAAATAGCTGGACTAACACCTACCTATCTTGTTTTGCCCAGGCTCTAAGACTGACCCTGCTGAGAGCCCCTGATATACTGAACTCTATGAGCAGAGACCACTTGACTGCACTCAGCACCTTTCAGGATCAGGCTTTAGGTAATTCTTCTAATTCTCTGCCTGGGTGATGGGGGAAATTTGCTGTTCTGGGCCATACAGACCATGTGAAATTCCTAGTTGTTCGTCCCATGAACCTATGGATTTTTTTTTCTTGCTGAAGGTTGTCACTCTAGATCAGTGGCTTGGCACTACATTAAAACCACTGATCCCTCAAACATAAAGCAAAATATCAGCCTTGCTTCTAGAGGGGGAATCACAGAATTGTTTGTGTTGAAGGAACCCTAAAGACCATCAAATTCAAACCCCTTGTAATGGGACATATTCAACTAGACCGGGTTCCTCAGAGTCCCATCCAACTAAACTTGGATATTTCCAGGCATGAGGCATCCTGGAATTGCTGGGTCACCATTCTGATAATGGTCACCAGCTCTTGTGCTTGAAAAGTTCTCCCAAAGTTAACTTGCAGAGAGCTATAAGCAATCAATATCAAAAAAAGGTTTTCACTCCCATCAGAAGCAGTCAGAGGCTTAAAATACCAATATTTGTTGGCAAGGATGCTTGTTCAGATCCAGCTTTAAGAATTACTCAAAACCTACAGCTGCAGGAGCCTGCTTTTTAAAATAAACCCAGCATCTTATTTGTCTGGGTTTACAGTAGCTTCATTTTCTCCTTCAGACTGGGTTGTGCCTTTGAGGAACTTTAAATCCTTGCTGCAAGGTGGATAGATGGAAATCAAAGAGCCTGGGGGTTGGCACTGTCTTGCTCTGCATCTTCATGGAGATATGTCTTTGCCTGGGGGTTGTGGGCAGGATTAGACCCAGGATTTGTGCTTTTATCCCAGCAAGGCCAGCTCAAACACAGAGCATGGGTTTGAGAGGTGAGGATCTCAGGGATGGGTTTTAAGAGGAGTAAGAAGGAAGCCAGCAGGATGCTGTGGATGTTACTCTGAAGCACTAAGGATGAAGGATTTCCTGTAGGATTGACTTCCTGAGTGAGGTGACATTCCATACAAAATCCTCCATGCTGGTAGAAGTATCAGTCAATACAGGGTTATAATTTTTAACCTGATTTGCTGAGTTTTTCCCCAAGTCAATAAAAAACATCTCCACACTGATTTCAGGAGAGGTTAAAGTCCAGCTCTCAGATCAGAGTGACATAAGGGCAGAGGGTCTCTCTGCCCACTCTTCCAGGGCATACTCTGTTCATGCAGGAGCAGAGGGCTTTTCTCCATCCCTTGCTACTCTGTGTGGTAACATTTTCAGGACCCAGGCAGGAGGACATTGACTGGGTTGTTTCCTGTTTTGACAGTCTCCATTTCAAATCCTCTGTGACACAGCTTTGTGCAGGGAGTTAGAACACCACATCCCATGTCCTCCTCCCTTGAGTATTGTGTTGGGGAGCTAAGCTCATGTTTCCAGTGGGGAGGGAGAATACACAGATCATCAAACAGGCTCAGAAAGTGAAAGAGAGGAAAATGAAGAATGAGAAAGAAGAAATACGCTTACCATCAGGGCTGCAGTGTGATGTTTTTCTGTAATCCACTCAGAATTTGTGGGAATGAGGTGCTCCCTCGGTGCCAAAAGTCATATGCTTTGTGTTTAAACTGCTGCTGTCAAAGCTTGGAGAATAACTAAAACAAAAAGGTCTCAGGTCAAGTGGATGTTTTCCAATTGACCGGAGCTCAGTATAAATCCTGGGGAAGGAAATAACCCAGCAAACATCCACCAGCCCTGTGTCTGTGTCCCCTGCTCTGGTGCTAGCTGCTGGTGGCAGGTGCTGCTGGGACAGGCCACTGTCAGGCAGCTGTCTCAGCATCCTGAAACACTCCTCAGGCAGCATCCCCTCCCCAATAAATTTTTGTGCAAATCTCAAGTTCAACAGGATTGGATCCAGATTTGATCTAGGTCAGCAATTGGGAGGGTCAAGAGCATGAGAAGGTGAGAAAACACCTGCCTGTGGGGAACTTGGGCTGGAGACTCATCCTAAGCCCCTGCAAGACATCTTCAGCCAAGGACTGGTTTTTGCTGCTCTAAATTCAGCAGTTTTGGGTAGGCATTGCTCCAGGGGAGCATCAAGGCAAGTGTTTCTCTGCCACCACAGCAAAATTCCCCCGAGGTTTCAGCATGGCCAGTTGCTCTTCCCTGAGCTGTAACCTGAAAATAGGGATAGATAAAGGCAAAGTGTTCTGGGAGCCATGCCAAGCCAAAGGCACTGAGTTGTTAAGAGATCTGTATCTCAATAACAGATTTTTTGCTCTTTATCAGCTTTTAAGAGAAAATACGGTGTTTGCAGGAGCAGATTGGGATCATCCTAAGGAATGGAGCTCTCCTTTTAGAATTGTATTGCTTTTATTACTATTATTTTAATAATAATAATACTAATATTTCCACAGTGAAGCCGTATATGAGAATGTTATTTGTGTAGGAACTGGAAATGAACCTGAAATGATCAGCGTATTTTTTAAAAGCACTTTACAAATCATTTGGCATTGGAAAAGGTACAACTATCCATCAAAGCAGGGCTTGGGGATAAAATAATTAGAAATCACACAACCATAGCAAAGGAAGATTAGTGCTAAAATTAGAAGCCATAAAGTTGTTTTTAGATTAGGCTGAAATCTGGGCAGGCTGCTTTATTGTAGCCTGTTACTTTAAAAAATGTAAAGTGAGAGGTGTGAATTGTCTGCATTTGGTCGTGTCCCAGTGGATATGCTGTTGGGAATGTTAGGTGGGATGATCTGTGAGGTGAATTTCAGGGAAATCCTTAGGGGATGGAGGTACAGTCCCATGTGGAAGGTTACCAGCTGCCAAAGGAGCTGGATTCAGTGCTGAGCTCTTCTCCACAAGGGCGTTCCCGAAACTTTGGCTTGCTCCTAGTTTAGTTTCAGGGTTGTAGTGGCCAAATACCCGCATTGCATCCAGAAAAGGTGCTGGGATGGCTGGAATTGGGAATTGAAATTGTAACTTCCACCCACAAGTGGGGTGGGTGTGACTTGGAGCTGCTGTGGTGTGCCAATGGGGCCAGACAGTCACATCAGATGGGCAGAGCCCATGAAGCTTCATAACTTCATTCTTCTGCTAGACCTCCTCATGTATGGATAGGAGTGAATTCTCTATCAGAGACTAACACAAAATTGGTGAGAGGACAGACTGGGAGAGCTTGGGGTGTTCATCCTGGAGAAGAAAAGGCTCCAGGGAGACCTCAGAGCCTCTGCCAGGGCCTGAAGGGAACCCAGGAGTGATGGAGAGGGACTGGGGACAAGGCATGGAGGGACAGGACAAAAGGGAATAGTTTTACAGCAGGAGGGGAGATCCAGACTAGATAGAAGGAAGAAGCTTTTTGTGGTAAGGGTGGTGAGGCCCTGGCACAGATTGCCCAGAGAAGTGGGTTTTCCATGTATAAATCCCTTCAGGAAAAAGGGTCTTGATACTAAAGCCCTTTTAGGTATGACATGAGCAAGAGTTTGGAGGACAAGGTCAGGCTGTTCTCACTGAGGAAGATGCCAAGTAGAGATCCCTTCACCCAGAGGAAGGAGACTTCTTCAGGGCCGATGCCTTTAGATTTGGAGTGGGGTATTTCTGGGATAGAAACCCAACCTTGTGGGATGTGCTGCCTAAATATGGACACAGTTAGGTGTACCTTTCCCCTGGTCCCAGCAGAGGTACCAAATGAAAGGTTCTCAGGTTCCCTGCTGGTTGGGAAGCAGCAGCCCTGTTGTGACCACCCACAGTATCTTTCCTGCACATGCATTTCCCAGTGCCTGTAGGGGAAAAGTGGAGTTGAGCAGACTGCCTGCTCCCCCCAGAACGCTCCCTGCTGTGCCTCCAGCTCAGTGAAAGCAGGACAACTCCTCATCCACTCTTTGTAGCCCGAGAACAGAGCCTTGGAAAAGTCCGGCAGCAGGAACTTTACTAATTCCAACTAATGACTCCGAAATACTGACTGAGGGGAACAATTGCTCATCATCAAAAGTCTCAGACAAAAGAAATGCACTGCATTGTAATAGCAAACGAAGCTGAATTTGATCTGATGGAGCACCTTTCATATTCCAAGCGTTTCAAAGCCCTTGGCAGAGTAATGAGCTGCATGCTGACAGCGGGGCCACTGGACCAGGCTTTATGTGACCAACAATAGCCAGCACAGTTGTTGGCAGAGACTGCTCGTGGTGGGAGAGGGGATGGATGGTGGCTGGCATGTTGGGGTTATCCTGTGCTTTCCTGGGGTTTTTTTTGTGCTCTTGGATCTCTAGCTAGTGTTTGGATGGGCACAGGAGGTGACCAGGCAAGATGTGTTGGTCTTTCTTAAAGGGGGCTTAGAATTTTTAGTAGGGCTTATAGTGAGAGGACAAAGATTGATTTGTTTTAAATTAAAAGCAGGGAGATTCAGACTAGGTATGATGAAGAAAGTCTTTATGATGAGGGTGGTGAGGCCCTGGCACAGGGTGCCCAGAGCAGCTGTGGCTGCCCCTGGATTCCTGGCAGTGTCCAAGGCCAGGCTGGACATTGGGGCTTGGAGAAACCTGGGATAGTGGAAGGTGTCCCTGCCATGGCAAGCGGCTGGAACTGGATATGAAGGTCCCTTCAATCCAAACCATTTCAGGATTCTTATTAAAGAGGGGTGGAGAAACACATTCAGACACACATGAGGATCCCTTGGTGCAGCTGAGAATAGACCTCGGCCTCCCAGGTCATCACCCAGACCTCTAATCTTGTGGTCCCCATGACAGTTTCATGAAGGCCCACATACAACTTCAGCTCTTTAATTTTAGCTAGGCCAGAATAGCAGTGGTGCAGCTGTGGGAACAGATATCTTAGTCCTCAAACTATTTCTGTGGTGGGGAAGTTTCTTGCCTGTTGCAAGGAAAGGAAAAGGTTAATTGCATATTTTTTTCCTTTTTTCTTTCCTTTTTTTTTTTTTCTCCAAAGAGGAAATAAATGTACGTACCCCACCCTAAGGGGACAGCACAAATCTGTCAGCCCTTGTCGGGTGGGGGCAGGCAGCTGGGCTGTGTTAAGGAAATCACCCTGGGGAGGGAAGGGGTCTGGCCATGGGTGGGGGGCCTTGGCTGTCTGCCCAGGGCTGCAGGCACAGAGGGGTCTGTGGTCCTGGGCTGCCCTGGACAAGGCTCTGATGGTGTCTGCAGAGCCCTAGAATCACAGAATGGTTTGTGTTGGAGGGACCTCAAAGCCCATCCAGTCCCAGTCCACCTTCCACTGTCCCAGGCTGCTCCAATTCCCATCCAGCCTGGCCTTGGGCACTGCCAGGGATGCAGGGGCAGCCACAGCTGCTCTGGGCACCCTGTGCCAGGGCCTGCCCACCCTCCCACCAGCAATTCCTTCCCAATATCCCATCCATCCCTGCCCTCTGGCACTGGGAGCCATTGCCTGTGTCCTGTCCCTGCATGCCTTGTCCCCAGTCCCTGTGCAGCTCTCCTGGAGCCCCTTCAGGCCCTGGCAGGGGCTCTGAGCTCTCCCTGGAGCCTTGTGTCTTGAGATGAGTTAATCTCACCCAGGGTTGGAATAGAAGATCTGTACATAAACCTGGTTTGCAGTTAGAAAATCTACTGAGGGGTGAAGGAGATCTCAGACCTCGTCCTGTGTGACCCAGGTCCTTCACTAACTCCTTCCTCCAGCTCTCTGCTAACCAAAACACCCAGATTCCAGCAGGTTTTCTGGAGGAGCATGCTGGGTTGGTGTTGGGTTTGCTGCATCACCCCCATCCCAGCATTTAAGGGAGGGTGGGAAACCAATCTGCTTTGGAAGCCTGGATCCTCCTCACTCCATCTGTGTTTCCGTGCACTCCAACTGGGTCGGGCTGATGCCATGGCAAGACTTCCTCTTGCAGACAGCAGTCTTGCATGCTGTCATCCTGCAGCAGGGGCTTGATGGTGAGCAGATGGATTTGCTTTCCTGTTTCCCTTCCTGTCAGCCTCGTGCTGAGGCTGCCCAGCCCTGCTTCTCAAGCAGCAATATCTCAAGAGGCCGGCTCAGCATCTCCATCATGACCCAACCTCGTGTAGGTGTTCTGTTTCCACTTCTGAATCAATGCTCAGAGGAATATATAAAGAACCAACATTTTAAGTTTCTCTGGGAGCTGTTTGCAATTTAAAAAAAAAAAAAAAATACACAGTGCCTATCCAAATCTTTCTTCTTGTGGTTTTTATATCATCAGGGCTGGTGTGAGCAACCTGTGCTCATCTTCTGAGCAGAGTAGGAGGCAAATCAGCTCTGGGGGCTCAGGGGGACTGTGCTCAGAGGAGGTGCAAGGGAAGGTGGGCTTGGTGTTGGTCCTGGTGGTGTGTTTGAGGTGGATTTACATCCTTACACTTAGCCAGAGGGATGTTTTGCCATGGTTCTCATTTCAGCTGAATGTTGTAATAGTGAGAGGAGGGAAGATGTTAGGAGGGGAAGTGTTGGATTTATAATTCCAAGCTGGCACTGTTTGGTCTAGAAGAGCATCAGTGGAACCTGGGTGCTGTTGCCCAGAGGAGGGGTGGATCTGCTGAGCCTGTGCATCCCTGTGAGGCTGTGGGACCATGTTGTGCCCTAAGATGAGCCACAGCCCTGGGGCACAGGGGGACTCTCTCTGCCCCCTCTGGCACAGCTCCAGGGCAGGGGGCTCATCTGGATTCTGCCAGACAGGTTTCCTTGCCTCCTGTCTGGGATTCACCATGTGTCTGAGCTTTTAATATCACTTCACTCTCCCTCCCTACATCCCATGCCCCTGTCCCAGATGTATTTGTTTAAGTGGCTTTAATTAACTTACATTTTCCTGTGCGTGACAGCTCCTTGAGGCTTTGGTAGCTGTTTTCTGTCCTTCCACAGTTGTCACTGACATGTAGCACTTTCCCTGCAGACCAGCTTTCAAGACTACCGTGTTTTTCCCCTGCTCTGTGGAATTATTTTAACATACTGAAGGAAATGGTTTCCATGTGAGCATAGTTTCACACTCTCAATAGATTATTAGGTGTGATTTTCCTGATCCCTGCTGGTATCTGTGAGGATTTTGAGCACGGAAGCCAGAGTGGCATAGGATGATGGCTTAGGTCAGATAGATTTATCTTCACGAGTGACAAGACTGATAACTCTGGAGTGGCGTGGCTACAGGTGTTATCATTTGGGTGTCTCCTCGAGAGTGAAGGTTAATGTCTTGCCACTACTGATCCATCACAGTGCTATCTGCAGGATTTACAGGTCTTCTCGTACCTTTCCAGAAGCAGCAGGTCCAGTTTTCTGGAGCTCTGAGCTGTGCACCTGCTCCCTGCTTGCAGCAGCTGTGGGGATCACATTGGCAAGCCCTTGCTTCCATGGATTTGTTTGGACTCAAAGTCAGGAATAATTCCTGCTTGTCACTGCATAGTTTTATGCTTCCCCAGTGGGATGGAGTGGGGCAAGTCCAGTGCTTTGCCAAGGGGAGGCATCACAAGATGGTTTGGGTTGGAAGGGACCTCAGAGCTCGTCTCATTCCACTCCCTGCCATGGGCAGGGACACCTTCCTCTATCCCAGGCTGCTCAAAGGCATCAGGCAGATAAAGGCAAGACAAGTTTGATCCTGCCTTGCTGATGATCACCCAAGAAATCTGACCAGGAGGATGGAAAAGAGCAAGGAAGGACTCAGATCTGAAGTAAAATCTCTTGAGGAAAAGAAAAAAAAAAAGAGCAATAAATCCAGCAAATTAAAATGAAAAGGCAGCTAACATGAGTGACAATTGTACAGCATCAGATAATGCTGCATCCTGAATTCCAGTGGGATAGGAAATATGAAGCAAAAATCATTCAGGTGCTTCTAGATAGCGATAAGGAAAGCAATTCCCATTTACCGGTAGAAATAAAATAAGAGGTCGTGATAAACCCTCCATGACTAGACTGGATTAGGGCTCTGGCTGTGAAAATTCATTACAGGCATGCAAAAGAATGCGTATCGTGCCAGCTAAACTGACTACAAACACCATTTATTTGGAGAGGAGATGATTCAGTCAGAATAAATAGATTTCTTTCAAAGGGAAGGGAGGGTGATCTGACACAAATCTATATTCCTGCCTTGTCATTTATTATGCAAATAAGTCTCACACCTCTCTGAGACATGAGGGATGAGTTTATGTTGGAGTTTTATGTTGGAGGAATGATTTTAAGCCGCTCCAAGGACTCCAGGGGCAGGCTGGGGTTTTTTGCACACAGTGGCAGGAGATGCTGATTTCTGAAGGGGTTCTGATGGCAGTGAGGGTCATGCAGCTTGGTCAGATGTTTTCAGATTTCCCATAAACAAACCCATTCCTTCACATTTTTTCCTACTATTTGTGATATTTTACTTAGGATTATTAAATTTAATTTAGGGGTATTTTTATTTTTGCTATTATTCTATTCTATTCTATTCTATTCTATTCTATTCTATTCTATTCTATTCTATTCTATTCTATTCTATTCTATTCTATTCTATTCTATTCTATTCTATTCTATTCTATTCTATTCTATTCTATTCTATTCTATTCTAATTCTATTCTTATTCTAATTCTATTCTTATTCTATCCTATTCATGACACAGAATCACAGAATGGTTTGGGGTGGGAGAGACCTTAAAGACCTTCTAATTCCACACCTTCCACTATCCCAGGTTGCTCCAAGCCCTGTCCAGCTTGGCCTTGGACACTTCCAGGGATGGCGCAGTCACAGCTTATGTGGGAAATACCTTCTCTTGTATTTTATAGTATTTTATTTTAATTTATTTGCCCATTCTGTGTAGGAATGACTGTATATGGGGTGATGTGCAAAAGGGAGCCTGTGGTATATTATCTGTCCTTGTCTTCAGTTCTCTTTTTTTGGCATCAGCACCTGTTAAAGCTGCATCACTCTGCTGGGCTCAGTGGAGTAGGACACAATTGAGGTTCAGGCTCTGAGGTGGTTGTAGGTGTCTGCAGAAGCACTTAGCCTGATGTGCAGGGACCAAAACGTGACCTAACACCTCCTGTTCTAGCAATTTCATCTCTCAGGATGCTAATTTTAGAAAGGGAATTGAGCTGGCAGGGGCCACAAACAATGGATGAAACCCTGATGTTCTGTTTGGTGGACAGAGGGCTGAGCCAGTGTTAAAAGAACAGAAAACAACAACAAAAATGAAAAAGAAAGTATCTCTAGAAGGTTTTTTTCCCTGACAAGGAGTTTGAATTTTTGTACTTGTGTTTTGGAAAGACTCCTGATGAATTCTGTGAATTGTGAATTATATATGTGTGAACAAAACTCAAGGGGGGAATTCTGATACACAAATCCACCAAGCTCCCATCTCTGAGATGGACTTTGAGCATGACTCAGGACAAGTGGGATTTCTCTCTAAGGCAGCATGGAACTCAGGGGGATGCTTGGGGAGTAGAGGGATCCAGGTGGGACATTGTACAGTTATTGTACACAGAGAACCTGGATTGTAGCAAAAACACACTCAAAGGACTTCCCTAAATGCTTGGATCCTTCTCCATCAAAGCCAATCAAGGCATTTGCATGGATTTCTGTTTCTGGTGATCTTAGGAGACTGGGGCAGTGGATGGCTTATGATGGGAGTAAAGGGACAGGAAGGACTGACCACCCAGCCTCTGCTGCAGCCAAGGGAGAAGATAGTGCATGCTGGTGTCTTACTCCTCCAGGGATATTTTACACTTGTGTTTTGCCCTCAGCATTTCTCTGGTGCTGGGCTGGCTGGGTTCTTGCAGTACTCTGGAGAGATTCTGCTAATGGGATCTGACCTGATGGCTTTGCATGTTTTAAGTAAATTAAACACAGCTGCTAGGAAAATCCAGTAACCTTAACAGCACCACGGCTCCGTTGTCTGCATTGTAATTACAGTGGCAACCGCTGGGAAGTTCTACTTTCTGGTTTATTTTTAAATAAGTTCTGAGCCACCCTTTGATCAACTACTTCATCCCCAAGTCCTGCCTGTCCTCTCCCAAGGTTTAACCCTTGCTGTATCTTTAAGCATCTGTCTGATCAGGCATTCAGTCAGTCGCAAAGGCAAGCAGCTGATGGCAAAAATTAGTTTTCTCCCCAAATACATCCTGTAATTTTGAGCTGAGGGAGGATTTCAAGCCAGAGCTTACAGGGTGCATGCAGACTGCAGACACTGAGCAGAGTTTTATGGCTCCTGGGGAAGGGCAACTTGAAATATGCATCTTTTTGTTATGCTTTAGCCAAAATCCTTTGTACCCCTGCAGAGAAATGGGTTTTCTGTCATAGTGACAACAGCAAAAGAACTTAGATTTATGTAGAAAGCAAAATTAGGAGTGTAATTAGTTTTTCACTTGTCAATCCTTGAGTGCAACCCATGCCTGCAAAAGCAAATGGTCAGCTGATGGCACGGGCATAGCTGCATGCTCCTTCCCCACATTAAAAACTAGTTCCACCTCCCTGCCGTGAGGAGGGACACCTTCCACTGCCCCCACATTGCTCCAAACTCCATCCTGCCTGGCCTTGGGCACTGCCAGGGATCCAGGGACAGCCACAGCTTGTGGGAAGCCTGTGCCAGAGCCTCAGCACCTTCGTCATAAATCATGGTTCTGGCTACCCTTCATCCTGGAAGGGCTGGACAGGGGATGAACTGTCTCACAGGGATCTGAGGGTACATTTTCCAGCTTGTTTTCCAGCCTGATTCCTTCTCTTTTCATCCAGGCTACCCAGGACAGGCAGATCCCAGCTGTGGTGCCCTGCTCGGCTCTCCCATCTGCTGTCAGCAGCACGTTGTTTTGTGTCTGCCTTGGAGAGCAAAGTGGGTGCCTGTGTATGTGATTTGGGTAAAAACACTGGCTGAATGTGATTGAGGTTGTAAAGTTTATGAGATTCTGCATTTTATGGTAAATTTTAAATTGACACTACAATCAGGAGCATTAGGGTCTGTAAAGGAAAGTTGTTGTGATGTGTTGCAGAGCACAAGGTGGTAATTTCCTCTCTTATATTGATCCTATCAACAGCAAAGAATGAAGCAGATGCTTTTTGGAGGATTGGTTTTTTAATTTGTTTGTTTTATGTAATTTGTAGAGTATTATTTATTATGTGGGGTTTTTCCCCCCTTTGCTGCCTTTCCCTCTCTCCCCCATTTCTAGAAGGGTGCAGCACTGTCTTGCCTATACTTCTCACCTGTAGATTTCAAAGCCTTTTCCAACCACAGCTGATATTATTGTTTCCAGTTTCATACAGGAAGGGGAAAACTGAGCATTGGAGATTGGAAAGGATGTCCAAAGATGCAGCCAGGTCACTCCTTCTGAGCAGGATGCACACTCAGTTCTTTCCAAGCTGGGAGGGATGATCTGTCTCAGGGGCACAGGGTTTGTTTTTTTTTTTGTGCTGGAAAAAACAGTCCCTGGCAATAAAAAAAACCCCAGCAGCAATCATCCCAAAGACTCTCCTAGGCAATGAGATGTCCATGTGTGCCAGGGTATGGTAGAAATGCCTTTTCAGAGTGTGTTTTCCATGTGGGATTTTCTGCAGGGTCATGGGTGACTCGGCTCCTGTGTTTCTAGAGAGCATCTCCAGGGCACTGCCCTGCTTGAGGCAACACAGGCTTTCCATGGAGCTCAGGAAGAGTCTGGGGAGGTCAAAGACTCTTTGGAGCATGTGAAGGAAATGGGCAGAGGCCTCTGGGAGGAATTTGGGGGTCACCTGGGTATGAAAGGAGATGTGAGATGAGTTCTTCCCCAGGCTTAGACCCATTACAGCTGAATCACAGCACAGGGATTTTTTATGATGTTTGGTTTTCAGATATGCTAAGAAGATTTAAAAAGAACTGATTGCAAAAGTCGTGGGCATTTTAAAGTAACATTTGATGGGGATTTCTTGAAGATGCTACAATACAGCCTACTGTAGCAGCATCTACTTCCCACATTAACAGAGAGTTTGCAAACAGCACTTGGGCAGCAACCTCCAGGATTATTTCAGAACTGCAGAACAGATTTGGTGAATGATTTATGACATGGATTTGCATATCAGTTGTTCCTTCTCCTTTCTTTGTCAAATTTATTTGTTTCAGTCCTATTATACAGAAGGCACACAAGCACTGGAACCATCCTGGAAGTGTGGATGTGCCAGGATTGTGCTGCTCATCACAGCAGAGGGGACTGAGAGCGCAGAGCTGCAGGGCATCCCCATCCCATGCTAATGGGTTTTATTTTGAAGCTGTTGAAACTTAAACCAGAAGCTGGAGATAGGCTGAAGTGGCAGATAAAAATTCTAACTTGGTGCCCAGTCTCCTTTTAGAGTCAGTGGGTGTTAGGCCAATGGAGTCTGGAGAAAATATGGAAATATGTGAGTGCTTGTTCTGTTGAGGGCAGGGCTGTTCCCAGTGTAGACACCCTGGAAAAATCTCTGGTGTCCTCAGCAGGAACATGGAGCTGAGAATGTCCAGAGATGCTGCAGGGCTGGAACCCCTCTGCTCTGGAGCCAGAGCTGGGGATGCTCAGCTGCACAAGAGAAGGCTCCAGGGAGAGCTCAGAGCCCCTGCCAAGGCCTGAAGAAGGCTTAGAAGAAAGATGGGGACGAACTCAGCAGGTTGTGCTGCAATAAGACAAGGGGTGATGGTTATAAACTGAAGGGGAATCAATTTAGATCAGCTGTTAGGAAGATTTTTACAATGAGTATGGTAAAACATGGCATAGATTGCCCAGAGAAGCTGTGGATGCCCCAATCCTAGAAACATTCAGGGACAGGGTTCTGAGCCCCCTGGTCTAGTTGAGGATATCCCTGCTCATGGCAGGGGGGTTGAACTGTGTGGCCTGTAAAGATCCCTTCCAACCCAAACTGCCCTGTGATTCTGTGATAAAGGCTGTTTCTTCACATGGGCTTGACCTCAAGGGCAGGACAAGCATTCCACATCACCAGTTTATTTGGGAACCATGTTTCCCAGCCTGGGCAGGTGATGGGGAGATCAGTGTGCTGAAGAGAGGCAGAAGCTCCAGTGCTGGTGACATGTGGTGAGAGGAGCAGCCCTGCAGCTGAGCTGATGTGGCACGTCAGGGATGTGTTCAGGGAGGGTAATTAGAAACCTGGATGTCATCTGCAGGAGGGCGTATTCGAGTCATTCTGCAAACCACCCCGAGAAGCTAAAAGGGACCTTGTGGCCGAAGGGGAACCACAGGCAAGCCTGGTTGATTTGTAGCTTCTCATCGCACGTGCATTTTGGGAATGGGAGAATGAAGCCTGGGCTGCCCTCAGCAGTGCCCATCCTATTTTGGAAACAGGAGCAGCAGGGCATCTTCTGGTTCAGAGGGTGGATTGTGAGTGTGTTTATTCACAGACACGCTTCTTGGAGGGTTAATGAAACTGTGATTTAGGTGCAGCCTTTTCTTAGCCCAGGAACTCCCATTTATTGCCCCATGGGAATTCTTCTGTGCCTCAAACAGCGATTTGAATGGTTTTAGGTAGAATCATAGTATTGCAGAATCATTTAGGTTGGAAAAGTCCTCCAAGTTCAGCCATGCCCCCAGCTCTGCCAAGGCCTCCACTGACCCATATCCCCAGGTGTCACATGCACATGCCTTTTAAATCCCTCCAGGGGTGGGGATTCCACCCCCTGGCAGCTGTGCCAGGGCTGGTCAACCCATTCTGTGAAAAATCTCTCCCATATTCCATCTCAGCCTGCCCTGGCTCACCTTGAGGCCATTTCCTCTTGCCCTGTTGTTTGTGAGAAGACACCAAGCCCACCTGCCTGCCTACAACAAGGTGCTGCAGTGCAAGCTGAGCTCCTCTTGGTCTGGGGAGCAGCTTCAGTGAAGGTCCTGTGGAGAGAAGGAGACTTTAGGTAGAAGTTAGAGCTGAAGCCCAGCACTTCTCAAGGGAAACATGGTGCCAGCCCCTGCCCTGGTGCTGGGGGGAGATTGAGCATCAACCCAAGCAGAGCTCATGGGCTCTGCCATGAAGCCAGGATCCATTGCAGGATTTTTTGCAGCCTCCCCTGTGAATTTTGCTCTAAACAAAGGCAATGGTGCTGGCCCAGTGTGGGCATGCTGACAGCAGCCTGCATTAAGCTATTTGCCTCCTTGCTGATTGCTTTTGGCTGTTGAGTGGCAAACAAGCCATTAGTCCTTGACAGTGGTGGCTCCTTGTGGGTTAATAATCTGAAAAGGGCCCTGGCTAAGGAAGTGGGTTGTGCTGGAGGGTCACAGCAGCTGGATGCTCTTGAAAGCACATGGACTCATTGGCTGCAGGGAAGTCCTGTTCTCAGGGCTGATCATGGCCCTGGAGCTGGTCTGCCCTCAGGCTGCCTAAATGTCACCAAGCCAGTGGCTGTAGACCCATCAGAAGGAGAATTAGAGATTATCACAAAGGTTACCCTTCATGGTTTTGCTCTGTTCCTTGAGTATATCTGCAGAGCAGTAATTTACCAGTGCAATAAGATTGGGTAGGGTGATCAGGGCCTGTTGGTTTCTGCATCCTGGGATAGTCATCCAGGGTCACCCTGCCTTGGAAAATATTGTTGACACTTCCCCATGAAAATAATGAGAATGAGTATTTCATAAAGGCTGAGTCAAGATCAGTGGCTCTGTCTAAAAGCTGGGAGAGGGATCCCAGTAGCATTCCAGTGTCATGAATTATGGGAAGTAGTGCTGGTGGACCCTGCACTAGCAAACCCATTCAGGGACTGTTTGGAGAAGAAAAAGAGATGCTTGGGTGATTGATTCAGTCAGGAACCTCTTGGGGAACCTGGGAAGAAAGGGCAGTGTCTCCATCTCCACCAGCCCTGTGATAACAAATGTCTCCTTGTCTTGGTTTCAAGCTTCTCATGTGAAGTGGAAAGGCTGCACACAGTGAGTGGCTGTTCCTTGCTTTGCACACCACTAAGCCTTGGCAGAGAGATCCTGTTTCCCTTGCAGCTTCCATGAACAGGACGGAACCTCTTGACCCGGGCGAGGACTCAGATATAAACCCAGGTTCAAGGACAGGTGTGAGCCAGTGGTGCCATTTTAGGGAAAATACTCCAGATTATGCCTTCTTTGGCATTCAAACACTGCATTTCCATCTGACTGCTGGGCCACAGGAGAGTTTTCCAACTGAGCACTACTGCATCGTATGTTCCCAGTGTTGTAATAGCCACAATGTCCTCTCTGTCCTCACCCAGGAGAAGGCCTAGGCCAGCCCCCCAAGTTGTCCTAGGGGACCCTGTTGATATGGTGGTTACCTGCTGGTGGGGGTCTCACACCTTGAGATTGTTCTGAAGTGGAGTAAAGCCCCCCAAAACATCCTTCTGCCAAACTTTGCCATCAGCCCTGAGTCCTGCCCACCTCCAGCCAAGCTGCTGAGCCTCCCACGTGGAGATACCAGCTTCTGGAAATGCCAGCCCCCCATCTCCATCATTTGGGAGTGCAAGTGGTGGCCTGGAGCTTGTGTAGAACTCCATTTTCTCCAGAGGGTTTTCCCAAGCTAAAAGGAGCAGGGAACTTTTATGGGCAGAGCTGGGAGGATGCCGGTCATACACCCACCAGCACTTGAGGGATGTGGGTTTGCTGTGGATTTGTACTTGCAGGTACTACTGAGCTGCAAATGGCAACTGAGCTGTGGGTGTAGGAAGCCCCAGGAAGCTGATAATCCCGAGGGGCCAAGGTGTAATGTTTCTCTGGGGGTGGGATGGGTGGAGCAGCCCGAAGCTGCCCCGGTGTGATCCGTGCCCGGGGTGTTCATCTCCCAGCTGTCACTGGAGATGTGATACAGTGGGAGGATGGGGTGGGCTTGCACCTCGGTGTTGCTAGGTGATGTTGTGATACAGGGAAGGGTGATGAGCAGAGGAACTGACCGTGGTGGGAGAGCAGGAACAGGCCTGGCTCAGTGTTTTCTCTTTGTCCCAGCAGAGGCTTCTCCAGAGCTGGCCCTTCTTCACTACATAATCACTCCTGGATCTGATGAGGGGTTTTGTTTTGTGTTTTGTTTCCTCTCTGTTTTTCCTTAGGAAATGGTCAGAGGAGCGAAAGGAGCATCACCATTTTGAAACAGAACCAAGGGTACTGGTGAGTACACAGTGGGCTGAGCTTTGTGGGGAGAGTTGGCAAGCAGGATGCAGACTGGGGAGAACCATGTGGTTGTCCTGATACCTTTTGGGGTTTTGGGGTTCTGATCTGTCCTTCAGTTATTGATATTTCCTATGGGAGAGGAGGTAGTTTGCTGTGTTAATGGATCAGCACAAATCATCTTTACCACCACCACCACGATTCTCTGCTGTCGTCAACGACCAAACCTCTAATTGCTCTTCCTGTAAATCTGTGGAAGATGCTCTCATCAATATGTGTGTTCTCAGAGCTGAGTGCTGGAAGGAGCAGGCAGCAGATATGCTGGCAGCTGCACAGGAGTGCACCAAGCAACAATATTTGTTAATGCTTGGAGTGCTTTTGGCTTGGTTGTTGTGCTTGGCCCCATCCAGACCCAGTCACGGGGCTGCAATCTGGGTGGCATTTCAAGGTCCTCTCCAGACCTGTTTTCTGCAGCTGTCACACAGGAGGCTGTGACTTGGATGTTTGCCTAGAGATCTTGAACAGGAAGAAAGGAGATTCCTCCTTTTTTTATCATCTGAGCTGGTTCAGATATGCCAGAGCCAGACGCTGAGCTGATATTTTTGAACTGAGTTATGTTGCATTGTGTCAGGTGGGAGGCTGGGATGTTTTTCACCTTCTTGTTGTGAGCAGCTTCCTTGTTTACACTGGCCAAACTCTGAGCAGAGCCAAGCTGTGAGCCCCCACATGTTCCCACCCCTCAGGGACCAAATTCCCACACATTTCCTCTGTACATGTTCTGGATGCTGAGGAGTACCTGGGCGCTGGGCTGGCACAGAACTGTGGTTTGGGTTGGAAGAGGCCTTTAAAGCTCATTTCATTCCAACCCCCTGCCATGGGCAGGGACACCTTCCACTATCCCAGGCTGCTCCAAGCCCTGCCCAGCCCGGTCTTAGACACTGCCAGGGATCCAGGGACAGCCACAGCTGCTCTGGGCAACATCTGCCAGAGCCTCACCATCCTCAGCATAACAGATTTATTTCTTACACCTATTCTTGCATCTCAGCTGTAGCCTGGGGACTACAGGAGCAGTGCTAGTGGAAGTTGGATCATGGGGAGATGCAGATTTTTAAGACACACCTCAGTTCCTGTAGTACAGTTTGAGTGTAGGTGAAGGGAGAAACTTACACAATGTGGTTTCAAGAAGCAATCTCCAGACATTTAAAAATGTAGGGGCCCTTTATAGTTAGTGGAGGTGTTTTTATCCCATGTTACATCTGATCTAGTTTGGGCAGCACGTGAGGATGAGCAGAAGTCTGTTCCTCTTGTCTGGCTGCAAGAGCAGCCCAGGTGAGGGGATGGTGTGTCTGCAGGGTCACCTCCTGACAAGGCAGCCAGGGAGGGTGCTGAGACCCTGTTTTCCCTCAGCACACCTGCCAGCTGAAGGGCTTGAGAAGGGGAGTTTTGTTCACAGGAATCATCCCTGACTCCAAAACAGGCTCTAATCAGTGCCTGGAGCACAGACTAAACTCCTTTCTGTCTTCCACACCTCCTACACCTACCCTGCTGCCTCTGTAATCAGCTAGAAAATAAACCCAGACTGTTCCTGAGAACAGCAATCCCTTCTCCTGCAAACAGAGCAACCAGCAAGGCTACTGGCTGCAGAGCTGAGTGCTGTCAGCCTGGGGTGGTGAACGTGCTTCCCCACCCCAAGGACCTCTTGCACCCACCTGCTCCCAAATTCCAGCTGTGTTTCCCCTCCATGCCCCCCAGTCTCCTGGCAGAGATGGTGATGACTGGAAGGGCAAGTGTGTATCAGAATCATCAAGTGTTTCATCAGGCTTTCCACCAGTGGGGGTTTGGCCCCTTGAGCTCCAACAGTCCTGAAGTGATCCAGCTTATTAAACATCCGTTTGTGCTGTCTTTAGCATTAAATAATTGGTTCCTCAGCATATTTGAGTTGCAGGGTATCTGATAATCCTGTGAACTATCCATCAGGCTCCATTATCATCTCTGCACTTCTGCACCAGCTGCCTTGTGTCAACTCTGCCTGGGGTTTACAAATAGATTTCGTTTCTCCTGCAGTTTTGCTTCTTTTCTTCTCTCTCAAAGGAGCTGTTTCAGGCTCCTTAAAAATGTGTGCAGACACCCCCGTCAGCATCTTTGCGCTGACTGCTGAGTGATGGGTCCCATCCTTGTGCTGCCTCTGCTTCTGACAGGGTCCCCAAGCAAAAAACTCTTCATTTGCCTCAAAAGGAATAGAATTGTTGTCTCAACTGAAAGGATTTCCACATGCAAACAGATAAATCTTCACTTTGTTTGAGTTTTCTTACCGGCTCAGAGGATTTGTAGCATGCACAGTGATGACTTGTCATCTGCCCTTTGGCAGACCAGCACTGCACCACCCACATGTGGGGCACAAACCATGTATGCCCTGGTGGTGTTTTAGTAAAGATGCTTCAGAAGGCTCCTAAAAAGCCTCCTAGCCAGGTGGTAATATGAGAGCTGAGAATAGAATAGAATAGAATAGAATAGAATAGAATAGAATAGAATAGAATAGAATAGAATAGAATAGAATAGAATAGAATAGAATAGAATAGATGTTTTAGCAGTATCAGGAAAGACATAGCTGGGTTTTACTCATGCAAGATGAACTTCTTCCTTTTTATATAGCTTAAGAAATGTTTTTCCCAGTGAAATGTTGGGGTTATCAAGGCTGACTGGATGGGATTACAGGTCATACCAGGGTATAGCACTGGGGCAGGCAGGAGGAGTCCGAGAAACAGGACCTGTCTCTCTTGAAAACATCTTCCCATGTAGTCTGAATACTTGTTTTCTGACTTGTTCTAAAGGCATCTTTTGCTCCTGGGGTATAAAACATGCAAGGCAAATTCCAGCAGCTTCAGCCCATTTAGGAACTCTCCAGTTTATACATTAAATTTTACCCCTGCATTTCTAGATTGCCCTTTAAAAATTTTTTTCCTAGTTCTAACCTGTCAAAAGAAGATTGATAAGAGGAGATTAATATCCTAAAATATCCACCTGGTACTTCTTTGAAAACATGTTGGTGCGATTGTCTAAAGGACAAAAACACGGTATTTTGTACCGAAATATGTCTGCTTTTGCAATAAGTTTTACCTTGAATCCCTGCCCTGGGTCCAGTGTATTTTTGGGCAGGAGCCATCTCTTAAGTGAGCTTGCAGTATAAAGAGGAAAAAAACAGGGTGAAAAAAACCCTATAAACATGATAAATTATTATGGAACAGGGTAAATTATTATGGAACAAGAGGTACTAATTCTGGTTAAGACATGGAGGAGACTGATGCTGGGTGGTGTAAAGTGACCCAGCAAAGTCCACATGCCTTCAGCAGAGGCAGAGACCTGCTTTTCTAAAGGCATTTGCAGCATTCTAAAAGTCTACAAATTCTGCTTGTCCAGAAGACGTGACAGCGCCCCGGTGCCACTGTAAGACAAAAACCTCCCCGATTCCTGCGCCTGTGCCCTAATGTCATTACTTCCCTTCTTTTGCAGATCCACATAATGACATTCATGGTCACACACGCACACAAAAAATACTTTATCTAAAGAAAATGAATCTGGCTTCAGCCGGCTCTCGCCTTCTGCTGCGCTTACCTCCAGACCCCGGCTCGCCCAGGGTGAAATGAAAAGGGGAGTTAATGTGGCGGGGTCATTTCTCACTGCTGAATTGGTCAGCCGTCTACGGAGCCAATTTCTGCAGCTTTTCAGTGGCGTGGCAGACCCCTGGGTAATATTTGCCTGAATAGAGCCCTAAGTGTTTAAGCTGTATTGCTAGGAATGGCTGTTTTATCCTATGCATCTGAGATTTCAACTCATCAGACATGAAGCAGGTCAAGACTCTCATGCCATTGTGTGCATTATAGCGAACAGAACAGAATATGCTTGATAAAAGGGAGGACTTAAAAGAAATGCTTCTTTAGACCTGAAACTTTCAAGTCCCACAATGCATCAAAGACCCCTCGTATAGACTTTGAAAGGGGTGAAAGGCATTACCTAATATTTGGAGGAAATGAATAATAAAGCATCCCAAGTGCCTGGAAACTAATTTAGGAGTGCACGCTGCACTGTATTGCCTCTGCTGGATTTGCTCCCCAGAAGAGTTGCTAACAAAAGGTTTAAAAAATAAAATAAAATGGCGTTTGGCAACCAACTTTTCTGCCTTGAAATGCCCCCTTTTTTGTAATGTTTCCTGGTAAGAGTTACTTATGAAAAGATGAAATACAGCCTGTGCTGCAAACACCAGGTCTCAAATGAACCTCGGGAGCCTGTAAGGTTTCCCACCATTCTCCTGCCCACCACAGCCTTTTGTTCTTTCATGTTGAAAGCACTGCTTGCAGGATGCTTGCAGGATGCCCAGGCACTACCTGCTCATAGAGTTTAGTCATATCTTAGGAAAAAAAGAGAAAAAAAAATCAACCTATTTCTGTGGCCTTTGCTTTTGTTCCAGCAAAGCCACCTTTGTGTAAAGCCAGGGCTGCTCTGTTGGTGACCTGTGGCTCCCTGCAGCTGGAACTGGGAGCTGGGTACCTTGCTGAAGGTACCAGTTGTGTTTCTGACATCCCCACAGGTGCTGTTTGGAGCCTGAGATATTTGTTGTAGAGTCACAGAATAGTTTTGGCTGGAAAGGACCTTACAGCTCATCTATTTCCAAACCCTCTGCCATGGAAAGGGACACCTTCCACTAGACCAGGTTGCTCCAAGTCTCCATCCAACCTGCTTTTCCAGAGGTTTCCTTCCATTGCTGCTTCTGAGATGCACTGACACCTAATGCAGTGGTCTCCAAGGCTCCCAAGGATTTGGGAGCTGCAGAGTGGGCTCAACCTCTGCCTTGTGTCATGAGATGGGAGTGGCTGGTGGGACATCCACCCCGTTGGGGGTGGGATTCAGCAGAGGGCAGGATTTGTTTGCAAGAATAAACTGCTTCAGACCAGAGAATCAAACCTTGTGGCATTTAAACTTTCTTCAAATCCCACAAAGTGCTGGGAGATGAGGACAGCTGGGCAGGGATTTTGGTCAAGAGGGGCTCTGCTGTCCTGCTTGCCCTGCCCTTGCCCATCCCCTCTGCCTATGCTTGTCTCACTGAGTTCTGCTTTCACCATCTGAGGAGATCAGTTGAGTTGCTTTCTTACCTGCTTCTCCCCCAGGCCATGATTAATTGAGGGCAGGAGGGCAGGCAGGAGTGCTCAGGCAATATTTACAAGAAGAAGGGGATGTTAATGGGCCAGCAGGGGTGGACCAGTGGGGGATGGAGAGGATGGGCAGTGATGGTGGGGGACAGTGAGTTTCCCACTTCTCCCCTCCCCTCCCTCCTCAGTTACCAGAGATTATTAAAACCTCAACTTTGTGCTCCAAAGAGTTAAATCTGGACTTCTACCCCCATAAAACTTCTGGTGCTAGGGCAGCTGTTTCAGTGAGACCTTCTGTAGTGGGAAAACAATGGAATATTGGGATGGGGGAGGATGCCTGTGAATGACCAGTAATTGCAAGACTGGGGGAAGTAGAACATTTAACAAAAAGCTCAACCCAGCAGCTTTGTTAGGATGGAGCCAGTTATTTTAGTTATCAATTATCAGAGAGGCAGTGGATGCCCCATCTGTGGCCATGTTGGAAGGGACTTGGAGCATCCTGGTCTAGTGAAAGGACCCTGCCTATAGGAAGGGGGCTGGACTAGATGGCCTTTAATAGTTCCTTTTCCGCCCAAAACATTCCATGTTTCCGTGGATCTGTTTGGCATTTCTCCATAGCACCCTTCCTGACCAGGATGTGTGTGCAGTTGTTGGTTCAAGGCACTGATGGTCTCAGCCACAAAGCTCAGTGGGTGGGTGAGGCACAAGAAGTGGTGTACAGGGTGACACACAAGTCCCAAGCCTTTCCACCACCTTTTTTCCTTAACACTGGAGAGCCAGGTGACAAAAGCCTGACCCATCTTTGACAAAACAATAGTCAGAAACCAGGTTAATTTCTCATGGAAAGGAAACATGGCAGTGCTGCACAGGGAGTCTTGGGCCCTGTCTTAATGATACATCAGTGTCCAGGGACTTTTTAGTCTTGTGCTTGGGTTTTATGATCCATATTACTTCTCGTTTAATTTTTATGGCTTGGCTTTAGTTTTTGATACAGTGCTAGAAGCACCTTGGTGGGCAGGGATGGCTCCCTTAGCACTGGCTGTCACCTTGTGGCTTGACCCACATTTCAAGGAGGAGCAGAGGGGCTGGACATGGGCTTGACAACCCTTTATGTGGAGACACCCCTGCCTGTGTCAGCTCTGCCTGCCAGTGCTGCAGGCTGAGAGAGAGATTGGCCTTGCTGATCACCCCCCTGGGCTGTGCTGCTTTCTCTTGGGCTTCAAGCAGAGCTTGCAAGGACATGATCTTTTCCCCTGCAGGACATCTCATTCAGGGGGTCTGTGACCCATGATCAGGTTCCTAGGACATTGCTGAGCCAGGAAAACCAGGTAAGGCATTTCTGCTGGCTGGCCCTGGTTTCCTCCTCCCAGCAGATCAGGTAAGGTTTGCTTTTCTTCCATGTGGGTCGCCTTGGCTGTAGTTCTGGTTTGCAACCCACTGCAGAGAGAAATAAAATCTTCCCTCAGATCATTCTGATAGATAAAGGTAGTAAAATGTGGAAAACTGTGAGGTTCATCTGGGAAACTTTAACACTTCAGGAGCACAGGGCATCAGCCATGCTCTCCTGAGCTGGACCCTCAAATGCAATTCTCCCTCTCTGCTGGGGGCTCTTGTCTCAGAATAGCTCTGGATGAGATGTGCTGTCAGGAGAAGCAAAGGGAAGGGGTTTATTTAGCCTGACTGGGAAGGTGGCTTTGCCCAAGCTTTAATGTAATGGGGTGAGTTAAGGAGATATTCGGGCTGGTTGGCATCTCAGTGTGAAGGGACAGCTGCCCTGGGTGTCCCCTGGGGCTCCCTCCATCCAGATCATAGCCCATGCCATTTAGGAGAGGTTCCACTCCTTGCTGCTTGGCATTTCTGCTCACTGCTCCAGGACAGATCCAAACCCCACTGGCATCAGGAGAGATTTTCTCTGCCTTCAGCTGGCCCTGTCCTCCCAGGGAGAAGACGTGACACAACTTCTGCATCGCGGTTTATTCCTGGTGACAAGTGCACCTTCCCCAGTGACCTTTCACACCCCTGAGTGCAAGGGATGGGATGCTGGTCCCCTCCCAGGCAGCCCAAGAGCAGGGCTGTCAGAGCCAGGGAGCTTGCATGCTGTTGAGAGAAACCCTCCCCTCGGTACCCAAGGGACCTGAGTGCTGGTTCAAAAGGTTGCAAAGCACTGTCAGCTCCTGTTTGGGGCTGCTGTGCTGAAGGGAGATCCTGCCAAGGAGGTCACAGGCTGAATTTGAAGCGATTGTGGTTTGAAATGATCTTTCAGGTTTGTCAGCCCTGTCAGAATTTAACATGTAAGAGTAGCCAGAAGTTTGAGGTGCATGGGGCTGGGTAAGCACCCCAAGGAGGGGTGGTCTTGCAGGTGACACAGCTGGGCCCTGGGTGTTCCCCAGCAAGGCAGTTCATCTGCAGCAGATGACAAAATTTCAGGTGGCCACAGGAAAGGAAGGAGCAATGACATCAGCCTCAGAATTGAGCCTGCCCCAGTGCTGAAGTCCTTTTGACAGCAGCAATATGGTCAGAATCCATCATCCATCCGTCCATCCATCCATCCATCCATCCATCCATCCATCCATCCATCCATCCACTCACATAGTTTCTAGACTATGGGTATTCTTCCCTGTGCATGTGGTTACATCTCTTTCTCTCTTTCCCTGATCTAATCTGACATTTGCTCATGTCCACAGTGGACACTATGCTGACTTACACAGCTCAGGGTGAAGCTTGCTGTACTTGTCTTCCTACCAGTTGGATTTAATTTGAAATCCAACCTGCTCATGAATGCTCTTGCTCCTGGTTTCTTTAGTGAAACACTTCGCAAATAAAATTAGAATAGCAAAGCAGTAGAGCCTGGCAAAAAGTAAGGGGGAATGTTTCTTGGCATGGAAAAATACCCTCAATCAAGCAAAAGCCTAATTTATTCTGGTGAAGCAGAGAGAATCCAGCAACCTCCCTTTTGTTGTGTAGTTCACATGTACTGCTATATTCACACCTGAAATCTTTTGCTGAAAGTCTGGCATCATTTCTTCCCCTTTTGCTTAGAGAGCTGCTAGATTCAAAGTGGCTTCATCCCTTCTGGCTCTGTAAGGGCTGATTCCCACAGAACCCACAGCTACCACAGAGGTGGCATCGTTGGGCTGGGAGCTGCAGCCTGCATTTCATCGCCTACCAGGAGTCCCATCTGTCAGTGGGAGCTGCACAGTTCTCCCCTGCTAACAAAATTATGTATTTTGTCCCGTCATTAAGGATATTCAGGCATCAGAAATGGGAATGAACTCTGCTTTGTGAGTTTTAGAAGCCCATTTTGTATTTGTCTTGGTGGTAGAGGAGCAGTAAAGAGCTCTGTGATCTCGCCTGTTACGATAAGTGAGTTTTGGAAGAGGTTTTCTGTCTGATACTCTGTCTAAAAGCATGGGGAAATGCCATTCTAAAGGCTGTTAAAACACAATTGCTCGCTGATTTACACCGTCATGGAGTGCCTCTTTACTGGGAGATGTACACTGAATAAAAGCAGTTCAAGTGGTGCTTTTAATAAATAGATAATGGAACAGCATTTTATCTTCTGCTTTAATCCGTTATGTTAGCATAGGGTAGTGTATCCCTCTGATAGATTTTGAGGTAGCAGAAACTGCGAGTCAAACCACTTTCCTTCTGAGTATTTTAAGAGAAATTGCACATTGGTGAAAGCTACTGGGTTCTCAGTGGACTGGGATCTTTTTGCCATGGATGGGTTCCAGTGGGTTGGTGTTCACGGCACTGGTCTTAGAATCATGACTGTCACAGAATATCTTGTGTTTCCAGGGCAGGGAGCAGAGCTGGGGAAGGGGCTGGAGCCCCAGGAGAGGCTGAGGGAGCTGGAAAGGGGCTGAGCCTGGAGAAAAGGAGGCTCAGGGGGGACCTTGTGGCTCTGCACAGCTCCCTGACAGAAGGGGTTTAGATTGCATTAGGGAAAATTCCTTCACGGAGAGGGTTGTCCAGTCCTGGCACAGCTGCCCAGAGCAGTGGTGGAGGGGTTTAAAAGCCATGTGGATGTGGCATTTGGGGACAGGGGTCAGTGATGATCTTAGCAGTGCTGGGTGATGGTTGGACTCCGTGGTCTTAAAGGGCTTTTCCAATCTAAACAATTCTGTGATTCTAAATTGGAAAGAACCCATCAGGATCATTGATTCTAACTTCCCCACTCACTGCAGGACTATCTAAAGATAAGAGCATCATCCAAATGCTCCTTGAACTCTGTCATGCTTGGGGCCATGACCACACCTCTCAGGAACCCATTCCTGATTTCCAGCCTGAAATTTCTATGATGTAGCTTCATTCTGTGATGCCTTGGCTTTGGCCATGGGGCTGTTGCCATGCTGGGTGGCATGCCATGCTTCACATCCCAAATGCCATGTGGAACCCTCTGTAGCCCCCAGCTCCCATGATTTTGAGTGTGAAGACACAGGGAAGGAGGTTCCTCTGTGGAAAGCTTCTCTCTAAGCCCTTAGACTTCTCTAGAGGCACCAGGTCACTGGGGCTGAGTGCCTTGAAGCTAAATGAGTTGTTGGCTGCTTGGTTAGGAAAGAAACAGGACACTTTGGTAGGCAGGAAAAAGGTAATTTATCCTGTTGCTGCTCATCCTTGTTAATTCATTGTTTCCGTTGAAAACCCTGCACTTAGCTGCTTCATGAATGAACCCAGTGTCTGTGCCTCCAAAAACAACTTGGCTTGGTGAAAAATAAGACCTCCTTTCACCTCCTCTCTGCTCTGCCGTGTTTTTTCCCCCCTCCTTGTTTTCTTCCACTCACATCCATCCTGCCTGGGTGGCAGTCCCAGTTTGTCCCTGTGGAGCGGGGCCTGAGCCCAGGGGCTGGATTTACAGAATGGTTTGGGTTGGAAGGGACATTAAAGATCATTTCATTCCACCCTCCTGCCATGGGCAGGGACACCTTCCACTATCCCAGGTTGCTCCAAGCCCCATCCAGCCTGGCCTTGGATACTACCAGGGATCCAGGGGCAGCCACAGCTGCTCTGGGAGACTTGTGCTGGTGTTTTGTCACCTTCAGCATAAAGAATTTAATCCTTTATAGATAAAAGGATCCATCCTCTGTGGGAGAGGTTTGCTGGGAGTGGGACTTCAGGGTTGCTCCCAAGCTAAAAGGGATGGGAAAGCTTGAAGGAAAGGTCTGGAGAAGGGGAAGTGACTCAGCTGCATGGCAGGAGAGCCTGTCAGGGAGGAAGGGTGGGTAGGGAGATGGAGACAGAATGGGGAGGCTGAGTGTGGGGGCAGAGGGGCTGGAGGGTGACCTGCCTGCTGGGATAGGGCTGAGACATGGCCCAGCTGTGGCAGCTCTGGTGAGCAAAGCCTTTTGCAGTGCCTGCCTGGGTGTGGAAGGGCAGATGGAGCAGAGAAAAGTCTCTGTGCAGTGGTAGCTGGTCTCCTCATGCCCTTTAGCAGCTGGAATGGAGCAGAGCTGGCACCACATCAGCAGTGAGCTCTCCCAGGACCATCTGTGAGCCAAGGGCAATGAGAACAATTACCAGCCAGAGGAAAAAATCACCGAGAGAGAGGCTGGAAAAAGCTGTGGGGGAGGCTTAGAGCCAAGCAGAGGCAGAGAAAAGAGGATCTCTAAGCTATTGAGTGGCCAGAGAAAGTACACTGTCTGGTCTCCCTATCTCATAACACAGGGTCTGTTTAAGGAAACAGCTGTGTCCATGAGAAAATGTTTTCCCCTTGGGTTGAGTCTGTGAAAGTGTCTGCCAGGGGATGCCTCCAAAGCTGGGAATTTAACACTCAGATAAGGCTGGGATGTTGTTTGGGAATAGTAACAAAAACAAGAGCTGTAAATGAGACCTGGAAGAGGGATTACTCTTTATTCAGGGGTTTAAAACAATCTTGAGCTTGTTGGAGTTGAGAGAGCACCTTCTTAGAAGCACAACTGGAGTTTGGTGTATCAGCCTGTGGGTGCTGGGCTGTTCAGGGCAATTGGTGAAGCCTGGATGGGACCTCAAGCTGCTTGGACACAAAGAGCTGGAGAGTTCAGCTTGGAGAAGACTCCAGGGAGACCTTAGATCCCTTTCCAGTGTCTATAGGGGCTCCAGGAGAGCAGGAGAGGGACTTGGGACAAGGCGTGGAGGGACAGGACACAGGGAATGGCTTCCCACTGCCAGAGGGCAGGGTTAGTTTTGGAACTGGGAATAAATTCTTCCCTGTGAGGGTGGGGAGACCCTGCCACAGGTTTCCCAGAGCAGCTGTGGCTGGCCCTGGATCCCTGGCAGTGCCCAAGGCCAGGTTGGACAGGACTTGGAGCAGCCTGGGACAGTGGAAGGTGTTCCTGCCCATGGCAAGGGATGGAACAGGATGAGCTTTAAGATCTCTTCCAACCCAAACCATTCTGAGATTTCTGGCCTTGTCCACAGAGCTTTTCTCGGAGGAATCCTGCCAGCAGGGAGAGCAGCTTTGAAGCTTTTCCCAGGGTAGTGAAGAAACCAGGAGAAGAGCAGGTATTTCCTAAGAGTAATCTGGCTGGTCCATCTGGCACTCCCAAAAAGGCCGGAGAGATGGCACAGCACGGGGAAGGCTGTGAAAGATTGGAGGCATCAAAGTAGAAGGTGATTAAAATTAAAACCCAAGCAAAATAGCAGCAAGGATGGTCCCCAGGGAGGGAGAAAGCCTGGCAGGGTTCCATCGGGGAGGGTTAGCAAAGGGAGGCCGGAAATTAAAGCAGGGCAGTAATGAAGGTCAAGTGTATCTCCAAGGCTTTGGGAAGTAGGAGTTTCACTGACTGAGCTGCAGAGCCTGCTGCTCCAGGGAAGGGGGATGGGAGGGACACATTAATTTGTTAAATGGGTAGAAATAAATTAGTGAATAAACCTGTAACATTTGTTTCCCCAGTCTGAAGGGGGGAGCTGTGCTGAGCCTGGTTAGGCTGATGTTTTAACCAGGTTTGCTGAGGTTTTGCAGGTTTTTAAGCCAAACCTCCCTTTTGGATAGTCTTGATTATAAACTCTCCTCTGTCCTGCCTCCCAGTGAGACTGTGTGGACTGGAGGTGCTGCTTTTCTGACCTCCCTCTGAAGTTTTTGGTGGCTCTTTTTTCCCTGGAGTGCTGGGGAGGGAACCTGAAAAGGGTGGCCTGGTTGGTCCTAGATGTCACCCCAACCCTAACCTGGCTTAGGCTGCAAGCCCCTCCAGAGCCTGTTACCTTCCCAGGGCTCTTTCCTTGCCTGAAAGGGTCAGGATTCTGCATCCCCCATCCACATCTCACCCAGCTGCAGAACAAAGTCCTGCCTATTAATGACACTCATTAGGTTCACACGGGGGAGTGGATGTGTGGGGCTTCCACCATCTCTTTCTCTTCTCCTGAGTGTGCATCTCTCATTCCCTGCTCCTGACTGTGCATCTCCCATTCTGTGCTTCATCCCTGAGCTGGGACAGGGCTTGCTCTGGCACTTGGACTGAGGGGGTGCCACTGTCCCCACCATGAGCAGGAGCCCATGGTGATGGGGTTCAGAGGTGGGCAAGGGAAGATGCTGCCACAGCTTTTGGTTCTATTTTGCTGAGCTTTGTAGAGGTTTTCACAGCCCTGACTGCACCTTCTAGCTCAAGGAGCCTCCAGGAATATGTGGTGTAAGCATGGCTTGATGTTGGGTCAGAAGTTGTGTTAAGGTGGTCTGGAAGTGCCCTCCCCTCCAGCTGTGTTGTGGCTGATGTGGGGCAATTCTGGCCCACAGAGGTTTGCTGTAGGATCAGAGCCTCACTGCCCTTCCCAGAGACCCATCACAGACAAGGCAGCACCACCTCCTGCCTCCTCTTCCACAGCAAGCTGAGCATGACCCAAATGGAGGAGACTTTAGCAAGACCAAGCTCTGCAAAATACCTTCCTGATGTAGAGCCCATCTCTGATGATTGCACTCCCTGAAGCGACTTCTTCTCATTTACGGTATCTTGACCTAAAGACCTGTCCCAGCAGGAGGAGAACAGGTGGGAATCATGGTGCTCCCCTGCTTCTGTAAAGATCCTGATTGCCTTTTTGTTTCCTTGCCAACTTTCTCAGTTCCCATTATCTCATGATGGGGGAGTTTTTTAAATAAGTAGGTCTGGGAACAGCAAGGCCATGGAGATAAGAGCTGAGACAACTCCTGTGCTCAGAGATTCATTACCTGCTCCCATGTAAGCCAGGAGGGAAGCAGACCTGCTTTCCTTTCTGTTAATGAAAATATTGCACTGGAAATGTTTAAAAATCAAATTAAAGCACAGAAGGACCTGAGAAAGTGTGGGGGCTACAAAGTACTGCTGGAGCAGAAGGGCTCATTAGAAAACGAATTATTTAGGAGGACGAACTGGAATGCCATTATACAAAGTGTCACTGACTGAGTCCAGCCTAGTGTTTGGCTGCACTTGATAAATGAGTCCATTCTACTCCTCCTCCTCTTTTTTTTCACATAGAGGAGAAAAATATGCAATTACAAGTTTAACCTATTGAAAAAAATCATGTCCTGCTGCTCCTGGAGTGGTCACAGCCAAGCCTTTTGGTCTTACACATCTCCCTAGATGTGAAATCTTGCATTCTACCCACTTGATAAAATCTGGGTGCCTGAGTGAGCACTAGGGGTCCCTGCTGCTGAATTTGGGGGGGTTTGCTGCAATGGGGTTCCCAGAGCAACCCCAGCACAGCCCCTGCCTATGCAGCATCACCTGAGCATGGTGCCAACCTGCCCAAAGTGCTGGCTGAGTAAGGGTTTTGAGACAAGAAGCCTTTGTCTGCTGTGGTTATTTAATTTGACTTTTTTTCCCCCCTTTCTCTTCTAAGTAATTTACTTTGGCTGCACCCTCCCTCAGGCTTGAATGGAGCAGGGTGGGGGATGTTCTGCCTCATCAGGCATTAGTTGTGGCAGAGGAAAAACACTCTGTCCCTGAGCTGGGACCTGAGTTGGAGGTGAGGAGGAAGGTGGGAGTGGAGCAAATACCTTTTTTTGAGGGATTGGAGCACTTGAGGTTGCTCTCTGCTCCTCAGCCTGGCTGCTCTTGGGTGCAGAGCTGGGAGGAAGAGAAGGTGGGAGGCAGGCAAGGCAGTGGGGCATTCCCTGGCAGGGCTCACACCTGCTGAGGGCTCTGTGCCAGGCACAGGTACCTAAAGGCATGTTCAGGAGTAATGCTGTGGTGATCCTTTCTCCCCTCTCTGTGCACAGAATCACAGGATCCCAGAATGGTTTGGGTTGGAAGGGATCTTAAAGCTCATCTCATTCCAGCACCTTGCACTTGAACAGGTTGCTGGAGGCCAAATTAAACATGGCCTTGAGTGTTTCTGGAGATGAGGCAAATACATTCAGGTGAGATAGAAGAGGCAATCAAAATCAGTGGTTCTTTGAGGAGATGAAGTTTTCTGTGGGCTCCTGACAGTTTGGGCAGTGGAAGCCACAACAGGGAAGACGATCTTGTATCTAAGGTCCTTTATTGGTTCCTGCTGCATCTTCCCAGTGGCATTTACAGGTGAGGCCCCAGATGTTGGTTTTTTTTTTTTTTTTTACCTTGCATCTGGGTTGCCCAGCAAGGTGGCTGCAGTGTTCTTGAAGAGGGCTTCACCTTTGGTTTGGATCACCTCACCAAAACTGTTGGTTGGTATTCAGTGATTTTAAGACAAAGTGGCCTTTTTTTTTTTACTTTGAAACATTTTGTAAAGTCTAGCATTAGGTAAGACTTGATTTAATGCCTCATCCCTTCAATTCACCTTCAGCAGTAGCAATGTATTCTAATCCACTGCTTGGATGTTGATGGATGGGGCCTGTTTGGGTTAAACATTTGGGATTTGAATTGTTGACTTCATTCTGTCCCTGGAGCAGGAGCAGTCAGAGGAGCCCTTGAGGAACATTGTGAGCAGCAGGTTCTCCATCACTAGCTAGTGGCAGAGTCAAATGGAAACATGAGGCAGCCTGGCCCTTAGCCAGACTTCACCTCCAGTTCCCATAAGAAACTGAATGTTTAGGACAGGTGCAGTCTCTGCAAATCCTGACAAAAAGTAGGTTGGAAGCTAAATTTTTCCTTGAATTGGATTCAGGAGGATGGAAAGACATGACATCAAAAAATTCCAGCTCCTCTGTGAGGCTGTTTCACAGGGACCTGTGCCCACCTTTGCTGTGTTGGTGCATGTGAAAGTGAGCAATCTTTGAACTTGGTTCAGGCTGAGATCAGGGAACAAGCATCAAACATCACTCTCAGGGAGGAACTCCACAGTGCCAGTCCAGTGTGAGACACTCCTGCCCATCCTTGCTGCTCCAGGGACCTCCATGAGCTCCAGTGAGGGTGCCTGACCTTGATGTGCTCATGACATTGGTCAGGGCTTTCTTGGTCTTGAGATAAAGAGGTTTCCTCTTATATTTTGGGTGGCTGGGCAGGTCTGGTTTCTTCCATGGCAACAGCAGAAGCAGCAGGAAGAAGAAGAGGTACCAGTCTGTTCATCCAGAGGAAGACACAAGTGAAGGCTGGGCAAGAAACTGCGCCTGTGACCCGGCTTGGTGTGTTCAAATCACTAAATCCTCCTGACTCCTGTGATACTCTGAAGACCAAAGACATGAACCTGCCCCCGGGTTCTCTGCCTGGCTGGTGGGCATGCACCCTTCTCTTTCCCACAGGGCCCTCTTCTGCTCTGAACCCAGGGAGATGCACTCTTACATGAATTTTCTGAGCCCTGCATCTCTCCAAAACCCACCAAGGGATAGGATGTTGGCTGGCCACAGCTGGGATAAGTGAGCATCTTTTCCTAAACATGATGTGCCCCATGGGAATAAGAGTAATCTCTAGTTTTCTGGGATGGAAGAGTGGAAGTAAACCAAAATAAAATTGAATTGAATTGATGATGCTTCAGCAGGAAAAAAAAAAAAAAAAAAAAAGAGATGTTGCTGAAGAGCGTGGTGAGGGTAAGTGATTCTGGTGTAACCATGGTGCAGAAAAGCATCATGTAGGGTTGTTTGAGCATTTAGGCTTGCTAAAGGTTTCTCAGAACCTGTTCTTTCAGCTAGAATTAGAGGTCTTGAGCATCAGACAAGACTTAGGTGTCCAGGTGTTTGGGCTGCCCATGGAGGTGTCACTCCATGCCTGGTACCTCTTCACTTCCCTTCAGGGGGGTCACTGAGGTGTCTGCCCATGCATTGAGTGTTTTCCCAAGGGACAGATAAAGCTCAGGGATGGGAAAGGCCAAATGGGATATTCCTGTTGGAAAAAGCTGGTTCAAGCTTTAGTTGATTTCCTCATGGTCACTAAGGTCAGTGCCAGAATAAAGTGTGGAAAGGGCTGGTCTGGGTCATGCATCCTTTCCTAGGCAATATCCAACCCCAGATGCAAAGTTCTCCAGTATGGAATCATTCATCCCAACCTCCCTCATGCCAGGCTCTGATTTACCTCCTAAAACCCACTCCAAGAAGTTTTCCCTAGGGATGTGTGCCCTCCTGCTGAGCCTGGAGTCTGGATCTCCCTGGGAATATATGGTCCCCACCAGCACCTGCCACGGCATCACTTCTTTGTTCTGAGCATCCTCCCTCTGCTTTTCCTTGCCTGTCCCCTTCCTCTTACCTTCTGGGGTGCAGTGATGACCCCATCTCAGCTCTGCTCACATGGCTTGGCCTCTCCCCTTTGTCTAGAACACAGCTGGTTTACCAGCAGCGATGCTCTATTTGTTTCCAGATAAGAAAATGCTGAATATTAGAGCTGGGATTGAGCCTTGTGAAATCCCCCTGGAAGCAGCCTCATTCCCTTCTGACAGCTATTTGTTGGGATCCCCTCTGAATCTCCTGCAGATGTGCTTTATTCTCGTAATGCAGTGCTCATTTTATAATCAATCTGCCACGCCCTGGTAAATCGAATGCTGTACAAAACCATATGTATATTATCTCTAAGCAATTATCTTTATTAACCAAACTTGTAATCTACTCAGAAAACTAAATCAGCTTTGTTTGACATGGTGTGTTGGCCACAGAACCTCTCTGACAAACATGAGCTGTATTTCCATCCTTTAATTCCTCTTCTGGGTGACTCTCAGGAGGGTTCCCATTATTTTACCCATGGCTGATGGCAGGCAAGCCAACCTGTTTATCAGGGCATCCCACTTGCCCCTTTAGCAGATCAGTGCAGTATTTGCATGCTTCCATCCATCTGGATCTTCCCTGGTATTCCAAGATTTATTAAAAATTAACATCAGCAGGCTAGAGAGCTTCTCAGCCAGCTGTTGGAGGGCTCTTGGGAGCAAGTTATCCAGGCCTGCTGATTCAAAATTGTTTATCACTGGTAGATGCTGTTTAACAACTTCCTTGGTTACTAATGGACTGGAAAGTACTCCATCCTCCTCGTGTGATACAAGCACCTCATCCTGCCTTCTTTGCAGATGCGGAGCAGAAATATTGATTGAACACTTCTTGCCTTTTCTGCATCATTACTTTTCTCCCCATCTGAGGCTGCGCTGCTGATTTGCACAAAGGATTGTTATATTGCCCGGATTGCTCGCTGTCCCTTTCCATGTGCAGATGAACATGTTGTGCGCTTTGCTCTGTGACTCTGCACAGAGCAGAAGTTTTTCTGCGGTTTTGACTCCACTGCTGGGAGGGCCATTCCTTCTGTAGGACTCTGGAAGAGGCCTGAGGACCAGAAAACTCCTCTCTCTGCCCTTGATTGCTATGCTTTTCATTGAGGAGGAGATATGAATTTGCAGAGCCACCTCCGAGAGCTCCAAACCCATCAGCCCTTCCAGAAAGGATGAGATTTGCCCCCAGAACTTCGAGTTTATTTTAAGTTGTGACCATTACATGTCAACCTGTCAACCCCCGTCTCCATGCTGCCATGCTAATTTTAGGTTAATCATCCATGGATGTACAAGCCTTGATCTCTCCTAGCAATTTGTGGCTCCTTTCTCTCTCCTCTGACCTAAGACAGAGCTGTGTTTTTTTTCTCCCATCTTGGGAGGGTGGAATGAGACAAGCTTTAAGGTTCCTTCCAGTTCAAACCATTTCAGGTTTCTGTTGTGAGATACTGTGGGAGATGCTCACAGGTCTCATTCTTACTCATAGGACTGTAGCCTGCAAATCTGTGCTTTGGGAAGAGAGTCAAAATGTTTTTTTCAGCAGAAAAAGGACTAGTGTGATGAGATGCTCAGAAACAAGAGCTAAACATGTCCAGGAAAAAAAAAAAAAGAAAAAAAAGGGAAGAAAATAAGTGCTAAGTTTTTTATAATGAGAGTAATAAACTTTTAGAAACAGTTGCCAAAGGATCAGGGCAAGCCCCCTTGATTTGAAATCTTCCAGACAAGATTGCCTCTGCTTCTAAATCTGCAGGGCAGGCAAGAATGGGAGCCTTGCTTCAGAAATTACTGGGTGAAGTACTTTATTTTCTATTAAGCTGGAGGGTAAAATACATGATCATAATAGTCCCTGTTGCTTGAAAATACTGATAGGAAATAAACCTTTATTTTGTAGCCTAAATTTCCTATGGAGTGTGGTCTGAAATCCATGAATAGATTTAACATGGATGTCAAAACCTTGAATAAGGGAGTGATGGATGTTGAAATCTTGAGTAATGGAACGAATGTTGTGAGGAGAAGAGGCCCAAAAAAAAAAAAAAAAGTTACTCTGTAAAGTTTGGGATGGCAGGGGCTGAGGATGCTTGGGGAGCAAAGATGGGAACTGTGCAGGAAAATCCTCCTGCACCCACAGAAGGGGGATTGAGCAGCCGTGTTCAATATTGTGTGTAGCTCAGGTCCTCCCTCCTGAGTACGGCGTGAAAGCAGTGGAAATAAAAGCTTGGCTTTTGCTAAGGAAAAGAATGACCCACAATGTCACTATGTTTTATTTTTTTTCTGTGGGAAGAAGGGCTGAATTCAATGTTTTCCTTTCTCGCTCCATCCTGCTGCAACGCTTCGCTGTGCGGCCAGGCAGGCTGGCGAGCAGATAATGAATCTGCCGAAATGTGGTTATTGATATAGCTGAGATCATTATACCTGAGGGTCTTGTGAGCTTTCCCATCGAAAGGGGCATTTTTCAGAAGGCTGTGGTCATGACATAAACAGTCTCGCTCTGTCTGAAATCTCAGCTGGCAAAGTCCTGAGCCCGGGAACATTTTTTAAAATGCATTATCAGAAAGGTAAATCAGGTCAGCTGCATTTTTATTTTTCTTTCAGCTAGGAGAAGTAAAATGGTTCATTTGCCTCTCACTATTAATGTGATGCTCTGCAAGGAGCTGTGGCCTGATCCACAGCTTTTCAAAGCAAAAGGGATTTGTTTCCACCTACATCAGGGAGCCTCTGCAGAATTTCCTGTTCCTGGGTAAGGATAGCTCTCCAGTTTGGGAAGGGAAAGGAATGCTTGGAGGCTGAAATGCTGGCTGTGATGGGCCATTGGCTTGGTTGTCTTTAGCCCATCCATGTGTGGGGTGGTGTGAGTGGACCCAGCAAGGAGCTGTGCCTCATTCTGTCTGAGAGCAAAGGAAAAATAACCCGCCGAGAAATTACGAGGCAGAGAAAGCATTTCAAAATTGCAGCTGGGACTGTGAATTGCACAGGGAGGTTTAAAGTGATTGCAGTGGGGGTCAGGCTGCTCTCTGCAGCATCAGTAGCATCTGAGTCTTTGCAGATGCTCTCCAGCACCTCCCTTCCATCCTGCAGCAGACTGTATTTGGTTTTTGCCTCCCATCTCAAATTTGGTCTGAGGTTCTGTGGAAGTTTTGTGGCACTGGGGATGTTGACACATGTAAAGTGAGTGTTCAGAAGCTTTATGTGATCTGAACCTGTTTGGGCCTTTCATCTCATCCAACTTCAGCTGCCCTGGGGTGTAAGAGGTATCCCTGATAAAATTATGCACCAAACCATCAAGCTCTGAAAAGAGGGTCTTTGATCCATGGCTTTCCTTTTACTGTTAACATCCATTTGGATTTAAATTTCATTTTATCGCCATTTATTCTTAGTTGCACTCACCCAATCCCAGTCCTGCACCAAAACAAACTGAAGAAGACTCTAAAGTCTTTCTGAGTGAAAAGGAAGGGAGGACTGAAGGATTAAAAACAAGTAAAGTGACCTGTTCTAGTGGAAGGTATTCCTACCTATGACAGGGGAGTTGGAAAGACATGGTCTTGCAAGTCTCTCTCAATCTAAGCCATTCTGAGATTTTTTTTGGCCAGGACGTTGCTGTCAGGCATGTGTTGTCTAGCCAAATACAGGTTTAATTGAAAGTTTGTGCAGAAATTTTGCCATGTTCTTGCTAACATGAGATCTTCCTCATTCTCTGAAGCTGCACAGGACCAAGAAATAATGGGAAAACTGTGGATCACAAAAGATTTGGGAGCTCTGGGGGGCCAGAGATGGCTGCATTTCCAGGTTAGAGGGGCTGTCAGGAGGTGGTCAGGGGGACAGCTATTAATGAGTTTTTCAATGAAGCCATATGATGTAGAAAAATCCATGTAGTTGCACATATATTGTGAAAATATATGTATACATACACCTTTTCAATATCACCTTGGCTCCATCCAGCCTTGCTCCTTGAAAGAAATCCAGCTGTGCATCCATTCCTTGAGAAAGACACTGGGTAGAATAATTGACTGGAATAATTCCTGCTGGAGACAACGGAGCCTCACTGACTTCTGCTTTCCGTGAGAAAGCACTGGGGATTCCTCAGGATCAATCTGGATTGCAGCCATTAAGGTTTCAAATATGAAATCTCTGAGGTTGTTTAAGGAAAGCACTTCATCAGCATTGGTTTTCACTGATTTCCTGTTGAGCATTTTGGTTTTTTGCATAAGGGTGTTGTGGCAGCAGTATATGGACTCATACTGGACCAGAGAATCTGCCCAGCCTGTGGCATGAGGTAACTGGTAATTCAGCCTCTTGCTAGACACTGCTCCTCATCTGGAAGGTGGGGGACTGCTAGCAAGGAAGTATTTACCCATTCATGCTTTCCTAATGTCCACATTTCTCTTTAAAGGTGGAAAACCAGCAGTTCCTCTCTGTGCCAGGGGCACAGGTTGGGTGGTATCCCCATCCTACCCCCTTCTGCCCTGCTGGTGCCCCAGCGAGAAGGGTGTTTGTCAGGATTGTGGGCTCACATCTCTTTCTTCCCCACACTCTGTCACCTTTAAACTAAGCAGTTAGGCCAGGTTTAACTTTATTGCCAGGTTGGAGTTAATGGGGACGCGCACCACTGCAAATGGAAACACGTGGGATGGACACCGTGCAGGAAATCTCCCCAGGCTTTTCCAAGTTTCCCATTTGCAAGCATCTTTGGTGAGATTTAGGGGTGGGAAGTATTTTTATGGGTTCCAGTTCTTACCAAAATCAACCTGTAAAAAAAAAAAAAAAAGGTGTTTTTTTAACCACAGCAGTTTGGCAATGAAATAAGGATGTTTGAGGAAGAAAATTATTTTCCTTTGAAAAATGTGACTGATGCAGAAAATCTTGTTGCAGAAAATATCTTCCTTTAGCTCTCAGAGAGCTGTATTCACTGAAGTTGATTATTGGGCTTGAACAAAAAAGTTTAAAATCAGCCTGGAAAACTGAAGTACAAAAGGAAAATACTGTATTTTATATAAATTTAAAAACATCCCCCCCCACCAAACTGTCAAAATTTATTTTGCACATTAAAATCTTTACATTTGATGATATTTTTCTGATTAGACAAGCTTCCTTCAAGTACACTTCTGGAAAGTTTTCAATTCAATATACTTGAAATTAGAGTTTTCCTTATCTGTGATAAGCAATCACTGCAACCTTTTCTATTATATTTTTACTAGGTGTTTCCTGTTGTCCTTGTGAATCAAGGTGGGGTCTGGCACAACCCTTTCTTCTCTTTCCCCTGCTGTTCTTATTTCACACCTTCTTTGAAGTACTTTATTTTCTTTTCATTTATAGTGTAGGAGACCTGTTCAACCTTCCATTAACAGTGATAAAAAAAAAAAAAAAAAAAAAAAAAAAAAAGTCAGCTAATTTCATACGGGAAAGGGCAAATAATTTCCAGGGTTCAGTGGGGGCTTAATTGGTCTGCAGTGGTTTTGGACTCAGAGTTATCACTGAGATGTTTCAGTTGTCACAGTCCACACCCAGGTATTTTTCTGTATGAAAGTACTGGGTTTGGCTTGCAAGAATTTGGGGTTGGAATAGTTCAGGCTAGAAAAGCCCTCAAGTCCAACCATTCCCTCTGCATTGCCAAGGCCAGAACTAACCCATGTCCCCAAGTGCCACATCCACACAGCTTTAAAACCCTTTCAGGGATGGGGACTCCAGCACTGCCCTGAGCAGCTGTGCCAGCATTGGACAATGCTTCCAATGAATAAATTTTCCCTAATATCCAATTTAAACCTCTCCTGGTGCAACTGGAGGACATTTCCTCTCCTCCTGTCCCTGTTCCCTGGGATAAGATCCCAAATCCCCCCGGCTGTCCCCTCCTGTCAGGGAGTTGTGCAGAGCCACAAGGTCCCCCCTGAGCCTCATTTTCTCCAGGCTCAGCCCCTTTCCAGCTCCCTCAGCCTCTCCTGGGGCTCCAGCCCCTTCCCCAGCTCTGTTCCCTGCCCTGGACATGCTCTGACACCTCCATCGTGCTGAGCATATTTTCATACACCTTAATTGTAAACCATCTTGAGAAGCAGCACCATGAGCAACGTGCTTTGCTAGCATCTGGAAGATGTAATTTTTTCTTCATTTTCTTCATCACATTGGCTTTGGTGAAATGATGAAGGCAAATATTTTTGATAGGGAGGAAGGAGGAAAAAAAAAAGAGGTAGGTTTTGTGGGAAGTGAAGAGTTGCATGGTTTTGTGCTTGAGGAGCTTGGGTGGGTGGTTGCATGGGTGCTCCCATCCCACAGGGTATGCCAGCTACAGGAATACCAGGAAAAGCAGTGGGTGGCAATTGGTGTTCCTCTCCATGCTGACTTTGACAGTCACTGGATGCTGCCCAAGTTTTGCTCTGCTCTTATCTGGGGCCAGACACATTGTTCACTCCGACTGCACTTACTGATTTACCCAGACACTCCTTAGAAACCCAGTAGTCAGAGGAGCTGCAGATAGTGCTTTGGGTGTGGGGATGGAAACAGCATTAATGTTTTTTTTTCCTACAGACTGAGAAAGCATGTAATAAAAGTTTCAAAAGTAACCGTGCGCTGAGCACGGAGCTCTTCCAAGCCCTGCCTGGGAGTGCCAGGTTGCCCCAGGCTATCTTACACTTGATTTTGCCTTGTGCTTCAGAAAGATTTCCCTTGTATAAACAATTTTGGTTGTGATTTGGGTTTTTTTTAATGTGCCTCTTTAGAAGAAAACCATCAGAAAAGCATGTAACGTGGAAGTCAGTGTCCAACTGCTCTCATCGAATTTATTGTATTAACAAAAAACATGTATTTCCTCATTGTTACTTTACCTATGCCAGAAAGGAGGTAGCACTTTATGAAGTGCAGTGTTTTATTCAGTGTCACTGCTTAATTTGGGGCAGAATTTCAGGAACAAGCTGCTCCCTGGGGCACCCAGTGAGGAGAAGAGGGAGCCCAGTTATTTATCACTCAACACAATGGCCACCTCTTTGGGGTTGTGTGCAAGCCTGAGAGCTGGGCTTAGCTAGGCAAAGCTGCTCATGGCTGCTGAGACAGGCTCCCGAGGGGTGAATCCTCCTCTGAGGACATCCATGTGGCCAGGGGCCATGGGAGGTGCATGTGGGAAGGGATTTTTGTTCGTCAGCTGAGGTGGCCAGGAGTTGGCTTCCAAACCTCAGTGCTGAGGGTGGGGCTTAAGAGCCCCACACTGGGCACTTGGGAAGGTTTTTCAGTCCTTATTCCTTGGATTGGACACCTGGGTCAGGGTTTTGCCACCAGCACGACTCAGTGACCTGGGGACTTGGGTAACCAACCTCCCTGACTGAAGATATTTTGCCTCTGTCTTCTTGCTTGTTTGGGTCATTCGTGTGCAAACCTGATTTTTTAGTTAAATCACTGCCAGTTCTTTTTTCAGAAGAGGTGGTTTTCACCCCCCTCCCCAATTTACCCGTCTCAGATGGGTGCAGTTTGCAGGGGAGGTAGAGCAGATCATGGGAAGGTCAATCACAGAGTGACCTCCGTGGGGGAAAATCGGGGGTCACCAGTTGGACCAGGGAGGGGCTTGCCTCACTGAGCAGAGAACAAAAAGAATGAGGTAAATCTGCTTTAAGAAAAATGAGATGGAAAAAAAAAAATCTTAAAAAAAAAAAAATTAAAATCAAAACCACAATAAACCCCCAAGTTTTCTTCCCGAAGAACTTTGTGTGCCGGTTTAAAAAAGGAAACTTGAACAGATCCGGTAAAAAAAAATCAGCCCCGTGTCCCACGTGTTTTTTAGACCTTAATAGTACAGGTGGATGAGGAGGGCTTGGTGCCAAATACTTTTGGTTTAGAGGGAGTGGTGGGAGTGAATTCTCCCAACCGCTCCTAGAAAGGCTTAACTTTCTGCACACAAATCAATGACAATCTCCGCTTGGCTGCAGACACCCGGGGAGCAACGCTGCCGGATTCCCCGCGCAGCCCAGGGCAGCACGAGGGTCGGCACCTGGAGAGGGAAGGTGGGTCACATGCTGGATTTCTGCCTTATGAAATAATGTGATTTTTGGTTTTTTAACCCACTTTTAGGGTTTTTGCAGGGTGTTGAGGGGAGGGGAAGGGAATTGGATTTGTTGCTCGGAGGCTGATCGTGCTCTTGTTGGAAATCTTTGGCGCGTCGTAGCGATCTCTGTACTAATCTATCGCCATTTACATGCATTCTTAATTGCTGTTTGAACTCAAACCTGTGAATCTCTCTCTGATTTCCTTCCTTGGTATCTTGAATCTTTACCAAGAGTGGAGATTTTGGCTGTGCATCAACACCTGTACAATACAACCTCTCGATTCGCGGGGCTTGGTTTTTTGTTGCTTTTTTTTTGTTGTTTGCTTTTTATTTTTGGAAGTCCAGCTTAGTTATATGTTTATTTGCTTTAGATAGGAAATACCAGTGCAAAAACACATCTGCCAGTATGTCCAGCTGGGTAGGCAGAAGAGATCTCAAGAGGCAGTTGATTAGTATTTTGAATAGAATAGAATAGAATAGAATAGAATAGAATAGAATAGAATAGAATAGAATAGAATAGAATATATTAATAGAAATGTTTCAGTAGATGGAAATATATAATAGAAATGTATTTCTATAATTACACATATATATATGTAAGATATCTATATATATATGTGTAAGATTTATACATATAAGATAGTACCTATTATATTCCATTATATATTTTTAGTACTTGTTAGTATTTGTGTTGAAGGAGTTTCTGTTTCAGTTGTTCTTTGCAGAAAAAATCCCGTTTTCATCTTGAATAGTTAAAATTACTTGGAAGATTTAATGCTGGCAGAAGAACTGATTAAAGACATGCTGGGAAGCAGGGCTGGGAGGAGGTTGATACTTGGTGCAGGGTTAAGCCCAGCTCAGGCTGACCTGCTCCATGCTGCCCTTCTTGCAAGCAGGGCTTGCATGGGGAAGCCACAGCTCCTTTTTCTGGAGACCCCATATCTGGATCTTGGGTGTAAATCTCAGTCTGTCTTGGGAACTTTTTGCTTCTTCTCTGGCAAACGGGATGCAGCAGGACAGTGTGTTACACCTAGTTAAGCGCTTGTATTTTTAACAGCTCCTGCCGGAGATGAAGCTCAGTTTCAGCAGCACAAATCCCCTCTCCAGCCCCCCCTGACCCCATGTAGGCAATTCCCAGATCTGCACCGTGGATAAAAACAACAGTGGTGGTTTTGTTTAAGGTTGGGCTGAATGAAAACAGGAGGGGAGGAATGTGCTCAGCGGAGGAGGAACCGGCGCTCGGCGGTCCCAGCGCTGCTTCCCAGAGGAACACTCAGCACAGGGACCTGCAGCTGGTTCTGCCCCCAGAAAGGCATGTGAAACCCCCTCTCAATTCACTCTGGTGCAATATCTGGGGCAGGGAAGCTGAGTAGGACTTCTTCCTTCCCTCTGCTTGGTGCAAGTGGATTCGGAGAAGGGGTTTCTCCTCCTGGGAGGATTTTGGTGTTGCTGGGTCTGTCCGAGAGCTGTTTGCAGAGTGTGATACCATGGGCATGGCCAGCTTTGTGCCTTCAGCATCTCCAGCACCCCACACAAGAGAATAAACCTTTTACAGGCTTCTCAGCACATATCCTGATGTATCCACTGGGACAGCCCAGCATGACTCCTGGGAAGGTAAAGGGGATGCTCTCTGGTCTCTCCCTGGTCTTCAATGCCTCCCATCGTCGTACCACTGCAGCAAGAACTTTCCAAACCCCTGATCCAGAACAGGCAGAGTTTAACACTCACTTTTTGCCTGTGCTTGACACTGTTTGCTTCAGGTGCCAGGCAGTGAGGAGTCAGAGCCGACGTGTTTGAGCACTGAGCAGGCATTAGCTGGAGAAACCTGGGATTTTCCAGCGAGCCCGGGGCTGTCCAGCACCTAACTCCTGTAGCCTCCTTTGAAATTCCTCCTCTAATTAATAAATAAGTAGCAAGTTTCACTGACATAATTTCAGAGCTATTGCTCTTAATTAAATAACGAGTTATTAAAATAGTTTCAAAACTGGAGTCTTCCCTGCCCAGTTCATAGTCCTGGTCTTTTTCCCATTAAGTGTCCCGAGTGGAATGCCTTTATACACTTAGAAGAAATTAGTAAAGGTGAAGGATCTCAGACCGCAGAGAAACATGATATTATTGAGTGTGAGTGGACGATCTTGGACAAGCAGGCAGTGAAGGGAGGATTCATCCCTGCCCCTGCCTTCCTGGCAGGTTGGAGATGGGAATATGGAATCAAGATGGGTCTCATCTGCGTATTGTTATTCCTTTTAATATTGATATTATGAAATATATATATATCTATATCTATATATATAAACAGAATATACAATATATTTATAAATCTATATACCTGAAAAATGTGTATTTTTATGTAAAATACATACTATAAATTTACATACAATATAAAAATTAATATAATGTACATATAAAATATGCTATTACATTGTCATTGTTGGAGAAGGGGCAGCCAGCACCCAGCTGCACCCTGCAGCAAGTCGGGTCAGTGAGGTGGCTGCACGGTTTATTTTCCTTTCCTGAGAGAGCTTTAGTGATGAATAGAGGGAGGGGATCTGAGGCTGGGATGCTTCTGCCAAGAATGATTTGGAGGCCTCTTTATATTAGTCAGAGCTTTTTTATTCCTTACTGGAAGCCTGAGAGGAGCTGTGTGCCTGATGGCAACTTTGCTCACAGGTCTGCATAATTCTCAAGTATCTTTCCTGTGAGCAGCTTGCCTTAATTACAGATTTATTTCTTGGATTGCCTTCTTCCCTATTCCTCATAAAGATGCCCTTGCACCTGAGGAATGGGTGTGTGGTGGTCCTGAGTGTTTTTTTTGGGGGAGTGGGTGACAGGCCACCATATCCCAGCTGTTGCTTTTGCAAGGGACTTGATGTTCTTGGCAGCTGCAGAAGAGGAGGAGGAGGGAATGTCCACACCATGGATCCTCTGCTCTGTCTGCATGTGGGTTCAGGCAGATGCTGGGACCATCAAGTGACTTCTACCTCCCAGGGAGAGGCATCAGCCCTGCACTGTCCCCCTCCCTGCCCTGCCTAGCAGGGAACCAGTTTGGGAAGTGCCTCCGTATTGCCCGCGGATGAGCCAGCCCAGGAGGGGGAAGGAGACCACTTTGGATTGAGGTCCTGGCACTGCTGGGAGGAGGCAGGGTGGAGGGATGGAGACCAGCCAGCTTCCTAACTATGCAAACAGCCCACACCCATGTTCAGTGTTTATCCCTGCCGAGCCCGTCACCATGGTATCTGGGCACCTTTTGCCAAGGTGAGCTGAAGCTGATGGAGCAGATCCTCAGCCAAACCCCAGGCTCTCTAGGCATGTGCCTGGGAGGTCTCCTAGATCAGCTGGATCTTCCAGAGCTACTGCTGCTGGGATAATCTCATTTTGCTGCTGTCTTTGGACCCCCTGCTGCTGCCTGCCAGGTCCCTGGCTGATTCCTGTTGCCATGAGCTCCTCCCAGCAGGTGCATCCTCACCTCTGCCATGGAATTTCTTTATGCTGTGTCACACCACAGTGCCAAGTGAGTGGCTGCAGAGGTGGATCCACAGCCTCTGTGCTGGCACTGCTGCCTTCATGCAAAACTTGGACCCTTTCTCCACCATGTGGCTATGGGAGGGAGGAGGAGGGAGGAGGAAGAGGAAAAGAGAAGGGAAGAGAAGAGAGAAGAGAGAAGAGAGAAGAGAGAAGAGAGAAGAGAGAAAAGAGAAGAGAAGAGAAGAGAAGAGAAGAGAAGAGAAGAGAAGAGAAGAGAAGAGAAGAGAAGAGAAGAGAAGAGAAGAGAAGAGAAGAGAAGAGAAGAGAAGAGAAGAGAAGAGAAGAGAAGAGAAGAGAAGAGAAGAGGAGAAACAAGAGAGAAGAGAGAAAAGAAGAAATGAAAAAGAAAACAGCAAAGAGGGAAGAAAAGCAAGAGCATATGTTTTTCTGCAAGTCTGTTTAGCTCAAAAAAACCCCAACAGTTTTTTGTTGCCAATGTTGAGCAGTTTCAAAATGGGAGATGTCCCCTCTTGCCTTAGTAGCAAGTCACTGTCCCAGCCACTCACTGAGGGGGTGTGGGAAGAGATGAGCCACATTGGCTCATCCTTGTCTCCTGTCTCCAGTGTCCCTGCAGATATTCCCCTTGCAGGGATGCAGAGTTCTGGTACAGCTGTCTTCCCTCTGCAGAAATAATCGTTCAGGGTATGAGACTCAAGGCAGCTGTGGATGGGTTTGGTGTCTTCTCATTTCCAAGTGGCTGCCCAGCAATAATTACATTCTGGCTGCTGTTGCAATCTGTGCTGAGGGACAGAATAGTTCCCCCCACACCTCAGCTGGGATTAGTGCCTCCATGCCACAGCTGGGTGCTAAAAAGGAATGGACTGTGAAAGAAATGGATCAGGTTTGCTTTCCTTTGTTGTAGAATGATTTGGGTTGGAAGTGACTTTAAAGATCATCTATTCCACACACCTAAAATGGGCAAGGACACCTTCCACTTATTCCATGTTGCCCCAAGACCTGTCCAGTGTGGCCTTTAACACTGCCAGGGATGGGACATCATTGCTTCCAACTCTGACTGCTGTCTGTCTTTAGGGAGATCTTTTGCTTCATGTTGAATTTATGGATGAGGCAACTTCCTCTGTGGACAGGTGGCAGATCCCAGCCTCTCCAAGGTGCTGGGTGGCTTTGGGAGGTGCAAGGGAACATGAGAATCCTCTGAGTGTTGCAGTGATTTATATCCAGGACAAGGCCTGGCTTACTTCAGGCAATTTATACCCTCTTAGTCACGTCTGAAGAGAAGTTAAAGAGATTATCTCCTCTGAGCCTTAATTTCCCTGAATGTAAAGTAAGTCAGTAGTTGCATTCCATGAGTCTTGGTCTGGCTTTGCGAGGTCTTGGAGATCCTCTGGATACAAGGTGGTAAAATGAATGCTAAATGTTGTATGGAAAGAGGATGACAGATTCTATCCTTGTGGCTGCAAGAGAGGAGTCAGGTTGCAATATTCCAGCCTTTCCACTGTGCACATGCACTTTCCAAACAGTTTTGTTGCAATTAATTACAGTGCAATTAAAGCAGAACGACAGTGCTAACTAAGGGCAAAATCTTGTGAAACAAATGGTGTTTGGGCTGATTTTGTAATTGCTCTAGGTTCCCCAGATACAAATTACAGTGTCAGGGCTCCTGATTTATGGCAGAGCAATATACAAGCAGATAACTCAGGGCAAGAGCTGCCTGTGTGGGCTGCAGATGCAGAGGTCCATGTCCCGTCAGTTCTCCTTGTTGTTGACCCGTGAAGGGTGGGTTCTCTCTGAACTCAGCCAGAGGGACACAGGTGGCACCAGCTGTCCCCCTCTGCCTCATCCCTGAGGCTTCTCAGGAGGTTTTCTCAGCAGGGAGGTGTGGGTGCTGTTCTGGGTGCAGCTCCTGGGCAGAGGGGTTTTGCCATGGATGGGGATGTGGCAGGCAGAGGGATCCTGTTCCCCCGTGGTGCAGCTGTGGAGAACATGACAGTGGAGTTCTGAAGCCCAGATGTGATGAGGAGCAGCTGAGGGAGCTGGAAAGGGGCTGAGCCTGGAGAAAAGGAGGCTCGGGGGGGACTTTGTGGCTCTGCACAACTCCCTGACAGGAGGGGACAGCCAGGGGGTCAGGCTCTGCAGGGAACAGGGACAGGAGGAGAGGGAACAGCCTCAGGTTGTGCCAGGAGAGGTTCAGTTGGATATTGGGAAATATTATTCACAGAATGGGTGGTCAGGCATGGGCACAAGCTGCCCAGGGCAGTGGTGGCACCCCCACCCTGGAGGGGTTTAAAAGCTGTGTGGATGTGGCACCTGGGGACATGGGTTAGTGTTGGGCTGGGCACTGCTGGGAGAAGGAATGGTTGGACCCAGCAGGATTTTCCAGCCTGAATGATTCTGTGATTCCACTGAGTGGTTTAGTCCTTGGTCTAAACATTTAGGTGCTTGCAGAAGGTCCCCATGAGGGTGGGCAGGTGAGGTTTGGCACTGCTAAATCCCAGACAAACCCTGCTGCTCAATCCCTCCCTGTAGTAAACCACAGTGGATCACAGTAACTCCACTGGGGAAGGTGACCTGCAAGGGGATAGGAGGTTGTTCTCTTATCTGCATGCCCAAGAAGTACCAGGCATTTTGTTTCATGGATTGGTTTCTTCTGCTCCTGTTTCCAGTTGTTCTGGGAATGCCATGCTTTGATTTCGTGTGGAAAGCCCCTTTCCAGATTAAAGAATTGGAGTGGGTGTTTTCTCACCTGTAGTTGAAAGGAGTGAACCTGTGACTTTTCAGCAAAGAAGTCCTGTGCTGTGAGTGTTTAGAGGTTGTTAGAGTTAAAGCATTTCAAGAAACTCAAACCAAAAAAACCCAGATCATTCAGGTATCACTATTTGGAGTTTTAAAATAAGAGAGGCAGATTTCTGAAAATGTCACGAGATCAAGCAAAAAATGAGATGAGCTTAAAGCATCACTTTTTATAATTAAGCACTTCTGTGTTCATTTTTTACCCATGGAAAATGGGGTTTGAGCAGTGAGTTGATGTTTCAGTGCTGCCATGAGCCTACTTAGACACACCAAGGGCTCCCCACAGGGTCATAAAATGAAATCATAGAAACACAGAACAGTTTATTGGAAGGGACCTTCAAAATTACCTTGTTCCAGCCTCCCCCAGGACAGGATCACAGACAGTTTCCACTGTCCCAGGCTGCTCCAATTCCCATCCAGCCTGGCCTTGGGCACTGCCAGGGATGCAGGGGCAGCCACAGCTGCTCTGGGCACCCTGTGCCAGGGCCTGCCCACCCTCCCACCAGCAATTCCTTCCCAATATCCCATCCAGCCCTGCCCTCTGGCCCTGGGAGCCATTGCCTGTGTCCTGTCCCTGCATGCCTTGTCCCCAGTCCCTGTGCAGCTCTCCTGGAGCCCCTTCAGGCCCTGGCAGGGGCTCTGAGCTCTCCCTGGAGCTTCTCTTGTGCAGCTGAGCACCCCCAGCTCTGCCAGCCTGTGCTCTTAAGAGAATATTCAGCCATGGAGTGCTAATTTGTTCACCAGCCACCACAGAATCCTGTGGTGCTCACGAACATCCTTTGCTGCGGGTCTCAGGTGTACCTGGAAAACCAAGGTGGTTCTCAGCACCACCCTGGTTTGGAGTTGAGCATCTTCCCCCAGCAGGCTCTGGTGTTGGGTACCAGTGCTCCCTGCACACATCCCACCATCAGCTGGGCTCCTGCTCTGAATACTAAATCCTGAGACAGAGAGAAGAAGCCCGAACACTGATTAATTTGAGCCTGCGCTGCTCTTATCCTGGTTTCAAAGTAATTGTCTCTCTTGTCCACAATTTTCTCTCCTTACATTTCACTGCATATTTATTAGGTTTTTGTGAGGCTATCTGCAGCCACATTAAACCAATTTACTTCTTGAAATGTCTGACCTTTGATCTTCCAGCCACTGCCTTTCGGAGCCAGAAAAAAGAGCCTTTAATAACGTGTCACATGAAAGGCTGGCTGCAGAGCCTGTCACTTGCACACCCCAACTCCAGTTAATAAACTATCGGATGAATCAATTATTGCCTCATAATTGTTACCTATATTTTTGTGCTAAACAGGAAGAGTGTTTCCCCCCTCTTCTCCCAGTCGCTTTGTAAGGCGAATGTGTGCAAACAGCTGTGCCTAAAAAACATCCTCAATCTTTGTAGCCAGTTCTGATCTTGGCAGACGTGTGTCGGGGGTAGGGAGGGTTTGCAGAGGCATTAGACTATCTGTATGCATCCCATATTAGGAGTCCCTGCAGCATCCCTCTGTGCTGTGTCTCTTGAGCCCCTCCAGTGCCCTCTGCAGCAGCACAGGAGAGGAGAGGGGGCTTAGTGTGTTGCAGAGTGATTTTTTGGGGATGTTTTGGCTGTTTCCCAGGAAGCAGCAGTGAGGCAGGGATATGCCTGGACTTCTCCATCACAGCAAGGTTGGAAGGTGCTGCCCCAATGACTGCAGTCCTCACCATCACCTCCCTGCACCCCGGGCACCTCCTGGTGTCCTTGTGCTTCTGTGCCATTGCTGGAGGACAGGCATCCTGCTCCAGGGGTGATGCCTCACCTCCTAACCCATGGAAAGGACAGACTGGGAACAGGACCCCTTTCAGTGGGCTGCTGGCACTACTGGCACAGCCAGCTCTCTGTGTTATGAGTCAGGGCACCTCACATCATTTCTGCATCCAGCCACACCACCTACCTTTTATTCTGCGTTCCAGTTGTGTAGCTGGAGTGTCAAATATGTTATCTCTTACTGCTGCAGAGCCATAGAGCTCTTGGGGGTTGCTCTGAAAAACAGAGGCAGATGTGGCCAAGCTGCTGTTGAAGTAAGGACTTGTGGATGGAGCTGGTGTAGCTCCCTTGGGGTCTCTGCACACGAGACACTGCTGCCCTGAACCCCAAGAAGACATTGGGTCTAAGATCCCTGTTTTTCAGGCTGCTGGCTCTCTGCACCAGGGCAGGATGAAGAATGGTGTTGTTCAGATCCTCACAGAAGCCAGAGCATCCACAAGGGCACAGGGGTACAAGGAGCCCTCTGCTCAGGCACCTTTGCTCAGGTTTTGGGGAGAGGTGTCCCTATCAGCTGCCCTGGTAGGGGCATATCTTTCCCCCTTCTGCTGAAATCAGCAGCAAAGCTGGGTTTCACAGGGGAGTGGAATGGGCTAGTGAAGTTTAAACACAGTAATTACAGTTTCTGTCACCCCCAAGGTTTTCTGATGCATCACTCTGAAACAATGTCTTGCCCAGGAGCTCCATTTCACTCCCAGTGACATCTCTCCAGGGCAGGAGCAGGCAGCTGTCCAGAGGGTACAGATCCATCCTGGAGGTGGCCTTGGCAACACATTTCAGCATCTATGTATTATTTATTTCCCCTGACTCTTCTCATCTCTTACATAGTCGCTTAACAGCACCAGCCTTTCACAAAGGGATGGAGAAGGGCTGAAAAATGCAGGAGGCAACCCAGGTCTTCTCTTTCTGCTTTAATCTTCCCAGGGTTACTTCTTGCTTGCCATATGGGAAAGGCTCCTGACATACCCAGTCTGCAGAACACCACAACACTGAGCTTAAGCAAAATCTTGAGTTTCAGGGGAAGGAAAAGCCATCTGCACTGCTCTCTGGCACATCTGTGCTGATTTAGCTCTGCGAGGACATGGTTTCAAGCTTGTAGGATTCAGCCTCTTCAGAAAGGCTGGGATTAATTGCTGAAGTGAGAAATACTAAAAGCTGGGTGAAGAAGAAGTGGAGAGAAAGAGGGAAACATGGAAATACTCTGTGTTGATAATTCCCTGTGTCAGTCTTGACTTTATTAACATTCAGGTTGAAATTGTTCTGTAGGAGATGTCTGCTGGCCTTTGCCTGCCATAGATACTGGGTGAGGTAGAAGTGAGCCTCACTGGGGAATCACAGAAACATGGAGTTTTTCAAGTTGGAAAAGCCCTCCAAGACCATCAAGTCCAGCCATTCCCTCAGCACTGCCAAGACCACCCATGTCCTCAAGTGCCACATTCACATGGCTTTTAAATACCTACAGGGATGGTGACTCCATCACTGTCCTGGGCAGCCCATGCAGTGACTTTCCATGAAGAAATTCTCCCTAATTTCCAGCCCAAACCAACCCCTGGCAGAACTCGAGGCCGTTTCCTCTCCTCCTGTCCCTGTTCCCTGGGATAAGATCCCAAATCCCCCCGGCTGTCCCCTCCTGTCAGGGAGTTGTGCAGAGCCACAAGGTCCCCCTTCCCAGCTCCCTCAACTCCTCCTCATCAGACTTGTGCTCCAGACCTTCACTTCATAAGTTTCAAAGCAAATCTCAAATTTGAGGTAAGATTCAGATGGCCCTGAAGACCTTAATAAACTCTCATGAAAAAAATAAATGTGCCAAACCAGACCTTACTCTCTTGATTGTTGATTTTTGGATGGAGGCACTTAATCTACTTTCCAGCTTTAATCCTGACTCACACCTTGCCACCTTCTTTCTGAGGCAGGTAAAAAGTCATGATTGGGCACACATTTTATTCAGGACTGTTTCCAGGAGTGGAAGTTGGCCTGGAATAAGACAGGGATGGGGAGAAGTACCTGTGTTAGTCGTGGCCATGGAAAGCCACATGACCACATTGACGTGGAAATCCTGGAAGCCCCTGCAGAGACTTCCACGTTGTCCTTGGGTGTCTCAAAAATCAGCACTTTGCTTTCATGTATTCCAGCAAAGAGAGCCCTGGCACTGTGGGATGATTCTCCTTAAAATGATGCTGTCACTCCTGCCTCTTTTGCATTTGGCATCCTGTGGTACCCAGCCCAGCTGAGCTGCCGTGCATTATTTTCCAGCCCTAAATCCATGAATTCTTGCCTTGTGGCCCCCACCATACCCCATCCGTGTAGGCAAAGAGAAATTCAAGCCATTCTGACCTTCATCTTTCCTCCTTGGGAGATGCAATTAATACTCCCTGCCATACCTTGGAGGGATGCTGCTGGGATTAATTAGTTAATAGAACAAATCTTGCTCGCCTGCCTCTGTGAGGGCGTGTGGCTGAGTCTAACATTCACCTTTCTGATGACCACAGGGGACCTTGGGTCTGTGGCTGGGATTTTGCCACGACTTGGGTGGGAGCATCCTGTGAATCCTGCCAGGAGCCACCCCTTGGGTGGCAGAGGCTGTCGCAGAGATGCCTCCCTGCAGCCCCACACCGCATAATTCCAGGCTCGCCGTGCTGCCTCTGCAAAGGTAGATTTGGTTTCTATTAATAAGGGGATAATAGCACGGGAAACCTGGCTGCAGGATGGCCCGTGCCCAATTACTGCGGTCGTTGGGCTACAGCAGCCGCTTCCCTGCAATTATCCCACCGCGCGCCAGCACAGCTCAGCCCTCTGCGTTTTATTCTTAGCAACAGAGCCCCGGGCAAGGTCAGGGGGGGTCCCTGCAGCGAAAATCTCTGGCTGGGGGATGCCAGAGCTGAGATGGGGGATGGCAGAGCCACCTCAGTGTCACCTGCCAGAGATGAGGCTGATGGGGATGACAGTGATGCGTCCCGTGCCCTGGAATATGCAGTCATGGGGCTGGCAGCAAAGCAGTGCCCTGTTTTGTCCTTGTCCCAAGCCAGGTGGTGCCAGGGGAGTCCTGGTAGCTCACAAGGGGCATATTGGCTACTCTGGGGTCATAGCAAACAGCCTCATTTTTTGGGGAGGAACAAAAATCCCAATCCAGTCAAAATGCAGGGGTGGCCTTGGCCACGCTGGGTTAACGCTTAGACTTGATCTTAGAGGGCCTTTCCAACCCAAATAATTCTGGGATTCTGTGATTTAAGGCTGGATGTGATGCTTGGTCTTGGTCCCATTCTAAAATGGGTTGTACAGAAGCTCTGCTGGTTTGCACCCACTTTGCAAGCCCACAGTGGAAGCAGGGATAGGAAGGGAGGGGGATAGTCTGGGCACTGAGATTTGGGAAACCTAGGGTGAATTTCTTTCCCAGCACATTGCCTGTGCATCTCTGGGAAGTCACTTTACTTCTTCATCCGTCAGGTGGGTATCCACAGACATGGTTAATGGCCTGGCAAGAGGGATACAGTGAGAAGAGGTGCACTCCAGACAGGGAGATGCTCACAGCCAAACCACCCAGAACACCCTAAAAGTGCTGAAGACCCTTCTTAAACTTGTATTGGTTGTGGGAAAAAGATGAATGAAAAATATGTGCCAGGGATACAAAGTGATGCTTAAAGGGCAGGAGTAAAGCCTTTCTGTGAGAAAAGTCCAGCTCGAGCCTGTGCTGTTTCAAATTAAGTTTTTGGTTTCCTAGAGGCAGCAGACAATGGTTCACTCAATCCTCTCCCCACTGTCATTAAAACTCGAGTGTGTTGTCTGGATATAGTATTTTGCCCTACCTTAAGAGCTCTAATCTTTTTAGGACCATTTCTTGCTGCTATCTGCAGACACTCGAAAGCCTTCTCAACCGCGGAGTGAAATACAATCCCTGTCTTGGGGAGCTTTCCCTCCCCTTTGTCTTCTGCACAGACAGAGGGAAAATTACCACTTAACAAATCTGCCAGGTCTGAAATTTTCTCCCCCCTCCTCCTTCACCCCTTTTGCAGCTATCATTTGTCGGGGGTTGCTTTCTCCCAGTGCCATCTGCCTTTTGCAGGGAGATGGCAAGGAGCGTTTTATTGTTTGCCGAACAATTCCCTGCAATTTGCTGTTCGCCATTTCTTTCGGGCTCCTTTAATCCCTTTTTTTTTTTTTTTTTTTTTTTTTGCACTTGCTGCTGCTTATTTTTAGCTTGCACACCATTTCTGTTTGTTCCCCAAAACTGTTTGTATTTTTAAAAGCCTCACTTTGTTGGATACTTTTTTTTTTTTTGAGTGTCCCTTCCTGATGCAAAACCCTGCCTTGTCCTTGCCCCAGAACCCTGCCAGGCTGGGTGGTAGATGGAACAAGCTAGCATTCCCAACTTTTCTGATTTCCCCTGGAATCCTACTCCTCCTTCATGCCCACATCATTTTGGTTTTATCCAGTGAAAATCCCAGCTGAGCTGTGGAGGTGCTGAGTGGTGCCACCAGCACAAATCCTGGCAATTGCAGCTCCCTTTGGGTGATTTACTCTGTGCTGGTGCACTTCAACATCGTCTGGCTTTGCCAGGTGCCAAAACACTGCCAGTGATGGCTGAGCCACCCAGCTGCTGGTCTGGTGCCACCAGCCCTGGGGTGTGGGCTCAGGATTCAGCACACAGCAACCACCTGGCATAAGGGATTATTCACTCAGTGGTTTGGGTTGGAAGAATCTTAAAAGCCCTGCCATGGGCAGGGACACCTTCCACTATCCCAGGCTGCTCCAAGCGCCATCCAGCCTGGCCTTGGACACTTCCTCATACCTAATCTAAGTCTCTCTTCTTTAGTTTAAAACCTTTACGCCTTGTCCTGTCACAACACCCCTGCTAAGAAAAGTTTGTCCCCATCAGAACCCATGGGGCAACCCTGACCTGAAGCCCCCCTGAGCTTTAGGCTGCCTCTATCCTTGAATAAAGCTGAGCCTTAGATGAGAGCTAGTTCAGGCTGATAGTCTAGACAGAGGGCTGAGTTGGGATTTGTAAAAACTAACATCAAATTTTGGCTCTACCAAGGGCTTCATCCATGGCCTTTGCAAATTGTCAAGTCTCTCTGTTCCTGTTCTGCACAAATAGGCAATCTCTTTTTTTCTCCCACTATTTCTTTGCAGCACAGGCATTTAGGAGTGGATTATTCGTTCCTTGGTCTCACTGATACAGTGCCTTTAAGGGAATGAGCATTCAACATGTAGCTGTAAAACACTAGTGCAGTTTAAATGGCCACTACAATTAATAGCAATAGTAATAATAACAGTAATTGTCACAGTTGTAATAGTAATAATAATAATAATAACAATAACAATAATAATAATAATAATAATAATAATAATAAAACCTTGCCCAGTAGAAACTTAGTCAGATCTGAACATGCTCCGAGCCATCATCAGTAAACAATAATATTGGGTATTTTTATTTCTTTGCTTGTATGTTTATTCCTATGCCTCACTCCTGTTATTCACTACTGCAGCTGGAGAATTAAAATCCATCTTCTCTCCAGCCCCCTCTCAGGATTCAGAAATTGAAGCAGGAGTTTTGTTATCTGTACAAACATCTCCTGATCTGCCCCAGCTGGCTGCCCTGAGGGCAAGTGGCCACGTCTAGCATGACCCCCTTGTTCCTGAGCTACCCGAACTGTGTCTGCTGTGCCAGCCAGGAATATGTATTTCAGTTGTCCCTGGTGTTCCCATCTTCTCCCTCGTTAATATTGCAACAACCATTCCTCCCTGGGAGCACCACCTGGCCCCAGGAAGGCTTTGAGCCTCTCTTTTTTAGGCAGGTATGCAGTAACTCTACTAGCTCCATCCTTCCTACAGACTCAAAGCCACTGTGTTTTTCCTGGGTTCACTCAGAAAGTAGATTATCACAATCATCTCTCTTTTTTTTTTTTTTTTTTTTTTTTTTAATGGTCAGGTGAATTTATGTTGGAAAACATAGCTTGAATTATGTTAGAAAAACAACCTGGATTTCCTGACCTCAGAAATTATTAGGAAAAGGTCAGGAGACACTTTCATTTTGCTGGGTTTTTTTATTTTTGCTTTTCCTGGAGGTGCAACCCCAGAGCTGCATCTTTAATTGCTGTTTTCATGAGCATCACAGCAAATGCACTGCGGTTTAGAGGAAAAAAAAAAAAGTGGGATCTCTGTTAATAACCAACACATCTTGCTGCTGATATCTCAAACCTACAGAACAGTGTTATTTCTCCTGTCTCCTAATAACAAACTGATTTTCTCTGTTGTCTTTCAACATCTGATGAGTTCTTGCTCCCATTTCCCTTTAATAAGTGCTATTTTGTATCCATTATTGCTCAATAGTAAAATCTTTTCCCGGCAACTTTACCAGAAGTAGATTTAAAGCTGTGAAAATACGCTTGGGTGTGATGAGATCTTGTCGTTTTATTATCTATTAAGTGCCTCGCATGACTTTGTCGTTATCAAAATGTAATTATGCATTTAAATAATTCCATCATCTCTGCTTGTTGGTTTGTTTGTTGGTTTGTTTTTTGTTTTTTTTTTTTTAATTTAGGAGGGAAGTGATGAAAAAGCTGTGAAATTGATGCTTAATATAACTGGGAGTATGAATGCCACTGACTTTGCTGGCCTCTTCCAGGGGAAGGGCAGAAAGTAACGAGCGCAGCGACGGTGCGTATCTGCCCGGGGTGGTGTTCGTGTTAAGGCACATCTTTGGTTTGGTTTTCTCTGTGCACATGGAAAAAGCCGGCGTTTCCTGGTTTGAGATACGGTATTTACTGATCCTCGCTGGATGTTAATTGTCGTCGGAGGCTCTGGGCGTGGGCGAATCATTGTATAATGCCCACACCCTTCGGGTGGCTTTAGGGTGTGGCGTTGTCTTTGCCTCACCGTGCAGCTCTGAGATGTATTATTACCCAAAAGCAACACGCCCTTCCGTGCTTCTTTTGTTTTTATTAGGGATTGCTCTGAACCAGCGCTCCCAGCAGCTGGCAGAGCCGGCGCTGGATGTGCAGCTCCTAACTCAGGCTTGCCCGGGCTTCCCGCTGGGATTCCCTGCGGAGCAGCTCTCACTGCCGGTGCTTTGGGGTGGGACAGCCAACTGGGGCACCTCCATGGGCTTGATGGCTTCCAACCAAAGCCATCTGAAATGGCTGAAGACCACCAGGGGCTTGGGCTGGTCTTACCTAGGCTGAGCTCTCCGACAGTGCTTACCTAGACAAAGCTCTCCGTGATGAGTAGGGGTTGGAGATGGAGAGGTGGGGAAGTATTTCTGTCAGAAGTGGATGGGCCAGGAGAGGATTATCCCTTTGCAGTGGACTTGCAGCCTGATCCCTGTTTCGTGCAGTTTGGTTGGACATGCCCTGTGTGAGAGTTTTTGAATCACTGAGCTGCTCTGCCTCAGTTCCCAACCTCCTGGCAGCTGCCCAGCCCCTTCTCCCACGTGGTGCAGGTCCTGAAGGTGGCCAACACAACCAATTTCTTCTTCAAACTGTTTGGGAAAGAATTGCCACACTTTCTGCATCCCCATATGGCCTTCTTCTGAAATACACCCCGCAGATGTCACATCTTCTCCACTCTGGCACAGCCACTGTGGTCACTCTTCCTTAGTTTGTCTCCACCTGGACAGACTCAGGAGCATCCCTGGTGTCAGTGGTGACACCCATCAGTGGTGATTCCTTTGCTCACCTTTAAGTTGCTGCCACCTTCTCCAAGTTTTCCTTCTGTGAAGAGTTTTATTACTTTTTCTTGCCTGAAGCAGGGGGCCATATTTAAATGAAACACATCCAAGGCAAACTTGCAGAGAAGTCTCACCTTTCCTGTGCTGCATGATTGAATAGGGGGGCAAGGATGCAACCCCCTTATTAGAGTAATATAATTTTCCATCTCAAATAGGAACCAGGGATGTTTTAATGATTGGGCTCATTAGGTGGACTTTCCACTTAAAGTGTCTGTCTGGCAATTAAGTCTGGAAAAAGCATGACTGATGACCACACCTTCTGTGACTTAATAGGGAGTCTGAAGGCTGATCTTATTATCACACTGATACAGTCTGTGATAAAAAAGAATTTAAGATACTCTCCAGAGATTTATTTGCCCATTAGGAAACTGCCAGGAGAAGGTTAAGGGAACTCGTAAGGTCAAAGCTGAACAGAGCAAAGTACTAAACACTTGGGATACAGTGGTGGGCAAAAACAGGAGGACAAGATTTCCACTCTTGGCTCCTCTGCTGACCTGTTTCATGGCCTTCACCAAGTCACTTTATTCCTGTGTTTTTTTCCAGTGTGAGCACTGGACACTGTGGTGGCTCTGCAAATACTTGATGTAGCAGCACCATGTCTTAGCCTCAGTGACAGAAGTCCCTGCTGCCATCCACCTTTGGACGAGCATGTGGAAAAAGTGTGGAGTGGAAGGAAGCACAGTCAGGAGGAAAGTGGTGGTGATTAGGGCAGGGAGATGAAAAAGGCAGAATTTCTATTCTCCTCCAAGAGGATCCTCATGGGTCCTCAGTGATTCCCTCACCTATTCTGTCTGCTTTAAAACATGACCTGCTGTAATATTTTACTTAACCATGGTGTTTAAAGGACTGGAACTTATTGTAGAGCTCACTGTGCTGGCTTCAAACCTCCTGTTGGGTACCATTTTACTGACATGAGCTTGCCATAGCTTATCAGTGGTTTTAACTCTGCCCATGGGTTGAACGTCGCAGTATAGAGGAGCCAACTCTTCTGGCTTTGTACTTCACTTTAACTTCCTTGAGTACTCCCCACTTGAGTACAGTGGGGAGAGATAATTCAGCTAAATACATTTCAGTAAAAAGTGGAGGTTTTGATGACAAAAAATGAGGACTCTGCGTCTGGGTCAGTTTTGTCAGATTAATGGTGGAATTGTGAAAAAATGGAATAGTTTCATTTCAGCGTCTACAAAGTGAAAGTCTTGACTCTCACAGGCAGCATGATTTGTTTAACTCAACATTTGCTGTGTTTTTGATTAAACCGATGCCTGGAATTTAGGAAAACATTTTGTTTCAGGCTGAGCAAGTCAGTTTTTAGCATTTTTCAGTTCCCGAAAGGAGAAGTCCTGCTTACTCCCATCATTCTTCTCCTGAAAAGCCTCCTCCGCTTTGCTCTGTAACCTTTGCAAGGGGGTCTTGCCAACTCCAGCTCTGTCTCATCCATTAGAAAAACAAAGAGTCACAGACTTCTCTTATCATCCTTCCACTTTGTCTTCCCTCTGTGCCAAATGGAGTGTTGGGAGGCAATCCCCCCTTGCCCACCCCCTCCCCTCCCAATATGCTACATAGTTTTGTGTGGAAACTAAATAATTGAATATAAAGGCACTTGCTGTATGTCTTTAAGGAATCCTTTTGATGTTGACTCTTTTGACCTTCAAGGCCCTGCATAATTTTTTCCTTCACCATTTTCCTCCTCTTTGTTGTTCCTTGTGCTCCTGTAATCTTCTCTCCTGCCTGCTTCCTCCACCTCCTCCCACCCTGCTCCATGGCTCCAGTTATCTGCTCCCTGTGTTTGAAGCACTCAGTGGCTGGTGCAGCCAGCATCCTCCTCTGCCCCACAAGCCTTCGTCTCACCCCTCTCTGTCAGGAGCCTCTCCTGCCCACCCTTTTCTCTCCAGATGATGTTTTACCTGCTCTCTTTCCACCCCTCAGATTGCTTTTTTATCTCCCTCCCATTGGGAAATGCTCAATTAGGGGACCTGCCTTAATCTTGTGCCTGGCCAAGTGCAATAAGTCCACCCACAGCTTTCAGCAGGGGATGGGCTCCCTTCCCTCTCTCTGGACAGAAGCAGCTCTCCACCCTCCTGTGCTTATGGCCTTGGGGCTGTGTGAGCTTCCTGAGCTGAATCCACATTGTGCCCATCCCCACTGGCTTCTCTCCTGGCCTGGTGGCCTCCCCACGGGTGATTTTTTGGGGTTGTGAGTTCCCACACTGCCCAGCACACAGTGGGATCCTGCATCCCCTGACTAGACCCTGCAATTCACAGAGTTAGGAGTGATTCAATTAAAGAGGTTTCAGACAGAGAAAGCAAAACAAACCCCAAAATGTTTAGGTAATATGTGAGAATTTCTGGAGAGTCTCAGTTTTACAACTTCAGGGAATGGTTTTCTCTGTTTTGCCAAGAGTTGCAGCATTCCTGGGGTAAAGAGGAGGACTCAGCTGACCTATCACAGAATCATAGATTGGTTTGGAAGATACTTTTAAAGCACATCCTTTCCCACCCCCTGCCATGGTCAGGGACACCTCACACTATCAACCCCTGTCCAACCTGGCCTTGAGCATTTTCAGGGATGGAGCAGCCACAGCTCCTCTGGGAAACCTGTGCCAGGACCCCCACGACTCTCAGTGTAAAGAATTTCTTCCTTCTTTCTGGTTTCAATAGGGCAAGCAGTCTTCTTTCTAGAGAGTAAATACAGCTTTGAACAAAGGATGTGTACACATGCACACACACACACACATTTCATGGAGATATTTGGGCATGGGAGTGCTGGTATTGGAGGGGAAGCAAAGCTCTCACCCTGCATTTATCTGGGCAAAGTCTTCCTGCTTATTCACAGAGAGGGAGGAATATGGATTTGCTCCTGGTGGAGGTAAATATTCACAGTGATTTCACGAGGACTTGCACTCCTCCTGCAGCAAACGTGTGAGCTGAGGACGGTCAGCAGTGGTTGAGCTTTGTGAGGAGCTGCTCCCCCTCCTCACCAGGGTGCAGAGTTCATTTTTCCACTGACGCATCCCTGACAAACGCCCAGTGAGAGCTGGCACGGGCAGCCAAGTGATTGTGTTGTCACGGCAAAGACCAGTGAAAGAAGAGCAAGATTTATATCGTGGCTGCTCAGAGGGTTGGAGAAGAATGGCCCAAAGCCAGGAGTCATGCAGGCATGGCTGATACTGTCTTCAGTCTTTTGCCAAGCGTGGGCTGGATGGTGGCTGATGTGAAATGGGCTGCACGGTCCTGGTCCAAGTGTTGGTGGGCATGGTTCCACATCACAGAAACCAGCCATGCAATTGACACTTTCACTGACAGTCTTAGCAGAAAGATGAGTTGCTGAATTGGGCCCGAAGTTGAAACAAAATTAAAAATTTCAAAGAATTTTGAAGCAAGAGAAGCTCAGCCTTCTACCAGGGAAGCAGGTGACCCCAGAAAGCTCAGCACACACAGACACGACTGTGGTGAGGGGTTTAATGTGCTCAAAAGCAGTGAGGGTAGAGCTTTAGGTTTCTCTGTGGAGATGTGGCCTCAGGTGCAGGTTGCCTGCATACCTGTGGTTGTGTTATTTCATCTACTCTGTGCTTGGCTCCCTGTCTGCACGACAGGAGCACAGAGTCAGGGAATGGTTTTGGTGGAAAGAACCTGTGAAAACTCCAGATCCAACTTCCACCTCTCAGTCAGGCTCATGCCTTTGTGTGATTGAGTCTTGAGCATGTCCAGGGATACAAATCCCAGCATTTCTCTGGCTTCATGGTTCAAGGTCTGACCAGCCTCTTAATAAGAAATGTTTGTCTTGTGTCTGATATCAACTTGCTTTGCTGAAACTCTCCCCACAGCTTCTTGTGCTCTGAGAAGACTCTGACTCCTTCTCTGTAGATGAAAATATGAGATTTCCCGTTCGTGCCTTCTTCTCTGGGCTGAACAAACCTCTCTCTTCTCACCTCGTGTCCTTCAGCTCACTGACCATCTTGGTGCCTCCACAGTGGCAATGTCTCTCTGGGGACTCCAAACTGGACACAGTGCTCCAGCTGTGGTCTCAAAAGTGATGCATGGAATGGAAGGTTCACTTCCCTCAACCTCTGGGCACCACTGCTGTTCATTCAGCTGAGTGTGTGCCTGGCCATCTTCACTGCAAGGATGTGCCACTGAGTTCTTGGCCACGAGGTCTTTGTCTACAAGGTGTCTCTCTAGACAAACACAGGTGGTAATTGCTTCCTCTGAGGTGGGATGGATGGGAAATGCCAGCCAGAATTTGGCAGATTGTCCATAAAAATCCAGGAGAATCAGATGGGGCAAGAGCTTGGCCACGTCATCTTCTCATCTACATCAATAACCAAGCAAGGCTCAAATTTCCTCTTTGAAAGATTGAAGCCCGCTGACTGCAGAGAGATGAGGGAGCTGTAGGAGCTGAAAGTGCTGTAGAAAGGCTGAGGACACACAGAAACACTTCTTTTTTTGGTCTCAGGCTTGTTCAGAGGAGGTGCAGCTTATGTAGCCACCATGGTTGCTGATTCAGTACCTGCCCTGTGAATATAATAGAAAGATTTCTGTCTCCACCACTGCCCATCCATCACCTTTCACAAGCCTAGAAGCAAAAGGAAGAATAAGAGGAATAACAAGAAAATAAAGAAACATTGCAGCCAGAAAGCTATCCTCTGTGTTTCACAATTCTATAAATTATGCCCTTTCCTTCCTCTTTAATCGTCAGGCATATAAAATATGCTTGCAGCAGAATCATATCCTTCCATTAAAGTTTCAGAAGAGAAATACAGGTCCCATCTGCCTGTTTAGCAAAGCAGGGCAGTGCACAACCATTTATTTCCCTTTTCCCTCTCTCAAAATGTACTTTATGGCAGGAGTTTTCTCTTTTAGAACTGGCTGTTTATTTCATTTTCTAATTTCAGCATGTGTTTCCACAAGCAGTCTCCTCTTTGTTCTCACACGAGTCTTGCTCCAATGCCTCCACACTCAAGTGCACCTAAAGAGCAGAGGTCCAGTCTTCCCTTGGTGAAGGTCAAAGGAGAAAGAAGAAGTCTTTTAGGACTTGGTCAGGGTTCTTGGGGGTGTGTTTCTGCTCTGCAGACAGGGCAGACGCTGTCTGAACAGCAGAAGTTGGCAATAGTGAGAATTATTAAACTGAACTATAGAGGCAACCATGAGTTTCACTGCCCATCCCTGCTTGCTCCCAAGGTTATTCATTTTTATTTGTGTTGTTCTGGAGTCAGGGTGGGCTTAAGATCTTAGGGCTGTGTTGCCTGCATGGCACAGGAGGGAGTGTGGCATTGTCCCCATTCAGAGGGGAGCTGTCCCCATCACCCCCCCATGCAAGGGGCAGGGAGAGGAGGCCGTTTGGGGTGCATCCTCCCTCTGTGTGGGGTGGGTCCATCCTGGGGGACATGTGACACAGCCCCTGCCTGGTTCTGCATATGGACAGGGCTGGCTTACAGTTTTGGGAAGCAGTGAAGAGAAAAGGCACAACAGCCTCCACTGGGTCTCCATGAAATCACACACTGGTTTGGGTTGGAAGGGGCTTTTAAAACTCATCCAGTCCCACCCCTGCCATGGCAGGGACACCTTCCACTGTCCCAGGCTGCTCCAATTCCCATCCAGCCTGGCCTTGGGCACTGCCAGGGATGCAGGGGCAGCCACAGCTGCTCTGGGCACCCTGTGCCAGGGCCTGCCCACCCTCCCACCAGCAATTCCTTCCCAATATCCCATCCAGCCCTGCCCTCTGGCACTGGGAGCCATTGCCTGTGTCCTGTCCCTGCATGCCTTGTCCCCAGTCCCTGTGCAGCTCTCCTGGAGCCCCTTCAGGCCCTGGCAGGGGCTCTGAGCTCTCCCTGGAGCTTCTCTGGTGCAGCTGAGCACCCCCAGCTCTGCCAGCCTGGCTCCAGAGCAGAGGGCTCCATCCTCCTGATCATTTTTGTGGTGTTCTCAGTGCCTGTTCAGTGTCTCATCATGGGCTACACAAGACACGTGCAAACTGGCTTGAGTCATTATTTATAGCACTGCACCCTTTGAAATCTCTCCTATCCAGCAGAAGGACATGTACCTCTTTTTTTACCGTAAAGCCTCATTTTTATTCAGTGGCATTCAGAGCAGAGTGGATCCAGAGGGCTGGGGCTGTGTGTCTGATTTTTCCCTGCCTGGAGATTTACACCCGCACTCCTGCTGCCATTAAAGGTGCCCTGCTCTAAGTATAAATCAGGCTGTGCTCTGGTAGATGTTTTATGTGTTTCCCAGAAGTCGTGTGCAGACGTAGGAAGGACTCACTGCAAATTTTGCACTGGCTTTTGGGGGAATTTTTTAAATGCTGCTGGGGGAACACAACCACAGGGGGATTCATATTCTGTTTTCCTGAGGGATTAACCATATGAGAGGCTTTTTTTTTTTTTTTTTTTTTTTTGTCTTTTTTTTTACCACCTTGGGCAAGAAGCTGTTTGGTTTGATATAGGTTCAAATTTTATTTTTAAGCAAAATATGAGAAACACCGGAGAGGAAACCACACTCTGTTCCTTAAAATTAGTGGCAGAAAAGACAGGGCTACAAAAATATTCTCTGATGCACTCACTTGATGAGCATATACCTTGGCTAACCCAGCACTGAGGAGCTCTGGGTGTCCAACAGGATTGCACCTTTTCATCTAAGGTGGGTTTTTTTTTCTTAACAAGGATTCTGCTCCTGGGCTTACCATGTCCTGTAGTCCATCTCTGTATGTAAAATGTCAGCAGCTCATGTTGGCCTCTGATTCTGCAATACCATTTGAAAAAGGGAGTTGAAACCAAACCCACCTCAGATCTCTTCCAGTACTTACAGGGAGATGAAAGAAAAGGATAGAAGGCAACTTTTTACATGGGCAGATAGTGGTAAAACACGGGGGAACAGCTTAAAACTGCTTGAGGGCAGGATTAGATTGGGCACTGGGAAGAAATTCTTGGCAATGAGCTCTGGCACAGGTTTCCCAGAGCAGCTGTGGCTGCTCCATCCCCAGAAGTGTCCAAGGCCAGGTTGGACAGGGCTTGGAGCAACCTGGGATAGTGGAAGGTGTCCCTGCCCATGGCAGGGGGTGGCACTGAATGATCTTTAAGGTCTCTTCCTTCCATCCCAAACCATTCTGTGAGTCTCATGACCCACCTGAGGCAGCCTGTGTTCGAGGGGAAAGAGGAAAGAGAAAAGTTGTGGGTGATTTGGCCATCCACCTCCCCTTAATCCCCTTCCTGTTGCTGCTGACCTGTTCAGACAGGAATCTCTCCCGGATTTTTAATTCTCCCTGCTCTGTCTCCCCTGATTCAGTGCTCAGCCTTCAACAGCCGTGGAGGAAGACTCCAGATCCCCCTTTCTTTACCCTCCACAAAAGCTGGACCCACCAGCAACCACCTGGTCAGGGGGAGCAGCCCAGCTCTTGGCCGCATCTCCGCACACACCCACAGCACCATTACCTTGTAATTAAATCTCTTTTCCCCCCGACTGGAAGGATCCTGCTGTAAACAAGGGTTTTCTCTAACCATAATTGCGCCCGGCGGAGGGCACAGCTCCGCAATAACTCAGGGCTTTGTTCTGCCAGTCCCTCTGCCTCTCCTCAGGTATGCCAGCAATGCGAGCGGAACTCCCCGCCACCCGATTCATCCCAGGGCAGGGTTTGCAAACACAGGCAGTGGTCAAAACGGGGCTTAAGTGCCTTTATAAATATTTTGAAGTGGCGGCTTGGGAAAGGAAAGTCCCCGGCGTGCTGCGGTGCCGGCGTTTCATCCAGCGCTGGTGCGCGGCTTTGAAGTGTGGTGTGAGCAAGCTGGGTGCCCATCCCTGGGAAGGACTGGGGGAACAAAAATACACATATCTGTACGTTTGAAAGCATGCAGGAGATTGTGTCCACACCCCTTTTTGTCGTGTGTCTTCGTGGACAGACGGGGGAGGGAGGAAATTGATGTGCTGCAAGGGGTGTTCTGTTCGTGTGATGGATGCGTGAAGCAACATAATGTAGATTAGAGAGATCCACAGGTGGGAGGTGGGGTGGGTAAAGGGAGAGGTAGGTGCTTCCAAGTGTCTGCTTTTTATTGTAGTCCCTTACCTGAATTTTTCCTTTCCTAGAGAGTAATCACTGTAATATATTTAACCAGGGGCTGTTGTATTTGTGCTGTGGAGGGAGATGGCGGGCAAGAGTGGGGTGAAACATTGATGTTTTCCCACCCAGGACAAAAAGTAGGTCCTAGGATAGTGTGAATGGTTCCACATGTCTGCTGGTGCTCTTCAGAACATTGCCCAACCACAAACACACACCCATAGCATCCTCCAGTCCTTTGCTCAGGAGGTGAATCAAACCTGCACCCTGGGAAGAGAACAAAGCACCAGCCATGTGCATCCCATGCACGTGCAGTGCCCTTTTCCAGCCCACAAATGCTTGGTGTTGCTGTTGTGTCAGATGTTTGCTTTTTTTTTTTTTTTTTTTTTAATCTCCTTTTTTTGGTATAAGACAGCAAGAGCAAAGCAGCTGCTCCATAAGACTCTGTAGGAGCTGAGAGCCAAAACATCACTGAGCAATTTGGGTGGGAAACGTCCTTAAAGGTGATCTGATTCCACCCTGCCTGCCATGGGCACCTTCCACTATCCCAGGCTGTTCCAATTCCCATCCATCCATTGGGCCCTGCCAGGGATGCAGGGGCAGCCACAGCTGCTCTGGGCACCCTGTGCCAGGGCCTGCCCACCCTCCCACCAGCAATTCCTTCCCAATATCCCACCCAGCCCTGCCCTCTGGCACTGGGAGCCATTGCCTGTGTCCTGTCCCTGCATGCCTTGTCCCCAGTCCCTGTGCAGCTCTCCTGGAGCCCCTTCAGGCCCTGGCAGGGGCTCTGAGCTCTCCCTGGAGCTTCTCTGGTGCAGCTGAGCACCCCCAGCTCTCTCTGTCTGTCCCAATATGTCACAATACACTGCAGGGTTGATGTGTAACATCCTGTTGGTTTCTCTGGAAGTTGTAGCACTTTAACTGTTCCAGCCTAGCTAGACTTGTGCCATTTCCCCCTAAGCAGATGCAGAGGTGTACAGATGTTGCCTTACACACCAGCTGTGCCAGTGGAAGATATGCCTCTTTTCTGGAGTTTGTTGCTGGAACCATGTTCCGGGAGCACCAGCCAAGTTCTCTTCACCCAGCTGCCCATAGCAGTTGGAAGAAATCTGATTGCTGCTTTTTCCTAGCAGAAATTGGGATTTTCTTAACACTTTAAAGGCTGAGCTTTGCGGAGCAGTTACCTCTGGCCTGATAGTGGATGGGAAGCTGGGGTTCCTTTCTTATGGCTCTAGCACATCTTGGATCAAAAGAGAGCATCTGTCCTCAGTCTTGAAGTGCTCTGTAGGGGCATATGTGGGAAAGGAGATCATCTGCCTTGATAAAGGATGGTTTTTCTTCATTCTGCACTTCCTTATCCCATCCCTGGAAGTGTTCCAGATCATGTTGGATAGTGGAAGGTTTCCCTGCCCATGGCAGGGGCTTGGAAATGGATGAGCCTTAAGGATTTGTGACCTTCACAGTGGTTCCAGCACAGAATCCCAGTGCAATTCAGATGACTCTGCAAGTCTGTCCTGCAGACCACTGTAACATCCTCATCCTCTTTTTTCTGGTGCAAATCCAGAACAACATCAGTTAAATCCCTGGAGTCAATCCAGAATTATACCAGGATAAATAAGAATACATTCTACTCAGCAAAGTCCCCAAAAAATGTAATTCAGTTGCAGCAAGGCCAAGTTGAGGCTGTAGGCTGTGCCCTGTAATTCAAAGACTCCTTTGGACATCCCCTTTGAGTTGAGGCATGTGAGCAGCTTCTCTCTTCCCTTAAAGCTGTTTCCTTGTAAAGCCTCTGTGAACTTGTGCATGTGTCAATGTTATGGTTATCACATATGTAATTTCATCTGACATTGTAATGACAGCATGGGGAGTTCAAAATGTAACAGTAAATATAGTTGTTAGGGGAAAAAAAAATACCAGCATCCTAGCCCATCATCCTGAATGCCTCTTCACGTCATGGGAGGGATGCAGACAGACTCCAAACACCATCAGCATTTCTGGGTTCCAGTTGGAAACTGCCTGGAGTTCAGTGTAGGCCAACACAAACAGGAGAGACTGTCTCTCTCTACATGTCAGGGCTGCACTTTCCCCTCCTTTTCCCTATTTGTTGTTTTGTTTTGTTGTTGTTTTGGAAGGGTCACCCCTCTAAAGAGGGGAGAGGCTGGGAGTTCTCCTGCTTGCTTGGAGTGTTTCATAGCTTGTGGAATGATGCACCCCAGGTCTCCTGCACTCACCCTTGGCCGAGAGCTGAGTCCTGACTCGACCCCTGGTTATTTTTGAGTGCTGTCGGTTTGTGATGCTGTACTGAAGGGTCATTTGCCAGTTCCATTATAAGCCTCATTTACAACTCAGCTGGTTTAAATCAGATCAGACTGTGAGCTGGCATGTGCAAAGAGTCAGCTGGGACATAGGACTTGCCTGCTGAGGGACCTGATCCTGCAGACCCCCTCTTGCTTGCAGAAGCGTCGGTTAAACAAAATTAATCCCATTGATTCGCAGTATTATTTTTTTTCCGTGTGCTTAAGCGAAACATCTAAGCAGTGGATATTTTTCTTTTCCTTCTTCCAGGGAGAGTTCAAATGTTTTTTTTTCTGTTGGTCCTCCACCAGCTTTGACTATATTTACCAAGCTGGGCATGGGTGGGCCCCGCTGGATCACACGGATTGCTCAGGCGGGTGAGGCTTTGCAGGAGCTGAGGCTGAGCTGAGGACTCAGCTGCTGTTTAGCTTGCAACCAGGTTGGCAGAGGAACCAGGGACTTTGCACTCAGAAAGAGCTGAGGTACAAATGAAATCTGAATCTGACCCCAGATCCTCAGTTAAATTGCTCTTTAACCTTGAGTGCTGGATTAAATCACCCCTGGAAGATAGGGAGTTGCCTCTGGATATTTGGTTCTTGGGACACGCTATAAGGCTATGCCCATATATTACCTGTGGTCTTCAGAGAGCTCATTAGATGGTTGGTTTACATATAAAAAGTCTGGATGAAAGTCTCATTCCCCTTCCCCTGACCATCCTGTGCTGAAAGCTGGCAGTATTTCCACCAGAAATTCCCAGATCAAGAATTAGGACATGGTGCATCTCACTGGGGCTTCAGCGTCGTCAGGACAATGTTGGCTTGCAGAAAAAATGATCATGGGACCACAGAATCATCAGATGGCTTGGGTTGGAAGTGACTTTTGAAGGTCATCTCGTTTCAGCCTCCTGCCCTGGGCAGGGACACCTTTCACTAAACTTGCTCTAAGTCCTGTCCCACCTGGACTTGAATGTTTCCAGGGATGGGGCAGCCACAACTTCTCTGGGCAACCTGTGCCTGTGTTTTACCACCCTCATCATAAGAGTTTCTGCCTCCTAGCTAGTTTGAATCACTCTTTTTGTTTAAAGCCATCACCTCTTGTTTCCATGGATGGAGCATCTGTGAATCTCCTCTTTGGGGCAGCAAAGGATGGGGAGATGCAATATTCAAAAATGGGGAGGTGCAATATTCACCCACTCTGCCTGACTCCCCTCTGTGATGGGGCAGGGCCTGTAAAGGACACACTCACAGGTAACATTTGTGTCTATTTGGTCTCTTCTCTGAACCAGGGTATTGAATTTTCATCCTGTGTTGGGTTTGACTGTGGCACCACTGTACAAGCCCAGGACTATCATTCTGCCCGTGGTTCAGATGATGGGCTGGTGGTGCTGGAGGGGCTGTCTCTTTGCAAGCTGGATTGCCATTGCAGGATGAGATGCTCTGCAGAGCCACCTTCCGTGAACACATCTCTCCAAAAACCACCTCATGTCTGTGTGGGAGCTCTTCTGGCCCAGCCATAGCACAGGAGATCGTGTGTTTAGAGCTCCAGGACTGAAATAGCAATTACAAACCAATGAGGCTGCTAGAGCTCTCAAGAGAATCGAGCAGGAATAGAATATTTTGAGTTATGCCAGAGTTAAATAGACCAATCGGAGGTACCTTTCTCCTAAATACCTGTGGGATTTTGAGTCTAATGAACGACAACACGGTGTCAGCAGTGCAGAAACAGCAGGAGCTGACAGGAGAGGCCAAGCTTGTGTTATGGGGCTTGGCCCAAAGCAAGTAGGGCATTGGAGGGGTGCTGAGCTGCTGAGGTTGTCCTCCTGAGAGTGAGGACAAAGCTCCTGCCTCTGCCTTGGTGTGAGTCTGGAAAGACCTCAGGCCCAGCAGCAACTTGGCCAACACATGGGGATGACTGGGTGCTTCTCCTGGCAGGCTGATACTGGGACACTAAATGGAGATCAGCAATAAACCCCCCAAAGAGGGATGTGTGCTGCTGGGGATGCCCAGTGATGCTGCCAGGGAGCCTGGGCAGGGTCTGGAGCAGCAGTCCTGCCCGGGCAGGGGATGGGGCTCAGCTGCTGCCAGTGCCACCGCCGAGCTGAGCTTCCCACCCTACTGCTGCTGGAGCCTGCCTGTACCTGCTCCCAAGCCGATATTAAGCCTGCTCAAACACTGCACCGCCTTCTCCTCACATTGTTTTCTGTACCCCACACCCAGCACCAAAATAGCGATAACCCCCCCTTCCCCACCCTCCCGCGGTGACTCAGGCTGGCGAGCAGGCACACATCTGCTTCTGATTTAATGTGCGAGCGCTCTGACCCTTTTATTTTTATTCCCAAAGTCCTCCCGTTGGTGGCTTTCTCTCTGGGGGCGAGGGGAGGGAGGAGAGGAGAAGGGGAAGCTGGATCCCCATCCTTCATGCTCTGCTTTTTTGGAGCCCTCAAAAATATGTATTTATTTTGGAGCTCTGTTTTCATGCAGGCTGGTGACAGCCTCACCCGGATCCGAGTCCAAGTCCCTCGCAATCCTGTCCACTCCGGAGGGATGCCAGCCAAACCAGTTTTCCATGGTTAAGCTGGGCACATTTTTCCGCCTTGGTTGGTTAGTTGGTTGGGGTTAGTTGTTGGGTTTTTTTTTTGGTTGTCATTTTTTTTTATTGGTTTTTTTTTTTTTCTTTTTTGTTGTGCTTTTTTTTTTTTTTTTTTTTTTTTGTCAGGAAGCAAACCCACCCAGTGTGTGCAGGCTGTTCAATAGGAGCCTTTTTAAAAAATTTCTTTTCCTTTTTCTGGCTCTGAAGAAGAACAGGACGAGAGAGAGTGAAGGGGCCAGCGAGTTTTCCCAGGAGAGTTCAGAATGGGAGGAAATGGGTTTTTTGGCTATTTTTAAGGCTGTGCTGGAAGGAGGTAGCTACCACTGATGTGCTCATTGGATTGTAATGTTGTGTGTTAATAGGGATGTATCCTATATATATATATCCTATATCACTCCCTGCAGCAGGGTCTGGGCACTATGGGAAGGTGTTGGAGGACAGTGGTGTGCAGAAATGCCACCAGCAATGTCACATACCTCATGGACCTTCATCTGTCTCATGCCAGAGCTACTCCAGCAGCCTGATGTTCAGCCAGACCCTGGCATGGGCGTATCTCTGGTGGGGATTTTCCTCTTGCTCTCTCTTTTCTTCCTCATTTTGGTGGTGTGGGAGGGGGAGCGCGTCACTTGAAGTGTGAATGAGTTTCCATGAGAGTGGGGTGGTTGCAGAGGATGTCTGGAAACTCTCCTGTTTCACTTGACATATTCCCCCCTCCCACATGTGTTTTAAGTGTGTGCATATAGATTTAGGTGGGGGGAGAGGCTCACCCAGCACCATTGCCTGTACCAGCAACATTGTAATGACATGGCCAGGAGACCATCAAGGCCACACAGAGCTGTGTAGACAGGGCCCACTAAGGGTTTCAAGAAAAAAAAAAAAAGGATACTGAGCATCTTCAGCCTTCAGCACCTTCTGAAGCCTCAGCAGAGAGGAGCAGAAGCAAGCTGATGCCCAGAGCACTGTCCCCTCAAGCTCCATACCTCCATGGAAATGCTTGAATGGGGGGACAAGGCTGCAAGAAAGGGCTGAATGTGAAAAGATGTGAAAACTCTATACTCTCATACCTGCCTTGATGCTGTGGTTAATTAATTTGCCCCTGCTCTGCACGTGGATGAAGCCCTCAAAACACCATCTGGAGCCAGGCGGTGCCTTTGATGTAGCTCCACTAATTGTTTATGTTTATTTGACCATTTATCACCAGGATGCCCCTTTGCCAAGGCCTGCTCAGCACATCAGATGGCATTTGTCATGCAGCATGCAGACTTCATCAAGCTGCCACCCAGAAGTGACCTGGAGCTCCTGATTTTGGAGCTTTTTATAAATTCTGTAACTGGGCAGTGTGACGGGAAATTTAAAGAAACTGGGAAAAGGAAACCAAAGTGAAAACATGGCCCTTCAATTACAGGAGGCATTGAACTCTGGCCTTGACAGGGCTCATGTTGGCGTTTATCTGGGGCTGAGAACTGGTTCCAGGGAAATGGGAGTGGCATGGGACTTGGTGATGTGATTATAGAATCACAGAGTGGTTTGGGTTGGATGAGACCTTTAAGATCAGGTAGTTCCAACACGCTTCCATGAGCTCAACCTGTTCACCATGTGCCACCCAAGAGCTCAACTTGAGCCACAAATTCCTCCCCAGAGAGGAGCTGAGGACAGAAAATCCAGCTTTATATGGACCAGAGTCAGGTCCTGTGGTCATGAAGCAGCAGCAAATTCCCATTACAACCAGCAGCACCCAACTGTTCAGCACGCTGAAGGGTGATTTGATTCATAATTTGCAATTTTGCCAGATCATATCTGTATGTAAACAAAAGTTGATGAAGTAAAGAGTACTTCATGTAGGCTCTGGGTAGCTGGAATTAACCTGCAGGGATGGATTTGTTGACAGGTGTATATTTGCTGTGATGTGTAAAGAGTCTTTAAAAATTCCCTGGGATGGATTCACACAGGGCACAATAGCTGTGTCAGCCTCCACATCCTGGTGAGTAAATGAGTGGCACCTGTCACCACTTTCCTAAGCAAATAGTCTTCGTGGAGCTTCCCAAGTGCTGTTGTATCAGAGATATCCAGCAGATATCTCCAGTACTAATGTGCCCCAGATCTGCTTGGCTGGATAAACTCCTGCATGGATTTTGGAAAACTGGGAAGAGAAAGGGTTGTTGGGATCACTGGAAACTCTGGAGATGTTTCTAAAGCACCTTTTATTTTTGACTCCTTGATGGGATTTCAGTGAATATGGCTTTTTTTGTGGTCTGCTTATAGAAAGCTATTAGTTCCAGCTGAAAAAAAGGTCAGTTTTATATAGCATGTGCAAATATAAATAGTTCACATGGGCTCAACTTGCCAGCCAGATGTTGGTAAGGATGAATCCTTGTATGCCCAAGGATTTTGTTCAGAGATTAGTATGAATACTGACAAGTCCAGTAAGCAATAAAGAAATACCAGGGTGAAGGTCACCTCTGTGATTTCACTCCTTGAAGCCTAACCACTTTAATTATGTGATCAAACCATGCTCGACTTCTGGGGCTCTTCCATCCCATGCATCCTGTGGTGGGCTGGGCTCCTTGGCCACCCCTCTCTTCCTGGCATCAGAGGGTGGTCTCCATCTGTGCCAGCATCATGGGGACTCTGCTTGGCCTCTGCCACTGGTGTCCCCCAGAGCATCCCTTTAAATTGTGCTGACCTATTCCACTGACAGAGCTGCTCCTTTGCCAGGAGACATGTGGGGTGATGCCACCTCTGCTCCCACCCATGGGTGGGTCCTCCCCATCCATGCTGCCAGAGCTTCTTCCAAGGAGAATGCCACCTTCTGTGCATCCTTCCTCACCAAAGCATCACTTTGGAAACATCTTCCCTCTTCTGCTCTGTCCAGATCCTAGTGAAAAACCCATGAATTTTTGGCGAGATCCTCATATTCACATGAATGAGCTCAATTAAAAGCCAAACACCCCCAACTTTCCCAGCTCAACCCAGACTGGTCGCAGCTCCTGGAGGCTGGGGCGGGTGCCCAGCCCAGCAGTAAAGCCCTGGTGGTGTTGCTGTGAGGTGGTTCCCTCCCACAGAGCCAGCTCTGGATCTGCAGAGGGGATGGTGTCCCTCAGATTGGTGATTTCCTTGCGAGGGAGGCAGTGGTTGATGTCGCCACGTTTTCCTCACTGTTCCAGGCATCCCAGGGAAGTGATTGAAAGGTGAGGAGCTCTCTGCCCCACCTTCCTGCTGGAGGGCAGAAACGCTTGCTGCTGGGGTGGGTGGTTTAATAACATGTTCTTCTGGAGACAAGATGTTCAGAGGGGAGGTGTGCCCCTATAGTAAGGAATACATTTAAAAGCAATACTTACTTTTTTAAGGTTTTACACCTTCCTTCTTTTTCAAACAAAAAGATAATCCTGCCTCTCTGCCTGCCATCAAATAGACATTTGGGTATCCCAAGTCTTTCATGGTCTTCCAAGTTGGAGTGAAGTGCTTGGCCAAGGCAGTGGTGTTGTCCCTGTGGGGCTGGCTTAGAATGGGGTGTCAGTGTAGGTGGCTTTGCTTAGGGACATTTGCATAAGGGACTTGCTCAAGGCTGTGAAGCATTTGGTAGGTGCAGGAGCAGAGCCTCAGCATCCCTGTGCCACCAAAATAGAATCCTAGTTTGGTTTAGGTTTGCAGTGACCATTGCGTCCAACCCCCTGACATGGGCAGGGACACCTTTCACTATCCCTGATTGCCCCAAACCCTGTCCAAGCTGGTCTTGGGAACTTCCAGGAATCCAGAGGCAGCCAGTTCTTCTCTGGGCAACCTGTGCCAGTGTTTTTCCACAAAGTAACAGGAGCAGGAGTTATCAATCACTGGCCAGCATATCGCAACGAAAGCAGCTGTAATATTTTGACAGATTACAGTGATCTCACATGCACATCTTAATTGCCTCATTATGAAGAGGCACAAATAAAACTGGGGGGGGGAAAAAATAACCCAGATATATTTATGGGCTGATGGATGTAGCAGGCAGGTCTGCACAGACAGGACCATGGGTGGATTCAGAGGGAGAGCAGCCAGCCCACCCTGGCTGCTGCCTCCACTCCTGCAGCCTGGAGCAGGGATTGGGAAAGAGGTGCAGGTAGCAGAGCAGCAGAGCCAAAGCATCTGAGCCTCAGGATGCTGAGTGCCCCGGGCCGGGGAGGTGGTGGTAGAAAATAAATCAGGATGAGGAAAGGTGTTGAGATCTCCTACTGACTCTCCCATCCTTAGAAGTGTTCAAGGCGAGGTTGGATGCGGCTTGGGGCAACCTGGGAGAGTGGAAGGTGTCCCTTCCCATGGCAGGGGGTGGAAGGACATCCTTTTAAGGTCTCTTCCAGCCCAAACCATTCTGAGGTTCATTCTGTGGTTCTCTGCCTCCCTCTCCTGACAGGGTCAGCAGCCTGGGGTGGCCTGGTGTGCTCAGCACCCCAAAGCCTGGTTCTGACACCTCTGGGTTACTTTGCTGGGTGGTCTCATGCTTCAGGGGTGAAGCTGGAATCCCTCCAGGGGTTTTGTGTCAGCAAGGACAGAGGGATGCTCAGGAGCAGGGAGGGGCAGAAGCTGTCTGGGATGGGGGGAGCAATGGTCAGGGTTGTTCAACCCCAAGCCTTGCCCCTGGCCTTGCACCCTGAATCCCTCTACACACGCAGGCTGGGTGAAGGGAAGAACTGGAGACGCCTTGTTTTGCCTGGAAAAATGACATTTTGACACCAGGAGCAGGCAGAGATCAGCCAGAGCCTCAGGCTCCTTCCTCCTCTGTGCTGAATGCAGAATGAGCCTGGCATGGGGGGGCAGCTGCTTTGCATCCCCTGCTTGCCCTGGGGCACCCCCATATCTTTGGGGGGGCACTCCCACAGAGAGTCACTGTAGGCACAGAAAAAAGAAACACAGTCAGGAGCCAGCACTTTCCTGGGGGAAAATCATAGCAAAGAGAAGGCCAAGCAATGCACATTTTAAAGGGAGATGCTCAGCAAAATCACGATGCAAATATCAAAATACAAAATAAAAACATAGAAAATATGAATATATACAATATTAATGCAAAATTATAAATATCTAAAATACACAAATAATAAAATATTAATATACCGAGATATTAATATATTAAAATATTAGAGTATTAAAATATTGAAACGCTGCATGCTAAGGCAATTATGCTATGTGCTAACATATAGTGGAAAGCCAAAATTGCCATCTCCCAGCCAAGGCTCAGGTTGTGTAGCACTGTCCCCGTGGCTGGGAAGGGGACATCCCCCATCCCTGACACAGCCCTGAACCAGCAGCCACACCTTGCACAAGCCTGGGCTCTCCCTGGCAGCGTTTATCCCCTCCAAGGGCTTGGCTTTTCAGGGCGTTGTCGGGGCTGAGGAAGGAGATGGGAAAGGGAAGTGCTGGTGAAGAGCCCTCGCAGGTCACAGGTCTCTTGCTCCTGCCATTGAGCAACGCTGAGACCCGGGGGCAGGATCCTGTCCCTCCCCAGGGCTGGCACATCTTCCCAGGGAGCTCTGTCACTGCTCCATTTCCACCCCTACAAACGAGTAGAGGCAGCATGAGTTTGCTTTATCTATTTGCTGTGTATATGTCTTTATAATCTATTGAGTGTACTTCTGGTTTTTACTTGCCACGGTGCTAAAACAAGCACTTCACCTCTCTGATATTTCAATTTTACATTGCTGGTTTGGAGATGCTGAGATCTTTCAGTATTAAAGTGAAGGAGGTTGAAAAAAAAAGATTATTTTAAAAAAAATTTAAAAAATAGAAAGGGTTTTTGAACAGCAGAGTGCCTGGATGAGCTTTGGGTCACCCAGGGAGTGAACACTGAAGGTGGTTTGTGACATTGCTGCAGTCCCTGGCTCATATCTGACGTTTTTAATCCAAAAAGGGGACAAAGTTTAGCTCCCCCAACCCCTCTTTTTTCCTATAGCAGCTTCAGGTGTCTGAATCTGTTGGCAGAATGTGGGGGAAGCAGTCCAGCATCCCACCATCATTTTTTTATAAGTGGGGCTTTTCTTGGCAAGAAAGTAATGAATGAGTTTTAAGCATGACCATAAATGCAATGTTTCACAATGTCATCTGCAGAATACATTTGTTTTAGGTGCCCTCCACCCTTTCCACCATCTCCCTCCAGTTTATTTTAACAATGCTGTAATTTTCTATTATAAAATGGGATTTTGCTGTTTAACTCCATGTAGTCTGCCCAGCATTTGCGTGTGTGTGTGTGTGTGTGTGTGTGTGTGTGTGTGCATGCATGGTGACATTTGTCACCATCAGATGCTATTTTTAAGCCTGTTATTATTGAGGACCCCACCCTTGGCTTGGGGATGGGAAGGGGGGAGTGCAGGAGGAGGGAGAGGAGGGAGGGGAAGGAAGGAAAACGTCAGCCTCAGCACACTTCCAGCCTCTGGCCATCAACCTCCCCGGGGGCATGGGAACCATAAGGTCATTTCTCAAGCTCGCTGAGCTCCAGAGCTGTCAAACCACCCTGAGAGTTTAAAAAATGCAAATGTATGCAAATGAATGGGCTGTTTCTCTCCCTCTCCCCCCTCACCACCGGTTTAAATGACATGAATCACCTTCAATTTTGCCAGCATCCTGTAAAGTTATCGGCTTGCCTAAACGCTGCAGTTAACAGAGCCACATCTCAGGAGGACCAGGGGGGTATAAGAAAGGAAAAGCAGCTGATTTACACCAACACCCCATAATTTTAAAATATACTTTATACATAGAAGTTATATGCAGCTATCACACCCCAATCTCCCAGTTCTAATTTTTCTTGCTGTTGAGCGAATAATCCATTAATTAAGGAGAACGAAGCTTAGTGTCCAGAAAAAACCCTCTATAAAAACATTTCTCAGGGTAGTCCAGTATTCTGCTGCTATGATTTTTGGCACTTAGGGTGATCTGGCAATGAAAGATCAAAATAGGAAGACACGTTCCTTCATGCAAGAAGCTCCTTTAACACTCAGGCTCCTTCCAAACAAAAATAAATGAGTAGATGATAAAAACAGCAATATAAATTTAATTGCTCACGCTTATTATTCGGGATACAAAGCCCTAGAAAGGAAGCTGTCTTTTCCTCCCTGGCTCAGGGGTTATTTATTATCTTACACTCCATTTGGAGAAGGTATTGGATTTACTGTCATTTATCGTCGATTTTCAAGGAGGATTTGATACGGAGCTGGTTGGGATCGCAGAGGAGCGTTGCTGGTTAACATGGTTAAGCACAGCACACTGTAATGAATCAATTTGTTTCAGACAACAGATGTAATTAGCGTGGAGGCAATGGGCACACCGTGGGATGTAGGGCTGGAGCTGAAAATGTCGGTGGCTGGAGCTGGGTGTAATTCCTGGTTCCTCTGCCCAGCTCTGGGTGAGGGGAGGTGGCTGGTGAGGCTTTCCCTTGATTGGGGCTGCCCTCCAGCCCCTGTGAGGCTTCACTGGCCATGGACAGCTGTCCCCCATCCCTGTTTATCCCTGCAGGCCTGTGGTCCATCACCTCCTTCTAGGCTGCACCATCCTCAGAGACCTTCACTCTCCCACACATCTGATTAGGTGTGGGGGAGGTACCTGCGAGGTCTCCCTGGGGAGGGAGGAAAAGGGAGACAGCGTTCCTTTTCCCACAGGAACGTTTCTTGCAGAGTCTGATCCCCTCTACGGGCCCCCCAGGCTTCCCCAAGGGTTGCTGGCCTAGGTGAAGCACAGGTTTTCATGGACAGCCTCCATCAGACCAGGCTCTTCCCATCCCCAAGGCAGCTGAGGTATACCAGATCCCCACTGGTGGTTTGGAAGGAGGTTTGGAATCAGCAGAGCCAGAAACTGAGCAGGGAAGTACACCCATGGCAGTGGGTCCCAGGAGAGCTGCAGAGGTTGGGTGGTGTGGAATTGGGTTACCTGGCTGGTGCTGTCAGCCTTGCAGAAGGAATGGAGTAGGGCTGCAGGTTTGCTTTCGCGTGCCCTGAGCTCTCATGGAGATTAAGTGCTCTGTCCCTCGGCTGCGAACCAAGTGTCTACCTGCAGCAGGGCCAGGGCTGGTAGAGGTGACACTGCATGAACACATGCTCTGTGTCCTGGGGGTTTCCAAGGGTTAGTGTATTCAAAGTTATTCTGTCTGTTTGATGTATTCTGTCTGTGAGGGGATTAATGTATTCGTCGCCTGCTGGAGGAAATCGTTTTCCTTTCCTGGGATTTCTCATGTGGAAGGGCTGCTGGAGCCATGTGAAAGAGGAAACATCTTACAGATTAAAAAATGGCAAAAAAAAATAAAAAAAATCAGGTTTTCCTCTTGGGTGTGGGCTTTTTGCTTCCGAGTTTTGCTTTGAAGCTAAAGCTGCTCTAGCAGGGGAAGGTGTCTGCCAGATGCACAGGGCATTTTGATACTGACAAGTCTAAGCAGGATTGGGAATGGAGAAAGCTCAGCTCTTGGGAAGAGTTAGCAGACAAAAGTCTGGTCAGGTCCTTGCTGTCAGACCTGTTGTCTTCTTTGGAGTGTTTAGGTGCACACTGTGACACAAATCCTTGCTTTCCTCCCCATTCCCAGATCCCTCAGGAAGACATTCCTACGTGGCTTGTCCCCATGTGAGGTGACATGTCATAGCTTCCCAGGCATGAAGTAGCAGAACTGAAGACCCATAAGGGTCACTCTCCTGCTGCAGCAGGAAGCCTTTACCCTCCTATCTGGGATGTCCAGTTGTACCATTCCCAAAAACAATCACGTAGATGAGATGGGCACTCCCTGGCTCATCTTGTTCAAGCAGTGTAGGTGCTGGCTCTTGGCAGTGTGAAGCAATACAGCATCACACTTTCCCCACATAGCTCCTGGCAGGGCAAATCCTACATGTGCCTGGAACAATGTTGGCTCCAGGAGGGTGTAGAAGAAGTGTGATGGGGAGGGAGTCATTACATAAGGTTCCTGGGGGAGGGGTGTGAAAGAGAAGAGAGAGCTTGTGGTGACTGTGAAAAGGTGAACACTGTGGGGATGGAGAAGGATGAGGACAAAGGAGGAGATGAAGAGATGTGGAGGGAAGCAGAGGTTCAGTCACAGGAAGGAGCAGAAGGTTGCCTAGAGAGGCACTGAGACAGTGCAAGCAGGAGGTGATGGCAGGCAGGTGAGGTAGAGGAGGGAAAGGCTCTGTGAGAAGGCAGCATGGTTTTGGCATTATCCACTGGGAATCCCTAACGCTCTGCTGTCTGCGCTTTGTCCTAGGGCACTAAATGAGAATATGGCCAATGGCATTGAAGATCTTATTGGGATCCCGTTCCCGAACCACAGCAGCGAGGTGCTGTGTGGTCTGAACGAGCAGCGGCACGACGGGCTGCTCTGCGATGTCATCCTCATCGTGCAGGACCAGGAGTACCGCACCCACCGCTCCGTCCTGGCCGCCTGCAGCAAGTACTTCAAAAAACTCTTCACTACCGGCACTTTAACAGACCAGCCCTATGTTTACGAGATTGACTTTGTCAAGCCTGAAGCACTTTCTGCCATCCTCGAGTTTGCCTACACCTCAACCCTCACCATCACCACCTCAAACGTCAAGCACATCCTCAGCGCCGCCAAGATGCTGGAGATCCAGAGCATCATCAACGTTTGCCTTGAAATCATGGAGCCCGACAGAGAGGCCGAGGAGGAGGATGACAAAGAGGACGACGACGACGATGAAGACGACGATGAAGATGAGGAGGAGGAGGAGGAGGAGGAAGTGGAAGATTTTGTCAATCAGGAGAACCTAGCTGATGTACAAGAAGTAAGCTGCCACCAAAGTCCTTCTGAGTCCGATCTCACCGAAGAAGCTTATACAGAAGCACCTAAAGATTTTCCAAATCACTTCCCAGCCAGTAACTCCTCTGGACACTTGGGCATGATACGAGACTTCTCCATAGAGTCCTTGCTGAGTGAAAACTTGTACCCTAAGGCAAACATCCCAGAAAGGAGGCCAGCTCTGTCTCCTTTTGCCCCCAGCTTCTTCCCCCATCTGTGGAATGGTGACTTCAACTCCTTCTCCCAGCTTGAGGAGCCACAAGTAGACAACGGCCCTTTGGATCTGGTGATCAAAAAGAGGAAGATCAAGGAAGAGGAGGAGAAGGAAGACCTGCCTCCGCCTCCTTTTCCTAATGACTTCTTCAAGGACATGTTTGCCAACACCCCAGCAGCTCCCTTGGGGCATATTAAGGCAGAGACTGACTACAGTGCTTATCTCAATTTCTTAAGTGCTACCCAGTTTGGAGGAGTTTTTCCCCCGTGGCCCCTGGAGGAAGAGAGGAAAATAAAGCCCAAGGCATCCCAGCAGTGTCCCATCTGTAACAAAGTCATCATGGGCGCCGGCAAGCTGCCCAGGCACATGAGGACCCACACGGGGGAGAAGCCCTATATGTGCAATATCTGTGAAGTTCGCTTTACCAGGTGTGTGTTGGTCACCTCTGCTGTCTGTGGGGAGTGGGGTGGTGGCTGGAGGGGCCACGTCATAACCCATGACTGATTTCTCAGCTACTCATCAGAGAAAACTCTTCGGAGTTTGGGGTTTTTTTCCCCAAAATAAAAGTAGGGAAAAAAGCAGGGCATGATCTCTATCCCTTTGGAAAATAAAAATAAAAAGGGAGGAAGGCAGGGTGGAGGAAGAAAAAGAATCTTCTGATTTTTGTGGGTTGTGGATGACATCCACAGCTCACTGGATCCATCTCCTTGCTGGACAAAAGCTTAAATAAGTAACAGGATATTTTCAATCCCACCAGAGTTCACCACAGTGGGACCAGAGTGAGCTGGAAAACAGATGGTCAAACAGCCAAGGAGGCTTCATCTCTAATGTGCTGAGAGATGCATTGAGTTGGGAGGGCCATTTAGCCACAGGATGTAATTAGTTTGGGTTTGCACATTTTGGCATCAGTGTAGACCACAGCCAAGTTGCACATGTTTGGACATGACTGGGCTTTCTGAGGCTGGAGTGGCCCTAATTATTATGTGTTAGTAGTGCAGTTGGGGTCTTGGTCTCTTCCCCAAAGTAGCGAATGACAGGACAAGGGGAAACATCCTCAAGCTTCACCAGCGGAGGTTTAGATTGGTTATTAGGAACAATTTCTTGTTGCAAAGCATGTAACAGTCTGTCCAGGGAATGTAGGAGTCTCTGTCCCTGGAGGGATTTGAAAGATGTATAGATATGACGCCTGGGGACATGGTTTGGTGGACTTGGCAGTGCAGAGGGAACAGTTGGAATCACAGAATCATGGAATGATTTGGATTGGAAATTACTTCAGAGTTCATCCAGTCCCACCCCCAGCCATGAACAGGGGCACCTTCCACTATTCCAGATTGCTCCAAGCCCCATCCAACCTGCCCTGGGACTCTTCCAGAGATGGGGCAGCTGCAACTTCTCTTGCCAAGTTGTATTTAGCTGTGCAAATCTAATGTTCCAGCCTGAAACCGTGCTCTGCAAAGCTGGGCGAATTTAATCGGTGAGCGGAGACAAATAGATTCCTGGACCTGCTCTTGCTGAGTATAATTAATATCTAATGAGAACAATCTTTACCATAATAATAAAGCTTTCTGACAAGAGCATGGTATTTCAGCTCCTGGCTGCATGTGAGAGAGAGAGCCCTATTAAGCTGGGGTGAGAGAAAACCAGAGGAAAATAATCTGCACAGTAGGCAGAGGCGAGCTCCTGACAATGGCCGGACACCTGGGGTGCTCCTGCATTCAGCCTGTCTTTTCTTCTCCTGTCCCTATGATAATATTCGAATGGAAGATATGCAGATGATGAGAATTTGACCTGAAAATAAATTTCCATGCTCCCCTCCATTAACACAGCAGACAGCATATTATAATGCGGGGAGCATCGTGCCTCGGGCGGGCATGTGCGACGTGAGCCAGCTCAGCCTGGTATTTGCAGGGGAAAGGCCACTGCCTGGTGATAATTCCTGCCTGCAGGAATTTGGATCTTGCTCCTGCTGGTGCTGCATCCCCAGGTCAGCACTGGGCTGTTGTCTCTCTGAGTGTGGTGGCATGTCAGACTGGAGGGACAGCCTGGCCAGCCCCATCCCTTGGTCCCCATCTTGTGTGTGCTGCTAATTGCTAATGAGGAAATGGCCTGGCTAGATCCATCACTGACACCTGCCCTTTAAAAGGAATAATAGAGCTGAACCTTCCCAGAGGGCACTCAAAGTCCTTTACAGGCAAGGGCAGCATTGTTCACTTAGTTCGGGGGAACTGAGGCACAGAGTGATGCTGTACTGATGCCTAAGCCAGACAGGTTATATCAGCGTGGTGGAGGTTAAAAACTCCACACAGAGCTGGTCTAGCATGACCCATTACTAATGCAGGACTAAACCTAATAGTTTTGACATCCCCCATGTGCTCAACAGCTTCTAAATACAGGGCACAGGGATTTCATCCGAGGAAAAAAAAAATCAGAAAACTGGGACTGACCCAACAGTGCAGTCCCTCAACACCACTGGTGAAAACTGGTCTTGTGGGTCACCCCATGCAGAGCTGGGTGCTGGAGGGTCTTCTCCTTCTTTAGCACCCTGAGCAAAGTGGATATCTTAAAATATTGATTTGTTTTTAAATGCATTTGGAAGGACTTTGAATAGAGTGCAGCTAATTGGTTTTGTTTGGGGTGGGGTTTTCTTAGCTGTTTTCATGCTCACTCTGGTGTAAGAGCTCTCTTTTAGAAAATAAGTGTATTTTTAAGCAAAGTGGAGTGATTGAGATGTAGAAAGAGATTTCTACTGGGATTTCTTGAGTGCTGCCACTTGCATTATGGCTTTTGCTCTCGTGGGGGAGGGAATTCCATGCTTTCTGGAAGCACTGGACTTGCACCCACAGTGCCTTCACTGGGGAGCTGCAACCTCAGATGGTCCCTTTTGGGGTCCCCTGGGAGTGAGGGTGCAGGGAAGCAGAGGTTCCCAAATGGAATTTCGGTATGAATCAGTCCTTTGCATTACTTCTGCATTTAAGGAGCTGTAGAGGAGAAAATCTACTGGGGAGATGGAGAGGATATATTTTCCTGGGTGAGGAGTGCCCCAACCTCCCCAGCAGATCCCTTCTCCACATCAGTGGGATCTTGCATCCCCCCGCAAGGACCCTACATGCATCTGGATCTGCCCCTCCTGCTGCCCACAGACAACTGATGGCAGGAAGCAGGACTTCATTTAACGGCTCATTAATTATTTTTTCCTTAAACAAAGGCTGCTCAGCTTCTAGTCTGCTGTTCTACCCTGCCTAGAACGCTGGAGAAAGCTGCAACTATTTCGCTTTCCCACCAAGACAACCCCAGAGTGCTCAAGGAGATACTGTTCCAGCTGGAAAGGTTAACATTATTTGTTCCTATTATTTGTGTTGTGACAGCTCGCAGAGCCCTAATCGCTCTCCTAATGCAATTGCATTAAGGTTATTCACACACAAGGAGCGTGGATCTCCGTCAGAGTGAGCCTCCAGCCCAGCTCCCAGCTCGAATTCCCCGTGCCACATCCCCCTGGGGTGCTTCTCCGCAGAGCACCTCACTCCCCCAGCCTCTGAGCAGCTCCAGGTGGAGCCACAAACCTCGCTTGCAATCCCGGGAGATGCTGCTGGGGCAGGGAGGACTGGGAGGATTGGGTTTCTCCCCGTCTGCTGCCGGAGATGGGTAATAGCCTGAAAAGAGCTTTGCCTGTATTTACACTATGCAGTCCTGGCACGCAGCGTGTTTATTAGGAAAAGCGATCCTGGTAGGTTAAACATTACATACAGGGGTTTAAATTAAATTATAGGTGGGGTCGGCAGCTCTGCTTTTTATTAACGTTTCCCCCGCGCTCATCCGCGCGCGACTTCTCCCGCGCTCGGGGTGAAATTCTCCTGCTGCTGCTTTGTCTGCTGCTGAGCACTGATCCCAGCCTGTCCAGAGGAAATGCACCCCGCTGAAAACCTTGGGGTAACACCAGCTTTAAAAAGGCTGGAGTGGGAAGTTGCCCTGAGCTTGGCACAGGGACTGAGAGATGCCTTTTTCTTTTTTTCGTGTCTCCCTAAAAAATCCGTAGGTGCAGGACCAGGCTGGGATCAGTCTCCAAAAGCCATAAAAGCATCATCTGGTGAAGAAGTGACTGTCCTGCTAGGGATGCTCTTTTGCATCCTTGATCCTGAGGGTTTGGTGTGCAGGGATGCCCAGCCCAGGGCTGCATTCCTCACGGTGCTGCTGGGCAAGTGTCACCAAAAACTGTTTCAATATGCACACGGGCTGGGTGGCAAAAACTAGTTCAGAGGCAGCAAGTTTTGAGGGCTTGACCTACCAGAAGAAACAGATTTTTGTGTGATTTTTATATTATATAAATTAAATCATCATAATATATATTTATATTATGTAATTTATAATATAATTATATCCTAAAACAATAATAAATTGTATATTCTTTGCTCTTTATATTAAAATATACCATATAGTTTTATATGGCATGTCTGTAATATATAATATATAATATATATTTTATATCAAATAATGACATTACTCCATATGTTCTACATATTTTTAGGTTCAATACTAGTATGTTGGAGGGTTCAGTCTGAAATAATTTTGGAAAATAATATTAATTTTGCCACTTTACTCTTTACTTGAACTCCACTGGTACAACCTAGGAAGCAGTGCTTAGCTAAGTTGAGCCATAATCAGCTTCACTTTTTAAAATCATACACTTTAGCTGTGATTCTGGCTTTTTTTTTTTTCCTTGTTTGGGTGCAGAGGAAAGCATTTATTTATTGAGGGAAAAAGTAGTGATTAGATTGCCAGTATGGGAAAATATTCTTCCTTTTAGATATTCCCCTAAAAAAATACATATATAAATATTTGTAAATAAGTGCCATTGGGATGGATATTACTCTATTCCGTGGCTGGATTTAAAAAAAAACAACTTATCCAAGTGGTTGAGGAGGTTAGATGTGTTGGAGACCCTGGCAGGGAAGGACAGAGTGCCTGGGTGCTGCACCTCTGGCAGCATCACCCTCAGTGATACTCCTGCTCCAAAAGAAAGCTGCTGAGACACCATGTGGTCAGTGCAAGAATAAAAGGAGAAGAAAATCAGCTCCAAGAGGGACTGAATTTAAGCAGCATTGTTCCACATTGCCAGGCTCTTGAATCCGAAATAATTTCCCTCTTTGCAGGCTGGAATGGGTCTGTATTTATTTAACAATCCCAGATTTAGTTATATATAGATATATTCCTGTGTTTAGAATCTTGCCCTTTACAAATACATGGAAGGAAGTTGTAGCCTAGAGAGAGTCAGCCTCATTTCCCAGGGAAAAAGGGACAGAACAAGAGAGAACAGCCTCAAGTTATGCCAAAGAGCTTGGAAAATTAGGAATAATTTCTTCCCTGAAAGGGTTGTCCAGCCCTGGCACAGGCTGCCCAAGGCAGTAGTGGAATCCCCATCCCTGGGGGGATTTAAAAGCCATCTGGATGTGGCACTTGGGGACAAGGATTAGTGGTGGCCTTGGCTGGGGGAATGGTTGGTCTTGATGATCTTAGGGCTTCTCCAGCCTTAATGATTCTGTGTTTTTTTGTTTATTCCAGGGATATTTTTTTTCTCCTCCAATTTAAGCTGTTTTAAATTCTCTGTGATGGGCTGAAAGCTCCTGGCACTGAGGGCTCTGTGTGTGTGGTGTTTCAGTGCCCAGGAAAGAGGAGGCAAATGCAAACATCAACCTGCACACCCAGGATGAACTCCACACCTTCCCAACAGGGAAGGATCCCAGTCAGGGAGGGAACTCCCAAAAAAAGAGCAATCCCAGCTGTGGAAGGAGAAGAAACCCTGACAGGGCCTCCCTGCAAAATCATCCCTTAGATAAGAAATTGCTTCCTTAATATGACTAATACTAGAAATATTTCCCCCTCCTCTTGCAGACCCCCGCTTTATCTTTTTGTGCTTTAATTGGTCCTTTTTTCAATCCCTTGGCTGATTGGTCACTTTTTACCTGAAACCTTTAAGTAGTTGGATAGTTTTCAGTCCTTGATATTATTGGTTCATTTTCTAAGGCACCCTAACCCTATAAAAGCCCCTTTAGTACCCCATGTATTTGGAATGCTGTGAGGACTCCTTCATGGATGAAAAGTGCCTACAGAACACCCTGCAGCATTCTTTGTCCCTTCTTTGCTGGCTAAGCAAAGAGAAAATGAAAATCACAAAAGAGCCGATAGCCTAAATTCCAGGCTTGTTTGCATCTAAGCACCTTGTGGCTGAAATCTGCGTGAAGCAGCCAGGAGAAGCTGTTCCATACGGAATGTTTTATTCAGGCTAGTTGTGGCAATCTGGGACAGAACCCTAAGCCCCACCAGCCCCACCCATCCCAGAACCGCCTGACCCGAGCTCCTTTTCCTTTCGCAGGCAGGACAAGCTCAAAATCCACATGCGGAAGCACACGGGGGAGCGGCCTTACCTGTGCATCCACTGCAACGCCAAGTTCGTGCACAACTACGACCTGAAGAACCACATGCGCATCCACACGGGCATCCGGCCCTACCAGTGCGAGTTCTGCTACAAGAGCTTCACGCGCTCCGACCACCTGCACCGGCACATCAAGCGCCAGAGCTGCCGCGTGGCGCGGCCCCGGCGCGGCCGCAAGCCCGCGGCCTGGCGGGCGGCCGGCCTGCTCTTCGCTCCCGGCGCCCAGCCCGTGGAGAGCGGCTTCGTGATGCCCCCCACGCTGGAGGAGATGAGCAGCCACCTCGGCAGCACGGCCATGTGCCTTCCCGGCCCCAGCCCCAAACATTTCCTGAGCGGGGCCAAGGCGCCCTTCAGCCTGCAGGAGCTGGAGAGCCAGATTGAGGAGACGCAGATGAAGCTCTTCAGGCGGGCCCAGATGGACATGGAGAGGAACGCGGGCATCTTCGCCTTCGCCCTGGGCCACAACGAAAACCTCGCTGCCCAGCCCTTCTTCCCTCTGCCCGACCCTTGGAGCACAGGCTTCAGTGGCTTGGCAGGGCTCGGCCACGTGGCTCCCATCTCTGAGGCCAGCAACTAAACCCGCGCCCGGTCCCACCATGCGTCCCAGCAAGGCAGCCCGCTCCCCTGGGGCTCCCATTGCCCTTCTGGGAACACCGTCATCAGCTTCCCAAGAAGCTCTTTGTCCTCTCACTGCTGTGGGGCACGGGGCCATCCCTGGGGCGAGCAGGGGATGGGCAGGTGCTGTGCCCCGTGACCACCGGCACTTTAGACTCTGCACTTGGCCTTGGGGCCCTTGGGCACTCACTGTCCCATCCCACCACTCATGGCTCCATCTGGGAAGGCCAGGCCAGGACTGCTGCTCTCTTCAGCACCCCCAAAAATGTCACTTGCCTTAGTTCAGGGCTCGGCCATCACCATGAGATGGCTTTTCTGTGGGAAATGTTCCCCATTTTCCCACACACAGAGCTCACCAGACACTGACAAGCCGTCCAGACTTGGGTTTGTTATGTTGCATTCCTTGGCCCTTTTGGTCAAAAGGACTTTTCTGTTTTATTTTTGTTTTTGTTTTCTTCTTAATTAATTCCCATGTCTGGCAACAGTATTCATTCCACAAGGGATAAAAAGGGGGTCTAGCAGCCTTGCTGGGAGAGGGAGAGAGTGAGGATCCTGGCCATTGCCTTTGTCAGCAGTACATCACATTTACAGGGCTAGTGAAAGCCCTGATCTGCAGCATGAGTTGGGACCTTAAAAACACATTAAAAAAAAAAAAAAAAAAAAAAAAAAGGAGATCGAACACCTAGCACAAAGCTGGGTGGAAAAGGGGGATTTTACTTATTTTGGTTCTTTAGCTATTTCAAAGTTTCAAAAGGAGAACCAAAGCCTATTTTGAGTATTTTAACTTCAGTTGCTTGAAAAGGTGAAGGATAAGTTTTGGAAGAATCAGTAATGTTTCGATACTGAGCTTTTATTAAACCCTTGCTTTGAAAAAAATGAACCAGTGGGAATTTTGAAATGAAAAAGTCGTTTCAAACCAAAGAGTCAGAATTCGCTGCCGCTGACCATTCTGAAATGTCTGGGCTTCTGTCCTTAATTCCCTCGAATTCCTCTGTGATAGTGATGAGAAAAATTTACAAAACACTCGCATGTCCCCAGTTCTGCAGTGTTGATGGGAAAAAAATTGGGTGTGTAAATATCCCTGCTCCTTGTCTCAAGGGATCTTTGTGGAAAAGAAGTTCCCTAAAGGTATCTTGATGGTGATACTGTCTGGTTGCAAGCAAGTAGAAATGCTATTTTTCCAGTGTGGTTAGTTCAAAAGAGAAGGTGGTGAAGGTCAGCCACGTGGCCCCAACAGGTTTGGGGTGACTCCCAAGCATCCCTGCAGACCCCATCTTAGCCAGCCCATCTGGTAATTCTTTCTGGGCAAAAAAAAAAGTGGCTAATTGGCTGGAATGGCTCTGTCCACCTCCTTGAGCCTCAAATCCATGAGCTACTCTGAAGGATAAAGGTTTTTGGTGCCATCTGCCTCTCATGGCTCCTCCTGGATGAGCCGTGGGAGGCAGGCATGGTGAGACCCCAGCTCCACCACTGGCTGAGGTGGGTTGCAGGGGTTGTTTTACACGAAACCAACACTTGGAAACATAAATGTTACAAATTAGGGCTTTTTTTGTTTCTCTTTTTAACGTGACCTTTCAACGTCAGCAAAATCGGAGGGAATGCGAGGACCGCGCGTTCGTGAGTTTTTTGGTTTTTCCATCAGTGGCTGGATGAGAATCTTCCCACCAGAGGCAAGGAGGGGCACATGGGGAGTCAAGGGTTCCACAGCCCCCAGGAGGGTGTGAGGGACTTCTGCTCTGAGACCACCCATAGCAGAATGGTCCCAAGGAACGGCCCAGCACTCGGCTTCCTCCTCCGAAAAGAAATCCGTAAAGACTCCACGTGCAACAAAAGTCAATGGAGAGAAAGAAAGAAAGTAAGAAGAAAAAGAAATCTTCTTAAAACTGCATCAAACTTTTTCTTTTTAATCCACATCAACTTCTTAAACGAGCAGATGTTTTGCAGATGATTGGTTCCTTCAGGTGTTTTTTTGTCTACAATTTGGAGTCATTGTAAAATATCCAAAGATGCTGAGTACTGTATGATCTGCAAGGACTTGAAGCAAGGTGTTTTTTCTGTCTCGGTTTGTTTGTTAGGTCGGTTGGGTTCTTTTTCTTTTTTTTTTTTTTTTCCTATATGTCTAAGTGGGGATAAACCTTTGCAATTTTTCTATTTATAACTATTTTTATGTGATTGCTTTATGTACAAAACAATAGAAAAAAAATCAAAACAAAAAAGTAGAGAGAGGAACACACACGTACACAAACAAATTTGCCTTAGTTACTCACGGGACAATCACCCTTAACTTTGATTGATGTTAAAAAAAAGCAGATGGAAAAAAAGAGACTAGATCATTTTATGTATTTATTAAATGGTATTAATTGATGCTTTTAAATTATTAGCAGGACTTGATTCTCTTGCCTGTGGCCATGGTGAGAAGGCAGAACCGCCGCGGTTGCTGAGCTGCCAGCAGAGCCATCCGTGTGGCCTCAGCTCTGTGGATGTTTGCCTGACACCTTTTGGAAAGCCAGAGTAATCACTTATTAATTAAACACTGAGCTGGTCTGGGCTCCAGCCCGGAGTTCTGCTGGCGTTGAGATGCTGATGATGATTTTGGAGTTAAGGTTGATTTTCCCGCGTTGGCACTGGGTTGGGTAGGGCTGGAGGGAGCTGAGTACTGGCAGTGATCTTGTTTTGGGGTGTAGAGGGATGGTTAGAGAAAACCCTGTTTCTTCCCCTTTTGATGTTGTGTGGTGAGTCCAGGCCACAGGTATCCACATGGGAGCCCAGCTGAGTGTGAAGGTGCCTTCCTGGGGATCTGCTCCTGTTTCCCAAGCAGCACGGGTGTGCTGAGCACCAAACCTCAGGCTGGAGGGACACGAGTTCTGTCCCAGCTCATGGTGTGGTGGCTTCTTGTTCATCTCACCCTGGCTCCCACAGCCTGGCTGCAGTGGGGACAGCGTGGGCAGAGGGCAGGGGGATTCTGCCCCTGTGCCCCTGTGCTCAGGTGAGACCCCACCTGCAGAGCTGCCTCCAGCCCTGGGCTCCAGCAGCACAAGGACGTGGAGCTGCTGCAGCCAGAGCAGAGGAGGCACGGAGATGCTGCAGGGCTGGAGCCCCTCTGCTCTGGAGCCAGGCTGGCAGAGCTGGGGGTGCTCAGCTGCACAAGAGAAGCTCCAGGGAGAGCTCAGAGCCCCTGCCAGGGCCTGAAGGCAGTTTAGGAGAAAGGTGTGCAAACATTTTAGCAGAGCCTACTGTGATAGAACAAGAGAAGATGTTTTAAACTGAAAGAAGGGAGATTCAATCTAGATAGAAGAAATTTTTTACAATGAGGGTGGCAGAACACTGAAATAAATTGCCCAAAGAGATGGTGACTGTCCCTGGATCCCTGGAAGTGTTCGAGGCCAGGCTGGACAGGGCTTGGAGCAACCTGGGATAGTGGAAGATGTTCCTGCCCATGGCAAGGGGTGGATCTGGATGACTCTTAAAGGCTCCTTCCAGCTCAAGTCTGATGATTCTATGATTATAAGAAGACATCTGACACAAACATGAGCCCTGTCATTCACGTGGCCGCTCAGAAATTGCAGAATCCCTTAGTTGTTTTTGAATGAGGTGCAAAAGCATGGAAAATAAGCTTCAGGTAGGAACAGTGAGGCTTTTCCCACGTTGTTCAGCCATTTGGAAGTGAAGTAAACAGGTACCCCGTGCCTATTGAGACACCTTTGTGTTGTCCTGCAACCTGCAACGTGACTTCCAGCCTTCCTCTGAAGCAGTCCTGGCTCTGGAGGGAGGCAGGTTCTGATGGAGGGTGATTCACCCCACCTACGCTGGACCTCCCAGGGGTGGGATGAATCACCTTTGGGCACCTCTCTGCTACCTACCAGCGTGCTGTTCTTTCCCACAGCTCACTGAGATAAGGTTAACCATGGGGAGGGATGTTCCCTCCTCTCTGCTCAGCTTGTGGGACAGCGCCTGGAAAAACCAAAACCTTTCCCAAGAGGATGGGATGCTGGTACACCCAGAGACCCAGGCCAGGCAGCTTGATTTCTTCCCAGTATGAACTGGAAATGCAATGGGAAATAAGCCTCCCAAGCCTGTGGATCAGGGATTCAGGCTCATGGGTCGTACACCCTGCTGCAATCCCAGTAAAACATTCTTACAGCCACAGGTAATTTTCCTTCCTTTATGCTTTGGAGAAGGACTCCACAGCATCAGGTGCTTGGGCAGGGGTCCAGATCTGCAGGCAGAGTTCAGAAATGTGATTTGGGAACAAAGAAACACCAATCCCTTTCCAGGGCAGGTGGTTGATGGTTGAGAAGCTCCTCTGTGCTTGGAGCCTGCAGGACCATGGCAGGGTCAGCCTATAAACTGTTTCTGAGCACAAAAAAAAATATCCACAAAATTAAAATTATGTGAATTACTTTCCAGCTATTTAAGTACACTTACGACTTCTTTCTTCAGGTCTTGTGGCTTTTAAGCCCATTTTATGCTCGCATTCTGGTTTACTTACAGTGCCAGAACAATAACAACAGCAACAAAATAAGAAATAGATTTGCAAAGGGAGGGTGAAAAAAAAAAATCTAAAAATCGCTCGGAGGAGCTGTGCATTAATCAGACACATGGGAATCACAAGAAGAAACCAACTTCAGTAAATGCTTGTTAGCAACAACATATGGCTGCATGCTTGCTCCTGAACAGCTGCTGTGATCTGCTGGAGCATCCAGGCTGCAGAGGGGGAACAGCACTGGGGTGATGCAGCACACAAGCATTTGCTTGGGCCAGGTGTTGCTGCCAAAGGAGCATCTCCTGGCACGAGTGACAGGAAGCTGGATGGGCAGAACCTTCCCCTGGGCTTGAAACCCTGTGCTGAGCACTGCAAGAGTCTCTTCCTGCAGTTGTGCAGAAGGAAATTGCATACAGAAAAAAAATATTCTGTGTTTTAAGAAGGGAAGAAAGAGCCTGCAGTTTGGGAAGTGAGAGGCTTTTCCATTTGGCAGTCACCTGCAGGAAAAAAAATAAAGGGAGTAATATTTGGAAATACAGCCTAAAATGTTTTAGACTTGAATGTGTCAGCAGGACTCCTGGCAGCACCAGTGAGGCTGCAAATGCTGCCCAGTCTCTGCTCCACTTGTGCTCTGCCTGCAGCCCCCTAGGACCTGCTATGCCCCCCATCCTTTTCCATCCATTTTGGAGGGGATTAGTGCTTTATTTACTGTCTCAGTGCCCTGAAGCTGGGATACTGTCTGGTTGCAGAGGAAACTCTTAAGGTAAGGGAGTACGTGAAGCAAGACCCCAGCAATCTCGTTACAAGAAAATGCTGTGCTTGGCAGCAGGTCACCCGTGGCTGGGTTTTTAAGATCTGCCACTGCCTTTTGGTACCTCTGACTGTGTGCACCTGTGTTTCTTTCCAAGCCAAAAACAAAAAAAGGGTAGAACTGAGAAAAATCCTTTCTTGTAGAAGATACACCCTATACAGTCTGAGCCTGAGTGAACTCATCCCCATCCCAGCTCCCAGCCCCACCTCTGGGATCTCCAGCAGAGGGAGAAAAAATACCTGTGGCTTGGAAATACCTTCTCCCCCCTGTGTTTTCCTATGTTGAACCAATGTTTTACATGACTTGCACTATTTGCTGTAGGGCAGGATACTGTCTAGGTTTCTTTGTTCCAGTCTCTTGTTTGGTTGCGACTCCTCTTGGCGGTCCTGTACACGTACCTGCTGCACATCTTACACCCTGGAGAAAATAAACTGTTACCTGAAGCACTGAGCCTGTCCTGTGTGCTGCTCTGGGGCTGGGAAATTCAGATTTCAGCATCAGATGAGTGGTTGGACTGGGTGATCTCAGGGGTCTTTTCCAACATAAGTGATTCTGCCATCAAACGATGAGCGGGGTGATGGAGCATTTTGTGGTGGCCCTCAAAAAAAACCCCTCATGTGGCACCTGGGCTGTCACCACGGGGGTGCAGGGGATGAGGAGCAGCCTCTGGTGATGGCAGAATGAAATTCTGTGCGGGGCAGATAAATGCTACGTGTGTGGGTACAACTGCTGGGGTTTTGTTCTTTCCCGTTTCGGCACAGGAGCTCCCTGCACACTCGAACTTGGACTGCCCTCGTGTGGTGGCCTGGAGGCAGCTTGGCCACAGGAGTGATGCTGGGGACAGCAGAGGGCTGGGACCCACATCTGGAGCTGTTCTGGGGCTCTCAGCAGCACCAGGACGTGCAGGACCCTCTGCTTGCCAGGAAGAAGAAATACAAACCTCAGCCCACATCCAGAGGGAGTTCAGTGGTTGGATTTGATGATTTTAAGGGTCTTTTCTAACCTAAATGATTCTGTGATTCTTAAGACTTTTTTACACCTCAGTTAACCACCACCAAATAATATGTCACAGTTGTCAGTGGCCTCATGGGAACCCTGATTTTTAGGGAACTATTCCTGAAGACTAAGCCAGGACTGATGCCCAACGTGGCCTCAGCTGATATTTCCCACCTCCCCTCAAGGTATACCACTAATAATTTTGCTCAGTTCAGGCAAGTAAGGGTTCCAAATGTAAATCCTAAACAATTATATAAAGCTCATTTCCTTAGGAACTGAGACTAAAATCCATAAATGCAAGTACCAAGGAAGAAGCCAAACAGCAGTGCTGAGCTACAACCCCCAAAGTTTCATTTTATTTCCTTCTTTCTGCAGAGATGACACTGACTGAGATGTCACAATTCCTAATAGTTCATGCAGTGCCTCGAGCCTCAGGGGTCATCTGAAATTCAGGCAGCCAATTTGCAGGCAGGAGATGCAAAGCCAGACCGGGCAGGGGCTGAGGTTTTTAAGGACAGACCCTGTCTGTCAGCTAAAACCTTCCTCTGCTCTTGGGTAACCTCTGGCAAATCCTTATAGGGATGGCTGTAAACCTGCCTGTCTTTAAGGTGAAGCTGTTAACTCGGTTTCCATAGTTAATAAGACAGGGTTGTCTCAGTGGGACCAACTCCTGCAATGTTAGCTGGAGTTTTGCATCGTTGGGGAAATATTTAAGGCTTCACCTTTCCGTTCTCAGAAATGGGGTTCTCATTTAGGGAGCTTTCACGATATTTTTCTGGAAGTGTAGATGATACATTCATTGAAAACTCAGTTGGAAATACAAAGTCCTCACAACCTTTCTGAGACAAGGTCCCTGGGTCTGAGGTGAAGGTGAGCAGTGATTTGCTCTGGGTGTTGCTGCAGGGGTGTGAGCCAGGCTGTGACACCCCAAAATTTAAACACAGGAGCTGGATGAGGAAAGTGAGGAGTGAACAGAAGCTCTGAGGGAGGTGGAAGAAAATCTCCCATGGAGAGACAGTGAAGCCACACCTCGAGTGCTGGGGACAACTCTGGGCCCCTCAGGACAAGAGAGACAATGGGGGCTGGAGCGTGTCCAGGGAATTGTTGGATCTGATGATCTTGGTGGCTTTTCCCACTTAAATAATTCTGCCCGTGAGCTCGGGGCGATCTTCACTGCTGGAGCAGCAGTCCAGATGCAGATGAGCTCCTCATGCAGCTGCCCTGTGCTATATATACACATATATATGTGTGTGTGTATACATATACATACTTTCAGATTGATTCAACAACCCTATTATATGTGTGAATGCACTCAAAGACTTACATGCATTTAATACACATTTAGATAAAACTAATACACACTTAATTTTAATACTAATATGCATTTAGCTGTTATCTTCACCAGATTTTATATAGAAGGCAACAGAATTTCTTCTTTTTGGGGGGGAAACAGGCATGGGGAAGCACAGAGATTTATTCACAGTGCCCTTGCAGCACACAGGTGTCTGTGTGTGTGTGCTGCTAACCTACCCTACACACAGGTGCAAATCATCCCTGGGGAGTGGCAATGGCTTCATCAGCCCGGTAAATTAAATATTAGGGAGGAGTATTCATGGGAATCCCCATCCCCTTGTCTCCAGCATCCCTGTCTGATTCAGCCGGCCGCAGCACAAATCGTCATCCAGCTGGTGAGGATGGAATTTGGAGCGAGAGGGAAGAAGAAAATAACCAAGAGAGGGCGTTTTTTAGCCGAGAGGAGACCGTGCCGAGGACAGCACTGCTGCTGCTCCTTCAGGACATCGGCGATACGGGTTTGTCCCTGAGGGTTTGTCCCACCACCTGTAAATGCTCACATCCCTGGGCATGGATGCTCTGAAGCAACTGTGCTGCAGTGAGGGAAAACGGAACGCGAGGATCATTCCAAATGCCAGCGAGGAAGGAAAATCCTTCCCCAACCTCCCTATAAGCAGCATCAGAGTAAATCCCAGCAGCGGGGAGGGGCTGCAGACACTGCCACCACCCCCCTGGTCGGGCAGGGATGTCCAGAGCAGGGATGTGGCCACGTCACACACGTGGGCTCCTTGTTTGCAGCCCAGGCGTGCGAAATCCTGTGCCAGCTGCTGCATTAATGCCCCATATGCCCGGCCATATGCTCCATCCTCGCTGGGGGGGTGCTGGGTGAGCCTCCAGGGAGGAAAAGGGACATCCCAGAACTGGGAGCAGGTAGGGTTTAGAGGGGTGGGAAGGATGCTCAGCGATTGCGAATTGTGAATGTGTCTGTGCCCAGCAGCAGCACAAAGGGACTGGAGGGTGTTAGGATCGTGTTAGGGGTACCCCAGACCTTTTGCAACGGGTCCCTGGTATAAAGCAGCTAAAATCTGAGCAGGAGGATGCTAACAGGGTGTAGGAGGGCACCGCCGACCCTCTGAAATGTGTTTCTCTGAAGCAGTTGGGCAGCTGGCTGCACTTTAAAAATTCAGTGTGAAGTGGATTTTCAGGGCACCGACAAGCTTTGAACAATGTCGCGGTGGAAATCAGAGGGTGCTGGGTGTGCTGCACACCGGGAGCACAGCCTGCCTGGGTGGCAGCAGCAGGGGGATGGAGGAGAGACCCTCACACTGGTGTTCAGCTCCTCCCACAGTTAAGGAGAGAGCAATCCCTCTCGAATTAAACATCTGGAACAGCTCACACAACCAAGTTTGAAATGCTGGTTGCTCTCCAGAGGGGAATTTATCCCCTCTCATGCCCTGTCCACTTTTTTATCAGTCTTCTGGTCCCTTGCACTCTAAGCTTTCACCAGCCACCACTGAAGATCCCAGCACATTTAAACACCCAGGAGGGGACACAGCACGGTACTAAAGGACACATTCTCTGTATGGAGCAGCTGATTAGAGAGGCAGGAGGCTGTGGATGCACCCAGAGCTCTCATCTGCTGGATGAAGGGATAATAAGGGACACCACCAGCTGAAGATCCACAGGTTCAGCCCAAATACCTCGGGGTTGTTTGGCTGTGCTGTTAATCCCACAGCACGGGGAGACAGGAGGGTGGGATCTGCACCAAGCCATACTGTGGGGTGAATGTGGTTTTTCCTGCGTTCTTGGTAGCTCAGACAGGTACAGGTGAGAGAGACATGATACCAGCATGATGCAAGAGGTTGGTGAAAATGCTTGAAAAGACACTTTTTGCTCTGAACATTCAATTTATCTGGACAAATGAGGGTACTGGCCTCAAAGAAAACTGGGGACCTAAGGCTCATTACATTTAATAAACCATCATGTGTTCTCTCCCATCAGCCTGCACCAGGCACTCTGTGATTTACAGCCCACAGCTGTAACCTGAGCCATCTCCCTGCTTAGAGAGAAACTCATTTAATTTGAGTCCAGGTCTGAGGCTCCTTGAGGGAAGGCAGCTAATCTTTCTGCCTTAGATCCTCTATTTGTAAAATGGAAATGGTGACTTTATCCATCTTTGTGGGCTGTGGTGGGGCTTATCACTTAATCTGGTACTCTGCTGTGCCCTGATGAGGGAGCCTGGTGAGAGGGGCTGTATTAGCTGTGTTGTTTGGGATGCTGGCTGCCTGTTATGGCTCTGAGGATGCAGAGGGATTTGTGAGGGGAGAACGGGAGGGAGGGACTGGGGAGCTGATTTCAGTGCCAGGTGAGCAGGTACAGGCTCATCCCTGGTGAAAAGAAATGAGCTGCTTGCTCAGGAAGAGAGGGGGAATTTTGAGTATAAGGAGAAATGAGCTTTGCTGTGGCCTAAAACCCATCGGGGCCAGTGCAAAGGAGGGTGAGAAAGATGCTGCAGGGCTGGAGCCCCTCTGCTCTGGAGCCAGGCTGGCAGAGCTGGGGGTGCTCAGCTGCACAAGAGAAGCTCCAGGGAGAGCTCAGAGCCCCTGCCAGGGCCTGAAGGGGCTCCAGGAGAGCTGCACAGGGACTGGGGACAAGGCATGCAGGGACAGGACACAGGCAATGGCTCCCAGTGCCAGAGGGCAGGGCTGGATGGGATATTGGGAAGGAATTGCTGGTGGGAGGGTGGGCAGGCCCTGGCACAGGGTGCCCAGAGCAGCTGTGGCTGCCCCTGGATCCCTGGCAGTGCCCAAGGCCAGGCTGGATGGGAATTGGAGCAGCCTGGGACAGTGGAAGGTGTCCCTGCCTGCTCATGCAAGCCTTGAGCTCAGTCAAGGCAAGAAGACAGAGCTGCTGTTCCCTCTGCTGTTGCAGAACCAACGCCTGAGAGGATCTGTGTCTGCATGTTGTCTTCCAGTGTCTTTATAATTCATGATGGTCTGTCTGAAAGAAGCTTCTGGCAATGTGTTTTTGTTACTGGTCTTAAAATAGGATGCAGAATAAAGATTTCTGGGACATAATTCATTTTATTGGCTCTTCTGCACCAGAATTAATTGCAGCCATGTTTATTGCTCCAGCAAGTAGAGATGAGTTAGATAAGGGAATTACTTTGTTTAGGACAATGAATAATTTATGTCTCAAATTCACCAGAACCTTGAAATCTGAAGGACTGGGTTTGCTTCCTTCCATGTCCAGGGAGCAAGATTGAGCCACAATCCTTGTCTGTGACAAACATTTCACGATTTTTTCATCACTGTAATCATCTCTTCAAACTTCTGTAACTCAAACCATGGAATTTCTCTGTGTAGGGTGCCTTGGCATCCAGGTCACTTCTGTGTGTGGTGGTGAGAGGTTTGCCCAAGGAGTAACCCATTCTGTCCTAGAAGAAATACCTAATGCACAATAAAACACACAGCTGACTACAGGGGGAGTTTTGATAGCTTTGGTGGCTCATCAAATCCTCTGCCAAGACAGATATTCTGTGTCAAACCCACAGCTCCTAGTTGAGCTGGAGAAGGTTTTTTAGAAAGGCACCCTGAGCATCAGGGACTAAAAACCTCCCAAACTTTACTAGAAAGCCACAGTTCTTTCCCAAAATTACTTTTCCCCAGGCTATAGGCTCCTGATGAGTATTTAAATCATGGAATATCCTGAGCTGGAAGAAACCCACAAAGATGATCAAGTTGAACTCGTGGAATATTATTAGTATTTGTGCCCTAGGAAAAAAGAAAAAAATCTATTTTTTTCCAAAGAGGGTAGAGCTGTTGTGGAGACTTTTTCTGTCCTTAGGTGGGCACAGCTGCCTGCCCACCTCCCTGAGAGCCTGCTCAGCTGTGGCCTGTGTCCCAGGATGGGGACTGGATGGGTTTGAAAGCCTTTTCCTTGGAGATGGATGGTGCATATCAGTTTATCAGTCTGGTCTGCCTGTGTTCTGGAGCAGAGCTGGAGGGCTCTCAATCAAGCACACACTGGTGTCCCTTGGATGATCCCTCACTTCAAAATGAGGAGGGTAGGTAGGAGGGAGAGACAGTGAAAGTCAGAAACTGTAACTTCAAAGACAAGCTGGGATGGGAGCCCGTGTCAGCTTCTGAGAGGAAAAACAGGGATGGTTTTCATTAGTGAGAAGGTAAAACACATGGCTAGATGAATAGCAATGCCCTTGCATAGCTCTCTCCTGGTCCAAGAAAGGACAGTTGTGGGGGACACTGGCATCCTCAGTGGAAACTGTTATGTCTTGGGAGAAAAATCTATTTATTTTAACCAACTGAGAAAGAGGCTTCAGCCTTGGAGAGGCCCCTTTTCTGTGACACCAGGGTTGCTGTTTCTGCAGAACAGAGGACTCTGATATGGAACCAAGGCCAAAGGAAGGCACTGAGCGAGGGGAGAAGGACACCTTTGGGACCTAATCTGCCTCTGCAGGAGCTAACACTGCTCTAAAGAATGCAAGCTGAAGGCTGTTTATCCAGACCTCACAGTCTGAAGGGAGGTCAGCACGTCCCAGCTGCCACAAAGTGTTCTCTGCACCATCCACCATGGGCAGAAGTCCTTCCAGAACACACAAAATGGGCAATTGCAGGGAACACAGGTACTTTTCAGAGTCACTAAAGGCAAAAAAGCAGCAGTGGGATCATGGTGTGGAGTGAGCAGGCCATGGGATGGCAGAAGAAACCCAAACTAGATAAACCACAAGTGCTGGGTGTGGAGGGGCAGTGGGGAGTGATGCCACTGCAGTGACTTGGGCAGTTTGGCCAGAGCCTGACAGATGATGACAAACATCAGCATTGGCTAAAAATTAATATCTAGGGCTTGGATTTTGGATGGGGAGACCTAAAATGGGATTCAGCTGCCTGATTTGGCAATGCCCTGGTAGCTCTAAGTGTGGCCCCTGTGTTTGTTGCTGATGTTGCTTTGTGCTGTGGTCAAGCCTGAGCTGTGTCCTGAAGCCCTTAAAGGTCTCTGATTTTAACACCCAGCCTCACATCCAAGACACAGCTGAAGCAAAACACAAGTAACAGTGGGGAAAAGGAATCTCACAGTTTTCTCTTTTTGTTTTTTTGGTTTTTTTTCTTTTAAAGTACAAGTTTGCTGGTGTTGCTTTCCTTCCTTGCAGGTACAAACAAGAGTGCTGCCCCCTCCATCCTGCCACCATGCACTTTCTCCAGTTTGCAGGTTAGAATTCATCCAGCAGCTGAAATTTTGTCTCTTGAGAAGGCAGAGAGGAGGAAAAAAAATGTATGATAGCTAAAAACCCACTTGTGGGTCAGTCACAGGCAGACAGAGCTGGAGGCTGCCAGGGGACCAATTTTCACTGGCAGAAGTGACCAAGGTGGGCAGCTTTTTATCTTGCTTGGTGTTGAGAGTTGTCAGGCAGCTGGTGAGATGGTCTCTGTGCTGGAAAATTCTGTGACAGAAGAGGTAACTTAGCAAGAGCTGAAGTGTGTTAGCCCTCCTGGACCTGGCCTTAAAAGCCATTTTCTGTGTGTGGGAAGAGTGGAACACTGGCTCCTCCAGGAGGATATGCTGGTGTCCTGGTGAACCAGCTTTAAGGCAAAAGTTTGGCACATGTCAGGGCTTGAATACCAAACTTTTAACTGTGCTATCTCCCAAATCTTCTAACCTCATCCACGCTGTTTGCCTCACCTGCCTCAGTTTTAAATCCAGTGTTTTAAATTCCCATTTACTCTAGCCTTCAAAACTTACCCCTCCTGGGCTACAAGAGCAGCCAATATGTGTCTTGTTGGTTAGAAAATGGTGTGTCAGTGGTTTTTGAGGCATCTGGGGGATGTGGAAGGTCTGACATAACTGTGCTCCCCCAGGTTTGAAGCCTGCCTGCAGCTGGGGAGGGTCAGGTTGGAGGGCATGGGGAGAATGGATCCTCTCAGGGAGAAGGGGAACACCTCTCTTCTTTTCCTCTGAGCAGCTGTGGTTTGCACAGAGGCTTTGAGCTTGGGGGAGGATGAGTGTGCCAGTTTACTGCAGGATTGGATTTTGGTGCAGGGGCACTTTTCACAAAAGCAAGTAGTGACAGGACAAAGAGGAATGCTTGCCAACTGACAGAGGGCAGGGCAAGATTAGATATTAGACAGAAATTCCTCCCTGTGAGGGTGGTGGAGAAGCTGTGGCTGCTCCAACCCTGGAAGTGTTCAAAGTGTTTGGGTGGGGCTCTGAGTGACCTGGTATGGTGGAAGTTGTCCCTGCCCATGGCAGGGGGTTGGAACTAGATAATCTTTAAGGTCCCTTCCAACCCAAGCCACACCATGATTCCCCAGCAGCTGTTGGCCATGGGAGGCACCATGCCACAGTCACCACGCCTTGGGGTTACAGGTTCTTTTTTCTTCCCTAGTGGAATCACTTATGAGACAAATCTCAGCATAAACCAGCATGCAGTGAGTGCTGACCCAGGCAGCTGCCCTCCCTGGCAAGGTTGGATCACTGTCTTTCTGATCCCTGCCTCTCTCTGCCCTCTCAGCCACGGGGAAGCTCCACAAGTTCCTCCACCAGCTCTGGTCCCTCCAAGGCTCCTGCAGACCAGCTGAGCCCATCTGTGCTGAGGGACTGCACGAGGAGAGCCAGAGCTGCAACCCCTGGTGACAGTGGTGTCACCAGGTGCCACATCCTGCTGCTGGGCTGCAACAAAACCCCACAGGAACCCTGTGCCCCTCTGCACAGGATCACAGGATGGCCTGGGCTGGAAGGGACCTTGGAGATCATCTCATTCCACCCCCCACCACGGGCAGGGACACCTTCCACTAGACCAGGTTGCTCCAAACCCCATCCTACCTGGAACACTCCCAGGGAAGGGGAACCTCCAGGCATGCCCTGATTCCCCTTCTGATGATTCCAGAACTTAGTCTTAGCCAGGCATAAGCAAGCTCAGCCTCGTGCTTAGCCACTAGCAGAGCATCTCCCACTTCCACTGTGATGTATTGGTCCTCAGATGGAATTTCCTTGCTGAAATGGCTTTAACAACATCTTTGGACTGTGTAAGATCAGACTTCAGGGTGTCCATCAGAAAGGTGGCTGCTGTAGCCTCTCCCACAACTCATCTGTGTCCTTTCGAAACTTAATCCCCACCTGGAATTCTCTGAAGCAACCAAACTGCAAATTCACAGACAGAGGTCTAGTAAGGGAGCACCTGGGGTTACATTAGCACTGTACAGTGCAGTTTTTTTAACACCTGAAACCAAAAATAAGAAGAAAGTTTGGTTGTAGTCAAGCAAGAGAACAGATTTTAAATTCAATATTTAAATCACTGCAATGTAAAGTAATGCTCCATTGAAAGTTCATGAAATATATTTATTCTGAATAATATAAGGAAAAAAGGGAGTAATTACTTAGCTGAGCTATAATTTCATTCATTATTATTAGGTGGATTGAGATTACTTGCTTACTCGAGATTAGAGATTTGAAATACATGGCTGAAATCCTCTTTCTAATCCAGAATGGCTAAATCCTTGGGTATTTCTGCACAATCAATGCTTTGATTTGCCTCTGTGTTGATGTTCAGGCCATAATTTCAGTTCTCTGCCAAATATTTGTTCCTTTCTTCTCCCCTAAACATAGTCCCTGGTTTTCCTGATAACAAACACTGTAGACAAACCAACAGCACCAAGGTTCCACAAGCATTTCAGATCTGAGCACGGTGTTGTAATTTGAAACTAAAAACAAAGGAGAACTAACTTTACTGAAACAAAAAGTGACAACAATGTGAACCACTTGAAAACGTGATTTTATTTTCTTTTTTAATTTTAACAGATCTGTATAATCACGGACTGGATTGAGCTGCAAGGGACTTTAAAGATAATTTAATTCCAAATGGGCGGGGACACCTTCCACTGTCCCAGGCTGCTCCAATTCCCATCCAGCCTGGCCTTGGGCACTGCCAGGGATCCAGGGGCAGCCACAGCTGCTCTGGGCACCCTGTGCCAGGGCCTGCCCACCCTCCCACCAGCAATTCCTTCCCAATATCCCATCCAGCCCTGCCCTCTGGCACTGGGAGCCATTGCCTGTGTCCTGTCCCTGCATGCCTTGTCCCCAGTCCCTGTGCAGCTCTCCTGGAGCCCCTTCAGGCCCTGGCAGGGGCTCTGAGCTCTCCCTGGAGCTTCTCTTGTGCAGCTGAGCACCCCCAGCTCTGCCAGCCTGGCTCCAGAGCAGAGGGGCTCCAGCCCTGCAGCATCTCCGTGCCTCCTCTGCACTGGCTGCAGCAGCTCCACGTCCTTGTGCTGCTGCAGATCAGAGACTTAACAAATCTTTCTTGCACTGCAGCTACCAGAGATGAATTCTGACCCCTGTCCCCAGCTGCTGGGTCCCCTTGGCTCTGCCTTTGCTGGGTGTGGGGATGTGTCAAAGGAAGGAGAAAGCAGACAGAGCTGCTGCTCCAAGAAAGAGGAGCTAAAGTTCAGCTGGATAACTGGGGTGGCTCCCATAGTGCTAACAGGGTTATGGCAACTTATGGTAGGGAAGGATTTTTTTGTTCTCCATCTTTCTGAAAGGGGGTTTCTAGGTCCTGCTGGTTCTCACTAAGCCACTTCTCTTGGTGTTAAAGTTCTTAGGGAACTCCATGAGGTGGTGCCTGTCTGTCCCTGTCTTTGTTAGGGGAAGAGGTGATTATTTCTGGGTGCTTGTGTGCTGTGAATCCTTGGTAAGGCATCGTAGTTTGGGATTTCAGATTGCACAGCCAAGGGGGAAAGCGTCCCATCCTGACTCTGCTCACTGAAGTTTCACCCGTGAGACTTCAAAAAGTATCACAGCTTTTTACTTTGGCACAGCAGGATATCACTTCATGTTCACTGCCACATCCTGGCAGTGACATCCACTGGACCTCACATCCAGAGAGGGGACAAGGAGTGGTGCTCAGGGACCAGCTCAGAGGGACAGTGTTTAGGCAGCTTCTGCAAGGTGGCACTCAGCAGCTCATTAGTACTGCTGGAAAAGGCATCCACGTTTTCCTAAGCAAAGTAAAATAAAACCAAGAATTGTGTGAGGAGGGGAAAAAAACCCACCAACCACATTTTGTCAAAAAAAACCCCAAAAACAACAACTCACCAGAAAACCAGTCTGGTGCAGATCTACCTGCAGCCCTTTCAATGCTGAGGGTGTGAGTTTGGGTGCTGCCCAGAGCTGTAACCACACTGGTTGATGTTTCAGTCAGGTCTGGTTTCTAGCTGCTACCTGCTCTCACTCAACTGATCTTTAACTCGCTCGGCATTTTCCGTGCGTGCGAGATGTTTGATTAGATCCCTTATGTTGCGTGTGTGGAAATAAAAGGCCAGCCAGGAACAGACAACTGATTAAGCATTAGGTGAGGTATAATCCTCCCTAATCACATTTCTAAATGTGGTAGTTGGAGGTGGGATTAGAGTTATTAACATGCGGACAATAAAGCATATAATTTATTTAACAATTACTGGCTCTTTGTGAAGGGGGGTCCATGCAAGATGCAGCCACACATCAGCTCCTTCATCCTGTGCAGGATGGAGCTGCTGCCAGTGACAAAGCTGGCAGGTATGGATGGCTGTCCACTGACATGAAGGGCAGCAAAATAATCAGAAATTCCTTCACAAGACCCCTGTAGGAGAACACCTGGCATCCAGATATTAAACTGTGCAAAAATGGCAAAAAAAAAGAAAATAAAAAGAGAACCAAAAGGTGAAAAAGGTTTTACTGAAGTTTCCTAGCCTTATCTTCCTGAACACATGAAATGCAAGAGTACAATTATCTAAAAAGCTGTTTAAAAACTTGTAGATGGAGAACAGGAGGCAAAGGCAACAGCTGGCAAGCAGTGATGTTGTGCAAGATCAGCAAGGAAGGGAATTCCAGAGCTCCCAGATCAACCCTGTCCTGACCTTGTCATATAGCTATGCTGGGCACTATGGTGTTACACCAGAGATTTACATGCCAGGTGGAAATTCTGGCAGTCAACAGATTTGTATTTTAATTCTTGAGTTTATCATGCCTGCCTTTGGAGGATTCAGATTTCATATTTTGATTGTGCTGAGGATGCTTGGGACAGCAAGGTTTTTCTCAGTACGTTTAAAAAAATCAAAACAAAAAAATCCCAAGCCTGACAAAACAAATGAAGAGACCCAAGCTTGAAACCTTCAGAAACACCAAAACCCCCAACTCTGTGCCCCAGCCTGTTGCCTAGTATAGATAGTGCCCTACTCAAGGGTGATTCCAAGTGGCTCCAAGAAGGATGTCAGGTCTGCTGTGCAGCAGGACAGGATGCCAAAGCCTGGGGACATCTCAGCCTGATGCAGATGAGATAGGCCAACACACAGAGCTCTGCTGTCCATGCTCTCTGATCGCTGCAGTCCTGGAAAAGGCTGGGCCCTGGGCCAGTGGCACTTTACAGACAAGTTTTGGGCATGGTTTGGGATGTAGGTCAGGCCAGGGACCTTTTTCAGCAGTGTTTTCCACATGCCTGCCCTGTTTGGAAAGTGGAAAGTCTGGCTCTCTGGGTGTTGCTGGTTCCATACCAGCTGTGGTACCTGCAGGAGGGGAAAATCAGACTGTGGACAGCCTCAGACCTGCTCCCAGGTTTAGACCCTGCAGGTTTAGACCCTTCATGCTCTGCTGTGTGTCTGGAGCCAGCCTTGCAGGCTTGAAGCAGCCTGAGGTATCTAAAATTTAAGAGGCGACATTTATAGTCAGTGCAGAAAAACAGAGGGAATTCCTATTATTATTCATCTCACCCTAAAACAATCTCTAAAACAGGCCAGATGAACTGTCCTCTAGAAACTTTAGGATGAGTAACGTAGACTTTGATGTCTAACTTCTAACATTTGGTGAAGTGCATCCAACCATCTGTCTGCTAGGATTTGGTGTTGGAGATAGCCTCAAGGCACCCTCAGAAGCCAGCACAGGCTGAGCCTGTAAATCCCACAAATGCCTTTTTTTTTGGTACATATTATAGAGCAAAACCATGCTACAAATATTCTTGCATGGGAATGAGGTTGGCCCTGTTCCCCTGATCTCCCTCCTCAAGGTTTTGTTCTTGCCACAGACATGCTCCTGGCCTGGAGCACAGAGATCTTCCACGTAAAGCATTCTGTGAGAGACCTGGCAGCCTCACCAACAGCTGAGGCTGTAGTTGGGTCATGACACAGACTTGAGCCATATCTGATGCCAGTAAAGTCACTGTTCTCAGAAAAGGGCAGAAAGAGAGGAGAGGAGAATGGCAGGATCCATTCATGGGGACAATCCTATCTGGGTCATAAATGGTGCTGGGATAATTCTCTCACTCTTCTCTGCTCCTCATCCTTTTGCTGGGAAGCAAGCTAAGAAGAGACACTGATCTTTGTTTAAAAAAAAAAAAAAATAAATAAATAAATAAATAAATATATATATATATATATATAATTTTTTTTCCCCCAAGCCACTAATTTTAATTTTCAAATGTATTCAGAATGTAAATTATCACGGATTTTCCTCTGGCTTTGTCTAGCAGCAGGAGACCACTATCTGCTGACATTAGCTGTTAAATAAGTGCAAACTACCTGTAACTGTAACATTGCATGTGCCTGGGGAATTTGTGTAAGCCTGAGCTGATGACAGGGATGGACTTTGGAAAAAAAAACCCCAAACCCTAGAACATCTTAAAGAGGCAGACTTGATTCATCGACTTGTGTCTTCATCTGAAAATGTTGTACTTGCCACTGACACAAATAACCTCTGAGATCATGACTGAAAGAGGATTCATGGGGAAAATATTCTCCCCTATCATTTTGTTAACTTTGTGCAGTTGACAGCACATCACTGTGTCTAGACAGTTCCACGGGTAGGCTGACAATCAGCTGTCTGGCACTGACACGTGGTAGGTGAGACACTGCAGGTGCTTCAGGATCAGCGGAAATAGCAGGAACATCAGCTGGAGGATGAGAAGATAGCACCCAGGAATGGATGATCAGAAAGCAGGCTGCCACTTCTCCGAGCATTTTCAGGGCTGGGCAGTTGTCACACGGAGCACTCTGTGGCTGCCAGTGCCCATCACTGTCATCAGGGCTTGTGCTGGGCACTTTGCTTGGGCAGAGCGACTGCTGGACTCAAACCCGCTCCAGGCATGTCTCCATGGTGTTTCCTAAGAATGGACAGAGTTCAGACTGACATTCCCTGACTCTCTTCCTCCCCAAACACTGCAATCACCTGCCAAGTTTGGTGCATTGCAAAATCCACCAGGGCCTGGGTAGCCAGCCAGCCCTGAACTCCACACTGCACTGGTTACAGCACTCACACACCCTGAGATACTGAGCTCCACAGAGAGCTTTTCAACTCTCATTAAACTATAGATTAATCCTGGAAACAGCTTTCCAGATGATTCTTCTGTTTCCTTTAACTTCTAAGGGACTTTTTTCTTGCTGGTGGGCCAGAGTTCAGCTGAGCTTCAGACATGAAATTGAACAATTGCACCCAATTCAAGGTCCTCCAAAGCATTGCACTGTGATAAAATCACCCACCAGGAGTGCTTGGGCCAAAATTCTTGGCCTCTGCCCTGAAAACCACAAGCATCTATCCCCTTTGTTATCTAAGGAGAAGTCTGTGGTTACAGTGAACACAGTTAATGTCAAAACTACACACAGAGGACAAGGTGGGTCCTTGAGTCCAAAATAAAAACCTTGCTTTAAATGTTTACTTAAATCTTTAATTTAGCTTTTAAGTTTGTGAAAGACACTTGCATTCATTTCTGCAAAGAAGACATAATGTCCTTGGAACATTTCCCATATAATGTCTTAATAGTTCTTGAGGTGCAAACTATTTTTTTGTTTTGGTTGGTTGGTTGGATTTTTTTGCTTTAATCTTCAAGCCAGTGGATGAGAGCAAGATGCTCCTTCTGAAGGCTGTTACTGTTTTTCTTCTGTTGCTGTAGACTCCAAACTGCTGCAGACTGCTCTTTGTGCAGGCTTGGAAAGCAGTGTATCTTGGAATGAACACATAAAGCAGGATTATTGAATATTAGCCTCTTCCATTTGTTTCTTGCCCTTTGCAGACCACTGCCTCTATTTCAGATGCTGCTCCTTTTTATTGTCCATGGTGTCATCTCCCAAACCTTTCCCAAGGTTTTAATCTTTTGCAGCTCATTCTTGCCCTGCTCCCTGCCGTGACACATATCAACAGGCTGATTAATTCTGAATCTGACTTCTGCAGTGTATATGTGGTGATTTCCTTATCTCTGCTGTGTAAAACTGTATGATCTGTAATCTGTTTGCCTGCAGCCGTGTCAAGCTTGCATGAAGGAGCTAACTCAGCCAGACTGCAGTTTCAGATTTGGTTTGATCACATCTACCAGAAGACATCCCTCTCAATTTCCATTTCCACCAGAAATACCACTGAAAAGCATTTGAGTTCTCATTTTTGTCTGGCCTTTCCTCACCTGCAAGTGTGAAAGTCTGAAAAATCAAAAGCTGTCCTTGCCTGTGGCTGGAGGCTGGGAGTCTTTTCTTACTGCCATGTTTTATAAATATTGACAAATTACTTTTACAGACCAATCTGCACAGTGCAGTAAATGTAGTCACTCAGATTGGTGCTTTTAAGACAGCTGTCTGAAGGAATCAGGGGTGCACATCTCAACATGAAGAGCAGGGATTGCATTTGGGAAAGCAGTGGCTTTAAAAAGGGTTTACAAGTCACTGTACCTAGTCCTACTTTTACATAGTAGCCCAGAGTGGAAAGCAGGACTTTGAATGCATAAGCAGAAGACGACTGAATAAAGGCAGAGAACTGTTGTACCACTGTAAATGAATTAGAGGGCTGTTCACAGTTTCAAAGTGCATAGTTTAAAAAGAAAACTGAGGAGGTAAAGAGGGTTTAGGATAAAGTTTGGAAGTTTGGAAATCCTCCTAGCAGGGAAAGACCAAAGAAACTTTGGTTTAGAGTGTTTACTTAAGAAAAGAACCCACTGAGGCGTCTCACTCCCAGTAGCCAAATACTTACATGGGATAAAGATTTGCATGTGAAGACATCAGTGTAACAAAACAAAACCAACAAAAAGGTATAACAAGATCTGATGGCATGAAGATAAAAGAGAGGAGCCCCCATTTTCATCAGTCTAACCTACCAGGCAGACAGGGGATCCTTCTCAACCCAAGTTTGTCATCAGAGCTTTCCCACAACAGCTCACTGCTGCAAAGGTTGGGGACCCAAAAAGGGATCCTTTGGGGGAAATTATTTCATCTTTGAAGTGAACAACATACACTAATGGCTGCAATGACCCATCTTAGTCATAAATTTGAAGACTCTGGTAAAATGTTAATTTTCAACCTCTCAATGTCTTGCAGCCAGAACATGGCATGAGGACAATGACTGCCCATATTGGTGAGATCTGGTCAGTGCTGCCTGCAAGGCATTTCCTACGTGTAAAACAGGGCTAAACTTCCTTCTGCAGAGTGGAGTTTGTTGTGCTGAGAGAGGACACGTGCCCAGCACCAGGTTCTTGCACCAGTTTGATCCCAAACTGAGGGAGGACACGGCAGCTGACTCTTACACCAGCCAGGGGTAACTCCTCGTAAGCACAGCATCGCTCCAGGGCTGTCCAGGGCAAAGAGCTCCTTCTCCCAGCACCCCAAACGAGGAAACCAGCCCCTGCTAATGTGGAATGCCAGGGATGGAGGCTCTGACACAGGTTTCCCTGGGGATTACACAGAAAAAGCTATCAGTTCGCTGCAACCACTGTGAGAAGGATAGATTTTTTTTTTTTTTGCATCAGTTATTCATCATGATAAATGCCAAGAGCTAAAATAAACAACATGACAGCTTTGTAGTGATAAAGTCCCACTATATTTTTAAGGCCTAATTTTTTTATGGCAACATTTTTATTTTGTGTTATCTTCACCTGCTTAACAGTAATATATGTTTTATATCTCTAAATGAATCTAGGCAAGAAAGGATTTGTCAGGTCCTTTAAAGTCTTGCTTGATTTACTTGATCCATCAGAATAAATCTTTTAAGATTATAATTTTTAATCATAACTTTTAAATTGATAATGTCATAAATCACTAGCTTTTGAAAACACAAGGAGAATGGCCAAAATCCCTAAATAAAGGTTTGCTAGACCAATAATAACAAAAAGAAAACTACCTCAAAGTGTTCTTAACATTTTTTCAGCTAGTATAGACAATATATACAGAGATCACTCCCCAACTCAGCTACCAATCTTGCACAGATGGCGTAGAAAACTGGGGTAAATCTCATTGAGACTAATCTATACAAACATATGCTTAATTAGCATAGTGCATCTTACACAGTGTAAAACAGAAAGAGACTGTATTGCAATAACTGATCATGGCATAAATTGGTTTATTTTGATCCTTCCTACAGAAGCACAAACTATTTTTTCTTGATTATTTTACAGATTTCAGTGTAATGAATTAATGTCAGCTTCCAGAAAAAGCAAACAGAAGAAATAAAGATGATCAAAAAAATTAATCATACCAGGTTTGCATTTATGCTGAATTTTGTTTCTATGACAGGTCCTACTGGCTTATACATTGCATAGATTTAAACACGTACCCAAATCCTTCCTGAACCAAGGCCTACCATTAATTCAGAAACAAAGCTATTGTCCCCCAGGCCCTACTCACAAATTAGACTTGTTTATTTAAGTCAATAGAGATAAACTTGTGTAAATCTCTTTGTAAACAAGGCTATTTCACTTTAATGATGGCTTATTTGGGGTTAGCATAAATGTGTTTCTAATCAACTAATCCAAAATAAAGGATGTAGGCAGATGAATGGTGCAGTATTTGGAAGAATAAAAGAGGACAAAGGAATAATCTGAGGAAAAACAGAAATGCTGGCAACATGAAAAGTTTCTAAGCAATAAAAAACAGAATTGGGGAAGGAAAAGCCAGTTTCGGTGCATGAAAGTTTCCTGTCAATTTCAGCACAAAATCAAGTAAGATAATAGAGCAAAAGAATTAAAAATTCAAATGTCTGATTGTGCCCAAGTTGTCTGTCAATTCATTACGCTTTTGATTACTCAGGGTAACTGTGTCTATGTGCACAAAGGCACTAGGAATTAAGGTAAGTTAACACAGTTAAATCATTTACTCATCAAAATTATACAGTGTAAATTAAGAACAGATATATAGGTCTTCTCATTGTGCTATGAATGTCTCAAAGGGGATGTCACTTCTAAGGATTATGTCTAACTCCATTCCCTCTGATGAAAGCACTGTACTTTATACCACGAACACCAACCAGTTCATGTGATGACGAGTCAGAAAGGCAGAACTTTGCTTTTAGCCCATTATTTTGAATAATGGTTATTTCTTGAGTCTGCTTAGCCAAGGGGGTAGGACAGACACAGCAGGCTTACATCAAGAGCTGTAAAGTTTTATTTTTGTCAATATTTTTTTCCACTGTGGAACTGATTCTCTTTTTTGGTTTTTTTTTTTTTTTTTTTTGGCTTTGTTTTGAAATCTTCCAGTATGAAGTGACAGTGATTTGTGTAATATTGGAAATGTACTTCTGCATTTCAGAAGAGGTAGTGAACTGATTTGTGTTTCAAGGTTTCAGAGGTTACTCATTTCATTACTGAAATAATGAATAATTTCATTATTGAAAAGATAAGAGTAACAGAAATATACGCCTTTTTAATGTATTTTGCTATTATTCCCAACTCTAGGTTGCAGTACTTTTTTCTTTTTTTTTAAAGTTTGAGAGGTTTTGTGAGTATTTAATTTATGCTGGTATGACTGAGTAAAGTTGCTGTTTATTTTGGAGATTTTTATCCCTCGTCCAATGGCTTTATTTAAATTTATGGTGCTAAAGCTCTTCTCTAGTCACTTTAATGCAATGCCTGCTTTGACGGTATGCCAGACATTACTTGTCTTGAAAATCAACTGACATGTTCCTCATGATGTGATGGGGAAAGCAGAGAGTGGTTTTCTCTTTAACCCTCTTTGTGCTGCCAGAAGAACTGATACAAGCATGAAGCTTGTGCAAGCTTGATGAGATACAAGAAAAAGGGGTTTAATCCATATTTAACCCTCTGAGGGAGACACAGTCTCAGTCCTCCAGGAGTTTTTTCATGCTGGTACCAACAATAGGGGTGGTTTTTTGCCAGTGTTTCTCCCACAGCAGGCAGTCCTGCAATGGCATGGACAGGCTGTTTCCATGTTTGGCCATGAAGTAACGCAGAGTGAAAGGGAATCTGCCCCTTTCACAGCTTCCAGACTCAGTGCCATTCCCTCTTTCATAATCTTTTGCAGATTTGTGCAAGGGGAAAGTTACTTCCATGTAAGTTTAGAGAGAAAATAATGTGTTCAGATGGCCTTTAGAGAAAGCAGGGAAGCAACACTGCAGCCAGTGATGCAAGAGGCAAAGCACCTAATGAAATGCAGAACAGTTCTTCAACAGAATGAGCTAAGAAACCTAGGAACATTTAACAGTGGTTTTCCATGGATTTGTGGTTGTTTTTATACACAGAAGTGAACAGTATACCTTGACTTAGATGGGAACCACAAGGACCATTAGTCCAGCCCCTGTCCCTGCACAGACACCCCAACAATCCCACCCTGTGCATCCCTGGAGCAGTGTCCAAACTCTCCTGGAGCTCTGGCAGCCTCGGGGCTGTGCCCATTCCCTGGGGAGCCTGGGCAGTGCCAGCACCCTCTGGGGGAAAATTCTTTCCTGAAATCCAACCTAAACCTCCCTGGCACAGCTCCAGCCCTTCCCTGGGACCTGTCAGTGGTCATCAGAGAGAAGAAATCAGTGCCTGACCCTTCAGCTCCCCTCATGAGGAAACTGCAGAGCAGAGTGAGGGTTCTCCCATTCACACATTGTTACATGTCTTGAAATGCTGTCTGATCTTGTTGTATCACAACTCTGCTCAAAAATCTTCAATTTTTTCCAGTTTAACACATCATTTTGACATGTTGGTAATAATGAATTCAACACAAAACCTATCTGCTCTGCCTCCAAGAGCAGTCTTCCTGGCATTGCACTTTGTACTTGTCTCTACCTCCACACGTGGATATCTGCTAGTGTTGGGTCATTCAGAAATCCCATGTGTCTTTGAAGTTACCTGAAACTGAAGTTGTATTTCCTTTGGTCACAGGCTTTGGGAAGTTAGTATGTATCCTCTGTAGCACAGCACAGACAGCTAGTGCTTCCTCATGTTTTTTTAGGTCCGAGGTTATTTCATATAATTACAGAATGGTTTGGGTTCGTAGGGACCTTGCAAATCACCTTGTTCCACAGGCAGGGACACCTTCCACTAGAGCAAGTTGCTCAATCTCCTTTGTTCTTTTTAGAAAACAGATGACAGATACCATGGAGCTGTTGCTGTCTCTGCACATGAGCATCTTTTTGTGAGAGTGCTGAACTCCTCATACACATTCAGAGACCTTAAGGGAGCTGCTCATTCCTTGCACTGCAGCCTCAAATCCGATTGGGACTGACAGCCATTTGTACCTAACTGCTAATGTCCAAAATGTGCTGAGCTATGTGGTTTAAAGAACATGTGGACCTGGAGTGAGTCCAGAGGAGGCACGGAGATGCTGCAGGGCTGGAGCCCCTCTGCTCTGGAGCCAGGCTGGCAGAGCTGGGGGTGCTCAGCTGCACAAGAGAAGCTCCAGGGAGAGCTCACTGAGGGCTTTCAGTACCAAAGGGGATCTTATTAAAAAAAGATGGAGAGCAACTCTTTGCACAGCAGATAGCAAAAGGACAAGGGGAAACGGTTTTAAACTACAAAAAGGAAATATTTGGGTTAGATTTTATGAATAATTCCATCCCTTTGAGGGTGGTGAAGCCCTGGCACAGGGTGCCCAGAGCAGCTGTGGCTGCCCCTGGATCCCTGGAAGTGTCCAAGGCCAGGCTGGATGGGAACTGGAGCAATCTGGGATAGTGGAAGGTGGCCCTGCCCATGGCAGGGGAATGGAATGAGATGAACTTCCAACCTTCCAACCCAAAACACTCTAGGATTCTGTGATTAATTAACAGGACATAGCAATACCCAGCTCTGGTGTCAGGGATCGAGTTTTGAAATTTGTTTTACTAAATCAATAATTATTTCACAAAATTATAAAATAGTTTGGATTTGGATGAAACCTTTAAAGGGCATACAGTCTAACTCCCTTGCCAAAGGCAGGGATATCTTCAATGATCAAGTGTCTGAAAGCCCTGTCAAACCTGATCTTGAATATTTCCAGGGATGCAGCATCCACCAGCTCTCTGGCCAACCTGAGCCAGTGTTTCATCACCCTCATTAAAAAAAACTTCTTTCTAACAACCAGTCTAAATCAGAGCTCTCCCTGGAGGTGCAGGTGTATGGCTGGGAGCTCTTTTCTAGAGCAGATGTACATCCTGCCTGCCTGCCTTCTCCACAGCCTCTCTCTTCTCATGTAACTTCTGTGCTCTGGGATTTGCAGCCCTTCCATTTGCTTTCTTCCTCTTGCTGCTTGCAATTTACTTTCCTAGAGAAAAGTTTTTGCAAATGTTGGCTTTGTGTGTGTGTGTGTTATGGTCCCCCACTGTAAGCTGGCCAACCTTTTGACTGATTTTAACCACACCTGAAAGAGAAGCAGACAAAGTCTGTCAAGCTTCATGGCAAACAGCAGCTGCATTAGAGAAGACACATGTTGTTAAGTGCTCTGCTGGGGAGAAAGGCAGGGAGAGCTCAGCCCTTATCAGCACTGCTTGGCTTTCTTGGCAGTAGATAAGGGGCAGGCAGCTGGCCAGCCCGAGCACACACATCCCTGAACTAGGCACAGCATGTGCTGCTCCAGACAGAAGGCCAGCACAAGTAGTTTGGGGACATAGAAGGGAGATTTGGATGTATCAGGAATCAGCCTTGGAGACAGGAGGAGAGGGACCCACGAATCTGTTGCAGAGGAGAGGTGAAGGGAATGTCTGACGCAAATCCATATGAAAACTGAGCTTACTTAACTTACTCTTCCTAGAAAAAAAAATCTCTCTGAATGCACTGAAACCTCCACAAAGCAAGTGCAGTGCTGGCTGAATGGTCTGTATTTGTTTCCAGGCACAACATGACTGGAACACCTTATCTTTCAAAAACATGATGGCAATCTCTCAGATGCTCTGCTTTGCCTGCAGAGGGGATCTTGTCCATTTCACTTCACTGTTAATTTCATGACCAGCTTGAATCTCTTTGGAACTGGGTGAAAATGCTAGCAAAAAATTAAGCCATGTGTCTGCTTCAAGCTAGGAAAATCCAGGGATAAAAGAGGCAAGAAGGGGATTTCTGTGAGTCCACATTCTGTAGAAGGGCTAAATATTGTGAGGTGTCTCACCTGGCTCCTGGGAATACCAATCCTGTTGAGATGGGACCTGTGCCCAAGACACTGAATCATAACTCCTACATCACTGAGTGCAGAAACCCTTTCAGACTGGAAGATGAGTGTGACTCTGGAGAGACAACTGCTATGTTAGGGAGATGTGACCTCAGGTGTAAAGGAAGTGGAGACATATGGTATGTACTAAAGTATCAAAAAGGCAAAAGCAAAAAACCAAAGGATCTCCAATAACTTACAAAATCAGGAACTGACATTCTCACCCAAAAAAACCCCATTAAACACTCACTTTGTGGCTTCCCACTCATAGAATCATAGAATGTTAAGGGGTTGGAAGTGACCTCAGAGTTCATTTAGTCCTGACCCCCCACTGCCATGTGCAGGGACACCTTCCACTAGACCAGGTTGCCCCAAGCCCCATCCAACCTGGCTTTGAACTCTTCCAGGCTTGGTGCATCCACGACCTCCTCTGGCAACATGTCCCAGTGTCTCACCACCCTCACAGCAAAGAACTTCTTTCTAATATCTAACTTAAAGATCCCCTCTTTCAATTTCTATCCATTGTCCTGTCACTGCAGCTCCTGGCAGAGAGCCCCTGTCTTGCTTCAGCCCTTTGGGATACTGAAGCTGCTGCGAGGTCTCCATGTAAACTTCTCTTTTCCAGGCTGAACAGCCCTGGGGAACCTGCTGGGCATCACTGCAAGGGTCTCTGCAGACAGAACAGCCACGGGTTTCAGACTGATGGGTCCCCAGACATGCACTGTCAGGCAACAGGCTCCGATTCCCTCGTGGTTACCTTTCAGCATCACCTCAACAGAAGTGGTTAAAGCTTTGCAGAGACTATTGAAGGCAGCAGCTAAAAAGCCCCACAACACACAGGGGGAAACCTCTGTGTTAAGAGTTACCGAGTCTGGGTGCAGGCAGCAGAGGGAGGCTGGGAAGGCTCTGGGGCTGCCCTGTGTCCATGTCACACCCTGGAACCCCCGGCCTGAGCTGTTCCGTGGGACATGGAGCTTTGGGCAGCTTGAATTTATTCAGAATCGCAAAATCGTTTGGGCTGGAAAAGCCCTCCAAGACCAGTGAGTCCAACTGTGACACCAGCACGGCCAAGGCCACCGCTGTCCCATGTCCCCAAATGCCACATTCACAGGGCTTTTAAATCCCTGCAGGGATGGGGACTCACCACTGCCCTGGGCAGCTGGGCCAGGGCTGGACAACCCTTTCAGTGAAGAAATTGTCCCTAATATCCAACCCAAACATCCCCTGGCCCAGCCTGAGGCCGTTCCCTCTCCTCCTGTCCCTGTTCCCTGGGATAAGATCCCAAATCCCCCCGGCTGTCCCCTCCTGTCAGGGAGTTGTGCAGAGCCACAAGGTCCCCCCTGAGCCTCCTTTTCTCCAGGCTCAGCCCCTTTCCAGCTCCCTCAGCCTCTCCTGGGGCTCCAGCCCCTTCCCCAGCTCCGTCCCTGCCCTGGACACGCTCCAGCCCCTCGGTGTCTCTCTTGTCCTGAGGGTTCCAGAGCTGTCCCCAGCACTGGAGGTGTCCCAGCAGTGCCAGCACAGGGGGGCAGTCGCTGCCCTGGTCGTGGTGTCACACTGTTGCCGGTAGAAGCCAGGTGCCCCTGCTCACCCGTGCATTCCCCAGCTGGAGCCCAGCGGCAATTCCCGCCGGGAATTCACGCACTTTTTTCTCAGCTCGCACCGTGCCCGCCGCGGAAGGATACGGATCCGCGGTACCGCAGTGCGGCTGCGCCGCTGCAGCTCACTCAAACCTCCGATGAGCCGCGATCAACCTCCCGCGGCGGGTGCGCGGGCTGTGACTGACAGCCGATCCAACCAATGAACTCTGCGATCTCGACCCGCCTCCCTTCGCCTCACGCCTGTTTCTTCCACTCCCCTTCCCTTGTCTTTTTTTTTTTTTTAAAGCTGCGGGCATTCCATTGGTGATTCCGACTGCCAATTAAACTTATTGACCAGTCGCAGTGCGACTGCTTAAGGAGCAGACAAACGCGACCAATGGGCGGCTTCCCCGCCCGGCGGCGGGGGCGGGGCGGCTCGCGGGACAGGCCCTCAGAGGAGGTAACACTGAGGGAAGAGGCGGCGGCCGCACAGCACTCGGGGAGACGGAGGAGGATAAGGAAGGGGAGAGGAGGAAGAAGGGGAGGAAGGAGCGGTGGCTCTCGGCGGATCCTGGTGGCTCCCGGTAGGTGCTGGTGGATGCTGAGTCCAGGGTCCCTGCCTGATGGGCAGGGTCGCCCCGCTGGCGCTGCGCGGGCCGTGAGGAGCCGTCCGGGCCTGGTCCCGGCGGGGCCGGGGGCGCCTCCCTACGCCCTCGCCCTTTTTGTTGTGGTGGGACCCGGGCTGGGTTATCCCGCTCCTGCCGGCGTTACCCCCGGGCGGTCATGGGAGGGCCGCGCTGTGCCGCCCGTGTGTATGTGTGGGTGAGGGGATGGGGGAATAAAGAAGTTGTGCTGCTCCTTCTCTCCCCCGCTCCCTCCCTCCCTCCGTGCACGGTGTGTTTTCCTTGCAGGGGTCTGCAGAATATCCCGAGCTGGAAGTGGCCCGCGAGGATCGTCGCGTCCAGCTCTTAGCGCTGCACAGGACACCCCCATGTGCCTCCTGGACGTGCAGTCAGGGTTAGGTGTGCGTAACTCCGTGGAGTTTTGGAGGAGAAAGTCAGGAGCGGTGTGGAGTGAGGAGCTGTGTTTGGAGCTACGAATTTGTGTTTGAGATTGCGAGGCTTCGTCTCACCCTTTTGTCTGTCCCTCCTCCTTGTCTGCAGGGCCGCAGGTGTAAAATACACACAGCTGAGACAGGACTTGAGGTTATTTGTTTTATTCATGCCTTTAATGCTACAGCAGTCTGTGTGTTGTGAGAGGGCAGGGGTCGGTGGGATACTGGGAGAAATTTTTCTCTGAGAGGGTAGTGAGGTAGGTACTCACACAGGTTTCCCAGAGAAGCTCCATCCCTTGGTGGTGTTTGTAAACAAACACAACCTGGTGAGTGTCTCATATGTCTCGATAAGTGCACGGGGGAAGCTGTGTCGTGATAACGGCAAGTGGTTGTGGAGAGTTGTGGAGTTCCTGTTTGTAGGGTTGGGGTTTTTTTTCTCTTTTTGTGGAGAGTGGAGGGGAAGAGAAGTGCAGTATAGCATGGTCTTTTAGTCTTCACTCTGGGGAAATAAAAGAATGAAAAAAAGTGTGTGAATGAGTGAAGAGCTCTTGTGATGATTGTGGAGAGCTGTTGAACAGCTGGGATTCAGGCTGCAGGCTGGTCTTTGGTTGTCCATCACAGTTTTTCACTGAGAAAAACCCAACACGTGTGTTGTGCTCTTTTCAAATGCTTGCGAGCGGGATGGCATTAGGAAAAATTTTGATTATTGGGTATGCCAAAACGAGGGTCTGCAAAAAAACTGCAGCCTGTGTATATTGTGTGTGGAGCTCATGCTATCGCTTTTCGTGGGTATAAACAAGTTTGATCCATTGGAAGTGAGAAGTTTATAATAACAGCTTGTTAGGAGACCGCAGGTAACAGCAGGTTTGTCTTTTCTCAAGTGTTCTGGCTTAGCCTGGAGAGCTGTACTTTCAAACTGGTTCATGGCATTATTTCTGTGGGGGCTGGACTCTGTAGTGAGGGACCGATTAGTCGTTGCTCTGTTCTCCAGGCTGGAAAAGAAACACCCTCTGGTTGAGGTGAGAGGCCAGCAGAGCGAGGTTGCTTGTTTAGACTTTCTCATGCTTTGTCGAGGTGTTGGTGCGTGAGTGGGTTGTTTGTGTGCTCCTTCTAAGGCACAGCTTTCAAACTTCTAACGTTTACAAGCTCCGGTGAATTCGAGGGGGATGAGGGTGTGAATAAAGGAGGTGTTTGTGAAGTCCCTTCCCCCCACTTTGCTTAGCACTATCATGATGAAAGATAACATTCGTTACAAATGCCTTTACAAAGTGGAAGGGGAGGGTCTTGTTTAAGGTGGTTTCCACTTAGAGATGAGTCTGAGCTTATGTTGAACAGCATATTGGGGTGTTGAGAAGAGTAACCTGGCAGCTGATTATTGTTCTGAAGCTGTGTGGGGCAGACCCAACAGTCCTCAAAATGAGTGTAAGTGTTTGAAGATCCAGTTTTCTTTCTTGAGGAGGCTGGATATGCATGATAGAACCTTGCAGAAGAATCCATCAGCCTTCCTGAGGTTCTGTTTAACAGTAAAAAAACAGGACAATTGAAAAAAATGAGGTTAAAGAATTGCTCTCTGAACTGTTCTCTTGTTTCCTTCCACCCAGCAGCTAGATTCACCAACAAAATCAAATACACAGGAATTGCACAGCAGATCTCCAAATGAAAGGCTCTCCCTGGATTCTCTTCTATCTTTCTGTTCCACTTGATCTTTCAGAAGTCTTGAGCACCAGTTGATATAATTGAGTTTATTGGAGCTCAAAAAACCCTCCCTGTTACTGAGGGCAACTTTAAAAAACCTTGTTTCCATCTCTCTAATCCCTTTCCCACAAAAGTACTGGGAGAACAGGCTTTGTACTATTTTCTGGGTAACAATGAATCTGAGCTCTGCTTGAGACTGAAGCAAATTCCTAAGTTTTGTTTGTATAAAGAACAGTACGCAAAGTTTTAATTATTATAAAAAGTATTCCAGAGTTTTCAAATGTATTCAGTACTGCCTTAATGGTTGTGCATGTAAATGCCCTGTAATTGAAAGCATCCATTTATGGGCCTGACTTGCTAAGTGAGCTGTAAATTCTGCTTTTCAGATTGGATTTAATGACTTTTATCATAAAGCCATAAACTGGTTGTGAACTGTGCCGAGAGGCAAACAATACCTAAGCTTACTTTGCCAAAATATTTGTAATTGTTGATTTGTTAAACTGAATTGCTGCAGGTCATGCGATGGGATTAGGTTTTTGTAATAGAATGGAGAGTACAGGCAGCCCTGTGCTCAATACTCTCTGGGCTAGAAGAAATTGGCTACTGCAGAAAACCTTCCTAAACATTCCTGTCCACTTCCAGTAACAGCAACTTCATTGCAAACAGCAAGCCTTCATTCCAGATGACTTTTTACCATGATTATGTGTTTGATAGCCACAGTGTGAAGTAAGACCAAGCAGAGACTGCAGGAGGAGAGCTCCTGAGTCTCCCATCAGTTTAGTCTGGGGCTCAAGCTTGGTTTAAAACCCTGGAGCAATAAGAGGTTAACATCATATACATAACATATTGGAACCCTGCTTATCAAGGGTGGGGGGCTGGCCTGTCTGAGAAACATTAGGCGTCTATTTAAAGTGAACTCGCATTAACTAATTGTTAAATGCAATTGTTTGGGCTTTAACAAAGTGGAGGAGCTGCTAAACTATAAACTGAACAGGTACCTAGGTAACTGAGAGCAGCTCTGTAAATATTCCTGTCAAATTCAGCGCTGGAGTATTTATTTTTTAAAATAATGAAATGACACTTGCTTGTTGCACATGGAAAATTTTAGTCAAAATTAATGAGGTGAGAAGGGCTTAAACTGCTGTGTTTTGGAGTGCTTAGTCACTGCTTCTCTGGGGTTGTTAATGTCCTTTGAGTTTTAAGAAGCAGTACTCTGATGTTGTTCACAATACTAAATAAGTGGAAGAATTTCGCACCTTTGTAGAGACAGGTGGATTGGCTAATAGCAGTTATGGTAGTTTTCCTCTTCTGCAATTTTAGAAGAGTTGCTAAAATACATGGGGCTCTCCAGCAGTTTAATCAAAGGTCAGTAAAATTAGCATCTCTTCCTTCTTATTTCTCCTGTTGCAGGCAATTTTAGTATGCTGTGAATGCATGTGTTGGAGGAAGTGCTAATTTTTTAATAGCAATACACTTTGTCATTACCACATTGGCTACAATTTGAGGTAGCCCTTAGTAATTGAAGAAAAATCCAGCTTCCCAAGCTTTTTTAAGATCATGATCATGCTTGTTTAGCTCTATATGTGATAAATTTGAGTTTTCTCATTTGATTCCTAAACAAACTTCATAGAGTGAGCCAGATGTACAGTCATAATAGGTGAGTAGCTATGTTTTCAATTAGTACAGTTATGTAGAGTCTCAAGGTGCACTGCATTACTAGAGCTTAAGGTTAAAAATGAATGTGTAAATTTGGTATCTGTATAGACATGTTTCAATTTCTCACTCTAAAGCTGGCCCAGAGGAGGAAATCTCTTTGCTCCTCCTGGCCTCCAGAGTCACAAGCATCATGCCTTGAACTTCATCAGCCTGTGTCAAAACAGAACTGGGGCCTTGCTCTTGCTGCTCGGAGCTCTGGTCTCTGAGCTGAGTTGGGCAGAGCTCTTTGGGATGGGAGCTCTCCAGAGCCACCCCCTCTACTGGGCTGATAGGCTGAAAACGTAAACTGAGGGCATTTCTCAGTAGTAGGGCTGAACGCCCCTTCTGAAGGAAAAACCAAAACAAGCCCAAACCCCAGTAAGGGAATATTGCCCTACTCTGACCTGAGTATGAGGAGGTAAGAATGAAAACTGTGTCGCTTTTTTTTTGGTGATGGTTCTTCAGAAAGGTATGACAAAACCAGGTGTCTGTTTGTAGGGAATCAAAGAGTTAGTCCTTCTGGAATCTTGAAAGGCAGTTTTTGGGGGAGTGGTGGGTGCAATAGACTCCCTTTGTCCCTTTCACTGAGTGATTTAAACTAGAGTGTATTCTATCTGAAGTGTGAAAGACTGACTTTGATTTTAGTTTGAAGTTCATACTGAATTCAGGTACACATTGTGCACTTGGTGAAACTGATAAAGAATCTTGCCCAGATTCCAGGATTAATGAAAAAAACATTGCCTTTAAAAAAATCTCAAAAATGGGACTAAAATAGGGAGGAAATGAGTTTATAGACTTTCTCTCAAATACCACAAATTATTTTCCTCGATCTTCTTTCCTTGGGAGCTTAAACTTCTGTTCTCTTTATTCCAGAAGACCTCTTGCAAATGAAATTCTTCTAAGCCAGAATACTTCTAGTAAAACCAGGCGAGATCAGGTTTCTTTATTTCAAGTTTAAGATGAATAAGCAGACTGATATGAGATATGTTGCATAAGGCTTTAGAATAAATTAGCCAGAAATCACTTGATATTTTTGGTAGCACCAGTGTGTTTATAGTATGTTCCAGACACTCAGGAAAGGAAAATTTCCCTTGAAGATTTTAGTCTGCTAACATGCTGCCCTTAAGGTTTTCTTCATCTTTTATGCTTAGTTATTCCTGGGATCATGGGCTTAATATTTAATACTTGTTCCAGAGAACCACAGTAGAATGGAACAATAGCAGACATGACTCAAACTTTGACTTCAGAAGTTGCCAACTATGACACTGTTTGACCAACTATAGAAACATGTGTGCATCAGGGAGCAGAGATATGCTGCGGGAGCAGAGATGAAACAAATACCACCAAAGCTAGGCAATTTGTGGCTTTTCCAATGTTAATCTGTTGGGAGTAACATCACATGCTCTCTGTGTTCCAGCAATCTAAAGGAACTTTTGTACCTTTCTGGGTAACAGTGAGTACTCCCTGAGTATCCATAGCTGCAGTTTGAAGGCCCAGTACTGAGATGGCCTTGAGATGAAAAGGGATGAAATGGAAGTTTTCTGCATGGAACACAGTGCTGACTTGGTACTATTGGCTCTACTATAAGTTGAGCTTGGAAAGGGATCTTAGAAATCTCCCTACAGTTACACACAGAGCCCCTCAATCTTGGTGTGCTATAGTGGATATTGGAAGTGGTACATAGGAAGGAAAAAAAATCAGGGCCTCAGCAGAAGAGAGCAAAGGGGTCATGGTGCAAAGAGTAAGTGATGGTGAAGCACATCTGAGCTCCTTTTAAAAGCAAAGGCTGTGAGTAGTCAGTTTTTTGAGGAGGTTGACTGTAAACTACAAGGACGTCATGAGAAACCAGTTAAAGTAAGAGGGGATGTTGCATGTTCTCCATGTATTTAATCTGAGGCCATTTTATCAATGTGGAAATGTTTCTTGCAGCATTGATAAAGGTTGTGTTCTGTATGCATTTGGGGGAAGACCACGTTTTATTTTTTTTTTTAGTGGATGAAGAACATGTACCAGGCAAAAAATCTAACTAGAGGAATGTTTTTAGCAAGAGGCAAGTATCAGTAGTGGCAGTGTGTACAATTACTGTTCTTTAGGAGATCAGAGCTTCTTCTATTACTATATCCATCTGAAGGTAAAAGTTATAACTGATGGATAGAAAAGGGATTTGCTGGTCAAAAATGAGCTTTAACTGTGACTTCTAAACCCATTGGTATAAACAAAGTGTTTCTGATACCATCTGGGTGGGTACAGCTAGAATCCAATGGGGGTCTAGGGCCCCTTTGATTTGAGCTCCTGACAGATGTTTGGCAGCAGTCATGTGCACTCTGCCTTCCATCTCCAATTCCTACCGAGGTGTAAATTTCTGTCTTTGTACTTTTTATTGAAATTATAATGCTGGGAGCTTCGGGATAATATAACCAAAGGGATAAGTGCAAAGATAACCTTAGGCTGATACAGTTTTTTTTTCTGTGGTCCTTAGTGTAGTCCTTATGCAGTGTCTTCAAGTACTTGTAATTTAATTGAAAAAGTAAAGCTTTCAGACTTTGCATCTCTCCAGGGGAACATCCCAAACTGTGTCAGCTATGTTCAGATAACTTCTTTGTGACAGGAGCTCTTTCATTTGAGGGAGTGGCGTGATTCAATGTACAGAGTCCTGAAGCTTGCAGACCTTGTAAATACAGATAGTTCTTCAGCAAAGTTTGTGGAACAAGAGTGACTTTCTGAAACTAGGAAGGGAATAAATTAAATTGCTTAAAGTAGTTCTTTTAACGGTGGACAGTTAAATACTAGTGCAGTCTGCACAAGAGGTTCTGAAGGCATGTTCAGAAGGTGGTTAGATGGATTTGTGGACAGCAAGTCCACAAATTGCTTCTGATGGGAGCAACTAGCAATGTAGCCTTTAATTTTGTGTTATAACAGTTTAAATTGCTTGAAGGATTATGAGGAGGGTGGACTGCAGAAAACAACCAGGTTCACATGTTTTCCTTGAGTAGCATATCTTTTTGCCAACTTTGGAACCTTTGGAGCAGTAGGCTGGATACACCATTGCTGCTTTTTCATTGCAAAATCCCATTTATCCAAATTGCTCTCAATTCAGCCCACTCATGCCTTGCAGTTTGCACTATCTTCCCTAGGCTTGGAGCAGAGTGCCTTTTTTCATAAATTAAGCTGGCTGAAATACTCCCATGTGAGTACTCATCACAATTGGCTGAAGTATTAAGCTGAATGTAGTCCTGTCCTACTTGTGTCACATTCTCTCTGCTCACCCTTTGAAAGATACAGGGCCACTACTGAAATAACTTACTGAAATTCTTATTGATAACTCCTGGCAAATCCCTGGCATGGCAAAACAATAGCTAGAAGGAAGATGTTAGTTTAAGCCACCCAGACTCCTAGCCTGCAGCTGTAATGTATGTTGTGTTTTTGTTAAATAGCTGCTAAGCTGCAAAAATCATTGTTAGAAAGGGCTCTTTAAATGTGTCTCTTGGTGTTTTGGAGTTTTTTACAGTTATTATGGAGGTAACAGATCAGTTTGTGCTTTGACATATTTTGCAGAAGCTGGATGAGCACACATCTGTCAGGCAACTGTATAAAACTAAGTATAGCATCTGGAAATTTCTGATTAGTTAGGTCTGAGCCTACAGTCTTTTGGAAATATGAAAAGAGATTTTTTTAAAAAATATTTTCCTCTGACTATATCAAAATAACATGAGTTCAAATACGGAGAAAAATTAAAATGTATGGAATTTCTAAATTATTTCATGCTCCAAGACTTAAGTTACTCAATGTGCATTTGAAGCAGAAAGACAGATCTTTGGTAAAAAAACAAAAACATACCACCAAACAATCAGAAAATTATATTTCTATCTTAGGGTAGAGGATACTGCAAAATTGAGCACCTCAACAAAGGGAGTATTAAAAAGCTGAAAATTTGGATAAAAGCATTGAGAATGTTTTGAGGACCTGGAAGGATAGGCTCTGAAAGAGGCTATTTACCACCTTGGTGGTAAATGAGACTTTTTTAAAGTCTGTGTTTTATAAGGCTGACAGCCAAAGGAGTATTCTGTGGCACTGAAAGGTGTCACATTTGAAGCTAAAGAACAGAAAATACTCAGATAAGGATAAGAATTGATGTGTGGATCAGCAATGATAGTGGTACTTGATTGCCTACATCTGTTGACACTGAATTTAATGTTCAGGTATTATACTATCAGTTGCTGCCCTTTGAAACAAGGTCTTAAAAGCCAAAGAAGTTGTCTCCTTTAGTTCAGTCTTTCTGAATTTCTTGTGTGCCTCTGAAGCACCCAATGCTGGCCTTGCTCAAAGGCTGAAGTATTTTTATAAAGCTCCCAGTGACTGCTGCTCCCGGTTTTAGAAACCAAGTGTGTTTCTTCAACCAGTGGAGGCCATGCAAGCCTGTCTGTTTAATCTCTGGAGCTGCATAGTGTACTCATTAGGGGTCTAATGTGTCTCGCTGTCAGGCCCTCAAATGGTTCAGAGCATGTCAGGCTGCTTAATTTGGCTTTGTCACCAGAATAAATGATTTAAATTAAAGCACATTTCTAGCTATGCAGTCAACTCTAGCTCTGCAGTTGAAGTCTGGGGCTAGAGTTCTCTTCCCACACTCCTGTAATTCGACATCACACGTGATACATCAGTACCATGAGTGAGCAGTTTGTTAGCTTGAAAGAGAACTAACTTGGCAAAAAAAACCAAGAAAATTGATGGGTTTTTACCTGGCTGAATTTTTGTGGAAGAGCATTAGCACTGTGCTGAGTGCTGAGCTGGTGGTGCCACAGGAGAATTGAAGGAAGGAGAATTGAACTTTCTATGTCAAGAAGCTGTTATGTTGGCTTGACTCCTTATGATACTGCACCCTGAGTGTTCAAGTCAGTGCTTCATTTTAAAATGTTGTCTATTCAGTTTATTTTTCTTGTTTGCTGTAGCCAGGCCTCCAATGCAGTGGTCAGCAAAACCTGCAGTTGGAGTAATTGGGGACGATTCAGTAATAATTTAATATTATTGGAAAAAGGAAATTTCTTTATAGCCTTCTGTGAAAATGAATGCTTTAACTTCTTACCAGGGCCTCTACTGACAAAAAATGTGCAACAGTTTAAAACTGAGAGAGGATTGGTCTGGCTTGGTTATAAGGAAGAAATTCTTGCCTCTGAAGGTGGTTAGGTCCTGGCACAGGCTGCCCAGAGAAGCTGTGGCTGTCCCATCCCTGGAAGTTGCAGGCCAGGTTGGCTGGGGCTTGGAGCAATCTGGGGCAGTGGAAGGTGTCCCTGCCCATGGTAGAAGCTGCAACAAGATGATTTTTAACAGTCCTTTCCCACAGTGATTCTGTCATTTAGGATGGAGTATTTTCAATGATTTGCATAAAATTATCAGTGTTGATCTTGATCCATATTAATTAGAACCTCTGTCTCCTTGACCCCAGAAAACTATGTTGCTTGCTTCAGTCATATTTTGGGTGCTCTGAGAAGCTGGTTTATGGAGATGTAATTTATTTGAAACTGAAATGTCATGCCTACTGAATGTTCTGTTGTGTGGAAGTTGCAAAGTTATGACTTAAACTACCTGTAGAATATAATCTAGTATTTGTTGACTTGGCCGTCACTGAAACTGCAAAAATGTGACAAGGCATAAATTAGCCATGAATGCTGCAGCCTGAAGTACCTTCAATCATGCTGTTGTACAGGTGGGAGTCTTCAGTAAGATGAAGTTAGTATATTTTGGATAGATGTGGGGAGTGTGCCTGTACAGCTTGGAGAGTCACGTAAGCTGCCTTCAGAGCTCTAATCAAGTAGCCTGAAGGTAGTGGTAGCTTTTAGCTAAAAACAAAGTATTTTCAGCTGACTGAACTTACACAGCTTTGGAATATGGGAACTTTCTGGAGTTCAAATACCCATTTGCTGCCTAGAAATAGGATCATTTTTGACTTCAAAGCTCTGCTTTCATCCATAGGACCATTATTGTCCTTGAGCAATTTCTAACAGCAGTCTGACTGTTGATTTCAGGTATTTTATTTTAGTGCTTGAAACCAGCCTAATGGAAGCTGCAAAAGCAAGATGCTTTTTTCTAAGTGGCTATCATTTCTCTTTTAAATGATTTGAAGTGCGTATTGCAGTGAATGCTAAACATAGCTCCAGTTTCAGCATCCCTTTTAATATTTAATTTTATATTAATATCCTGATCAGGTAGTTATACTGAATGAAAGGCTTTTAAAACTGTAAACAGACAGTACTACTACTCTGATGCCTGCAAACTAAGATTTTAACTGTTGCTTTAGTGAATTTTGAAAGTCTTGATTTTAACGGCTGCCAGTTGAGAAGATTCATTATCTGTAGGACGTTGAATTTTAGAGGGGAATAGAATTATTACTAGACTTAGGGGGAATTTGAAATTGATGTCCCCCCCATGGAAAAACAATCAGGAGTTACTTAAAACGTGATGAACAAAATGAGAAAGGGTTTGTAAAATGGCTGGCTGCTGGAAGGTTTCTATCAAGGTATGATGACTAAATCACCTTCCAAATGCAATTTCATGTGCTAAATTTATTTGGAGATGAGCAGGACATGCATATATGTGTATGCAGTTTGTCAGGTTACCTTCTGTATTTGCTGAAGTTTGCTTTAGTCAGGAAAGACTTGAGAAAAAAATAATTTTCTATTCTAACAGTGATCTTGGTCTGTGTTAGCTGCTTGAAAAGTCAACAGCAAACTTAATCTTTATTGGTTGAAATACCTAACTGTGATACAGACTAGTTCTGTGCTATTTATCCTTTTTTTGGGGGTACTGTGTCCTGCGCCATTTGGCAGTAAAAGGTCCTGTGGCAGATAGGTATTTGTTTCATGTGAAACCTCAGTGCTAACGTGTTTCTTGCTTTGGCTTGTGTTTTTAGGGATCAGGAGGGAATCTCCAATTCATTGCTTGCTGAGTGTCCTGTCTGGTGAAAGTCATGTCCATATTGCCATTCACTCCACCAGTTGTGAAGAGACTTCTGGGGTGGAAAAAATCTGCTGGTGGCACTGCAGGGGCTGGTGGTGGTGAGCAGAATGGTCAGGAGGAAAAGTGGTGTGAGAAAGCCGTGAAAAGCTTGGTCAAGAAGCTAAAGAAAACAGGACAGCTGGATGAGCTTGAGAAGGCAATTACCACTCAGAATTGTAATACAAAATGTGTGACAATACCAAGGTAAGTGCTGTTATATTTGAAATAGTTACAGCCACTTAGGAAATGACTAAATGGATGCTCAGACCTTCTGTGAACGAATAATTTAAAAACAGTTGCATGCTTTTGATTCTTAAAAATTATTTATAACCTGTATAGGATTAATATAGTGCTTGCTTATAACTGAATCACATCCTTTGTGAAGTCACAATTTTGTTGCATTTCAATTTTCATTGATATGCAGGGTCCAGTTGGTGTGTATTCTGATGATGTTTTAACACTGCTCTTAGTTTGTAGCACTGCCTTATGCTTTTATTTAATAACCCTGTCTATACTTGGGGAGGGGTGCATGCTTGAGCCAACACCTTCACTTTAAAAAATATCAAAGGACTAGTTTTTCCTTGGTCAACACTTCAGTAATGTAATTATTTTCAGTTATATCTGCTAGTTTAAATTGTACAAGCTGCCTCCATATTCTCTTTTGAAGGGAAATTTTGTCTTTGGAGACAGATTGTCTGAAAACTGGTTTATTTACTGTAATTATTGTTATTGTCTAATGAAAACACTTTTTGTTTAATAACTTGGGGTATTTCTAGAATTGCTTCTCTGCTCCTGATACATATAAACATTTAGGTGAACAACTTGCATTCTACCCCTTTGACTTTCCCAGCTGAATTCATAGCAACTGCTGTGCAAGAGCAAGGGTTATGTTTGTAAGTATAATGCAGTCTGCTCTTGATTCATGTTGCATTGAAATCCCACTGGGGTGCTCGAGCAAGCTCATTGTGTGTGACAGAAGTATCAAATCACTTCACAGGTGTGAAAAAGTTAGAGGATCTAATTTTCCTGGGCACTTAAGTCACTTGACACCAAAATTATTTATGGGGGAGGGGAACTGCATCTGGTTTATGAGCTTCATTTCTGTATTAGCACGTTCATCCTAGCTACTTTTAAACTTTCTATTAATCATAGTGCAAACAAGATTTGACTGGTGTCACTAATAATTCCATATATTGAATGTGTTGTGGCTGTTATCTGATAATGATTTCAGCATTCTGTTTTCGATTTGACACAGCTGTCTGGGAAAGTCATGATTATACCCTGAATTAATGACTATTTTAATTATTTTTCTTTCCGTTTTCAGTTCACCTTTTGTTTCTAATGCTGCCGTCTGCTTGTATTTTCTTCCCTAGAATATACCCAAAAATTTCTGGCTTTCCTTTCTGCTTTCTTCCTTTTGCCAGATGGAAACAAGTGATGAAAAAACATTGGCGCTTTCTTATCTTGGGGTATTATCAGCAGACTAAGATTGGAACCTGTAAGGTTATATATTTCTTGAGATGACTCCATATATTTAGCAAGTCTTTGCTGAGACTAAGATGAAGTGCTTAATTAGGAGGTATTTGCTATGACAGAAGTTAGACATGGTATAAAATGTGTATCTAGGTTCCAGAGCTCTTTGATTTTATAGAGCTCTGCTACAGGGATACTGTAGCAGTAGATATTGTTACTTCAGAAAAATAGATGTCTACAACGAATTTTGTTAGAAGATACAAACAGTATATTATTTTTGAGTAGATTCAGTATGCTCGAGTGACCTTTTGTGCTAAGGTAGACATAATAAATAATTCTTCAAAATGGAATACAGATATTCTGTGACCAGCAGTTCTTGCTGTTCTCTGTCCTTCACTCAGCTGTAGAAGAACTGGACCTGGATTTTACTCTTCTTGAGTACTGTGGGAGTAAGCCAGGAGGAGTTCTTCAGGGGGTGTTGGCTATTACACAGGGTTTAATTTTAAATTAAGAAATGGTTTTGGCATTAATGGGCAGAGTGATATCAAGGTTGCCAGCAGTGCCATAAAGAATTTTTGAATTTCATAGCTGGATTTTATGTTGTTGATATTACTTCACTTTGACAGCAGTAGTGTTGATTCCCAAGAAATAGCAAATGTCAACTCAGTACTGTAATGACTTCTTGGAGATTCTCTTCTTGGAATTAGTAAGTTAATGAAACCACTGCTTGAGACCCACTTTAATGAATGTCTTAAAGATCTGCAGATCAGCAGGGATAAATAATAAAATGCTGAATTTGAAACTTTTTTCCTTACTAGTCAGCAGGAAGTTTGTGGTGCCAAGCTGCTGAGATGCAGTTCTGATGTGACAGCTGGGCTAGCTTTCCAAGTGTTGTTCTGCTTGGGGAGGGCTTTTGTGTGTGTTGGGTTTTTTTTAGCTAGCTTTAGTTTTACTTACTACTGCTTTTTAGTGTGGTGTAGATATTGACAACTGTGGTGAGATGCTTCTGTTTGTCGCTTTATTCCCTCAAAAAAAGTTTCAGTTGCAGTTCACAAGTTTCTGGTCCCCGTGGAGATTTCCAGAGGGTTTGATACAGTGTTTAACTCTAGTATACTTTTTCATCGTTGAAATCTAAAGCATCTAAACTCCCACAGACTTTTCACAAAACGGAGAAGCAGTTTGAACAAAAGCTGTCTTAAATCACCTAGTCAGAAATCTGCGTTTTTTTACTGTATGTGTAAACCTGTGCAGGTTTATTCTGCTCTTGTGCTGTTTGTCAAGGTGACTGCACACTAAGGGAGGCTGATCCTGTGTGTACTACGTAAAAGCTGCTCGTGGTAATTAACACAACTTCTTACGAGACTAATGGAGGTTCTGAGAAAGCAGAAGCAAACAGATGGAGTGGGTGTTGGCATTGCACAGCAGGACTGCTTAGCTCTTCATAAGTGGGTCAGTAATCTAGAGCAGAGGCTAAATAAGTACAGAAGTCCTTTTGACACTAGCCCTCTAAGTAATTTGTAGTTATCTTGCTGAATCCTCCCAGCAAGCCAGTGGGATTCTAATCACATAATCCCTGTGTATTCTGAAACTAAATGTTGGCACATGAGTTCACTTTTCTAAAACACGTAATGAATTTGGTGGCATTTAAGAACTGCACTCTCATGCAGTTTTGACATGGGCAGAAGATGCAGTCAGTAGAGAAAAAGTGTGAGCATCCTTCTTCTAATGGAGCTGTTTCTTCCTTCCTAGCCTGGATTGTTCTTTTGAATCTCAGAATCCTAGATTAGTTTGGGTTGAAAGGAACCTTAAAGATCATCTAGCTCCAGCTCCCCTGCCATGGCTGTGTGCAAAGGGCATCTTCCACAAGGCCTGGTTCCTCAAAACCCAGCCTATAAATGCTTTGGAACTAGTGATAGCAGAAATCCAAGCATTTAACAAACTAAACCGTGCCATGAAGTGAATAATCAGGTGCCATATTGATAGTTTTGTCTTAGTTATTTTAAAAGTTCTTTCAGTAGTAACAACACAGAGAAATGGAATCAAAAGTATGGGAACACAAGTAGTTGCAGCATCCCAGTATTTTGGTGTGGTCTGCTGAGCTGTTTTTCTGTCATAAAGAGTGCAGATATGCTTCATGCCTTATTTTTCTTCTTTTAAATGAGACCAAAAAACAGTTGCTTTTGTAAAGTGCCTTGTTATGTACAACTAATAAAAAGAGCTTGGTAGAGTCAGGCTTGGGATAGTATTGACCTGGACTGTTGTAGCTCCTATATTTTCAAAATTGGAAATAAATTAAAAAAAAAATCTATGGGAAGGGAAGCATTGGATTTGGACAAATTTTTGTTGACATTAATAGCAGTGGAGTTGTAGTTAACTTGTAGTTAACTTGAATCTCAGTTGAAATTGGAGGCCTTAGTTCCTGCAGAGGAGGTGAATTTTACAACTGCTTTATATTAAATTGCATTACAAAAGCAGAGCAATGCTGAATGTTGATGGAAAGCTCTGACAGATTTTTGGCTGAAGTAAAGTTTAAAAACCAGCTTTATGAAATAGCAGCTCAGAGACTTTTTTGCTGGGGTGATAGTACCATGCAAGTGCCTCAGAGTCTCAGGAGAAACACAGCAGCTGCTTCCAGAGTGGAGCAAGGGCTAATGTTCCTGTCAAGCTCTTGCTTTTCAGCCTGCCCTGCCATTAGTTTTAATATTATCTGGTCTTACATGTGCTCTCTATTCCTTTTCTTTAACATGAGGAGAGCTTCTCTGTTCCATGGTTTTTAGAAGCTTATTTTTGCTTGTTTTTTTGCAGCTTCCCAGTTTTGACTTTGAGAGTAAGAGTAAGAATGTAGATATCTATGGAATTTACATTCTGTAGTTAGATTTCTAGAGCACCTGGCTTCTGCTTCCAATATGAGTTGAATTCAAAATTTTTGTAACATTCAAAATCAAAATAAAAACCCTACAATGGGTTCCATGGTTTTGAGAATGTGGAAGTTTGTGGGGGAATGTTGGGAATGTGAAGCAGACAGCTACAAATGAAGTGATTGGTTGGAATTACTGATCACCTTCATTAACGCTGGTGTTTCTTTGAGTTTTTTAGAATGAAGTTGTAGTATTTCAAATATTTTAAAGCTATGCTTGTATGGTTTTCACTTCATCCAGTAGTGAAGGCTGGTAATTTTTTAACTCCTTCCATGGAATTGGTCATATCCTGATTCTTCTGGTGAAATAAGGTGTTGTTATTTAAGAATTGCATTCAAAATACCTTTCTGATATTCTTTCATAAAGAATGTAAAAAACACAGTAGCATACATTGATTGCATCTGAAGGCTGTAGTGTTTTTGGATTCGGTTGTTGTTTGGTTAGGGTTTTTTGTTGAAGTAAATATCCATGTGACTTCTGAGCCTGAAAGACTGCTCTTGATGCTGAAGTGAATAATGCTATTGACATTTTAGGCTTGCTTAGAGTATCCAGGAAATAAATCTAGTATATCTTGATTTTGCTGTATTTCTGATGTGTTCTGCAATGCCTCAGTACTTAAAACTGCAGAATCCAATGAAAATTTATCAAACACATGAAAACAAGGCCATTTGATGCAATCAAAATCCTTTAAAGAAACTGTGTTTCTCTATTATATTAATGTTATTCCTTTGGTTGCTTGCCATGCAGTGCTTTCTTCATTCCCTGCAGTGAGTTAGCACAGTGAGAAGGAGCTGAGGCATGGCTCATGGCATATATTAAAATTGTTTTTGGAATTTCTTTATTAGTTACTCTAAGCCTCCAAGCATGGAACTTAGAGGTGCTGATCACAGTGTCTACACAAGAGTTGACAGCAGGAGTACACGGGGCAAAGAAATGCCCTCTTCAAAGATGGGGAAACTGGCTTGGAACTGCTGCTTGAAAACAAACAAATCTCTTAAAATTATGCTCTTTTGATGCCTTTTTCTTCGCATACCTGAGTAAAAAGGAAATTTAGGTGTAAAGAGTACAGTTTTTATTGAAAAAACACAAACCCTCTTCTACCAGTTAGGATGTTTTCTTTAATTTCTTGGAGATATTTGTCAGGAAAGTGATCACATAGCTGCATGCAGTAACCTAGTTTTAGGAATGCTTTTGATCACTAATAGAGCAGAGTTGTCAAGCTGATGTGGCTTCTAGAATAGATTGTTTTCAGGCTTTAGTATCTTTCCTCAAAGTAGGTTACTTCAGAGGAGAGCCGTACACAGGTACTCCTTTGTTCCTTCTCAGGTTAAAGCCATAGGATGTGGGTGATTTCAGCAGTTAAACTAGGGAGCAGGGAGAGTTTCTCTGGGAACTGTTCTAGGAGAGTTCCCAGTATCTGCTCAGCTGTGAGCAAGTCAGTGAAGAGAACAGCAATAGGCACTTGGGTTGACATAGTAGATCCTAAAATAACATTGCTATCCAGACAGAGATGAAGCTGTTTTCCCAGAAACAAAACTCAGCACTGTCTAATAGTTTGTAGCAGAGATGGGATAATTCACTGTTCAAGCTAGGGATGAACAGTTGTTCTTAATCATAGTTTCATATATAAAAAATGTCCTCAAACCATGTAGTGTTTCTCGGTCTGGATGCGTTCAGTTAGATGTAAATTATTCTTTAAATACGTGAAAACTATAGTTGAACATCTTAAGTTTTCAAAAATATATATAGATATTTGAGGCAATGCTTCAAAGTTCACTAAAGCACCAATTTTATTGCTGAGATTACAGGACATGATTGTAAAGCATTTGTTGATAAACTGGCTCCCTTTTCTCATGATGGTATTATTGAGGATGAAGCAGACCCCCCTCTGCTTTTCTCTTGTTGGAATTTCCATTAAAAAATTCTTTAGAGCAAAGCCAAAGAAATATTTTCTGGAAGTATGGCAGGAAACAGCTGAGATTTTGAATATTGGCCAAGATTAACTTCATAATCTTGTGCTCCTCCTTGTAAGATCTGGTGCTGTGAATACTGCAGATGTGTTCATTGGAAAGGTGGATGGAGCAGGAGGATGAAATTGCTCTTTCTCTGCAGTTCCATAATTATGGTGGAACTTAAATATTCTTCTCTGTAAAAGACTAAAGGTTGTAGTTATAAACAAAAGGATGCTGCCCTAATTATGGGAAATTACATGTTCAAACTCTAGGCTGCAAAACTCCTTTAGATGCTGCATGGACATACAATGGGAAATAAAATACACGTGAGATTTAACTTCAAGTCTCCCTGAAACTTAATGTCTAAACTTGAGTTTAGCAATTAATATGGCAATGTTGATAATGCTATCATGTTGAATGCTCTTATTCCTTCTTTTATTAAGCCTTTCAATATAATTTCCACATTATAGTCTAAAAGCGAGTTTTTTTAGTTTTCTTTCCTATTTGATTTATGATGTTGCTATATTTCACGTGTGGAGTAGGACACAGGATTAATATGAGCACAAGGTAATGCTTTTTTTTTTTTTTTTTCCCCTCTACTGCCACTTCCTACTGGAATAGTCTCTCTAGGGATTCCTTAGTGCCTCTTCAAGTACCTTAAACAGACTACAAGAGAGGGACAAGGGCCTGGAGTGGCAGGACAAGGGGGAATGGCTTCCCACTGCTTACCCACTGGGTAAGATGGGATTTTGGGAAGAAATTTTTCCTTGAGAGAATGGTGAGGCCCTGGCACAGGTTGCCCAGAGAAGTTTTGGCTGCTCCTGGATCCAAGGCCAGGTTGGATATGGCTTGGAGCAACCTGGAATAGTGGGAGGTGTCTCTGCCCATGGAAGGGGGGGTGGAATGGGATGAACTTTTTCCTGAAATTAAGGATAGCAATTACGTTTAAGTGTAATTGAGTGAGGTTTAATTACAAGTACTAAAACGTAACTGTGAATTTGCTTTGTGGCACAGCTGTGGCTGGTGGTGAGGACTGAATTGCTGTAGCTGAGGTTAAGCTTTAGTGTAGGCATAGCTCAGGTTACAGCATCTTAAAATGATGTCATCCTGAAAAAGGAAGTCTTAGAGAATTAAACAAAGATACTTAGGGCTGCCAGTTTTAAGCTCGTGCAATTCAGGAAGCCATGTGACTTACCCACATAATTTGTTAGAGTTGGTGTGCCAAGCAGAGAGTATTGGCATGACACTGGAGCTAGGTCAATGTGTAAAAATACAAATGTGCGAGATACTTAGCAAGTAGCAAAATGCTGTGTAGTTCAAAGGAGCTTGTCTCTCGAGTCAGGAGGAAGAAATGTTGAATTTTGAGGATTACATTGTGTACTAACTGGAACTCTGGATAAAAGCTGGGGGAATGTGGATTCTGGCCTTGGTTTTGCTGCCTTTTCCCAGGTAACCTAAGTTTTTAATTTGCTGTCATTTTTCTGTCGATAAATGGAGATTATTTTTTTCAAGGATTGTAATAATGCCAGCTTCACTGGTGTAAGGCATCTTAGTTGTTTAGGAGAAAGCTTAAAGTATTTTTTGCTGCTGAAGTACCAGTGATGTGAAAGCAAATTTGGGGGTGAAAATGCGAGTGGTTAGAATTTATGAAAGTTCTTTTTTCAAGTTGATGCTCCTCTTCATTAGGATTGCCTTAATGGTAAGAAGCAGGAAAAGTCTGAATCAAAAATAGGTGTTAAAGCTTGCTTGATTTTTTTTTTTTTTTTCTTTTTTTTTAATATGCAATTAATTGTCAGGTTAACAACTGATGCTGAGGCTGCTTGTGTTTACTTTAGCAACTTACCTGCATGGTAGGTTCTGGTAGAAAAGCTGGTAGAAAGCTCTGGACTAGGAAGAGTAATTCCTGCATCTTGACAGTTCATGCTGCTATTAAGAAAATGTATTAGTCGCTCAAAAAAAAATATGTTGAGTGTGCTTTATTGTCAATACTGACCCAAAATTATCTCATAAATAGTTTTTTTTTCTCCAGTAAAGGAATCAGTCTTTACCCAGTCCCAGTCTATGCTAAACTGTTCCCTAGCTTGCTGTGGTAGCTGATGGCTTTATATTTAGTGCGGTGAAGATTCCTTTCCTCATTGTATTCTTTTTCTGTAGAAGTCAGCCATTTTAGTTTTCTTGGTACTGTAACAAAACACCTGAGTGCTATTTTTACTAGTGTGAATGTTTGATGACAACCCACCCAATTTTACAGGAAAAAACTTCTCAAATATGTAGTTCAGGCTGTTAGCCTAGGAAGAATTTACAGGCTAAACAAGATACTGCAGTTCCTTTACTGCTGCAGCTTTGAACACAAATAGCTGGTTAATAGGCTCCCCACTGATTTAATCCTGCTTGTAATGTACACCTGCTAATTTAATACAAGTAATTTCCCATGTCTTGTTTACTACTTGAGGATTTTTTCTCCCCACTTACTCTGACTCAGTTGCACTGCTGATTGGTGGAAAGCTTCTAAAATTTACTGTGTACAGGGCTGTAGTCTCATCATGAACAGCTTTCTTTGGCTTCTGTCATGTTGCATTGTTTGAAGCTGACTGGCAGGATACAAGAGAACAATCAGGAGCTGGAGTAGGTTCACATCTCGCTGCATATGCTTTAAAACTGGCAGAAGAACAATGAGGTTGGGGAAATCCCCCTGAACAAGTGCTGCACAGTAATCTGACTTCAGCGTTTGTGCAGAAAAGATCCTCCAAACTGTGACTTCATTACAAAATGTACAAGCAAGTCTTAGAACTAGAGCTGAAAGTTTTTACTTAGAATCTTTGCTCATAAATGTAGGTAAACTCTCCCCTTTTTTGGTGCTTGGTTTATTTATTTCTTGAGTACTGAATAGAGAAAAGCCTGGTGCAAATGAAGCATACTCAGTTTTGCTTAAAAGCAGGATTTGAGTGTTACTGTTTAGTTCAATTTAGTGATTTACCTCCCAGAACTAAGTCTTTACTTCTCCTTAGTTTTGTTGAAGGCTTTGAATTCCTCTGATATGTGAAACAATTTCAACTCATGCTGTAGTTTTGAAGGTTTGAACATGGAAAAAGGCTTATACTGAACGATGTGGAATCTTGCAGCTTTGTGACAAAGAAAGTTGTGTTTGAAATGGTTTTTGACTCAGGTGTTTGTCTGAAAAAAGCCTTGTCTCTAATAGACTACTGAAGTGTTTATCTCATGGATTCCAAGTACATTTTTCAGGAGTGGCTTCTGAAACTCACAGTGTCTGCATAATCCTGCAGCAGTGCAGCCTCCATTCACCTAAGCTCATTGATAATTCTTTATTCGCTTTATGTCATAAATATCCCCTTCTGCTACAGTGGGGGGAGCTTGAATAAACTTAACAACCATACTGGGGAAAGGAATTAAAATGTGTCCATGCTCATTAATTCCACAAAACCAATGACAAAAATTCTTTTTCAGTTCTTTTAAGTTTTAATTTTGAATGTTCTGTTTGTCCTATGTACCTCTCTTGCAGACTGACGCCTTGTATAAACACAGTACCCAAAAATTTTCTGGCCACTATGTGTCTCAATTAGGTGAATATAGGAGGAAAACAGAAGGGCTCTACCTAGGCCAAGCCGCATTAATGGCAGTCATTAAAAAAATTCTGTAATTCTGTTCACTGATGGGACATTTTTACTGGAATTGAATGCTGATGTGTTTGTTGATCCTCTGGGAACCCCTCAATGCTTTGGCCAACAACCACAGACATTCCAAGAAGGATTTTAGCAGCTTTCCTTCCAGCAAAATTTGTTAACTTAAATGTTAGTGTTCCTTGAGCCTTTGGAACTCCCATCTTTTTGGCTGCCTGCCATAGGACAGAGAGAGAGAGAGGGCAACTGCTGCCTCAGCAGAGGGCAGGTGGTGGTAGATCAGGATGGACTTCTGGGAGGTGGAGTGAGGAAAATAAACTGTTGGATGTCCTGGGAAAGTGCTTTACCTATTAAGCAATTGGATGAGGCAAGAGCACTTGTGGGCACAGTCTTCAGGTGTGTGTGGGTGTGGATCATGAGCAAGATGTCGAAGACTTCAGTACTTGGCCAAGGTCTTGACACATCCTTTCTGCCTAAGCTCTAGTCAGCAAAGCTCAGGAAGTAACTTTGGTTCTTATTCTGGAAGTGTCTCCTGCATATTCCAATTTTTTGATGACTTTATCTGCTGTAGGGTCCCATGTTCACTTCTGGGCCTGAGTAGAGTAGAGGCTTCTAGTTAAGCACTTTGGCTGTTACCTTCTTGATTTTGCCTTATCAAAAGCATATAAAGTAATATAATATCTAAGCAAATGTTCAAAGTGCATTTTAAAAACAAAATACTGCTTTGTTCTATCTGGACAATGCAACTCTTCTAGACTTTTTATGGCTTCCTTGCTAGTTGTGAATTTTCTTTATTTTCATCAAGAAATGTGGGCATTGTCAGTGATGTCATTGTCAGACATAATTTGGTATTTTTTTGCAGACAGTGATGTCACAAGTACGATTCAGTTCTCTGCCTCAGCTTGGGGAAGCTTTCTCTGAGGCTCAAAGTTTAACTTCATTTGAAATTCCTTATAGGAAACACTTATAATTTAGCTATATAATAGTTGGTGTTTCTTCAAGTTTTCATAAAGGTAGTCTGTTGTTTGGGATGTGGATGAAGGTCAGTGTGTTCTTGGTTTCACCAGTTTTCTGCCGGGTGTGCATGGCTTGGGCTGCAGCAGGGATTGTGGTGGCCTCCCTGCATGAACCACTTCGTAGCATATAACTTCTGTTTTCTTCTTGGCTTTCTTGAGATGGGTCTGTAATTCGTGGGGGCTGTCCAGAGGAAGGCTCAGTTTGAAATGAGGTATTTAAAGATCCTGTAACTGTTGTTCTAAGACTGATCTTTTAGCCAAGGTAATGTACTTTTTGAAGACCATGGACAAATATCTTGAACAACCAATCTTTCCCCTTTACTTTGCAAATACACAGTAGTTTGAGCAGGTTAATCAAAACATCTTGTGTTTTCTCAGCTGTCCATCAGTTGCAAAACAGCCCATGCAAGTGGTAGCATCAGCCACTCACCCACTTGGAGGATGATGGACTACCTGAGAAAAATTACTTGACTTGGCCCTTGGTTAGTAGCTGTACCTGTTAGCTTGTGGGGAAAGCTTTCACCACACCTACTGTGACTAATAGTGGTTAGAGAACTGGAGATAAAGGTGATTTTTTTTTTTTAATGTCTTTTGAAATTGCCATTTGCTGTTAACAAACCAATTTGTTGTGGATATATCAGCCAATATTGTGATGGGTAGGTCTTCATATACAGGTACTTTGTTCTTGATTATTTCTGATTTTCAGCATTAAAGCATTAACCTGTGAAAATGTACTGTGTGTCATCTCAACCCACTGCCTGATATTATCATAGGGTAGTTTAGGTTTCTAAAGATATGAAACTACAGCAGTTAGAAAACCTTTATTGGATGTAATCATGTAACAAATGAAAGCAGTGTAGGAATTCCAAGTTACCATTTCAAGAATGTCATCTTAAAGCATAAACATCCATGTCCTCAGTGCTTGTGAGTTCACTTGGTAATAGGTTTTTCTTTATTGTTGGTTTTGTTGTGTGTGGTTATTTTTTTGTTTGTTTGTTGGGTTCCCTCCACCCCTTGGTTTGTCTTTAGAGAGGTGCCATTGTGAATGCTGTTGTACACCTGTCATCTTCATTAGATGCAGGGCATCTAGGAGTGATTGGTTTTGATGGTTGTTTGGGAACATGTGACTGGGGACAGTTTTTCCATGCTTAGGTTCTCCCTGTCTCCAGTTAGACTGTTTCAGTGTTTGTGAGATGCAGAGCTTCTAAAAGCTGTGGTGTTTGGTTGAGAGTAGGGAATTGCAGGGCAAGTTTCCCAGCAAAGCTGTTAGCTCATGATTTCCATGGGCTGCTTTTGGATGCTCCACATCTTTGGTCTTGGAGCATAAGACTTGTGGCCAGCTCCCTGCTGAGTCTTGAAGGAGGCTGAGCTGCACTGCGTGCCTTTTATTTCTCAGTCCTGATACCACCTCTGTGTTGCCTGACCTTGTCATTTAGAAGTTTTCAGGCTCTACTCCCCACCTGCCTTTGAGCAGAAAGTAGAAACACTGATCGGATTTGTGTCTGAACAGACCATATGGACAATGAGAAAAGAAAGGAATATTTTACTTCAGCTTGGTTTCCATGGCATCCTGGGAAAATTGTTCTTGAACTTTGAGGTGCTATCTTTCCAGGATCTCCTAGCATTGAGAGAAAAATAAAGGTAGCACTGATTATTGTTGGCTGTTTTATTCTGTCTGACAGCACTGGGCTAGCATGTCAGGATTTGGAAGAAGGGAGGATAGTAAAGTACTTTGAAGAGCCTTATATCTGTATTTTTGCCTGTGTAGGCAGTTTGTTGCACACGTGACCAGGAAGAAGAAAAGGCAACAGAAGTATATACTGTTCATCAAGATCATTTGTTGGCCTGGCACTCGGCAGAACTAGAGAAAACTAGCTACTGGCCCTGGATCAAGCACTGGGCAGCTCAAATGTTGGGCTCTAACAGTATCTTTTGTACATCATGTTCCACTTTTGTGTCCCCTGTGGACATCCTTGAAGTTTTAATCTGAAGTAAATGGGAGTCATTCAATGACTTTTTTTCTTTTCCCACAGTGTTAGAGAGGTTAATTGCATCCTGTGCCTCCTGCTTTTCTGGCTATTTTGATGTGTTAATTTTTTTAGCATACATCCATTTATAAGGAAGGTTATGATGTCATTTTCCTAGGTTCAGCTGCTGCATTTTGTATTTGATTTAATGGTTTTGAATATACTTTATAAAATTCTATGTAAACTTTATTCGTAAAAGCATTCTGAAAGATGAGAGGTTGTGTAATGGTTTCTGATTTATATTCCACTAAATATGCACATACATAAATGTATCTTGGCTGTAGTGTGTCCTGAATGTGCATGTGGGGTGCAGGGAGGCAGGGAAATAAGGTAGTGCTACATTTTTCAGCAAGTAATATGTGTCTTCTGCTTGAAGCATAAAGGCCTGCTTTTGAATTCTGGAGAAAGAGTAAAAACAATTTTTTTAATTAATATGTTTTTTTAGTAACTGTGTGAGGCCAGTTTCCTAAACAAGTAAATATAAGGCATTAGAGACACTTGAGGAAGAACTCCTGGTTCTGGGTGCTCACTGCCCATCCCACATTTTTACTCTTATTTTGTTGAGTTTGTGCTGAGAGACAAATCCGTGCTTTCAGTTCTGCAATAAGGTTCAGTCTAGGGCTTTGTAAGACATTACTTAATATCCTTTTCTTAGACTTTCCAGGGTCTTTTTCACCTTTGAAGAATGGGAGATTTTGGTGGCAAACTACCTATAACCACCTCAACTATCCACCTATAGTTATGTGTAAATGCATGTAAGTATTAATTTCCTCTGGTTGCTAGTATTGCCCTTTAACAGAACTTTTCTAGGGGCCTGCTTTTCTCCCCCAGGGTCTATCACAGAATTGTCTCCGTGGAAGAATCTTTGTCCAGCTCCTCTTAAAGGCAAGTGCCACCCTGAAGTGGTATAGATAATTTTGAAAAAGAATTCATACCTGTGATTTTAATTGGTGTTGGTTAACTTATTAGCTCAACCCTCTAGCAAGTGATTGGAAGAGAAATCATTATTTCATACTGAACTACCGCATCTTTGTTTTCTGGTACAAGATCATGAGATCAGGACCTCTGTAACCTGATGTCATTGACAAGCAGGAATGAACTGCTGTAGCTTTGAGTCATTCCATTTGATAGGTGTGTGTGTATGGTTCTGTACACTTAAGTGAGCAGATGACATCATGCCACTGTAATATGGATGCTGGAGATGCAAGTGAAAATTGCAAATTGATCCATTCTGCAGGGATGCAAAATAATTCGAAGGAGGAGTATGGTAGATATGTCAAGAAAGGAACTTAGCATTCATGTCCTCATTGCAGGTTGTTCTAGTCTTTCCTAAGTAAGCATAGTGCAAGTAACCTTTTCACTGTCACTCCCAGGATGGGGAAAAAAGCCACAAGCAAGATGCATTTCAGCATTTCATTGAGGCACTTAGGTCAACCAGACTGCATTTTAGAGTGTGTTTGTTCAGGCTGTTGACTACACAGCCAGCTGCAGTGCTACTTGGAAAGACAGGTAATATAGTTAGCATTGCTCCTCTCTGGTTTGTAGGCATTTTAGGCTGTAATAGGGAAAAAAATGCTAATAGTGAGTATGCAGAAAGGACTATCAAATCAAAATATAAAAGCAGCTACATGTGTTTTCATTTGAAACCCAGAACTAAGAAAACCATGATCAGACAGGTTACCTAGGAATTGTCTGTGCTGAGTATAGTACTCACGTATGTATCTAAACCAGTGAACTTTTTAAATTGTTGACTTATTTTAAACTCAGTTACACCTAAGCCTTTCAATTTAGTCTTTCCTGTTACTGGAGACTTTGAGATAATTTCTGAACTAGCTCCAAAGGCTTGGTGTATCTCCTTAGCTGTTCTTGAATCTCGGTTGCATCAGGAAGAACGCAACTGTTATGAGAGGAAGGATTCTCTTCTTCCTTACATCAATTCACTGGTCCTTTTCTCAAAGGTAGAATCAATGAAGTGTAATGGGTAATGTATTCACAGGAGTGCAACTTCAGTGTAGCCAAACCTGTGGTAAATTGGAGGCCAAGTCAGTGTTGTGGTGTTCCTTCCTTGATTTTCCTGCTCACTACATTGCTCTGAAGTCTTGGATGTAAGGCATTATGTAAAAATCATTTTTAAAAAACTAAATCGAAGGTACAGATATTGTATACAAGGTACAGACCTCAAGTTTGCAGACTTCAACCTGTTTTCTCAGGTAGATTTTACAGAGGCAGCCTGAGCAATGCTAAAGCACTGGCACTGCCCACTTGTTAAGAGAAAATGGGCATCCATACGTCTGGCCATTTCTTACTGGCCTAACTCCAGTTTGGGTAGCTTGGTGTAGCTCTTAAACAAATTTTCTGCCTCTTTCCTACCTATTCAACAAAATAGAAGTCAAAGCTGTATGCCTAGTAAATGTTATGCTGGTATAAAGGTGCCTGTGTCCTTATATAAGTAACTTCTCTAATTCAAGTAAAAATCTGTTCATTTTTATTGTTGCATTCTTGTTTAGTCATTGAGTAAAAACAGAGTGAAAACCAGCATCAGGCTCACTTCTGTAGGGAAGACTTGCATGAGAAATCTAGAGTTGGAAACCTGACTTTGATTCTCATCTCCCATTTCATAACAGGTAAATGAAATACTGTCACAGATTGCTGAAATTATTTTTCATTTCAGCCACAGCTCCAGCACTAAAAATGCCCCAGAAGATGTAGGGGCAGACAAATTAGATTCAGTGGGAGAAAGGCTCATGATTATAAGATGCAGGAAAAAGGCAAATGGGGAAGATTGCCTTGAACATGAGCTTGGCAGACTTGTTAGTGGCTGCAGATTCTGAAAGATGTGAAAGATTCAGGAAGGATATTAGGGGCTTGGTGTAATACTTCACAAATAAGCAAATTAAATGTCCAAGACTGTTTCTGTAATGTTTCTTGTATAATGTGGGCTTTGACTAGCACAGTGTTCTTTGCATTTCAGGTTTTATTTGTCATATTTCTAGTGCTGCCACTGCAGGTAAAGTGGAGGCTGCCGACTGAACTCAGTGCTCCTTTAGAGCTTTTCCACCTTTCAAGACTTTGAAGAAAAGATATGTAACTGAAGTTATATATGAATTGTGACAATATTTAGTAATTTCTATTTTCTGGTACTTCATATGTAAATATCTTTGAAGTGGCTCTGCCTACTTTCATCCAGCGTTGTACTTGTTGCAGGCACTTCATTTAGTACAAAAAGTACCTTGAGCACACAATTGCCAACATTGTAAATAATGGTAGGGTAGTTATTTGTTCATTCTGTTTCTCAGTAAAAATTTGTAATAAATTCATAGTATCAACAACTTGTAGTATACCTAGATCAGCCGAGGTAGTGTGTGTGATAATTTTGGTGCACACAGGATACTGATTAAAACTCTGCTGGTTTCAGGTTTTTCAGCTACAGCCTCAAATAAACAACATCTCTATAAAAATGAGTATTGTTGACAAAATCTGTCACCTTTATCCCTGTTTGCATCTCGTACTTTGCAAATGCTCTTGGGAAAGTGCAGGGATGTCTTGGAGTATGTGCAGTACTATGTGTAGACACCATCTTGTTCATGCTATGGCCATGAATATCTGGACAATACTTGCGTATACTTCCTTGGATCTGCAAATCAGTACCTCTGGCTTTTAACTGTGTTGAGAAACTGATCCTTGTCACATCCCGAGGTGTCTCCTTAGATCTGAGATCACCTCTGGAAGACATGCAGGTGGTTTGGAACCCAGCTCTTTACGATGCCCGTCGATGAGAGACTGCAGGAGGCTGTTTTTAGAGGTTTTCATGGTTGTTTATTCTTCCTTATCTCAGGAATGCTTTGTCCATGAACAGCGCTCTGCTCGCTAGACGTCCAGGGCAGAATCTGCCTGGCAGAGGCAGAACTTATCTTTTATAGTCTAAATTATGTACTAGGTATTTACAATTATTTTCCAATACAATACTACAACTTTGTTAACCTGTCCAACTTTGTCTCCATCCAATCTGAAAGTGCCAGCATGTCACCCAGCATGGATGACACAGAGAAGAAGGAAGAAGAGGTATCCACACCCCCAAATTTTCCATCTTGGCCATGAGCCCCTTAATAGAAACATTTTAGAAATCTGCTAATTCTACATTCTAACAGTCTAATTTACGTTCTGTTTATTCTTGCAGCTTGCATTTCTTCTCTCAATGTTGGTAAATTGTTCCAAGGAGCTGAATCCAGCCCCTGAGACACCTGGGTCTCATTTGAGGGTCTTTGGGGACCCCGCTAGGGGGATCTTAAACCTCCCAGGGAAGCCAGAGGAAAACTCTGGACTCCCACAATCCTAATTAAGCAGCCTATGTTGAGTACCAGTAGGCTTTAATAGTTGGCATCTGGACACGAGTGAAGGGATTGTGGATTGATCTGTGTATATACATCTCCAGCTGCTGATGTTCCTAGTGTAGAGTTACTGCTGCTACAAGCCAAGATGCAAATGTCTTTCTATATTCACTGAGATGAGGTTGTGCTGTCACAGGTCACCTTGTCCTTTTCATTGTTCTTCTGCAGTGTCCTTTACCACCTAATTATACAAAATACAAGAACTTGGTTTTGGGCAGTGTTCCAGTTGATAAGAGGTCCATGTGTATTTTTGCACTCATGAAGATCAGTATAGTGCATTTCTTTAAACTGTTTCATTCATGTAAGAGTTTTTTTGTTGTTATGGACATTGATAGGGACATTATTCCTCTAGTAGAGACACACTACATTAAAACAATTTTTATTGCTTATTCATGAGTGTAGCAGAAACTGTTTGTACATGTTCATTTGTCATGAGCAGATCAGTAATTTATCTGTATTTGCACCAGGACTTGATAGTCCAGCTTTTGTAGTAGACTTACCATTAACTGTTATTCCACAAAGGTTGTGGAATACTTACTGGGAACATCATCTGTGCCATGTAGTTAAGGCAATACAAATACTTCCAGATTATCCTCAATAGTTGGGATTTTCCTATGTCCACATTTTTCAGTTTTCTGTCTTATTGAATAAAGACAGTCAGTTTTGGCATTTTGTCTGAGAATTGTGAAACCTTGCTACAGCTCACTGCTGTGTAGGTAACTTCTTGCCCAGAGTACAGGTTTTTTGGAACTGAGATTTTCCTGTTAAAGGAAATGATGAAATGGAAGAAGTGAAGGCATTCGGTACTGTTATATGCTGATAGCTACATTAAAAATTCTTCTTGTCAGAATTGCACAGTATCATATGAGATGATGCTCCTTGTGAGCAGGTAAAAAGCGAGGTTCAAACACCAGCTCTTACAACCCTTTCCATTCGGGGAAAGGTTCTGATTGAAGTAGCTTTGATTCCACTGTATATAAACTTGTCTGATCCTTTTTTTGTGCATCAGTTCTCTGTCCTAAAGAGTCCCAAACTCCAGTTGTCCCAGGTTTAGTGTGCAGTAGTTTAACCACCTACTTGCTAGATTTGGACCTTTCCCTAAAACTACCTGGGTCTCAAAGAACAGTTCTTATTCCTTGCAAATATTTTTTTGGCATGTCTCCTTTCTCTCATTAGACCTCCACATCACCTGGGAAACTGAGCCAAATTGGTGCTTTATATCCCTGAAGTCCCTTAGAATAAATTCACTTACTTGTGGGATCTGCAAAAGTAACAATCTTCTGTTCAAGCATGGGGTGCTAAAGGCCAAAGAACACGGTGATTTGCTTTTGGGAGCTACCGTTGAAAAGCATTGAAAAGATAAAAAACCAGCTTTTGTATTGTTGACCAAATGTTGACTTGTTTCTGTCAACAAATTGTTTTGAGAACAGCAGTGAAAGTACTCTTTGGAAGGGAAGTGACCAGGAGAGAGGGAGTATATTATCTTTGGACTTGTGTTTTGGAGTATATTTGAACACTGTCTGCACAGAAAAGATATAGGTACAATGACAGAGGAGCCTAGTTATAGTTTGAAAACAATGATGACTTACCAGTGATACAGCATACAGCAAGTTCAAAACCAAAATCCCTTGTTTGGTAAAATACAAAGCCTGAAGTGTGCTTCCAGACTTCAGCTTGAGTGCTTAGTGAAGGTGAAACGGTGATACATCTTGGCTGCCTCCCTCCTAATAAATTAAACTTGCCTGGGAACATTCCCAGGCATCGTGCAACTGGCTCAGGACTCTTGTCCATGCTCTTCAACCCTTAGCTAGCAGAGCAGGGGAGCTGCATCTGAATTGTCCAGTGTAAGTGAGTCCCGCTGGTGTGCGACTCTCAAACCTGGGAATTGTGTGGGAGAACAGTAATTGGCACAGCCTGGTGCTGGGGAATGTCCTAGCTGCTTTCTAGCATACATGATCGTCTTCCAGGGCCCGGGAATATTTCCAGACAAGGCTTGACTTATGAGTACAGATGTTAGTACTTGATTCTCCTGAAACTTAAGACACGGGAAGGAATCTTTGTATCACACAGGGTTTTGAATGCTTCAGATAGGTAGATTGAGGAGCGAGTGATTCCTGTTTATTTTGAGGCAGTAATTCTGCACTACTATAAATCTGTAGCTCCTGTCTTACTTTCCGATGGTTTTAGCGGTGGTTAAAACATTTTTCAGAATTCAGTCACCTTTCCAGCACCACCTTTCAGGGATGAGTAGACCTGCCTGCCCTCTGTCAGACGATGGCTTGTGTATGAATGAACATACTGTGGCCTTTCATGGAAGTACTGCATGTGAAGTATGGTTTTAGGGTTTGAGGAATTTAGTTTTGATCTGATGTGTGTGTGCGTGAATTTTAAGAGCCTTGATTTATTGCATGGGTGATGTGGTGAGGGGACGATCTTGCACCTTGTAGCCAATGGATCTTTTATGTCAGCAGGAAGTAGAGAAACCTCTTTATTTCTTTAGACATTTCTTCCAGCAAACAATAAAAGCTTTGTTGAGCTGACTTCATTGATCATATGGAATGATTTCCTGCGGACTCTTTCTCCTGTATTTGGTTGTGCATTGGAGTTTAAGTGTAGTCCTAGTGTAGATAAAACAGTAAAACACTAATACTAATCCCAGCTCTAAGCAGATATGCATCCCAGAAAGTAGCATGCCATGTAAACTGATGACTTTGGAGCAGTTTTGTTGCTCTGACTGACCACTTTTCTGTGCCTCTTGGCTTATCCTCTCTCTATGGTGTTTTGAGCTTTATTTCAAGCTATGGCTCTGTCACACAGTCTGCTTCAGGGTACTGTTTGTCTTTCCTAAGGTTGTGGAATATGCTGTCAGATTTGAATATTTATAGAGAGAAGAGGTTAGCAGTATAAAATACTGTTCATCTTGTTCTGTCAAGGGTTATGAAATTTTACTTTTGCATGGGCTGTATTAAAAGCCTTGTGAACCAAATCCGTGGCATGTCATGCTTATACCAGTTATGCACCCCACAATTTTGGGAACATGTAATCTGTGTGACAGCATCAGCTTTTGAGCACTGCTTTTTATGAAGGATCCATTGCTCAAAGGTAGTGAGCTGTCAGAGCTCGCTATGTCAATTAATATGCAGCAGGCTTTGTGTCTGCTGATTGTTCTTCTAATTGCATGTACAGGATGATCTGTTTCAGCAGCAGTAGTGGTGCATATTTAAGGACACAGTACAGTGCAGAATTGCTCCCTGGTGTCCCACAGGCTACCTGCGTGTCTTCAGGGCAACTACTTCAATCCTTGCAAAGCTTTTGGCGGCCTGCAGTTTTGACTGTGTCTTAGGAGGATGGAAAAGAGAGGCTGCAGGCCCTGCTGATGCAGCCATGGGCAAGATCCCTCTTTGCCCACCTGTTCTGGAGAGCTGGGATGGTGCCCAAGTGCAACTTGTTCAGGATGGTTGGCTTTTCTGAAGAGCTGGATCTGTGCCAGAGAATGGGCCTTCATCTCTGGCTCTCTGCTGCTCTCTACTAGGCAAAGTCATCTAGTACAATATTTTACTTGTACCTATAACCAGTAATACACTGATAGGCTTTATTTTATTTAATATATTTAGTTGTGATAAAAGCAGACTGTTGCTATCCATAGTTACATTCTCCTGCTTTGTAGTGCTCATGTAACAACAGTGAATAGAAGTGATTTCACTGAAAATAACTCAAAACATGTATTTTCAGGCATGTTTGTTCTGGTTAGATAGCCAGTTTATTAACTCGAGTTGCTTTTTGCTGGCATGCACATTTCAGCCTCACTGGGATGGCATTAGAAATGAGGTGTGTGGTAGAGGCAAGAAGGAAGCAAGACCTATTCACCAGCTGCCAGCACTTAGGTTTTATTAAAAGTCACTGTGGAACTGAGGTGCTTGTCAGTCCTGAAAGTGGCTTCAAGTCCAGTGGTGTGTTGTCTGCTCTTTTATTTTGTAACACTAATGAATTTTCCCTTTGTAATGAGAAGAAATAAAAACACCCAACACCTCACTTTTCTTAAGCACTCAATCCAAACTGGAGTGTATTGGCTAAACTTGGTAATTTAAATTCAGTCACGGCACATTTAAAATCAGAAGTTTGGTGACCTTGGATTCTTCCTGTTGCAACTTTTCAGAGGCTGTTAATTTTAAAGGTAATGTAGCAGCCAGCCAGATTTCAGGCTGCATAATTAGTAAGCAGAGATTCAAGTTGCTTGTGAATTAAATTATCTTCATTTCTGAAGTGCGAGGTCTAGTTGTATGTTACTTATATAAAATAAACTGTGTGTTTTCAGTGGTCACTGAGCAAGTATGTTACGGAACTGAGCTTCGTTTATGCTTCTGAAAGTCTGCTGCCTCTTTACAATCCTGTGCTGTTTTCTTGTTTTGTTTAAATCTGCCTCTGCTTTAGTTTGTGTCTGTCTGAATGTTCCTTTATCTCTCCTATTGTGGTCTATTCCTTGAACCAGTTTGTGAAGGATTAGATGTTTTTCCTTTTCTCCTGCTTGATTAAGCAATTAAAGCTGTTATGTGATAGTTGAATCCTAAGGTACTACACTGTAAAACTGTTAAACATTCTGTTTTGTATACTGTGTGAAAGAATATTTAGCGGCTTAATCAAGGAGAGTATGGAAGACAGTTAAGCATCAGCTATAATGTGTTTTTCTTCAGAGTCTGTTTTTTCAGAATAGCAGCAAATTAGTGTGTGCATGGAAAATAAGATTAATGTTGGAGAGGTGGTACTTGAACTTTAGATTGTGATGTTCAGTTTTGGTTACCCATGGCCTTTGTTTGAAGGCTTAGGGCAGTTTATGTTTAGAAACAAACAAAAACAAAAAAACAAACAAACGAACAAAAAAAAAACCCAACCCAGAAACTACCTTTTAAAATTGAATTTTGTAAAGAACTAGGCTGAGGAAGTTTTGCCTGTTTTAAGGAACATTGCAACTGTATCAATTACTTAAACCTGAGAACTTGTTCACCTTTAAAAACATTTATCATTTACCTTTAATCACTTGTTCCATTTTGATAGCCTCCTTCATATAGAAAATATAGCATGAGATGTCAGTTTAAATGCCAGTCTAACAGTGCTCTATCTTCTATGTGAAAGGAAGTATTCTGTACATTTTTCCATGTTTGACATCATGGTGTTTTGAATAACCATGTTCCATATTCATATCAATTTTTTGTTTTTGTTTTCAATTTATGCACAGCACTTGCTCTGAAATTTGGGGACTGAGTACACCAAACACGATAGATCAGTGGGATACAACAGGCCTTTACAGCTTCTCTGAACAAACCAGGTGAATATTCTGCCCTCTCTCGCATCATAAAAATCTTGTGGGAGGGATTGGCTTTGGAGGGTCTGTAATGGGATGCTTTAGCCATAAAATAGACTAAAATGATTCCTAGGCCTCTCATGGTACAGCATTTTGAAGTATTTCCTTGCCAGTGTAGAAATCAGTGTGTTCATAGCTGATGTTTTGACCAATGAAACTCTTAATTCTACAGTTATTCCTTTTTCATGCCAGTGCTATTGAAAGAATGGGAAGACTTGTTAAATGCAAGCTCTAATGTGGTATTTATATTAACAAAGTTGGAAAACTTAATTCTTTAGACCTAATCTTACAAAGTGTTTAAACTGCTTTGTATGCCACAAGCTTTCAGTTAAATCTTGCTAATTGGCTCAGATACGAGCTACTAAAGAGTTGTTTGTAAATTCTTCAGTACTTAATGGTGGGCAAATTCTAAACAGCGTCTTTATTTTTTCATGTCACATTACTTGATTTGTGTATTGAGGTTTGTCTCCCATCCCATAACAATCATAAACATCTGCATTTGTGTAAGCATATGCAGTCTGTCTTAAAACTAGCAAAACATTTTCAGCTGGTAGCAAGGCAGATGAAGTGAAGAAGATAAACTGTACAACCCTTACAAGATGTGCATTCATGTTTTTTGCATTGCAGTTATACTGCCATGTGGATCACTTGGGCAGCTGACTGCTTATAGGCTTATTTGCAGTCCTGTGGGAGTTCTTATGCTTAAAACCATAAAGCATCCATGCCACAGAAAGCCTTGAGGTGCCTTTAGCAGTGGGACCATTAAGTGTATGATTTTATTTTTAACAACTGTCTTCTGCAGTTAAAAAAATATATATATGAAGCAATCATTCTAAATACTTGTTTGGATGTAAGTGGCTTTTAATGAACTCTAAATTCACTGGCAATAATTTGAGCAACTCAAAAATAAGTTGACATTGCTTGATACAATCATTTTCATTGCGTTTGAAGCCTTTTAAGTAGAGTATAAATGTCACTAGCAGAGTCAACGCACTGAATTCTGAGAATGAGCCACCCGTGTGTGTCCTCTATTGCTTGAGAGATTGAGGCAGTCTGTAAATGCTTCTCAACATCTTTCCCCTGCAGATCTCTGGATGGCCGTCTGCAGGTGTCTCACCGCAAGGGACTGCCACATGTCATTTACTGCCGCCTGTGGCGCTGGCCTGACCTTCACAGCCACCATGAACTTAAGGCAATTGAAAACTGTGAATATGCTTTTAATCTTAAAAAGGATGAAGTATGTGTAAACCCTTACCACTACCAGAGAGTGGAGACACCAGGTAGGAGGACTGCTTCTGACTTTCTGCGGCAGCGTCTGTTTGTGTTTGCTCAGCATAAGGTTTTAAACAAAAAAGAAGAGAAGATTGATGTCCTCTCCTGATAGAAGTACAAGATTCTTTTTGAGATCATATCCCTGGAAGTTTTTAATAGTAAAGTTACCAAAAAATCTTTACAAATGTATTTATAAACACTTTCAGGACTGCTAACAGTTTCCAGCTGGCCAGGTGCAATTCATATTGAATAGGACAAAAAGTTGAATTACCTTTGCTAATGTGGAATAGTCTTATTTAAGGCACCTCAGGAATCCCATCTCTTCCAGCAACTAGCTGTGCAAATGTAGTATTAGCAGTGCTGAGTTTCAGAATATTTCAAAATACCTGAAGAAACTCTTAGATGTTTTAGATTTATTTTTTTTCCTTTTAGCTCACCAATGATTTGTGGATTTTGCCTTTCCAGTCTTGCCTCCCGTGCTTGTGCCGCGGCATACTGAGATCCTAACAGGAGCTGCCACCTCTGGATGACTATACCCATTCCATTCCTGAGAACACTAACTTTCCAGCTGGGATTGAACCACAGAGCAATTACATACCAGGTATTTTCTTGACTCCCACTGTAGGCAGCATATTCTGACATTGTGCCACTGGAACAAAGATGGTCATTTCATCCTTGTAAGTGATCAAATTAATTGAAATATGCACCACTAAATTAGATTTAGTTGATTTTGTGTATTAATTCCAGTGGAAATTCCTAAACACTGTTGTTTGCAGAACACGATCCTGCATGAAACCATATTGCTGTCATTTCACAACAGCTTACTTGTTTTCAGTAGCTTACTTGATATTCAGAGTACAAATAAGTGCAAAGTGGATCTTCACCTTATGCTTTAAGCCTCTTTCACAAACATACAGGGATTGCCAAATGCTGTGCATTGTAGATTGAGTAATAAACTGATACTCAATCTCATCCTATGTATTATGTGGAGAAAACTTTTAAGTTGGAAAGCAGTGACTTAAGAAGTGTCTTGATCTGTAGTTCACATCAACAGTGGTCTACTTTAGCTTTTTGTTACTGTTGTGTGCATGCTGTTTTGACTTTTTAGTGTGAAAGAACAACTAACAACATTTAACTGTTAAAGAATTTCTCCTCCCCCTCTTTTCGCCTTTTTCCACCCCAAAACAAACAACAACGCTAATCTGCTGCACCCAAAACCCTGTTACCCTTATTGAAACATAAAATCAGTGACCTTTGTTTCCTGCCTCAGCTTCCTGTTTCCTATCTCTTCAGGAAGTCTCACGGAGTGTAAAACCAAGTAAAGCTGAAGTTTGCTCATAAATGTATAATGTATTAATGTTACAAATAAGCTGAAAATTCACAACTGGAGTCTCTGAAAGAAGATGACTGCTCCAAACAAAACTCAGTGTTCAATGTACAAATTATACCTAAAGGTCTTAAGCAGAATATTGCTTGTGTTGTATTTAAACATATCCAAGAATTGAAATGGCATTAAACAATCAATTAATTTGACCTTTCTGTTTTAATTTTTGGCCACATCTGCTGCCACCTTTACAGGGCAATTTAAGGTGCTAGATGTTTGTGTTACTTTCTTAACTCGTGTATACTTTTTTTGACTCAGTCTTTGAGGGCTTTTGATAACATTTGCAAACAGTTTACTGGAAAGCCACCATCTGTAAATCCAGTGCTGTGGAAATGAGCTAAAGTAGTTATTTGCAGGAAGTTTGCTCAAGGTGATTGTAGGAATTCACATGATCTTTAAATGTTTATGCAGATAACTACACCTCCTTCTCTTTGTCACCCTCCCCTCTTGTGCTCATCTTATTATTTGACCTGGCTGACTTAATCTGGACTTTTTGACTGGGTTCTGATAAGCCTTGTGTGCCTTGATAGGCTCTTCAGAGAGATGTTTTCTTCAGCAGGAGGCAGGCTTTGTACCCCAGTCATGTCTCACTACTTGATCTGCAAGAGAGCTTGGTGGCCATGAAGATGCAGGGTGGCCTCTGGGAGCTGCGTGTTCCAGTTCAGGTTCTGGATGGGCTGAGCTGCATTGTCCACACTTTTCAAGCTCTACTACAAATTTCTCGTGCCCACCTGAGTGTTCATTTCCAGCTGTGTGGTGCTCAGCCTCTGACCCTAAACTATTAATAGTACTAGGTGGAGTAAATCTTCTCTGTTCAGGCAGACACTAGACATGGAAAATAATTTGTGCCAAAGAGCCTAGATTAGCAACTGGAAATGGGAGTCATGGGTTGGATTGGAAATGTGTGTTCACCTTTTGCCACAGCTGTGGCCTTAACTATAGCTGATGATTTGGAGAAGGGTGGAGTCCCCATTATCACAATGAATGCTGTAAGAAATCTTCAAAATGGGCATAATTTTTTTGTTGTCATATTTCTTACTAGTGAATATTTCCCTTAATCGTCCTTTTAAATTCTCACTTGAATTCTATCATGTCTATATTTAGCACACAGAATGAATCAAAGATAAAATTCTCTCAGTTCATTTTAATTTAATCAACTGACTTAATCTAGTTTCCTCTCACTGGTTTCCTTCTGATCTCACAATATTGCAGTACATCTCAGACATGATGCTTGGTATAATTTTATTTCTTAAGCCAAAAGGCTTTATCTTTAAATTTCTGCTGTTTGGTAATAATGTAGTTAAAGATGTTTAACTACTGGAAATTTCAGAATTTCAGAGACAATTCTAAGGTGATTGTAGAGATAGTTAGCTTCAAACACTTTCACTAAAGAAACACAGGTTTTGCCTATTATACATAGGAAAAGACATTTGCCCAGTTCAAAGAAAATGATTTCCTGAAAGGCAGTTGGTTAACTCGTTATCTGAACTGCAAAGAACATTTTGAATGGAGAAGAAGAAAATGCATACTCTCCTGGGTTTTGAAGATATTTCTGAGGAATTAGACACAGTTTCTGGTATCAGAATGCTTCAAAGTTGGTACTGAATTTACTTTGGTCTTTGAAATTCTGTCTTTAAAGAAAGCTATTTAAAAGAACAGATGACAGTTTTAACAGAGCTTAGAAGTATTAGTGGTAATAATAATAGAACTTGTGCAGTGTTCTATGTTAATATAGTTGTAAATGAGTCAAATCAACTGTTGTGTATTGAAGAAGTTCATATTTGGCAACTGAACTGAAAAGCAGCCTTTAAATCTAACAACTTCAGTAAGGTGTGGGAGGGTATCTGATCTGATGGTTATCCTACATAAAGACAGCTCACATTATTTTTCTGTGGAAATCACCGGATGGTTTTTTTCATTTGTAATTCTGCTAAATATGAAAGCTGTTGATCACAATTGCAAAGTTGTTACTCATTGTAGTGACAGCGTCTTGTCTTAAATGGAACAAACAGGGGTTCTTGTATTTATGTAACATATTTGAACAATTGACTGATATACATAAGATACATTGTACATACCAATAAGGCAGGTAATGTGTTTGAAGTCGTACTTGAAGGAAAAAGGGACAGCAAAATGATGTTCAGATTCAGTGTTCAGGTAGGTGTAACAGAGCTCATAAAGATGTAACAAAATGCACAAGACTTAAATCTTGCAGAAGTTTCCCTAGTCATTTTACAAATTGGTGGGTTTTTCTTTTTTTTATAGAAACACCTCCTCCAGGATATATTAGTGAAGATGGAGAAACAAGTGACCAGCAGCTGAACCAAAGCATGGATACAGGTAACATCTATTTTTTATTATTTTCAAGGCTTTGTATTACTAGCTGTGTTCCCTCTACATAGTATGAATTCAGTCCAAAAGATGGTGGCAGTTTTCCTCTAAAGCCTGGTGGTTTATGCCTAAAATACCACTTTAATGAACAAAACAATTTTTTTTTTGCCAGGGAAATGCTTTTAAAACATTCTGTGACAGATTAAGTATATTACATTTGTTCTGTAACAGAAGTATACAAGTCTAATTGAGACTTCACCAGAAACCCTTAAAATAGTTTTTAATAGTTAATTGATTTCTACCATTCTCTGGTAGATGGGTTCGTTGGAGCACAGTGTCTGTTGGCCTAAACAAGTTACAGACAATCTTTTTCTGAGAACCTGTCTTTAACTCTGACAGACTTACCACTTTGGCCATGTTTCAAATTAATTCTTGTGTGGAAGGCTCTGTGGCAAAAGTAGTTCTGTGCCTTTGTATGTAAGGGTTTCTAGATAATGTGGCTGACCTTAGACTTGGACAAAGCACAGTTAATGTGCTGGGTAAGAACCTCCTGCTGTGTGTTGGCAGACTTGAGTGTGCTTGGTTAGCTAATGTTAGCAACCATTTTCAGTAAGTTGGAATCAGCTGCACCAGTTTCTGTAAGAACTGCAATATTTTCCCACTATGTGACAATAAATACCTTAATTAAAACAGCCTGACATCAGCAGCCACTGTAGGAATGTTTCTGTGAAAACCTTCCTGTATTTTGCCACCTTGTGTGCAAATTGTGTTGGAGAATTCATGTTTTTCTGAGTGTTTAAATTCCTGCTTCTGGGAAGGAATTATTTCCTCAAATGAGGAAATCTAGCTTGCTCTTTTCTGGCGATCATAGAATCATAAATTATAGAATGGTTTGGGATAAAAGGGACCTTAGAGACCGTCTCTTTCCACCAGGGACACCTTCCACTACCCCATGTTGCTCCCAGCCCTGTCCAGCCTGGCCTTGGACACTTCCAGGTATGGGGCAGCCATAGCTTCTCTGGGAAACCTGTACCAGGGCCTCATCATCCTCAGCATAAAGATTTTTTTTTTTTCTCCCAATATCTAATCTAAATCTCTCCTCTTTCAGTTTGAAGCCTTTCCCTCTTGTCCTGTCACTACCTGCTCTTCTAAAAAGTCCCTTTCCAACTTTCTTGAAGACTCCCTTCAGATACTGGAAAGTCTTTTCCAAGATAAACCTTTTCCTTTGAGAACGGAGAGGCAATGTCCTTCTTGTCTCATCCACTCTTTCTTATCTGTTCTTTTACTGAATTTGGGAAGCCACTACCTTCTCACTAGAGAAGTGCATAAATAATGTTGAGAGTGTGCACAAAGTGGCAGAGTTCTGCCAAATACAATGCTAAGTTAATTGAGTCTTTACAAGGAGGGGTGGGTACCCAGAAGTCTGGAAAATTGAATGAAATCCTAATTCAGAGTAAGTGTGTGATATTCCAGAAAACTGAGGTTTCTTACTCTGAAAAACTTGGCTGTAAACATGATTTAGATAATGGTTATGCCTACTGATCTGAAATAACAAAAATTATTTGCTCTGAAACCTGTCTGTCTTGCTTCAACAGGATCTCCAGCAGAGCTGTCTCCTAGTACTCTCTCTCCAGTTAATCACAGCCTGGGTAAGCTGGAAATACTTACAATTATTTCTCCATGTGTAGTGACTCTTCATTATATATGTAATTACTTTAAAAGTGAAAATGTGCTGTAAGAAATTAAGAGCTATATTAAGAGGTGACTGTTGGGTTGGCTTCCTGATGTTAAATATAATGGGGCTGGGTTAATCACTTGTTAACAATTACTCTATTTCTGTACCTGTTGAGCTTGTAGCAAAGAGAAAGAGTGCTGTCTCTATGTGTGCAGGAATAGCATTTATAAAATGAATAGTTTAAAAGGATGTTTGCCTGTCCATAATGCTGCCCAGACTTGCTGTCTCCCTTGTGTGTGTGTTCTGCTGCTCTTCTCATGTACTGTTTCACCTGTAACCACAGCACAGTTGTTGCTCCCACATTAGTAGCCCACCTGCTTTGATCCAGTGCCATTGCTGTGTGTCTGTGTAAGTGCCTCAGGAAGATCAGATTGTCATGGGTTTGTTTAAGGAATGGTGACAGGATGTGACAGGAAAATGCAGAACATTGAGTAAGTAATTAGGGTAGGTAAAAAGGGGAGGCAGTGAAGAAAAAACCTGAAGGTGCACAGGGAAGATACTCTAGTAGGGGACAATAAAGTTGCTTAGAACTACCTTTATCTAAAGAGACAGTGTAATACAAGAGAACGTGATTTTCATATTTTTTCCTTTTTGTTGTTCAGTGTTTGATAGTTTAATCTTTCCTTTAATGCTGCCAAAATGTTTGCAAGCTACAGAAAAAGGCAACAGGAATGTCTCAACGTCTGGTGCTCAGAGCACCATTAGCTTAATCATTGTGCCGAGCAAAATGCAAGTACTGAACTAAATGAGCTGTGGTCAGATTAGATCACCCCTTCTTCCCCTCCTCCTTCCCTTGTGTGGAAGATTGAATTCCATTCTATTTACTGAAGTAAGTAGGTAAAAAGGACAGCAAGCAAAATATAGTTTGAGTAGTTTGAGGAGACTACTGCTGTCATTTCTGGGAGCGACAAAATAGCAGGGTAGATCGATCTACTTGCAGCCTAAAAATCTGTGTTAAGCTTGGTTTTTAAAATTTTTTTTTAGACTTGCAACCAGTTACTTACTCGGAGCCTGCGTTTTGGTGTTCAATAGCATATTATGAATTGAATCAAAGAGTGGGAGAAACCTTCCATGCATCTCAGCCTTCCCTGACTGTAGATGGCTTTACAGATCCATCAAATTCAGAACGATTTTGTCTAGGTCTGCTTTCCAATGTAAACAGAAATGCTACAGTGGAAATGACAAGGCGACACATAGGTAAAGATCTCTGATCTTTTAACTATTTAATTTCATTTTGTCCGTTAAGTTATCTGAATGACCAAGGTAGGATGTGTGTTGGGTTCCTTTCACCTTTGTGCAGCCAGCCATATCTCTCAGGGCTTGTGAGTGATAGTTTGGTCTTTCTGGTTGAGAACAGAAGTGGAAAGACACAGAGTCACTGCTTCTGAAATTAGGGAGAAATGGTAGCAGCTTCTGCCACTGAAGCCAGTTTGAATTGGCAAGAGATGTAGTGATGGCTGGAGCTGAAAGGAGCTGCCTTTCCTCACTCAGTAGCTGGTGGCAGCTGCAGTCACACAGCTGTCAGGCTGAGGGCAGCACAGCAGGAAGCCACTCTACTGTGTGGCACTCCTGTACTCACATTGCTGTTCTTGCCTTCTGGAAAATGATGGTGCACCAAAGCATCCCAGGCTCCTCAGTGGAGCTGCCCTGGCCAGCATTTATATTCAGAATTCCTTGTAGTTTAAATATAAGCTTTAATTACAAAATATCCCGTGTTGCTTAGTTTATTGTAGTTTATAAAATGCGGAATGGACACTGAAAGGATGAAGTTCTTTTCTGAAATGGGAAAAGCTGCTTTTGAGAACCCATTGTTTTGATGGGATTAAGATTTTTTTTTATAATGGTTAGTCAAGAACGTTGTTTTCCACAATGCTGTGTCTTGACTTTGGGTTCTTCAGTAAACTACCTTCATTTTTTGGTTTGTTTTTTTCTGAATACTTTCATTAGCAACGTGTATGAGATTTTTTTGGTTGTTATTGTTTTTACTTGCAGTAAAATTTCAACCTCTTCTGTAGAACTGACTCCTCTTATGCCAAGTCCAAACACCAAATCCAAATGTTCATCTAATAAAATTTTAGGTGTGTTGAAATCCAGTCGGTGCTCATACTGACTAGTCAAAATGATCAATGAGGAAGAAAAGCAAAAAAAGCAAAAATCTCATGAGCCCTTAGTTTTTAATAGAGAAGCTCATATTTTGTTTGAAAAAAATTTTTAATGAAAAAGGCGAATGGAAACTATGGCCTATAAAGTATCTGTTAATTATAAATAGTTCTCTCTGGGAGATCAATTGCACATTATTTACTTTCTGCTAGAAATAAACTATGCAGATTTATTTTCCACCCAGAGAGACAGAACAAAATAACAATTTAAAGGTGGATGATTGAGATTTTTTCTTTCACAGATTTTTTTTTTTTATAATAGGGCTAAATGAAGTCATACTGGTTTTGTTAAAGTAATACAGGGGTATGCAGTGGGTTGTGAAATAGTGTGGGTGCATGTAAGACAGTGTTGCAGTGGTGGGTGATCTTGTGTTTTCTCTTTTGACCACGGTGGTCTGTGCTGCTTCACATACAATGCTTTAATATTAGCACAAGTTTTAATTCTGTTTATATGAACACTGCTTCTGAGCTTGGACTTGGGTACAAGCTATTATATGGCTGGAAAAAGGCCATTTCACTTTTGACCAAAAACTATTCTGCTTTTCCTTCTGCATTTGTGGGAGAAAAATGCAATTTAATTGTGTTCTGCTCCTGCTACAGCTGTCAGCACAGCAGTGAGGTCCTGTAGATAATTGATTTCTGTTTCTGTTGTAACAAAAAACCTTGGTCTTCTTTGAAAAATAAACTCCCTTGTTCCCTAATCTGCTTGTGTCATACCATAACTAGAGTTCCTTTGGATCTTACTGCAGGGAGGGGAGTGCGTCTGTACTACATTGGCGGAGAAGTTTTTGCCGAGTGCCTGAGTGATAGCGCGATCTTCGTTCAGAGCCCCAACTGTAATCAAAGATACGGCTGGCATCCTGCAACTGTGTGCAAAATTCCACCAGGTTAGTAGCCTACCAGAGGTCTCTTGAGAAAATAACCCACTGGAGGTATTCACTGCATGAAATTTGCTTTCCTTTTTTGTAATTCCTTCATAGATTCAGCCTTCTGTGTAGCAAATGCAAGCGTATTCACTGACTGTACCTTTTTGGCTCTTTATAGGATGCAATCTGAAAATCTTTAATAACCAAGAATTTGCTGCTCTTCTGGCTCAATCTGTGAATCAGGGCTTTGAAGCAGTTTATCAGCTTACTAGAATGTGTACCATAAGAATGAGCTTTGTTAAAGGATGGGGAGCTGAATACAGGTAAGAAAAGAAAACCCTTTGTTCTTTAAATTTAGAGTTAACAGTTTTTGTTCTTTCACTAGTATCCCAATTATCTGACTTGAAAGCCATATATACACACTTCTTGCTGCTATTGTGGATGTGCAAATTGAACCCATATTTTCTTTTTACCCCTCTCAGCTATGGAACTGCTAAGTTACAAAGTCCATAAACTGCTTCTGGTGTTGCATGGAAGCCAACTGTTGAGCAAGGAATGTTGTCAAAGTTCTGTTCCCTTGCTCAGTCCTGCTGGCTTGCATGTTGTGGTGAAATCCGCGCCATCATCTTGAAGTTTCACAGTTTGTGCTGTGAAATTGTTATGTGCTGTTTGTTAGACTTGCTGTCATTGTGGTCTCTGTTCTATTCCACATGCACCATGAGTACCTGTGGCGCAGGATGGGGTTGGTGGTACCCAATGGAGAGAGACACTTGCAGTGCCTCTTGCAGAATGAAATAGTTAGAGAGCATGCATCTAAGGGATGGCAAGTATTTTGGAACTTGCAGTGGAAAAAGCTTTGCAGGAGTGAGATGACTGTGTTTATGTAGTAAAACTTCTAAAAACAGTTCTTTGAGTGGAAAGAAAAAAGCATTCTATCTGCTTTTGAGTAGATTCCAATTGTGTTCTCTATTAGCACAAATGAAAAGCTGTAGTTGAGGACAGTGCCTGTTTTTAATGCAGTATGGAAATTCAAGAAAAAGAGGAATAATTGACTTCTAACTGAGCAGTTTTAAAGTTTTTGTTATTTCAGAGAGCTAGAACTGTGGTTTTATACAATTCTCTTAAACCTCTCTAGAAATTGTCCACTGAAAGAAAGAAGTCTGACATGTCAATACCCTAATGCAATTCATAATGATTTTTTTTAAGCTGTATAATTTCTGAAGTTGAATAATGGTGTGTAGGCTCCGCTTGGGTTGATTTCTTTATCTTCTCTTGAAGTACATACATGTAAATAGTAGTGCCAGTATGTGGGGGAGGTTTCTCAGCTAAGCCAATTTTATAATAGTCTAATGAGATGAAATGAGAAATTTGAGTAATGGAATAAATTGGTACCCCTTTGTTAGGAAGAGGTACATTAGAAAAAATCTGGCTCAGGTTTAAAGAGCTATTTGATTTGGCTCTGAAGGATTATGTATACACTTAGGCATAATTAAATACAACATTCAAATCTAAGCAGAAGAAAGGCTTAATCAGTTAGATTATATAGAGGCATCTTGAAGTGAACAGAACATGAGTGCTGGTTTAAAACTGTGGGGAGGCTTTTGTTAAAGTTAATTCTGAGTGGGGAGAATGTTGGTGGTTGGTCTATAAAGTGCAGACCATAGGCTTGAAAAAGCTGCAGTGGTAACTCTGCCAAAATAGTACAAAAACTGGTTACTGACTCATGCTGAACTCATTTCTTTGCACCTCTCTTTAAGATGATGCTAATAAATGACTGATAAGCTTGTAAATATGCTGCAGTTTGGATTAGAGCAAAAAAGAGGTGGCTCCAATGACAAAACCTCGAATTTAAATTAATGTAGTCTGACTTGTCAAAATGGACCAGGAAACGCTGTAAACCCCATCACTCTTGTTAAACCATCTGTGCTTCATTATTATGTGAAAAAAACCTTTTCTCATAGAACAGGCTTAGGCAAAGGCAAAGCATTACTTGCATTTTAGGCATATGTGCATAAACATGCAGGTATAGCAAGGTGATACATTTTATAGTCTTGGTAGACAAAATACCTGACAAAGCTTTTTGCTTTGTTACACGGTAGCCTAAATTGGGGATGGTAGAAGTTCAGATCACCAGTAAGTGTTCATGTTAGCACAGGAACTATCCAGGTCCAGGATTATCTTCTAAGGAAATCTCAGCAGAGGTCTTAGTGATCTTTGAACTGGAAATCTTCTTCTGAAGAAGCGGAGTTTTTAGCTTTAAGATGGTTGCTCAGTGACTGTCACTATTGTATCAATTTTTACCAGCCTGGTACAAAGCACGCATTGTTCAACAGAACCAGTTTTAAAATTCTGAGGAAGTGTGTTGTAGGGGAGTTGACAGTGGTGGAATAATGAATTTCCTTCTTTGGGAGAGGATTCAGGAGAAAATGGAACTGTATTTCCTGTGGGTTAGATTTGTTTTTCTGTTACATCACTTTGTTCTGGCAGAGGCATTTGGGGCTAAGATAACTGTTTTGTAGTGTGCTGAAAGAGCACAGACCCCAGCTGCTGTCTTCTCCTAGAAAATGTGAAGTTTTTGAAATCAATCTTCCCTGTCTTAATCTTTCTGCCTTTTCAGTTCCTCTGTTTATATAAACAGATTTCCTTAAAGCAAAGGGCTGCAGTGCCGACAGTAGAAATTGTGGAGCTCAGTTTGTATCTGACTAATCTGCTGCCTTTGAATCTTGGGATAGCTGGAATTACTAGGAAAAACTGGCTTAGCAACCACAGTCTTGCCAATCTAGTTAGGGAAAACTCCCATGCCTGGAGTGGGTACAGTGAAATAGGATTTCTCAGGCAGAGTTTTTGTCCAATGCTGATTTCTTTTCAGATGAGAAGGGAGGTGTTTGAATAACAGATCTCTGAAACAAAGGTACATGGGAGAATGAATGAAGCTTTTATGGTTGTCAGTCCTTCAACTTTACTGAAATTTTCTCCGTGGTGTTTAAATAAAAGCTACTATTGTGGAAAATTATTGGCAAGTTAGTACAGAAGACAAGGGAAATTCAATTTCTATTTCAGTTGTTTATGTGGGGATGTTACAGTACAAGATACATGTAGAAGTTTAAGATTACAGGAAATCAGAGATAAAGTTTGGTATTCCTTTGAGATACCATCAGTTAGCACAGTATAACCACACACCGTGTTTTGATACAGTGTTTCTGACAACATCTACCAATTTCCTTGTACATTTATCATGTTATTTGCTCCAAAAAGCCAGAGCTTATGATCACCATAGCATTGTGCTGTTTGGCCATGCTGACAGCACAGAGCCAAGGGCTTGTATTCCATGTTTCTCAGAAGTTATCTGCAAAATTCAATTCCAGTTATGCATGAAGCCTCTTGGAAGGTTGAGGCACAGCTGCACACAGTTGTTTGTGGTGTGAACACTGCATTAGTTGGACAACCTTGACTTCTGAATTTCTTTTGAGAGCTAAGGCTCTTGATGTGGCACTTGAAGGAAATACTATTGTTATTATTCTCCAGGGTGAAATATTCTTGATATATTATGGACAAGCATGTAATTATTGATGTGTTCTAATACATTAAGTGCTTTGGAGTTCTGGGGCTTTATTTTTTTTCTGGATAAAGTTTAGCAACAGTTATGATAATGGTTGCAGATCTTTATATCTTTATGTACTAGATATGGATGGAAATGCAGAATTTTGTGGCAGCTGAACCTGCTTTCTGACTGCAGTGGGTTGACCCTGGCTGGCTTCCAGGCAGCTACCAAAGCAGCTCTCTCACTCCTGTCCACAGCTGGACAGGGGAGAGAAAATGGAGCAAAAGGGTCATGAGGCAAGGACTGTGAGAGATCCCTCACCAAACACCATTGTGGGAAAAACAGGCTTGAATCATTTATTGTATGAATTTATTGCAAACACAACCAGAGCAAGATAATGAGAAGTAGAATAAGTTCTAAAAGACCTTCCCCCGTTGCCAGTTCTACCTTCTCCCCCAGCTGCAAAGGGAAGTAGGAATGTGTGTCATGGTCAGTTCTTCACATGTTGTTCCTGCTACTGCTCGGGGAGAGGATTGGAATCCTCCCCCTGACACAGTGTGGGGTCCCTCCCACAGGAGACAGTTTTACATAAACTTCTCCAGTGTGAATCCATCCCATGGGCAACAATTCCCCATGAACTTTTGCAGCGTGGGTCACTCTTCCACGGGGTGCAGTCCTTCAAGGACAGGCTGCTCCAGCACGGGTCCCTTCTCCACAGACTTCCTACAGGCTCGCAGCCTCTCTCAGGCATCCCCCTGATCGTGGGCTCCTCCACGGGCTGCAGGTGTATCTCTGCATCCCTATGCTTTCCATGGGCTGCAGGGGAATCTCAGCTCTGGCACCTGGTGCAGCTCCTGCCCCTCCTTCTCCACCGCCTTTGTTATCTGCAGAGTTGTTCCTCTCACATCTTCTCACCCTGCTTTTATGTGGAAGTTACTACTGGGGAACAACCTCATTTTTTTCTTAAACCTGTTATCCTAGAGGCATCACCATGCCTAACTGGCTCAGCCTTGACCAGCAGCATGTCCTTCTCTGGAGCTGCCAAAGGATACCTCTGTGGAGGAAGCTTCTTGCAGCTTCTGGCAGAAGCCTCCCCTGCTACCAAAACCTGATGACACCAACCCAATGCAGTGACTTTTCCCTATTCTTTGTTTTCTAGGCGGCAGACGGTAACAAGCACTCCTTGCTGGATTGAGCTTCACCTGAATGGGCCTCTACAGTGGCTGGACAAAGTATTGACTCAGATGGGCTCCCCTTCAGTTCGCTGCTCCAGCATGTCCTAAAACTCTCCTCTGTCACCAGTGGGCTAAAAACCAAGTCCAGTCAACAGACTTAATATAACAGCTCGTCTGTCGTAGTATTTGTGTGTGGTCCCCATGAACTGTTTACTATCTAAAAAGGTTTTTTAAAAAGAAAAAAAAAAAAAAGAAAAAGGAAAAAAAAAAGAAAAGAAAAAAGAAAAAACAGCACTTGAGGTCTCATCAGTTAAAGCACCTTGTGGATTCTGTTTCCTATACTCTGATACTAGATGAAAATTTAGTGTATAGAAAAGCCTTCTTCAGAAAGAAGGGACAGTTCTAAAGACTCTTTAATGGTGTTTTTTATTTGGTATATAATTAAGTGTCCTAATGGTTATCAATAACATGAATAGCTAAGTATATATACAGATAATGTATCATGATCTCAAATATCACAGTATTGTGCTGTTCTACATTTTAGTTCCCATAAATAGTCATTTTGGTTTTTGATTGGGGCAAGTATCTCATAAAATTCCGACACTTTGCTCCCTTATTCTTTTATATTTTTTTTATATAAGCAGGTTTTCAAGTTGTCCTAAACATAAAAAGGCTTTCCTTATAGAAAAGATGAATTTTTTGCTGCGTTCTTAAAGAGAAAGTCCCTCCATTGGAAGGGAAAGAAATGTCTTGAGATTCATCTGTGAAGTCTTAAGACACTTTATATATTTAATAGGGCCTAAAATGAATTCATACTATAAATTCTGAGTGTCCATCACACTAGCAGTCTACTTTTTGATACCCATCTGAGTTGATGCATCTGTTGCCAGCAGTATTGCTGGCAGTGGTATAATTTGGGACTTTTTTGGTACCTTGAATCATTGAAATGAGTGGTTTTTTCTCATGGACTGAGAATTTACCATGGCTTTGGATATTGGATTAAGTGCACAAGATTATTGGCTTACCCCTTACAGCTGTATTTTTTCTTATTGAGTAAGTCTTACCCCTTATCTGTATTTTTTTCATTTTTTCATATGTCACTAAAAATAATGGGGTTTAGTTTTTGGAGCCGTATATCTTGAAAAATAATTTCCCGGGGTAAGCTAGACTCTTTTTGTTTAGGTCTTAAATAGATGCAGCTTCTTAACATATTTCAGTAACAGAATTTAAATTTCTTATCTGAGTCGCTTTTATAGTTTACTTACACACCTGATCATATGCATTCATTATGTCATAATGGGCCTTGTTATTAAAAGTAGTTGCTTCTGCAAAACCTCTAGAATAGTGGTTGCTGAGGTATGACCAGCAAAGGAGGACTTCCAGGTTCTTCATGACAGTGCATGTTATTGTGAACCCTTGGACACTACAGCTGCACCATATTAAAAATATTCTGAAATATATTCTACAAATAAGTCTGGGTTGGGGCTGGGTTGGGAAACTGTATAGAAGGGTTATTCTGACTTGAAAAATACACATCTTACTAACAATCTTGTGATCTAGCTGTCTGTCATTCTTTTGTTATTGTGGCAGTAGCAGGATTGCCTTTGTCTGTTTTTTTCCATTGTTTCATCAATTACACTAGTTCTGTACTTTGTAAGTACAGCTAGTGATAACCTAGCTTTGAGAACAAAAATGTGGCCAGTGTTACAGCTTTTAATCACTTGACTGAATCGATGATAGTGATGGATATTTTTATGCCATAATGAATGACTAGGGCATAGAAGCAATACCAAAAATCAAGCCTTGAGAAAATGGGCCAGACCTTTCAAAAATTGGCAAAGCAGTTACCAGTTTGTGCTAGTTTTACCAGTAGACTAATGTATTGGTAGAACTTGTGAACCTAAGAGATAAGCTTCATGCGTGTTGCATTTGCCTAATATGTGAATACACTAATAAAAGTTTTAATTCTCACAATGGCTGTTTGTTGGGTTTTTTTAAATTAATTGCTGTCTATATTTTTTTCAATGAAGGTTAGGAGTTACCCTGATCCACCCAGTTAAATGGTACAAGTGTCCTGCATGTGGTGGGTGGAAAGGCAGAGTTTAAATCTCAATACCACTTTCCATGCAGCTGTTGTGGAGGTTCTGATATGCGTGTGTTTGGTGGTACAGACTCCTACTCCTAAAGGAGTTTATTAAAGCAGTTGTTTTTCCCTGCCACAATCAAATTTCATTCTGCTATCTCAGGTGTTTACTTTCACCTGTGAGACAGATCAGAGCAACTTGTCTGGGTCAGACTCACAGTTTTGAGCAGGCTGCAGCTTGAATCGTTTGGGTGGCCTAATTTTGTGGTCTCCTTGCTGTGGGTTTCTGAATGTGCCTTTTCACCTGTGGCAGTGTTAGTAGCTTTGCCTTGAACACTGTAGTAACCTTGACTCTGCCTCTTCTCGGGTGGGCACTTCCAAGGAGAGTGCCAGGACCCTGCAGACGCTGTCTGTGGTGCTGCCTGAGTGCAGGACCATTCTGGTCTGTGTTGAAGTCAGTTTTTGATTTCTGCTAGTACCACTGAAATGTTCTCCTGCCACTGCTGTTCCAGCCACAGCCTAGAGGCACAAGGGAACTTATCTGTGTTTGTAATGTTTGCTTGTCTGCGTTTCATTTAAATGCCTTTGGCAGTTCTTGACTAACTTTAACATACCCCTGTTTCCTAACCCAGTGCCTTTCTAACTTATCCCACTGCTGTTCTGTTCTTCTTCAAAATCATGCAGATGACCCCAGCATCTTAATGCAGAATGCCTGTGGTACATAAGGAATGTGACTTCCTCCCTCTCCTCTTCTGCCAGTCAAAGTACCCATATCCAAAATACAAATAAAGTGTGAAATATTTTTTTCAAAGAGGCTATTTTGCAAAATAAAACACCTAGCAAGCAGTACTCAAGTGGAGATGCTTCCAGTCAAGTATGGGGAACCAGCTGCCTCCTGTATCACAGAGCTGGAAAAACTCTGTCCAAACTTTGTGTAGCACTGACTTTAATTCCATGAGCCAGGATTCTGATCTCTCTTGTCACTAGCCATGAGCCTGATTTTCATAGTATTACCAAAACCAAGTAATCAAACACCATGTGGTTGATATAAATATCCAAGCCTAAAAATAATTTTTGAGGTGCCTTTTGGCAGCTTGGAGGCAGAGACTTGACTCTTCAGAAATCTTCTTCCGAAGAAAAACCCAATTTAATTTATAACTTGCCTCTGTACTGAGGCTTTGAGAACCATGTAAAATGCCTAGACTTTTGCAGTTTTACACTGTGAGAATTGGTAGTAGAGTGTCATCATCTCTGCATGTTTCCCTCTTCTTTTTGCAAGTGGCTCCTTTCTAGGTGGCAAGATCTCTGCAATAGGCATTTTCTACTGATATTCCAGCATTTTGTGTGGAGTCCTTTGATTTCAGGCAGTGTTATACTAATCTGGAACTCCATGAGAGCTGTGGTGCTCTCTTGTTTTTATTCAGGTCATTGTGTTTAACCAGATCTTAACCTCCCTGAGACCAATTGCAGGCAAAGAGAGTAAATAATTTAACTTCAGACTCCATATAAAATTGACAGGGAGAGGTAAAATCTGAATTTGCCTGTCTGGTAGCATAAGCTGTTGACCAAGGAGTCTGAGTGCATAAAATCAATATAAATAAATATCTGCCTTAAGACATTCTCAGTGCTATCAAAGTAGTCAGCCAAGATGTTTAAGAATAATAGGTTTAAACTAATTGACACACAGCTAGAAATTACAACTACTATACTTCATCAAGCTCTTTGTTTTCATGTGTCTCAACTTTTATCATGTTGAGGTGGGAGGGTGTGAAGTCTGGGGGTTTGATAATCATCTGCAGTTCTGAATAGCTGGCACAATGAACTGTGTTTTGTTTTAGCCTTGAAACTTGTCACACTTCATTGTGGTCACAGGTTTTTTTTTTTTGTTTTTTTTTAGAATTGCAGCTGAAATTTTACTGCAGCTGGGTTTTGAGTTAAAATATTGTGAAATCCAACATTTTGCTATACTCCACCCACACAATGTTTTAGTTGAGTATGAAGCACTGTTCTTTTTACCAAAACAAGTTTGGCTAGCCTAATTCTGGGGATGCCGACTAGCTCTGAAGCATCAGTGAGGTACTGCCTTCGTTAAAAAAATCATTAAAATAGCAAATAACATGACAACTGCATTAGCAACTGTTTCTGGAAGGAAGGGAGGAAGTTCCACTGAAGTGAAATCCTGCTATTCCCCTGTCATGCCAGCGATAGAAACAGACTCTGTCCCCACAAGTCTTGATGGGATTAACGTGCACTATGAACCAGTGTCAACCAAGACCTCATATTTCTGTGGTTCTGATGTGCCAGGCCGATGAATCCAAAAAACACGGTTTTCCCCGCCTTCACCTGGCTGGAGGCAGGGCCCCTCTAAGCCTGGTTATTCGTCTTTCCCTGGGCATATGTCTGGAAGGTTCCTTCCAGGGGATTGGACATGTCATCATCATCATCATCATACCTGGCAGTTTGGCTGTGGGCTACTGGAGCTGCTTTCCTTTTGGTGGAGCTTTCTCTCTGAGTCTTGCTGGCTCGCAGTTCAAGCACCTGTTTTGCCAGAGCATTTTCCATCCCTTCTTATCCTGTTTTCCCCACAATCATGCAGGAAAAGCCACAGCTCAGCTCGTGGGGTGTCCCTTCTCTCCCCAGCTGGGGGATGTCCACCTTTGGTACCAGAACTGATCTGTACAGCCAAGATTTGCAGAAAGCCCTCTTTAATCTCTTTGAGTTTCTTGTGATTCTTCATTTTCTAATTTCTGCAGATGTGTTTCCACAGCTGCTATTCTGGCCTGTGTAGGGCCATGCACAGCATCTGTTCAGAGCTTCTTTGCCATATCAAGCTCGGTCTCCTCTCTGTCATCCTGCTTCATCATTGCTAAAGCAGAAGCCAATTCTTGTGGCCCACGTCGTGCAAGTTTTCACCACACCACGTGTACATGGGACCAAGTCTGGATTCTCAGTTGTGAGGTCATCTGAGAAGACAATCTTTGCCACTGCCATTTCTCTCAAGAGTTCAATCCCTTGCTCTATGGTCTTCCACTGGGTTTGCTGCATGCAGAGATTGTCTGCACACAGATATCTTTGTGCCATACTTGCCAGGACCCGTGCCCAGAGACTGTGAGGGTTCAGCACCTTCATCATTCCTGGGCCAATAACGGGATCCAGTGACAGGGATCCCAAATGCCTGAACCATCAGAACCATCCAGAGCTGTAGCCTCACCTTCAGTGTCCCAAAGATGGACTGACCAACTGATTAGAGATTCATCAGGTCATCAGCTGAAATCCTTTCTTAGGCCACAAAGGTTCTTCAATGAAAAGGACTCAATAATGACTTCTGATTTTGAGTCATTTGCTGGCCTTGAGGGTCCTTCCCCTGCATCATCATCATCTTCCACTGGCTGAGCAGTTTTGGTTTTGTGTTTCATGCCTCTCGTGGTAGGAGCAACAACCATTGGTTTAGGCTCACTGTCTGGTTTACCTGTTGATTTAGGCTCACTGCCTGGTTTAGCTGCTGGCTTAGGCTCACTGCCTGGTTTAACTGTTGGTTTAGGCTCACTGTCTGGTTTAACTGTTGGTTTAGGCTCACTGCCTGGTTTAGCTGCTGGCTTAGGCTCACTGCCTGGTTTACCTGTTGATTTAGGCTCACTGCCTGGTTTAGCTGCTGGCTTAGGCTCACTGCCTGGTTTAGCTGCTGGCTTAGGCTCACTGTCTGGTTTAACTACAACCTGAGTAACTGGGGTGTTGGCTGATTTATCTCCCTGCCCCCTGCCTCTCTCTGCTGCCCTGCAGTATCCAGCAGCATTCCATAAGCCCAGCTTATTGCATGCCAGGGCCCAGCTGATTGCAATGAGCTCATTCTCATTAGAATCATCATGGCCCTTCTCTTCCAGATATTTCCTCGCCTCGTATGGTTCTGAATTTGTTCATGTGAAAATTCCCAGGCTGGGGAATCAGAAAATTCCTTCAGGGTTCAGCCCATTCTCTCCCATTCCCCACACCACTCAGGATTTTCCACAGCAGGGTCCATGCCTGGGTCAGGGGTCTCATCAGCCCCTCTGGACATGTCAGCTCTTATTCTAGACAAGCTGCAAACCATATAGAGGAAGCTTATCAGATAAAATACCAGGAAGGTGATATCCTTAGCATCTCAAAAGGTGATGTAATAGATTTAAAGGACAAGAAGGAAAGGAAAGGCTAAAAAGCCTCATCCCCTGCTCCTCTTCTAACAAACTGGGTGCAATTACTAATAAACCCCCAAAACATGCCATTGGAACTGGGATGCAGGGTAGGATGAAGAAACCAGAAACCATACATTGAACAAACCCCAGACCTTTTTAAACTCCCTATAAATCATTATCAACACACTCAGCAAAATAGCCAAAAATAACCCAAATCCGTGCCCTTCTATGTGCCAGGGACAATACTAGAGCTATCTGAGGATTGGAAAACAAGCCTAGGGACCAGAAAGGTATTAAACAGGCCTAGGGACCAGAGAGACATCAAGCTCTCCACCCAGAGAGACATTATAAACTCAAGCAATATGGTGGGTACTGAGTGCTTAATTCCAGCACAAAGAAAGTGAAACCAAAATGCAATCAGTACAGGTTTTTTCCACTTTCTCGAGCCCCACATTGGGCACCAAAATATTTATTCTGATTTGGGACAGATTTGGGAGGAAACTTCCCAAATGGGGTCTCCTCTAAAAACCAAATTCCAGCAGCCCCTTCCCCCAGCCAGTTTGGGAGAAAAATCTCAGAGGAAAGTGGAAAAAACACCTGTTTGTTTCACAAAGTACTCACAGACATAAAAGAATTGAATAATATTAAAGGATGAAAACCTCTCATTGTTGTGAAGAGATGGCAAATTCAGAGAGTCGTTCTGTGGCTCAGTCTCTCTGGCATCCATGCCCGGAGTGCAGCTTGGGGTGATTGTCCTGGTGTCCCAGACCAGAGGAAAACTGAACAGTTCCAGAGGGAAAAACACCCCACGGTCCTGGAAAGAGTTTTCTTGCCTTGGCTAATGTGGAAAACCAGCAAAAAAGAGCAAAGAAGAACTCGTGGTCTGTCTCACTCTGAACTGCTGTGAGCTCAGAGAGAACTGAACTCCTACCTCTATGTTTTGAATATAAGCCATGAGAAAATTCCACCACTCCTTCCGCTCCTCCTTCTCTCTCTCTGGGCCTAGCTTTAACCTACAAGACCATTTCTGGACACACAGCAGATCAGGAGATAGGGGATACACTGCATCACCCAGGACACCTGCTCGGGGACTTAATTTGCAACTGGTCTGAAGCTATTAAGAAAATATTTAAAAAATGTGTTTTTCCTGACCACTTAAGCTTGGCTAGTGAAGAACCATCAAAAACCATATTAAAGAAGGCCTTTTAAAAAACTCCTCAGTCATATTGGTCCTCTTTTCCATCTCTCTTGGGTAAAAAGTTCTCTGAATAAGGTTGTAATCTCTGGGAAAGCACAGTGTGTGGAGCAAAGTCCTTGTCCTGGATTGTCAGAGCTACAAGAGCTAGAACCAAAGCTTCAAAGCTGAGAGCAATCTTTGATGTTGAGTTAGCTGTTTCCTTAATTATAATCATTAAATCTAGTTAGCTCCAGAAGAAAAATGAATGACAATGGATATGTAAGGATGTCAGACCTTGATGCTCTTGATCCTTCTCCTCCTTGTAGAAGATCTAATCAGAATGGATTCAATAAATCCCAATTGCTTGTCCTTTTTCTTTTGGAACAGGATCCAAAGTGTCTATGGGCATAGGCATTCTGCCCCTACTGTTTTCCCATCAGGGGAAGATGGAATGAAACAAGCTTCTGACACTCTTGATTTTTCTGTTAGCAGCAGCATTTTTGCTCTATTTGCTTGCCTAAAACTATAGTAAGGTATCATAAAGAATTTATGCCTCATGAATTAATTGAGCTTATGAGCAATATGTACCTGAGGCTGAAAATTCAGTTTGATTTTAAAACATACTCTGCTTTAGAGTCTAGTCTGCCTGCCTTTCCATTTTGAAGTAAAATTCCAAGAGCAGCTGTTGAGCACTTAATGTGGAGGATTATTAAATATAGGTTGCCAGTAGTTGCAGTGTATCTTTGGGTAAAGACTTGGATGCTCTCCATGGGTTTATATTTAATCTTGGAGAGGAGTTTTTTAAGAGATGGTCTTTGATCAAGAAGTAACTACACAGGGAGACCAGAGCCCATGCACCCAATTTCTGGGGAAACTGGACTAGAGGCAAGTCAAGGTGTAGAGCCAAGTCCTGGATCAGGGAATTGCAGATCCCCCAGTTACCTGCCACATACTTAGAACTCTTCAGAGATACTAAACAGTTGGACAAATACACTGGAATTGTCTAGATGCATGAATTACTTTGAATTCACACCAATGCATAATGAATTTAGAAACACTTCAGAAGACCTGTCTCTTCTGTTTGTGTTGCATGTCCTTGAAGGGTAGATCTGTAAAATTCCCAAAGTGAAGCTGAGAAAAATGTGTGTGTGTGTGTGTGTGAGAGAGAGAGAGATTCATGTGGGGGTGACAGCACAGATTCCCCAGGGCTTTCACACCTGTGTGTTGGTGTATTTTTTTTTCCCCCTGTGGGATCACTGATGGAGTTTGTGGTTAAAAACAAAAAGCCTCGGGCAGCAGAGGCAAGCTTCTTTGGGAGAGGGGCAGGACTTGATCGTAGTGAAGCTCTGGGAAGATTCACACTGATCTTGCTGTGAAGAGATGTGTGAGCTGCAGAATTACCCTGCTGGGTGACACCATGTGAAGGACAGTGTGCTGTCACAGGCAGTGTTGATTCAGGTACAGGAACAAGTGAAATTTCTTATGGGTGTTCACAAGCCGAGGTGTTCACAGACAGAATCAGTTGTGCTGTGCCTGTGCTGAGCTTCCTCATGTCCTTTGGTGCCAAAGTTGGTAAAGGCAGGGGGAGCCTGGGCTGCTCTCCCTGCAGGCAAAAACAGGTGAAGACAACAAGGTCCACTCGAGGCCTGAATGAATAATCACTGCCCATACTGCCTAATAGTGGAAAAGCTTTTTGCCTTATGTTTTTGGAAGTGGTCTGATGAACAGCAAAGAACATAAAGAAAGTCCTGGAAGGAAAAAAATAAAAATGTACTGAGGAACAAATGAAAATATCTTTTGGATGAAGAGCTGTCAGACATCTGAGAGCTCAGCAGCATGGCAGGACTGTCAGATACTGAGGCAGGCTGTGGGTTGGGATGCACTGTGGTCACTCTGGACAGTGTCCACCTCCAGACTGGGCATTCCTAACAGGTTTGCATCTCCATCACGGGGGTGTGTGTTCATAACTCAGCACCTCTTTTGGTACTTAGGCCTGGAAAATGATAACATTAATTTAGAAACAGTAATCTCCTTCTAGACAAGTACACTTTTCTACAACTTCAGAAGTCTGAGAGTCCAACAGGAAGAAAAACCACAGCAATTAGCAACGCTGCTGTTAGTACTGATGGGAGGGAAAATGTCTCCATAATTTATGCAGACTTTGAGGTTTGTGCAGTGTACGAAATTAAAACGGGCAAAGAGCCAGGGCTGAGAAACACTAAAGTTTAGTAAAACAGGGAAAGTGGTGGAGCTGAAAAGAAGAATGAGAGGGTGGCTGATGCTCAGCTTCAGCAGTGGTACGTCATCACAAAGGCACCCTGAGCAGCTGTCTGAATGCTCGTGATATGCATCTGCTAGTTAAAGATCTTAAAACTCATTTTCCTTTTGCTACAGCACTGAAGGAGCTGCTGGAGCACAGGAGCAGGTTTAATGGAAATGGGGCTGAGGAGCACAAATCCAGTTTTGCATCTCTAGTTGTCAGAACTGAGGCTCAGCAGTCTCTTCTAGACCAACTTGACTTCAAGACTGAAGAACTATCAGGACTTGCCCTGTCTTCTATCCTGACCACAAGGATAAGCAGTCTTATAAATAAGTAGTAATAAATAGCCCACAATCTCTGTGGGAAGATGTTTGCTGTAATATCTGCATTAATTTTTATTCTGAAGAAGACATTTTTTTGCTTTTTCTTTAGTGCTTGGGCAGTTCTTGGGAGTGTTCAAGTGCTCCTTGGCAAATAGAAGATCTCATCCTGTAGCATGAAGGTGTTTTGTGGTGGGATTTTGGGAGGGAGGGCTTTGTTTTTAGGAATTTAGAGGACAGTCTGACTTACTGGAAGTCTGCAAGACTTTTTTGTCTTCTGATTTTTTTCTTAAAGCACTTAAATCCAAAGTTAGTGGAGTTTTGCATGACAGCAGCCATACTTGTAAAATGTGGAGAAAACACTATGCTCTTCTGAGGCCCTGAGGAAGAGTATTAAAGAGGAAAATTTTCCAGAATACTTATTTGCCAATAGCAGGAAGTCCCATTAGAAAGGGGGAGGAAAAAAACTGGCTTCAGTTTTCTGCTTTAAAACAGGGTGGGGGGAGTAGCAATGGTATTAATGTGCAAATTAACAGTCTAAATATTTTAATTGTGTTTGGATTACACTGGGTTGAAATTGCCTGGCTGGTGGACCAAAGTTTTGATGACATGAAGCTTGCAGAGACTTAATTTCAAGCATAGGACACTTTGTCATAAATGTGCACTGTATTTTTAGCTTCCTGTGTCACAAGACACCCTTGTTCCACGTAGTTTCATTTGGCTGACAGAAGCAGTGTGGTAGAGGTGCTCCCTCTCCACTGAAGACATTTGCAAACAGGTCAGCCATGGGTTGAATTATTGATTTTGTGTGATGTAAGAAACTAACTTGTTGCCTCTGGGAAGGCAGTTCTGCTCTCTGTACCATCCCAAGGACACAAACTCGAGATCAGTTCTCCCATTTCCCACGTGCACGTTCACACACACCCTCTTGGACCTTATTTCTGATCATCTTGTTGAAATCAAGGGGGTCCAACAGAGGTTTGCTGCAGTAATGCAGCATGATAATGACCATGATAATGACCATCATTTGTGTGTTCTCTCTGAGCTCCACCCACTGTCATGAGTTTCCAAATGTGGACCCTTGGGAGTCAAAACCCTTGAAACTCATCCAGAAGATGACTGTAAAATTTTGGGATCTGTTTTTACCCAGTGCCTCCCCCAGGCATTCTCTGAGAGCTGAGACACTTACATGAGCAGAAGGAATGATTAATCCTGACTTTGGGACCATGAGCAGAACTTTGGGAAGTTGTATCTCTGGCATGGGATGAGCAAAGATTCCCCTTGTCTTCCCCCAGTCCCTGGGTCTGGTGCTGTCTGATCTGGGCATGTTTAGAAGAACTAATGTCCTGTTAATTAGCATTAATTAATGCCCTGTTAATTAGCACTAATGTCCTGTTAATTGGCACTGCAGTAAGTGGCTCTGGTCATACCAATTGCTAACAATGGGCCTGTTGTGTCTGTCTGCTTGTCCAACAAAAAAATAAAGATTAATTTCTGACTGGGCCTAAGGAGCTCCAGTGTCCTTGCAGAGGGTGCTGATAACCTAAATTTGCCATGACCCTGCCAAAACCCAGCTCCATGGGTGAGCCAACTTTTGAAAAGCATTCATATTTCTTTGATATTAGGCCAAATCATTGCAAGTCATCTAATTAAGGAAAAAGTCATCTAGTTAAGGAAGAGATTGAAAAGTGATTGAAAGCAATGGAGGGGCAAGGGAGTTATTTGTGGACTTCTTCCCATGGCATGGGGTGTTTTAGTGGCAGATCCAGTTCAACCCAAAATTCATGTATAGGATGCTAATACTGGTGTGCCTGCATCCATGGAGCTCTGTCTGTAGGACTTCTCCTCAGCTGTGATTGAGCCAACTCTGAAACTGATGATTTCCAAGATGTGCCTTTTGAGGTGTACAGCAGGTTCCCACCCTCATTTTATATTCTGTGCTTGTGCTCTGGCTGGATTTGGTGAAACCTTGCCTTTCACTAAGTGGTATGGGATTTTTTTTATTTTGTGTTCTTGTTATCCATGTGGTAAAGAAAATGTCAACTCTGTGGCAAGACAGGTCCCTTAGAGCCTCCTCCTAGAGAAAAGAACTGATTAAGTGTGCAGATTAAAGAGGAATGGAATACTCATGCTGAACATGATAGAGGTAATACCATAATTTCAGAAGTTAAAAAAAAAAAGAGATCTCTTTTCTCAGCCTGACTCCCTTAAAAGGTATTTGTAGGGGTTGCTCCATCCAGAAGAGGAATCAGATTCTCTCCATGCGGGCGTCAAACCCCCACAGCCATGGGAGGGAAAGAGATCTGCCAAAAGTTTGTGGGGAGCAGTGCCAAGGGAGGCAGGCAGGCTGAGATGAGCAGTGTCTGTGCTGATGGAAGCAGATAAGAGCAGCCAGTGGTTAGTTCTGTGCCCTTGCTTTGCTGGAGTCCCTGGGTGCTTCTCGCCTCTGTCAGCCCCACGTGCTCTCAAACAAGGTTGAGCTCCTGGGGAGTTTCTCTGTTTGCCAGTACCCGAGGATGCATCTGCAGCACCAGCTCTCAAACCCACGTCTTCCTGCCTCCCAGCCTCAGGCTGATTTCACGAAGCCACAGTGTTTTTCTGACAGGGTACCACCGTTGGCAGCCCATAGCTCTGAGTCATGGGAACTTTGAAGTGACTTGTGTGTGGCTACAGGGTTGTTTTGCTTTGTGTCCCCCTTTCCTTTGGCTTGTGGTTTGGTTTGAGCCCAGTGAGACCCATCAGGGTCCCTCTCTTGTCCCTGGTTAATGAGACATCGGTGAGGATGCTGTGACCATAATGTAACTCAAGGGGGAGTTAGCTTTCTGACCAGGAATGGGAAAGTATCTCCTTCAAAGAGGCAAAATAATGAGGAACAGGTGTTGATGTTTATGGAACTGGTTGTACAGCAGTTGACTGACTGTTTTTATTGTGGGTAATCTTGGAATTTGCAGATGTGACACCCCTACAAGCCACCCTCACTGGGAGGCACAAAGCCTGAGGACCTTCACTGACCTTGATTCCTGGTGTAGGAGAAGCTTATTTTACCTTGGGCATTAACCCAGCACACGCCTCCAAAGAGACCCAAAAACAATCTGTGCACTCCTCACCCACAGAGGGTGGGTGAGGATGGACAGTGACACAGACTGCTGGGTTTTAAATATAACCTGGTGCTTGTAACAGTGGAGAAGTTCAAGGCAACAAAAGCAAATTTTCACCTTGACTTTTGTGTTTTGTTGAGAATAACTCACTTCTTTGAAAATTGTTACTCTTTAAAATAAAAAATCATAAGGGTACCTGTATTGAGATTGAGTAAAATGTTTTAAGAAATTTAAAACACCAGGAAGGCCTTTATTGAGGAGTGCTAGGTATAGTTTTCAGTTTACACAAGAGAAACAAAAAAATTTTGTTACATTTGGATTAATAATAGGGGGGGGGCGGAAAACCCAGCAAGTACTTTTGACAAGAGTTGAAATATTACGGGGAAATGTTGATTATATGGGACTGTTGAATAAAAGCAGCACAGACAATTTGGTCCCTTGGCCATCATTCAAGACAGACAACCTCCCTGAGCTGATGTCACCCCATGTGTCTCCAGCTATTTCAAAATTAAATTTTTCTGACAAGCCTTCTGCTGAATATTCCTCTCTTTGAATCTTCCTTCCCACATAACATGGAAATGATCTCTTTCCACATAGGTGGGCATTCAGTTCTGAAATTCCTCCAGCTGTGGTTGTTTACACCATAGAAACTCCCCAAAACTCCTGTTTGAATTCAGGCTGCTTCTAAACCCCTGGTCCCTTCCTCCTAATAACAATTTGTGGTTTGTTCTCCAAAAATTGTCTGTGCTATGTTGTTCTTTAACTCTCCAACCTCATTATTTTACCACTTGGGGAAGCAATCTCTTGATCTGTGTCACTGACAGGTGACATCTGCCCCTCTCAAGATGGTTTCTCAAAAACCCTAAGTCTCACCAAGCTAGAATTTTTGGGGAAAAAAGCCAAAACCCCACGATTTTATGGCATCCTACAGTGATTGCAGTTAAGTTGGTGCCATCTCAGGGAGGTGCCAAAATTAGATTGGAATTATGTATTACTGTGAGAATGGAGTCTGTTAGAGCATCCTGTGACTCTCTAGCAAGGCACCCTTCACTTCCTATTGGGCTAGTGCTGGCAAACATCATTTTTCTGGTCAAAGTAGCTCATACAGGCAACTTCAGTAGCCTTGGCATGGTCCTGGTAGACACAGAAATTTCACACTCATGCCCTAAAGCTCTGGGCTGTTTTAAAAGGCATTCATGCAAACCTTTTTGGTCTGTCAACCACAGTTTGCTGTATCAAAAACTATTACCTTTTGCTCTGTCAGGCAGTCCTGATTTCCCTGTGGGTTTGGGGTAAAGACAACAGGATTTCCTTGTCTCAGCAGCTCCCTGCCTGCTTGTCCTTGAGTGTTCTACCAGATGAATTGAGTGGAGTTTTGCCTTTTTTTCCCACCAGGCTGGGGATCTGTTTTGAAATTATTTCAAAGGGAAGTGATGTGGGGTTAGCCCAATGTAAATAAACCCAGCCTGCTTATTTCCCATGTGATCAGCAAAGGTGGACGCCTCTGCTTTTGAGCAGGTTCATGCCCTGAATCTAATCTGGGTCTTTCTGGGATGTTTTGGATTGCAGGGCTGAACTTTCTTGGAATCCCTCAGGACAGACAGTGGAAGGACCTGAGAGAATGGCTGGAGCTGTGCCAGGAGGGTTAGGTGGGATTTCAGGAAAGGTTCTTCCCCCAGAGGGTTTGGGGCACTGCCCAGGGAATGGGCACAGCCCCGAGGCTGCCAGAGCTCCAGGAGAGTTTGGACACTGCTCCAGGGATGCACAGGGTGGGATTTGGGGGTGTCTGTGCAGGGACAGAAGCTGGACTGGATGATCCTTGGGGGTCCCTTCCAGCTCAGGATATTCTGTGACTCTGATTCCTGAGCTTTTAGCAGCTCTGAAGAAGTCACAGTGACAACCTGATGATTCTGGCCACTGGAGCAGTTTGGAGCAGATTTCAGTGTCTGTCCCTGTGTGCAGGGAGGGGCAGAGCAGCCCCAGGATCTGCTCCAGGGCCAGCAGAGGCACCAGAGCCAGGGCAGGGCTGAGCCCAGGGAGTTCCTCATGCACATGAGGAAGAACTTCTGCCCTGGGCAGTGACCAAGCACTGGACAGGCTGCCCAGACAGGGTGTGGAGTCTCCTTCACTGGAGATATCCAGAACCACCAGGATGCAATCCTGGAGGATTCTGCTGGAGAAAGGAGATGAGAACAGCACACACTGGTCCCTTCCAGTCTGACCCATTCTGGGATTCTGTGATTTATATTCCCCTCTTCATGTCACAGTCTGCTAAAGAATGATGTCCCTGAAATATCTGTGGGATAATCCCAGAATAAATCTGTAAAAATATAAAAAATGACTGAATTTTTACTACTTAATGACATATAAGGAAGAGGTTTTTTTACACTGAGGCTGTGACACAGGGTGCCCAGAGCAGCTGTGGCTGCCCCTGGATCCCTGGCAGTGCCCAAGGCCAGGCTGGATGGGAATTGGAGCAGCCTGGGACAGTGGAAGGTGTCCCTGCCATGGCAGGGGTGGCGCTGGCTGAGCTTTAAGGTCCCTTCCAACCCAAGCCACTCTGTGATTTTGTGAGGTCATTCAGCTGAATAGTAATGGAGGGAAAAAACCAAGGAAATACTGCAAATTCTTTTGAATTATGCAATTATGCAGTACCAATGGTCACTGCATGCACTAGGAACTTATGGAAATGATGCACACTAAGAAGCTTCTATAAAAGGGATCTGGGTCATGTTTGCTTTTTCTATTCTGATTATAGCCAACTGCTCTTGCAATTTAAATCACATTTTATGGGGAGAAAAAATTTGTGGTAGCCCCAAGCCATGAAAATTCAGATTTCATTTTGTTTTTTTAAGAAAAGAAAGCACACAGCAAAAGTTGAAATGAAAAAGCTAATGAAACCCATATCCCACTGAGCATTTGCACTGAAACTTTATAAACATAAAAGAAAATATTCTTAAGTAAGCTAATGCTCCTTGAATAAGGAGGACTTTCTGTGATCCACTCTGGAAGGGTTTGAACCATGCTGTATGAGAGGCAGTGAGGAAAATAATGAGATTTTTATGTCAAATAACATTTTTCAGATATTTTACTTAGAGTAATTTGTTTCAGACTGCTTTCTGAGTCGCTGCATCTGTTTTATAATATGCATCATTTTTACACTAGCTGTAAGGATCCAGATTCCAAAATTTTTGGGGTTTTGGGTTGTTTTTTTTCTGCGCAGATAAACGTTAATCTAACAGGCAGGGCCTTCATTTCAGGTGGAAGGGTAAAAATATGTGAAGATTTCCCAGGGGAAAACACATTTCAAGCTAAAAAAAAAATAAAAAAAAACCCAAACAAACAACAACAAAAAAAACCACCAAAAAACAAAAAACAAAACAAAACACAAAAAAAAAAAAACAAACCAAAACACAAAAAACCCCAAAAAACAAACAAACAAACAAAAAAAAGGGAAAAAAAAAAGAAAAAAAAAAGGAAAAAGGATGAAACCTCAAAGTGCCGATGAACATTATCAATGTAATGTTATGGATGGGGGAAGCCATCAAGCATTGGATAAATGCTGGTTGGGGGAAACAATTTTTTGAAATTCCTGTCAGCTGGGACGAAGTTATGTGCCAAAGCTCCCCGTGGCCTTGAGAAGCTGCAGAGAGCATCAAAACACCCTGGCTCTGACGGCGGGGAAAGCAAATTAAAGGAACAGGTTTGATCATAAACCTCCTGGAAAATACGAGGATATTAAAGCCGGCTGGATAATTAGCATAATTACATCATAGCGAATGCAAAGGAGATGATCTTGAGGGATATTGTGTTGTGGGAGCTCGGCTTCGGCTGGCAGTGCATGCTGAACGACAGACTAATAGACTGCTCCAGGGAACAGAGCAGTAAAATCTTGTTATGAATTTGTTTATCAAGAATGCAGAGATAGGGAGGAGCGGCGGTGGCAGTTAGTTGGCTGAATTATTGCTTTTTTAACCTTGCTTTCTGCTGGTAGTCTGTTGCCAACACCTGGGCATCCTATTTGCTTTAGGGGCAGAGGCAGAAAACAGGAGCTGGCAGAGGGCCTTGGGGCCACGGGCACTTGGTGCACCTGCAAAGCAGGAGATAGGGTTTTTTTGGTGGCTGTTTCTCTCTCTCTCGTGTTGCCTTTGCCACTCTCTGCTTCTGGCTCTGCTGGTGCTTCAAGAACTGGGTCTGGCTCCTGCACCAGTGTTGGTTTGTTTTCATAGAATCACAAAGATGTTTGGGCTGGTAGGGCCTTGAAATTTCATCCTGTGCCACCCCCTGCCTTGTGCCCCTTCCACTAGCCCAGGTTGCTCCAAGCCCTGTTTAATCTGGCCTTGGACACTTCCAGGGATCCAGGAGCAGCCACAACTTCTCTGGAAAACCTCTGCCAGGACCTCTTTTCACCAAGGTGGGAGAGGAGCTCTCCACAGCTTATAGATGATCAGAATATACTGGGAAAATTTGCAACACTTTCTTCAACATCCTGATTTGCTGCTTTTCAGATTTTGTGAGTAACTTGAGAATTTCCCCTGTGGGTTTCTGAGTAGACAAAATTGTGCCTGCACTGGGCTCTGCCCTCCCATGGCACCTGGAACCCACTCACCCATTTAGGATTGATCTTGTCCAATCTTCTAGGGCCACCTCAAGGAAGATCCATACCTCTCACCCTGCCACAATGTGAGCTTGATGTTTCTCTTCTGCTTGGTCTGCCGCCAGTGAACCAGGAACCAGGGCTTCAGCCTGGCATGGGGAATGTGATCAGTGGGAAAACTGCCTGGTGGCTTTTCCAGCTGGAAAGGGTTGAAATGCAATGGAAGATCTGGGAATAAATCACTGGGGGTGGATGCTCAGAGGCATAATAATGCATTAGCCTGGGTTATGGGTGACATTTCCTATCCCAGTGCAGCTAACACCAAACACCTTGGCAGTGTCCTGGGTCTCAGCAGGATCAGGTTGTTTGGCTCCTCCATCAATCTGCCAAAGTTTTTCTGCACAAGCATGTTCTGTCTGAATTTCAGATCTGGGATCGTGTTCTGGGCTTTTGGTGCTGCTGCTGTGGTATGAAAAGTACTGATTTACACCTTGTAAATTAGCTACTGCTTTCTACAGGAGTGCAAAACAATTCCAAAATCCTTTACAAACACTGAAGTTTCAAGCAATTCTTGCAATTCTACTCCACTCTGGTGAGGCCCCATCAGGAGTTCTGAATCCATCTCTGGGGTCCTCAGAAAGCTGTGGAGCTGCTGGACCAGGTCCAGAGGAATCCATGGGGATGGTCCAAGGGCTGAGCACCTCTGCTATGGAGACAGGCTGGGAGAACTTGGGGTGCTCTCCTGGACAAGGGTCTGGGGACACCTTTTTGCAGCCTTTCAGTACTTAATGGGGTTTTGGAAGAATCACAGACACAGATTTTTTAGCAGGGCCTGATGTGGCAGAACAAGGGGTGATGGCTTTTAACTGAAGGAGTGTCAGTTTAGAGTAAATATAAGGAAAATGTTTTTTATGCTGAGAGTGGTGAGGCCCTGGCACAGGGTGCCCAGAGCAGCTGTGGCTGCCCCTGGATCCCTGGCAGTGCCCAAGGCCAGGCTGGATGGGAATTGGAGCAACCTGGGACAGTGGAAGGTGTCCCTGCCCCTGGCAGGGGATGGAATGAGATGAGCTTTAAGGTCCCTCCCAACCCAAAACCATCCTGGGATTCTATTTCATGTTTCTAAGTCATCTGGCATACTGAGAAAAAAATGCATTTGTGATACCAGATAGGACCAGTTCTTGTCTGAGGCAGCTTCTTGCTGCTTAGTGGGAAATTAGGATGTGCATTTCTTTTCTTTCTCTGCCAGCAGCTTCACTTCTCCAGTACATTTAGCACCAGAAGATCTCTCTGGCTCCGTGCTGAACATGAATCCTGGCCTGTGTTCTCTTTGGCATCTTTGCTGGAGACTACCAGACCCTGGAAAAAAAAAAATCCAAAAAATACTTGTGGAGGAATCCTTCTAGTGCTGGTGCTATTGACAAGGTGGGTGCTTGTGCTGAATCCTGACACTGCCTAAAACCTTCCCTCTCCTGCAGTGGGATTTTTAAAGGAAGTGCTGGGTAAGGGGAGCAATAAGGAATGCTGCTCTCCCAGGTGGGATGAGATCCAGACCACAGACTTAAGAGACCAGAACAAGACCTAACAACTGACTGCTGAGTCTTGGCAGCCTTCAGTGGTGTCCCAAACCAGCTTTTTCCAGGGAGGGGGGAAAACATCAGGGATCTTTCTGTGTCTTCAGACTCTTGTGGCTTTGCCCGTGTGACCAAAGGCCAGGAAATCAGCTGCCCGTGGGCAAGATGGTTAAACCCAGGGGGAAAACAGGGAATTTTTAGCTGAATAAAATGAAATATCCACCTGATGGCAGCAGAGAACAGGGAATGGGTGAGCCCGGGCTGGCTGAGTGGTCACCAGCCCCGCTGGCTGCGCCCGAAGCGCATCAGAGGATTCCCAAAATGTGGAGCATGCTTTGGTGATGTGGTCTTTCCGTGGCCACAGCGATGTCCCCTGTCCCTGGAATGTTCACTCACATCATCTCTGTGCCCTTCTGGAGCTGAAGAGGCCATGTGGGGTTCAGGTACCACTTCTGGGGGGTGCCAGGGCACCATGAGCAGAAGGAAGTGCCTGGCGTGGTTGGAGGATGAGTTCTGCCCAGCAGCAGCATCTCCAAAATCCATCTGTGGTGGCCCAGCTGCAACTGGGTGCCCGTGGTGGCCCCTGCCAGTGGTGCTGGCCCTGGATGCTGTCCCTGCAGCCATGGGCATGATGCTGGTGGTGGTGCCAGGGGGAGCAGGAGAATGGGACATGGATGGAGTATCAGGGAATTTGGGAGCTTCCCATGAGGTGTTCAAGAAAAGAGCCCTCCAAGCAAAACTGGGGAGTTCATTTAGAAAGGACAGAAGAACTGAAAAACAGCAGAAGGATTGGTATTAAAGGGGAAAGGGGTGAGGCCAGTGACCACAGCTTGGAACAGGCACCTTGCTGCAGAGAACAAATGGCTTTTTCTGGCCATGCCACCAACATCTTTCCAGGATCTGCTGGAAAAGGCAAGGATGTGTGTCTTTTTATGTGCCACAGAGTCATGGCAGCCATCTGTGACACATTACACTAAAAATAACTTTTTTTTTAAATCGTAACTGAAACCCTTGTTGAGGAATAATCCTGATTCTGTGACTTTTGACTTCTGTTCTGACAAACTTTTTGGGTCATGGGAGGGGATTTAAAAAAAGTTTTAGGGAGTGTCTCAAAGGAACACTTTTTAAGCAAAGTAACTTGTAGTATTTGAAATACTTTCCATTTTAAATTTGATTTTGTTGGGAAAAAATATTCTTTTAAGTGCTCCATTTGAAAAATGTGCAAAGCCTCTCCTGCATCTTCCCTCCCCAAACCCTGCTAGGATGTTCCTACCATTGCCATCAGCTCAGGCCACCAGCCAGGACAGAGGATCATTTGCTGCCATAAAAACGTGACTCTGCTTAATCCCAAAGCCCTTCCAAAACCAGCCAGGGACTGGAAGCTTGTTGTCATCCCAAAGGTAAATCCTATGCTTATCCCTAATGCCTAGGTTCTTGTTTTGATGTGTTTCAAGGGAAAAAAAAAGAAAAAAAAAACACAAACACCCCCCCCCCCCCAAAAAAAAAAAAACAAACAAAAAAACCAATCAACCAAACAAAACCCAGGAAGGAACAAACCCCGATGTAACTGCTTGAAAACTGTTGCAGTTATTGGAAATCAGTAGGAAAAATTTCTTCATGGAAAGGGTTGTCCAGTCCTGGCCAGGTCAGTGGTGAGTCCCCATCCCTGGAGAGGTTTAAAACCATGTGAATGTGGCACTTGGGGACATGGATCAGTGGTGGCCTTGGCAGTGCTGGGGGAATGGTCTTGATGATCCTGGAGTGCTTTTCCAGCCTGAATAATTCTGTAATTCCGTGCTGGCAGAGTAACTCAGATGTTGTACAAACTTAAAAAAACAAACACGGCAGGTCAGTGCTGCTGTTGTGAGCTTTGAAGAGCTGGCTGGTCTTTGTGTGATTATTGGCCCATTGATGGGAATAACTGGAAAATAGCATTTATATCCCTATGACCTTCCAGTGACCAAGTAATCCAGCAAGAGCACGTCATTGATTTGGTGTTGGGTGAAGAACCAGTTGGGAGCACGCAGGGATGAGCAGGAGGGTTTGAAGACCAAGGAAAGCTGAACAAGTTGGTTTTCAAAGATAATCCCATTCTGCATTCAAAGCAAACCTTTAGCTAATAATATTAAATGCTAACAAAAGAGACTCTGGTCAGTTGCGGGTAATAAAGTATTAATTGGAGCTTTGTCAGAAACGACTCTTGACCTTTGAGACAGGACAATAAGCAATTGGGGGTCCTTTGTTTCCATGCTCTTGACTCCAGCAGTGTCAAATGTTGGATACAGGTGAGTTATGTTGTTCTTCCCCTTTGGGAAAGGTGATGCCCGGTAATTTGAGGATATTCAGCAACTTAGAAACTAATTAGTTTAAAATTAAATTTTCCACTCTGCCAGGCCAAGCACAATAAGACAAGGCCTTAAGACACAAGAGAGCACTTTAGAAAGGAGTAAAGGGTGACTGGGCACATGGAAGACCCCAGCATGCCTTTCAGGCAGATCCAACCACCCTAATTAGGTGGAACACAAAACTGTCCCCCAGCTCCTGCAGACCTGAGCTCCTGCCAGTGCCTGTGGAATCCCAGAGCCCTGAAAGCTGCCAGGGCTGGGGGAGATACCCCTGATACCCTCAAATCCTCCCCATGCATGGGGTGGTTCTGCCCACCTGTACCTTCACTTTCACTCTCCTGCCTTGTGCTGTGAGCAGCAAACTGGGAGGATAAAATAAGCTCAGATGCCCAACTGAAGTCCATTTAAAAATTTTAAAAAATTAATTTAATTAATTGATGGGCTTGCAAGGCACCACTGTGCCTGTTACATCCCACTGCTGATCTAGCTGAAATCTGCCTCTGAAGGGCGGAAACCCAAATCCCATCTCTTCCCTTACCCTGCATTTCCTTCATTGTGCCTCTCACCCTCAAAGCAAGACACAAAGTTGTTATGAGGAGGGTGAGCTTTTCTAATGGGATGTGCTTCAGTGTCTGGAGTCTGTCCACTGCACCAAAACTCTGCAAGTATTTTTGGGATTGGGCTCTAGTGGAGTAAAGCCTGCTAGGTAGGAATCTCCTCTTGAGCATCATCAGGTTACAATTAATTTGGGTTGCTTCAGAAAGGTGTTTTAAAAACAAATCAAAACAAACTCCAACAAAACAATACCCAACAAAAATAATCAAAAAGCCACAAGGAAAAAGAACACCACCACCAAAAAAAGCAAAAAACAAACCAAAACAAAAAAACACAAACCAAAACAAAAAAAACCAAAGCAAAACAAAAAAAAGGCACGAAAAACCAACAGGAAAACAACCAAAGCAAAAAATCTTTCTGAATGTCCTCAAACTACTTTTTGAAATACAAACAAACTCAAGGAAGGGTTATGGTAATAATGCTGAAAGCTGTTCCCCAAGCCCCCAGAAGCCCCAAGCCCCCACTCCAAGCCAGCTCTGCACCATCATCCTCTTATCTTGTGGTTAACATTGCTGAACGTTGGAGAAGCTGTAATTGTTCATAAGCAAAGTAGCACTTCCCAAAGTACAGTATTTGTTTAATGGATCGTTAAACCAATATAAATAATGCTGAAGCAAGCATGGAAGCAATGAGGATTTAAACATAATTACACAAGGAAGATTGGAGTGTGACTGTCCGCTCTCAGAGGCTGTGGTGTGGAAGGGAAGGCATTAAACCAAGCTTAGGAGAGGTTTAACTCTCCAAAACACCCTTTCAGGTTTTGCATTTCTTTTCCTCTGGAAGAGAAAGTTTTGGGGATGGGCTCTGACCTTTTTACCTTATTCCTGGAATGATTTTCTCTCTAATGATTTCATCAAGATCAGTAAAATTAAATTAAAAAGGAAAAAAAAGATCGTTGCTTCTACAGCTGTGGGAGCTGCTGGCAGTGAAATGAATGAAAAAACCATGCCACTTCTGGAGAAGAGTTTGGAGTTGTCCTAATGTATCTGACAACATAAATTCAACCTCCAGAGGGGGAACTCAATGACCATTTTTGTTGACCTGCCAGAGAATTTGCTGCAGTTTTGGCTTGTTCAGGTATGTAGTTTGGTAACTCACTGCAGGGCTTCTTGGTCTGTAGCTAATTTATCTTTTTGTCTTTTTTTTTTTTTTTCTGAGAAAGAGGATCTCAACAATTCAGCTGGAGGAAAACAGTGTGGTTGGGCTAAAGCCTCATCTGTGCACTGGACATCTCCAACCACTCTGACCTTTACTGCACAGGGAGATAATTTAATGCTCTGAAAATGCTAGTTATCAGCCCTAGTGCAGCCTCACTGGCTGGTGCAGACATACAATCAATGGAAGTTTGTTATTCTGCTCATTATTACTTAAGCTAACGCAAACACATTTGCCAATAATCAAAAACAATGCACAAGAGAACATCGTGGCACCAATAATTTCCATGCTCTGCATACAGCATGGAGCAGCACTTGGGGCTCCTAATATCTAAAACCTAACTCTAATCTGAGCAGTGGAAAACACAGCACCTTCAGGGTCCTCATCTCCAGGACCAGGAGTTTTAAAATGAACTCTTGGGAACTCCTTGCAGAGGAAAGGCTTAATCAGTCATAGAACACTCACACAGAGGTTTGGGTTGGAGGATACTTTAATCATCATCTCATTCCAGCCCTTCTGCCACTGTCAGGGAGCTCACCCACTAAATCAGGATGCTCAGGGCCCCATCAGCCAGTCCTTACATGCCTGGCTGGGTGCACCATGAGGACATGAGGTCTTCATGGACCTCTGCTCCAGGCACCCCATGCATTGGAAAGGAGTTAATATTCCCCTTTTCACATCAAGAGCTGAGTTCTGGGCTCTCTGTTGTGCCTCAGCATCTGAGAGCTCTGGGTTTTATCCCTCTGGTGCTCCTGGATACCTGAGGGTCAATGTGAGGTGTGTAGAAGGTGATCCTCAGGGAGGGATGCTGCTCTCCAGCTCTTGCTCAAAGCCCTCCCACCCTATAAACAACATCCATGAGACTCTGACCTGCCTAACGTGCCCAGACCACTAAGCTCTATTATTTTTCTGGACAGCCAGAGGGACCTACCAACCTCCCGTGCAGGTCCTCACTCCTCCCCACCCTCCTCCCATGTCTGGAGCTCAGCGCTGTTTTCTGGAGCCAGCAACACCCAGGGGATGCAACCAGAGCAGGCTGTGACACCCACGGGTGCCCAGCGTGTGGGATTTCCCCGTTCCGTTCCCTGGGAAGTGAGAGGTGACAACTCGCAGGACCTGGAGAGGGCAGCAGAGAAAAGCGGAGCATCCTTGGCTGCGAGCGCCGGGATGGAGCAGGAGCAGCTGCGTTGCAGTATCCAAACACACTTCTCTGTGAGGAGGGTAATTTAGAGCAATTACACCGATTATTATTGCTTTTCTAATTAGTGCTTTTCCTACAGAATTAGCTGAGTGTTTATTAGGAGCCGCTTGTTGCCAATAGCTTAACTGCTTCAGTACCAGTTTTTATCAAACATTAGAGTGGCTTAATTTTATTATTATTTCACCCCCCCGCCCAACCTCCGTGTGTAACTGGTTTTGTTATCTGGTTTCACATAAAAGCCCCAATTAAATATTCATTTTGCTTTGTTACATATGGCATTAAATTTTCATGAGCTGTATGTTCTCCTTGAATTTTTGGGGGGGGTAAGCAGGGGGGAGAGGGTCTAAGTAACCTCGTTCTCTTAAAGGCAGGGATGCACACGTGTCTTTTTCTTTAGTGATAGTGAGAGGACTGGGAAAAACAAAAGAAAAGAGGAAAAATAATCGGAAAAAAAAAAGCCTTTTCTCATGTACAGTGGAGATCCAGCCTTAAACCCACCAGCTTAAAGCAAAAAAATTGTGAGGCAAGTTGAGTTTTGGTGTCCCTCCTTGCACTGCGGCACAAGGATGCAGCGTAAAGGCTGATCCTGGAAAAAAACTCCTTGGGGGCAGAGAAAGTGATTTTTTCACTCTCAACACCTTGCCCCCATCTTTTTAAGTGTCTTTGAGCAAGTTTTGTGGGTCTGCAGCCCACAGAATCTTTCCTGTGCTCGGTCAGGGTGTGAACTTGTATTCCTGGGAAGGGGTTATGTCAGCAATGCAGAGGGAAATGGTTGGGATCAACGGTGGCTTGATCAGGGGATTAACAAAATTAGCAAAAATTAAATCCTTACCCTCCCCTCTGATGAGGGGATAAGGATTTAAAGAATAAAATTCTGACTTTTTTATTTTTTTTTTCAGCTGTGAAATTTAAAATATAACAGCAAAGATAAAACTGCATTTGGAGCAAATTCTTTTGATATATCCCATAAAAATCCAATTAAATACTTTCTCCAGAATAACACTTGTTCTTAAGACACCTTAGAGATCTTTTATTTGGTTTCTTTTTTTTTTTTTTTTTTTTTTTTTTTTAATTATGTGTTCACTGTCAAGGGGACAGTGTGGTTTTGTTTAATATTTTGACCAATTCTCTTTGGCCATTTCTTAGGCAGTGTCATGACCTTGTATGAAATTTAAGCACCCCTGTCTTTATCTTTAGAAAACAGTAATGCTTCCCATCTGTACTTTGAATTGTAAAGGGAAACAAAAATGGGAAAAAGAGGAAAAAGTATTATTCTCAATTTTTCTTCCTCTTCCCTTGCTTTCAGGAGGCAGATGAGGGTGATGGGACTTAGAGAGACAGGAAAAAAATCTGTCACCTTTTTTTCCTCCTATTACCCTCAAAATGAGACAAAATAATCCAAAAAAAAAATAATCCAGTTGTTTTCAAACTCTTGTAGTATGAATTTTTTAATGACTTTTTGTAGTGACACAGTGGGCTTTAACAGAGGATACAAAGGAATTCCCATGTGCTGCAGAAGGTGCTGGGATGAGCATGTTGGATTCAGATCTCAAAAAGGGGATTGAAATTATTATCCATAATAAAAAAGTTTCTAACTGGTGACATTTCTGCCAGTTCTGGGTGTCAGCCATGCCTGACTGCCTGTTGTGAGCCTGAAGAGCTGCCTTGAGCAAAGAAACACATTTTTTTCCTATTTGAGGGTAAAATAGGTTCCAAAAGTATTTGTCCAGCAAACCAAAACGTCCTTGGTGTTTCTGCATGTGATCTGTATGAACTGATTTCATATATTATAATTAGGTAATAAAATGCAACATGATTTAAGTAAAATGTTATGTGTTTGTATATGTCTTATATTACATATATGCATATTTATTTAAAGATATATTCTCCATTTCCTATTTGAGGGTAAAATAGGTTCAAAGTATTTGTCCAGCAAACCAAAACATCCTCGGTGTTTTTGGATGTGATCTGTATGACTGATTTTATATATTATAATTAAGTAATAGAATGCAGCATGATTTAAGTAAAATTTTATGTATTTGTGTGTGTCATATATTACATTATTTATTTATTTATTTAAAGATAAATTCTTCATTTCCTATTTGAGGGTAAAATAGGTTCAAAGTATTTCTCCAGCAAACCAAAACATCCTCGGTGTTTTTGGGTGTGATCTGTATGACTGATTTTATATTTATTTATTTATTTATTTATTTATTTATTTATTTATTTAAAGACACATTCTTCATTGCCTATTTGAGAGTAAAATAGGTTCAAAATATTTGTCCAGCAAACCGAAATGTCCTCAGTGTTTCTGGATGTGATCTGTATGACTGATTTTATATATTTTAATTAAGTAACAAAATGCAACATGATTTAAGCAAAATTTGATGTATTTGATATGCCTTATGTTATATATATATATATATATTTATTTATTTCAGGACATATTTCTCCGCAATATCAGGGCTCGAGGAATAACTACTCGGCAGAACATTGACCAGAATATCAAATCCTCCGAATTATGTCCTACTTATGGGTTTCCAAAAGCGAGCTTTAGAATAAATTCCAGGGGATAAGTAGGATGGGAAATACACGGGCTAATATGTGTGCAGGCATCGCGAGCGGCGCCGCTGCCGCGGCTCGAGCCGGGGAGGGCGGGAAGACAAATGAAATTCATAGTCAATACATCATTTCTTATCCCCCTCTTGGGGCAAAGGGTTCAGGTTTTGTTTGGTTTGGATTTCTTCTTTTTTTTTTTTTTTTTTTTTTTTTTTTTGTCTGTATTCGCCTGTGACTTTTTTGCAGCTGTCCCTGAATGTGAGAGCAGGAGCAGGGAGAGCTCTGGGTTCCTGGTGGGACCATCCCAACCTTCCCAGGGTTTTCAGGCAGATCCCTGATGCTTGGGGATGTGCCCCTTGTGAGGCACAGAAGTCCTGATTTTGGATAATCTCATATATTTCTTTTTCTTAATTTTTTTTTTACAAGTCAGCTTAAATTAATAGTGCCTTTCTTTGCTTTAAATAGCAAATTTTAAACCGAGCTTAACAGCAAAGAACCTATGGAGCATATAAGAGGTGAATGAAAGCTGGAGGAGAACACAAATCATTCCCATGTCAAAAGGTGAACAAATTCACTAAATAACATTTACTAAGTGACATCAGATTAAACAGACTTTTTCTAGAAATAAAATGCTCAAAACTTTAGAGGCATCATTATAAGTTAATCTAAATGACATATTTAAATTTCTAAATAGTGTTTTGAAATGATCCAAAATTACTCGGAAAATTGAAGCCCTTGTTACCACTGCGGTCTTTGAAAACAAAATTAAGTGAAACAAGTAGCTTCAAGTTAAACAACCCTTTAAAATAATTTTTCTAATCTTTAAGAGAAAAACAAAAACCCTTTAATTGTAGGCATCACATGCTGTTTTTCAGCCAGTTTTTTCAGTGGCTAGAAAACAAGGGTGAACCTTTCAGTGTGATCCCTGGGACAGTGAAGGGTTGGTGGGGAGGACATGGGGTGCTGTGGGCAGGATGGACATTTGAGTGGCTCATCTCTTCACCAAGACAAAGGGGTTTTTCTGCTTTGACTTTGTCTCCCTGTTTAAATATGTTGGGGTTTTTTTTCCCCATAGGTAGCATACATAGGTTTGGCATTCAAATTTTGGTTTTTTATCACGTGCATCCAGCCTGGCCTTGGGCACTGCCAGGGATCCAGGGGCAGCCACAGCTGCTCTGGGCACCCTGTGCCAGGGCCTGCCCACCCTCCCACCAGCAATTCCTTCCCAATATCCCATCCAGCCCTGCCCTCTGGCAGTGGGAAACCATTCCCCCTTGTCCCATTGCCACATCCCTCATACAAAATCCCTCTGCCTTTTTTGTAGGATGAGATGAAGACTTCAGGAGAAAAAAAATTCCTTATATTTGCAACAACAGGGGAAAAGCTGAAGTCATTTGCAGAATTACTTTTCAAATTGTTACTCACCTAATTGAATTATTGCTCAGACAGGCTGTGGCTGCCCCTGGATCCCTGGCAGTGCCCAAGGCCAGGCTGGAAGGGGCTTGGAGCAACCTGGGACAGTGGAAGGCGTCCCTGCCCATGGCAGGGGAGTAGAGTGACACATCCTGAAGGTCCCTTCCAGCCCAACCATTCCAGGAGTCTGTAATCTTACCTTGTCATGAGCCTAAAGAAGGGAAGAAGTGAGGACAAAAGACTGCATTCAACATGGGAAAAGCAAAACCCCCACAATTCCATTTCATTCTTAAAAAGTGTGAATGTGTTAGACTTGAAAAACATATAAATTAAAATATCATACATCAAAGGGGAAAAAAAAATGGCATCCATCAAATTTTGCAGCTAACCAAAATTCCTCAAAGTTACAAATTCAGAGACTGAAAAGCAAAACTCTTGACTAGGGTCAGGGTCACCTTCACTAGCTCAAGTTGCTCCAAGCCAGGTCCAACTTGGCCTTGAACTCTGCCAGGGATGAAGTGAATGAACATGTGGAATCTGATGGGGCTGATGAGGGAGTTTCTGGCAGAGTTCATTTTTGGGATTCCTCTAAACCGTGTTTCCCCGCAAGGAAGAGCACCCCTCACTTGGGAAGAGCCATGACATCTTCCTTCCCTCAGGTGGCAGCCACCCCTCAGGGATGCCAGCCATAAGGAACACCTGTAAAACCCCAATTCTGGAGGCTGACAAGGTGGGAAATACCCAGGGATGGTGAGGGATGCCTAAAATCCAGCATGGGCCACCACAGCAAGGCAAGGGCACAGAACCTCCCTCCTCCAGCACAGGCACCAGACTGTCCCCGCAGGGTTTGGGCTGGAGACTGGAAATCAAGCTGAGCTCCCTGGCCCGTGGCTCAGTGGCATGGAAACAGAAATGCCCCAGCAGGTTAAGAACTGGCTCTTCCACCTGAAGGATGGAAAGAAGGGGGAGAAAAAGAGAGAGAAAGAGCTGCTGCCATTGAATAATTGATGAGTTTCAGACCAATCAATGCGACAGCAGAGCAGGGCTAATTAAAGGTTTCTGAGGAATCCCTGTAGTAATTTACTTGAATGTTAGAAGTTCATATTCTCTCTCCCTTTTTTTCCCCTCCCTGTTCCCAGGAATTCCAGTTTTAGGCTTCGGCGGTCTCTAACCACCGCTCACTTTTCCCCTCCAGGGGGATGTTTGCTATGGAAATATGCAATTAATATTGCAGCGATCGTAATTGCTAATTATTAAAACAATGCTACCCCCTTTTTCATGGCCTACTTTCTTGCTCAAAATGATTTAAATAACAGGGAAAAGAAAAAAAAAAAAAAAGGAAAAAAAGAAGCAGAGACAAGGTGGCTGGGGCTGAGCTGAGCCAGGATTAAGCACTGAGCAAGGCTGGGTTTGGCTGTAATTCAGTGAATTCCCACTCCTGCCTGAGAACTAAGGGCAAGGTAATGCTGTGGGTGAGTGGCCCTTGCCATAACCTTGGGCCAGGACAAAAAACCACCTTGCAATGCCAGAACAAGCTGAGCCCATTCAGGGATGAGGGTGTCTGGATGGTCTGCCCGTGTTTCTGAAGCAGCTGTTGTGGTGCTGTCCTGGTGCTGCCATGAAATATTAATAGTCAGTGATGAGGAATTAACTGTCAGAGGTGTAGGCTGTCAAGGGAAAGGTGAATCAGGCAGGGGAGATGTGCTCAGTGCCAGAGACCTGGTCTGGGGAGAGGATATAATTCCCTCCAACACCTGGCCAGGACTTGCCATTCCACACTCCCCACAAAAAAAAAACAAAAACAAAAACAAAAACAAAAAAAAAAAACAAAAAACAAAAAAAAAACCACACAAAAACAAAAACAAACAAACAAACAAAAAAAAGGGGCTTTTTGGGTAGCCCAGATGTTGGGACCCTGAGGGAGAGGACCAGAGCACAGCCAGCTCAGGGTGCTTCCCAGGGCTTTAAACCCCAAGGCCAGACTTTAAGGAAATGGTCTCAAGCTGTGCCAGGGCAGGTTAAGGTTGGCTATTAGGAAAATTTGTTCATGGAAGGAGCTCCCAAGCCCTGGGACAGCTGCTCAGGGCAGTGGTGAAGTCCCCATCTCTGGAGGGATTTAAAAGCCACGTGGAAGTGGCATTTGGGGACAAGAGTCAGTGCTGGCCTTGGTGCTGGGTGAAGGATTGGACTCGATGAATGCAGAGGGCTTTTCCAGCCTAAAGGATTCTGTGATTCTCTGATGGTCTAGGCCTGAAATGTGTGCTGAGCTGCTCCCCATGCTCTGCATCCCAACCCTGGCAGGGACACTGGACTCAGCTGGGGCAGGATGGAGGGAGCTCACCTGTGGCATCACAGGAGGCTGCACGAGGGGCCAGGGTGGGAGCTGCCAGCACCTGGAGCACTTGTGGAACTCCTTGGAACACCTCCTCCATGCCATGGCAGCTGCTGCCATTGTGAGGGCAGGGCACTTAAATGACAGCCTGCACTTCACAACAGCGTGACCACGGTGAGAAGAACGCCAGGGTGGCTCCATCGTGGACATAAATGTGGGGGGAAGATGAAAATCCTGCTGCTGAGTGTGCTGGCTTTGCATTCAGCCATTCATGCACTGGCAGCAGACTGCAGGGATCCAGGGAGGGTGGGGGGAATCTGCTGGGGGGTTTCTGGAAGCAATGTATGTGGAAATAAGGCTTTAAAAAGTCCCTCTGTCTGTTGAGGCTAGTGATGGAGCTGTTTTCTCCTGCACATAAATGAAAGTAAAAAATTGTCAGGGTTATAATAAAACATGAAAGGCTTATGTATAAGCTAGGAAGCAAGGCTTTGAATGGGTTCCTGGTGGTCTCAGGTGGTGAAAGGTGTAGCTATAATACAGCAAGCAATTAGAAACAGGTTTGCTATTAACTGGCTTACTTTGCTGGCTGCTTTGCTGGAGCTGACCTTTCCCTCCCAGCCTGTCCTGGAGCAGGTGACAGGTTGGAGAGTGCCTGGCCCTCACCCCTCCCTATTAAATACAGGTTTTGGTCCCAGGTATCATATCTTTTCCTGCCAGAGGGGTAGGCTTTGTTGTGTGCAGATCTGATGGAGTGATGGTTGAGCCCTGGCTTTAATTGCAGCGTGAAGGAAGTGCAAACCTGTGGTGGGGAAGGCAGAAGGAATGAGCTGAGCTCCCTGTTGCTCCTTCAAGAGAAAAAAAAAAAAAAACAAACCCTGGTGTGTCTGGGATGTTGGAGGAACTTTTTCTCTCTCTCATTACACTGAGATTCACCACCTAAAATCCCCATGTGTTTTGTAGCACTGTCAAAGGTTCATTAGTGATGTTACCAGCTGATATGCCTGGAATTTCTCCTGTTCCTAGGAGTGAATGGGGACTTCTGTTAAGGGACAAAAATTTTCCTGATTTGTTGAGTTTTTATTTTTAAAGGACTTGAACTAAGTAATCTTTTCCTGCAGCTCAAAAAGCTGCCTGGAAGTTACCTGATCTAGTTTCAAATCCACCACTGATCCTGCTGGGATTTGAACCAGTAATTTGAATAAAAGCTTTCTGCTGCTTTTCTTAGGTGTGCTCTGCTTCCCACCACCAGGCAGCTTGTTGAAGAGGCAGAATGGGCAGGGGGTTCTGCAAAGGGAGAAAGGGAATTTCTGCCAGTCCCAGTGGGTAAAGCACAATCAGTTTTGGGCTGGGCATGGCAGAGGTGGAAGAGCTGCTGCTGTTACAGCTCCAGCCAGGTGTCTCCTGTCTTCATTTTGATGTCCACCACATTTGAAGCTTCACTGTTCTGTCCACAATAAGTCACTATTCTGTCCAAAATAAATGCCTTGTTCTGGGGAAGGTGTCCCTGTCCATAGCAAGGGGTGGAACGAGATAAGTTTTAAGGCCCCTTCCAACACAAAACATTCTAGGATTCTGTGAAATGGAAAACACAGGAAAATTGAGAGGAGACATTCAAGTCTGCTGAAAAGCCAGGCAGGTAGCAGAGTGTGCTACAGACCTTTTCTTAACCTTGTGCTAGTCAGAGCTTTAACAAACACATCTTCCAAATTTGCTCCCCTCACTCGATACATTCCTCATTTCCGTCACACCACTAACACCTCTGTTGGATTTTGGGCAAGATCTATTGTCAATTATTTGAGAAAATTGCCACTGCTGGTTCCTGCAGACCTGAGCACCTCTCTGAAATGCTGCCAAGACCCACAGCCCTCTCCCAGTGCCTGCCCCAGCTGAATGGTTACATCTTCACCCAGAGCTGACGAGCAGTTCCGATCTGCCCCTACGTTCTGAAGGTCTTGGAGCCCATCACTGGGTTTTGGGAGGAAATCAAAACACCCTCCAGTCCAGCAAGTGTGGGCCACCAGGCTGATGGAACCTTGTGTGCCAGGATCCTACTCTGCTCCTGGATGGAGATGGTTGGACAAACTCAGCCGTTTGTTTGTCGTTTGAACGTCGAAAGTTTGAGCATCGAACAAACTCGACTGTTCTTCCAGCAGAATTCTGGCAGCAAGTTTGAGGGTGCTCGCATTCAAATTCACACTGTTCAACCTCTTGGATGGGGCTGTTTGTTAATTAAAGGGCGAGGAGAAGCAAAACCCAAGCAAAACCAGAGAAGGGCTCACTGTGCCCAAACACCAGGCGGTTTATCCACCTGCAGCCGGGCGCACAGGGAGGAGAGACGAGCTCTGGCTGGTGAAAGAGCAGCATTACCCTCACCCTGGTTTGGAGGGAGCGTCCCTGGAGGAGAGGAACTGGTTAAAGGGTGAAGCAGCGGGACGCGGAGCGCGGGTGGTGAAGGATTGGCGGGCTGTAATGATGCAGGGGCCGCCTGGAAGTGCCCACCAGCCCTGGGCGGCAGCGGGACGCGGCACCGAGAGGCAGAGGGAGCGTTATTGATGCGCTCGCCTCGGGCAGGGAAGCGGATAATGGATGTGGGATGCTGGCCGTGCTTTGTCATCAAACGAGGGGCCTGAAAGATGGGGCACTGGAATATTATCAGTCATTCCTTGATCAAGATGTAATGCTCTCGGGGTTCTTTTCTTTCTCTCTCTCTCTCTCTTCCCCCGCCACCACAGTGGAGAATGCTTTTATTTCTCCCTCTTTGACCTTTTTGCTCCGGTGTTTGGGATGCTGGGATCCATTTTGCTTTTAACCAAGACAGCACCACCCTCCCCTCTTCTCTTCCTCCCTTCCCCCAAGCCTGAAGGTACTGGTGTGAACTCGAGGAAATCGTGTTTCCTGGTCTGTGTGGCTTCATCTTGAAAAAGCCTCGTTTCATTCCCCCCTCCACCCTGCCATACCCTTAATAGATTATGTGTATGCATACAAATACTTAAGTTTTATTTCTACAGTACTACACGTAAGAATAGTGCTTCCTAAACAAATAAAAAGGTCAGTCCCTGCTTTGAGATTGCCATAACACAGCAAGGGATGGCAAATAAGGGGTTTTATTATATCTCACCTGTATTTAGGCAAATCAAACAATTGCATTTTTTACAACCCTGTGTAATGGCCTGATGCAACCAAATGAGACCTCTCTCCCGGGGAGTTTAAGCAGCATATTAGCTTTATCACTTGATGACCCATAAAATGGTTGTGCACCCCTTAGTGATTACCTGACTTACTCAGCACAGCTTGGCAGGGAGGATATTTAAACATTTTTTGCATTATCGGTTTCACAATGTCATAGTTCTAGTTGTCAGCCTTTCAAAGGAGGTGGCTTTCCTTCACATTTTTATATGGGGTATTAGACCAAGGAAAAGAGGATTGGCAAAAGAAAAATAAGGTTACTCCACGTCTTGGAGGTAGAACTAGAATTTGGGGCATCTTCTCTTCCCCTCATGTCTCCTCTGATGGCATTTCACTGTGTGAATAACTTTGTAGTTGTGAACCTCATGGAGCTGATGGACAGGATAAATTCAGAAATATTTCCTCTCCCACGAGGTGGCAGTTCCTTGGTGCATGCTGTACAGTGGTGTTAAGATGCACAAGAGAAAAGAGGTGGGAATAAATCCTGCACATCATCTCTGCAGACCGCACATGGCAGGAGAGCCCCAGTTCCTGAGCTGGTTTTCTGGGCTGCAGAGCTCTTCATCCACCTTTGCTCCCTGCAGATGGTTTTTATTGTGTTTATCATCACCTCTTCACTAATTACCCCTTAGCACAAGGTGCCACAACATCATGTTTATGTCCTTTGGTGTCTTGACTAGGGTTCATCTGGTTTGGGGCTGCCCCCAGGTAAAGGCTGCCCACAGCAGGAGCAGATGCTGAGCAAACCCTCACCAGCATCCCATTGAATCACCTCTTGTAAAACAATGAGAAATGTTGCTTTTATACAGCTGACAAAGAAATTTGCAGTGAGAGAAACTCTCTGGGCTGGCATTAGAAGGAGCATTTCAAAGCACCTATGGTCAAACTACTCCTCCACTCCATCTGGGGTTGTTTCCCCTTCCTTGTGGATGACTCCCAAATAATAAATGGTGTAAGTGATGACAGCACCAGCGTTTGCCTGTAATTCCCCTACACTACAGCTGAAAAGTAGGAAAAAGTGATCCAACTGCCTGAGATCAGTTTTGAGAGAACAACAACAACATTGGAGGAATGAGATCCAAAAACTGGGCCTCAGGACAAGAACTTTTATTGACAATGATTTTGAGCATCTCAGTTTTGGGGAGTTGCTTTGTGTGTAAAGCAAGTTAGAGAAAAAGATTTTTTTTTTTCATTTTGTTGAAAACTTCAATGTGTAAATTTAAATCTGCTGAGACCTGAATAGAAGTATGATTTGAGATGAATTAAAATTTCTTGAAATCTGACATTTCAGTATTTTAAAAAGCTTTTCTATTTCATTATAAAAAACAAAAATGTTGCAATCAGTATGACAAATACTTTGTGCTTACCAAAACTGCACTGCTCCTGGGAAATATCTACTAAGGAAAAAAAACTTATGGACCACTCTGCTTTTTAGGTAGGAACCTAGGGAATTATTTTCTCTTGCTTTGGAATTCTTAAAGACAGCTTTCCACTGATTTTGTGGCCCAGAGTTCCCACTTAATTTGACTCACCCCAGTTGCATGGAGCACAACTGGGGTGCAACCTGAGGTCATGACAATCTGCCAGCCCCTTAGAGGTGTTCTGGGTAGTCCTGAGGCATCTGGATACCTGTGTTTGGGAATTTAATTCCCAAATGCTTTGCAATTTGGCTTTGTACAGCCTCTCTTGGTCAGAGGGTGCACTGAGACTCTGAGCTCCATCCAGCTCCTGAGCAGCAAGGCTACTCACAGCTCCTACAGCTGCTGCAAATGCCATCAAACACCACCAAGCTTGTAGCTGAGCCCAGAATCTCACCATCAAAGTGATGCAAAGGAGGTTAATGTTGGAGGCAGTGAGCTGGGGGACTCTGAATTCTTCAGGGAGAAATCAGAGTAAGTAAGTTTTAGTGTGAGCTCTAGTGCTTTTAGAAAGGTTCAGATGCCAGAGCAGAAATACAAGTTCTAGTGAAGATTGAAAAACATAGTAGTGTTTTCAGTGGAGGCTCCAGGAATGTAGTTTTAGACATAACAGAGCTATGGTAAGAATATAGCTTATATTTTTCAGATAGAACAAGACAGACCACATGTGTGGTTTATATGTAACCTGTCGTGCTAAGAAACTGGAATTCTAATAGGTTAAGAAGTGCTCTGAGTTTGTGTCTTAGCTTGTTGAAAAGATTCTATATAAGAGCATGTATTGGGGAGAGCTGGTGCTTTTTGCTTTTTGCTGCTGCTTTTTGCCATCACATTTTGCTATTGCTTTGCTTTGCTTTTTTCTCTTTGCCACCATCACCAACACCCAAGAAGACAGGAGCTGCTGCAGCAACATCAGCTCCCTGGGACCTTGACAGGAGCAGCTTCTGCTTCTGTTTGGGACTCTATACCAAAATTTAGCATGGACTTTAATGTCTGTAACTTTGTTTTTTGAGACTGATGCTCCTTTGTAATAAATAGCTTTATAGCAACTATTAGCTGCTTTGCTCATTTAAGATAATAACCCAACGAAATTGATGCCTAAGAGCACTGGAGGGCAAAACCTCACAGGTTAATAGTGTAATCTCTGCTGTTGGCCTCACTCACTCAGTGTCTCCACCTGCCAATGGCCTGAGGAACACCCAAGAGCAATCTCCAATCTTTGTGGAAGATTTTGAGGCAATGAGGTGAGATATCTTATCTTAAGTAATTCTGAAACTGCACGGACACACAGACTCCCCTATTCCTACTGATCCTGTTCCATCAATCATGTTGAAATTCCACTAGCCTCTGTGGGAATCCAGCAAGCAGATATCACAAAGGGTTTGCCTGGTACAGTGATCGATCTTCTCTCCTGAAGTATCACACTGAGCACATCAGTAGCAGGATTTACTCCCAAGAGAGACCTCAGCCCTTAGTTATAGACCACTGTCCCATTCATTACCTTGTCACTGCCTCCTGCCCCGGTTTGATCTCTGATGGCAGAGCTTAGTGACCAGAGCAGGAGCGTGCTTTGGGGTTCTGCCACCAGCTAGGTGGAGTCACCTCTCCTGCATCACCAAAACTCTTCAAACTTGTTGACACTGATGGGAGATTTTGGGGGTTTTGGGGGGATTTTGACTCTTTGCTCGTGCCACCTTAGCCAGGGTGTGCTTCCCTTTCAGCCCCTGGAGAGAGAGGAGGTGGAAAGGCTGCAGGGTTTCACACAGGAGCAATGAGAGAAGGTGTCACTGGTGGTATCCACAGTGGCACTGGGATTCCTCTGTCCATGGGAGCAATGTGTCTGGGGGCAGCTGTGGGAGAGGGATCTGTACTCAAAGGAATGTTGGCAAGTACATGATGTACTCCCATTTTACTGGGAGGTGTCCTGCAGGTCAGAAGGAGGGGAGATGTCAGCTGCTACTTCCATTTCCTGTGATGGCTTCTCAAAATTCTCTCTGATGCACAAGGAAGTAACCTTTTTTCTAATTGTATTTGGTAGACAGCTGGACCAGATGGTCATAGTAGGCTCCTTCCAAATTATTCAAGAGCTACAGTGGCAGAGTCATCGCTGCTGGAGATGATCAAGGAAGAACTGGACAGGACACTTATTTCCAAACTCAGTGATATTGAAGATCTTTTCCAGCCTAAACAATTCTGTGATTCCACTACTTTTAGATTTGACCCTATCTCTCATTTAATATCTGCTAAATTAATGTTAAGCAAGACCACCCAGCCATCCTAAATTTGCCTTCTCTGGGAAACCTTTAAGGGGATAAAGGCTGCTCTCTGCGAGTCACCAACTGGAAAATAATCACAGACTGTGCTGAGCTGAAATGGGCCCACCAGGTTCACTGAGTACAGCCCCTGTCCCTGCACAGACACCCCAAAAATCCCACCCTGTGCATCCCTGGGAGTGTTGTCCAAATACCCCTGGAGCTCTGGCAGCCTCAGGGCTGTGTCCATTCCCTACAGAGACAGATGGTGTTGACCCATTTGTAATTTGTTTACAGTAGCTCACATTCTCTTTGTCCTATGCACCAAAGGCTGAAGCTTCCCTGCCTTTTTCCCCTTTATTGCTGCTCCACCAAAAATTAATGTCACCTTAGAAATTACTTACATCATTTTTTCAGCTTGGTTTTGGATGTCAAACCAAGCAATGACCCAGGGATCCGAGATAAATGTGTCAGTTTAAGCTTTTTACCTTTTTTTTTTTTTTTTTTTGTTAATCTTTGTATTACAGCTTCACCCAACTTTGCCCAACTTCACCTTCCTAAATCAGGACTCTGCTTTGGGTTTGACAGTTCTTTGATGATTTCTGAGATTTGGAGCAAATATTGCAGCTGGCTGCTGAGGGGCTCTGCTGTGGGGGTTAGTTTGTGGAAACAAATTCTTAACTATTGTGGTCTATAAATCCTGAGCCTAACACCATGAGACTTTCATCAGTGAATTCACTCCCAGCATATTGGCATTTTAAGTTTTTGACAATCCCATTTAACCACCTGTATTGATTGCAGGTTTGGGTGTATACAAAGGAGCCTTTTTCAGGGGGAATTTGAATTCCATTGGAGTAGAAGGAAAGCCCCAGATCACGTCAACACACTTTGATGCTTAATTGGCAATCCTGGGGTAGTGTAACTTCAGTTAAAGTGAAGTCATCCCACATACCTGTCTACTGACCTGAGCTCCTGCATGAACATGACGATGTTTGATAATGAGCAAGGAGAGGACACAGGTAATGAGCATCCCCAAAGCACAAGGTATCAACTCTCCTCAAGGCACCCTTTCCTTTTGTTTTCCTTTTTATTATTATTACTATTATTATTATTTCTTTCCCCCTGTAGTGGCTTTACCCACCTGTAATTGCAATAGAAGGAGGGAGCCAGGAGATATTTCTTTGCAGACGAGACAGTGGTTGTGTTATTATGGTGTATTATGTTACTTTCCATTAGACCAAAAACTTTTCATCTCTAACCCTAGGAGGTGACCTACAGTAAATACAGTGTCGTATTTAGCTTTTGTAAATAGCTTAGCTCTCATGAATGTTTTATAGTGGGGTAAATATCACATTCTCTCCACTTATTTACATCCGCACAGCATCACAGAAGACTTGTTGGTATTAAATATTAATTGTAAGCTTTAGTGAATCTATGCTTTTGTCAAGAGTGCACTGGGCCACACATCTTTTTTGGCCTCACACATTGAGAAACCACATGATCTCCTGAAGAAAGAGCTGGAAGTGCATTATCAGAGTTTTTAACCAAACTGGCCCCAGCCTGGTGGCTGCAGCTCCCATTCCTCTCACCCAGCTGGGAGGAGGGAGAGAAGCTGGGGCAAAGATGTTGGGCTGACCCAATGCTTTGGCTTTGGTCTCTGTACCTCTGGCACCTCAAGACAGGTCCCTGTGGAAGGATTTTGGAGATTTATGAAGGCCAGAACGGATCAGCCAGTCTGGCTTGCTCTGTATCTCAGTCCAGTGACCTTCTTGATCGAGCCAAGAACTTGTGTCTGCCTGAAGTGTATCTTACTGGGAAGCAACCACATTTTTGGCTGGAAGACATTAATCAGTGGTGAATCCTCCATGTCCCCTGGTACACTGCTATTACTTCATGTATTGTAATTAATTTTAGAATTACCAATGATTTCTAATGCCATGCTGCGATTTTACTGGTTTATTTTGCTTCTAGATATTTTTGTTGTGTCTTTCCTGGTAGATTTGCAAATCTTATCTTGTATCTTGTACTTTACTCCTGGGAAGGGCAAGTTCCTGATGTCCTGATGAAGGGTCATAATTCCTCTCTCATTCTGGGTATGCCTAATGCATGGAGCTCTTGCTCTCTGTCTGTTTCAAACTGTCCATGGCATTGCTTTTTATCTCAACCAGTTCTTGCATCTCATCTAATTTAGGGAGGGGGATTGTACTCAATACTCCAGGATCAGTCTCTCCCTTGTGCATAAAAGCTGCTTTTTCAGCTTTGAGTCTTCCTCCAGAGTGACCACAACCCATTACAAGTTTTGGTTTCGAAGATTTTTAATCCAACCCAGAATTTTTCATAGGCAATTTTTTTTAAGAAACTGCTCCAGAGTGAGACCTACTTTTGAATATGAACAACACTCAGTGACATGTCATTTTTACTGTCTATGAACACAGGTCAAGCTTCCTCCTCAAACATCAGTATGACTTTTCTCAGGTAATGACCATGGGTTATTGAGGACCCATGTGCTCTGTACACCCGAATAAATTTGCACCAAGGCATCATTTCAGACACACAAGTAGGAAAAGAGATGTCAGCATCTGTGTTATTGGTTGACTTCAGTAGCATCTCACCAATCTAACACCAACTAATTTCCTGTTCACCCATATTGGTATTTCTCTATTGTTTCCCCCTGAGTCTCTGCTGAATTATACAAATGTGGGAGAGCAGAAAACAGGAGAATTGGTTAAAGATCAACAGAGGAGACCAAACCCAATATCTTTGAGATATTATTTTTAAAATATTCCTCCAGAATTCTTCATCTGCAGGATGAAATCTTTCTTTTCTGCCTGTTGCTGGTGCTGGTTAGGGTCATTGTTTATGTTCTGGCTGGTATTGGAAAGGTGGTTACTCAGACATGGGGGAAATATAGGGTAATGGAGTTTAACAGCATTGATTTTACATGGAAGGCTCATTCTGCACTTAAACCCCTCCTTTCCCCACGAATACCTTATTTAAATGGTTGGTACATAATTTTTTAATGAGATGATCCCTGATCCATCTGACCAAAGACTAGGAAAACCATGGCTACACAAGAGGGACAAAAAGCTTCTGGTTTTGTTAACTGGCTGATTTTCTGATCTGTTGATTTTGGGAGGCCTTTTCTTTGTCAAGAAATGCCTTTTCTGCCCCACTTGGGCCCAACCCATTAAAATGGTTACAGGAACCAGAACAGTTGCTGGTGCATGCTGGAGTTTGTCAAGTGACTCTTAGCCCAGCGAACAGCCTCGTTATTTTTAACCAGTGCTAATCAAGTTTTGAAGCATCCATTATGCCCTGGTCCAGGGGCAAACCAAACTACATTACAAAACACTTAAGCCCTGCAAAAAATTTCCTGACCTCTGAAATCTCTTATGACCTAGTTGCAGCTTCACAATGTCTAGCACTAATCTCTCCATTAAAGCCTTTTCACCTATTTCCTAAACTGCTGTACAATGTATGTATTTAGACAAAAGCAGCAGCTTTCAGAGCCATTAAAGGCTCAAGCCAAAAGTAAAGATGATTTTCTTATGGCTGAGGATGTCTGACAGCCTTGGGGGGTTGGACAGCACCATGTTCTTCAGCTGACCCTTATTTAAGACAACCTGTGAGTGTCAGGATTACGATGCTAAGATTACTGTGGTATTTAAATATTATGTTATTAGTCAAATACTGGCATGTATAAACCCAAGATAATTTGGGGCGGGGGGGAGAGAGGATTGGGTAAGGGGGGAATTCACTGTCAAGGCTCAGATTTAAGCTGTTAGATTCAGCTCATAACTGAGTCTTTAAAAATATGTTTTCCCCCCACTTATAAACTGCTTATTTATATTTACTGCAACTTAAATCATTGCCCTCAAGTTTGATGACCCTGCTTTCTTTTAATTCATTAATTACCCTTCTAATGGAATCAAGTGTGTTGCATTGGTGAGAGAGTCTGTTAAATCCTCCTCTTCACTTGGAGGGAAGGAGAACCTGAAATCTGTGCTACTCCCCACAATTTTCAAACTCCTGAAACTCTCAGAACTCTTACAAATAACAGCCAAGAGCAGCCAAGGCTTACCTCTCCTGGGGAATAACAGCACACCTGTCAGCTGAGCAGAGGGTTTGCTTTGCTATGAATAAGTAGGAAGAAAACCAAATTAAGAGTCTCTTCCAGACTCACCCTGATCCTTCAGCCTTTCCACAGTAGAGCAAGGACCCATATGAGGTCAGAGGAGTTGTCCTTATGATTTTGTTTTCCTCCATCAGGTGGGCAGGGTGACAGGTCCAGCTCCCAGCAGCCCAGTCATCAACATCTGAATGGATGGGATGATTTCCACCTTGACACAGGCACAGATCACCTGCTCTGAAAAATAACTTTGCAAGGGATCATGATCCCATTTGCTCTGCAAGTTCATGAAATAATGAGCCTGTGGGGAATGGGGCCTGCACCACCTTTCCCTGTGGAGAAGAAGGATCCACCCAAACCCCTTGCAAGCCTCATTTCAGTTCTTTTACTTTTGAAGCCACCCTTAGGGGTGACCCTAGTTTAGATGAATCATCTCTAGGAGTCTTGGATTCCTCTGAAAAATCAGAATTCAGAGCCCCTCAAGACCTGGTGCAAAATGCAAGGACCAGAGCAAGCTGTATTGGAGCAGCAAATGGACAGAAATGAGTTTCCAGGGGAGCCACTGGCACTGCCTTCACTGCCTGAGGTTATGACATTCTCCTTCCCTCATTCTCCCACTCTTTATTGGAGTTATTTTAGTTGCCATTCTTCACAGTGCTGTGGTCGCAGGATCCAGTTAAGCAAAACCCACATTATCCACACTACCTAACAGTGTGACATCTGTGAATGGCTTTCTAATTACTCAAATAAATCAGCATGATTGGAAATTCTTGAGATTTTATTGGGAAGGAAATTTATAGTAATTAAACCAAATTAATTTTGGATTTCTGTTAATCCAAAGAAGGTTTTGGAAGCTTTGGGTTAGACCTGCATTTTCTCCCGCAAGTTATGTGGAGGAAGAATGAGAAATTAATTGATTTTGGACAATAAGACGATGATAATAGGAGAATCTCTCAAATGAGCTTGCTATGCATCTTTCATCAATTGCAGAGTGTCTTTTCTGGCATCTAAAAATATCATTCAGGGCTTTTACTAAAGATTCAAACAGACTGAAAGGAATCTTTTTTAATCAAAATAAAGAACCCTTTTTAATTACTCAGACTCCTTCACAGTTGGAGGTAATAATTGTCTTACGTTCTTAAGTAGAGCTGTTATTAGCCTGCCCTGGGGCTCTTCTATTTTCCAGAAGTTGGCATCACTCTCTGTTGAACGCCAGGATGGAGCATGCATCAGCTTAAATATTTCTGTGCCTTCGATGCTGGGAGTGATGCAGGTGGAATTCAGCCTCCCCCTTCAGTGCTGCCAGTCCCAAAATGCCTGCACACACCAACAGGACCCAGTCCTAAACCCCAAGGGATGGTAAACCCATATTCTGCAGAAAATTGTGTTTTCAGGTCCACCTGTAAGACCATCCTCTGTGTTTTTCCTTAAGCACTTAATTATTTTTTTTTTTAGGGTTTTTTTTTGGTTTGGGGTGGGGAGGTTTAGCATGTAAGTACCAGTCAAGTGAACAAATTTCTCTCTGTTTTTTGCATTTTAAATTTTTCCTCCAAGACTGGTGGAGGGGGAAGCAGAGCATATAGGCAGTGCCATGTCCCTCCTCTGCAGCTGCTCAGGTGGAGGTTTTCAGACTGTTCTGCAGGATTATCAGGATGGGAGTATACATTTTCTGAGGGGAAAACAGGATTTATGTGACCAAGGATTGCAGGTCATCATGAAGACCTCCTCAATGCCTGCTGAAATCCAACTGTTAAATTGACAAAAAATTAACTGCTCTGGTTAGAGTATTGCAGACCCCGAGAAAGGATTTTAAATATTTATGCAAATTTTTATGTCTTCTTTGTGTTCTTGGCCATGAGTACTTCTTCTGGGTCCATTTACTTTTTGTCAAAACACTTTTGTTGTCTCTTTTTTTTTTTTTTTTTTTTTGTGTCTTCTTCCAATGCTGAGCAGCATAGTGTTTTTAATTGCAATTGATGTTAGTGGGAGAAGAATTAGCCAGAAAACCTTTTGGCTTACCACACACCAAAGCACAGAATGTAGGTATAATATTGGTGGACTCAGATTCTGTCACTTCAGCAGCTGTAATCTTTTTATTTACCAGAATCCTTAATCAAGCACACTGTCCCTTTCCTCTGTAGGTATAAAGGTGAAATAAAGCAAGGTTCATCCCAAATTGCTGAAAGAAGAAGTTGGATGTAGAACCAAGGCAACCTGAGCCCCATGTCACCACTTTCACCCTACCAGATGTTCACTTCAGCAAATCCTGCCTGATCCAGCCTGTCTCCTTTTCTCTACCCTAAAATGACACAATAATTTTGGTTGGAAGGAAGTCAGTGTGTTCAATTTCTGTGAGAGGGGAAGAACACAAGTCCAGAAAAATCAGTGACCCACCACACAGAGCACCATCGATTTCCAGGAAGTCTAATGAGAGAGGGAAAGAGAAAAGAAAGGAAGAAGAGCATGAAGATGCTCCCTCTGTGTCTGCAGAAGCCATAATGTGTTTTGGCCCAGTTATTCAGCAAGGGGTGTGGAAAAGGGTGACCAAAAAAGCTGCATCAGAGCATCTTCTGGGGCCATGGCACCTGAGATGGGTTTGGTGGAGGGCCAATACCTCCAAATCAACAATTGTTGACTGTCTTTGATGGGAGCTGGCTGCTCTGCCAGGATGAAATGGTGATGCTTCCATCAAGTCTTGTTCCATATTAATGGGATTGAGAAACTGGTTTGGTTTTGGTTTGGGAGACATCCTGATCTTGATATATACCAGGAGCTGGTGTAACTGCTTCACTGCAAACCCTTGGCACAGCCAAGAAAAGGCCTTCCACTGAGGCAACTTTATGGGCTTGAAATGCTTTCAGTAAATCAAGGCAAGCTCTGAAAATGCAGGAGGCAAAGAGTTAAGCTGCTTTCATGTTCCAGGTACTTTAAAGAAGCCCCATATCAGAGTGCTGTATCTTTCTGAATGTGAGTTTAGACTGCTTTTGTGCTAATGCATTTATATTGTGATTGTGAAAAGCTTTTTTTAAAGAGGAAGATAAATCTTACCCAAATCTGATAATCATTTTTAAAAATCTCTGCTCTGAGATTTATGTTGCTTTATTTCCCCCTCTCCCCCTGACTAGAAAAAAAAAAAAAGAAATAGAAAAAAAAAGAAATAAAAAGGAAAAACAACAACCCTACTGCATCAAAGACAGAAATAATAGCTTGTAAGTACTTAAAAGCTTATGGATAGGAAACTTAAAAAACTGGTCGGATTCAAACCAAATCCTATCAGATTTTCTTGGTTCTCATAAACCTTTAATCAGCTCCCATGGGGCATTTTTACTAACCATAAAACATGTGATTAGAAGACACATGAACTGCTGGAATTACCACAGCGAGATGGGCTTTGAGTTTAGTCCTTTGCCTTCAGGACGGCGGCGCAAGGAGCCAGAGCAGCAACCTGCCCTGGGGGAAGGAGAGCCCAAACTGGAGCCAGGACCTGCTCACCCTGTGTGAGCCCTGGGAGGGCTCTCAGAGCCCAGGCACCCTCCTGCACTGACCCTTGGTGTGTGTGAGGCGCTGGCAGCCAGCTGCTGTGGGTGGGAATGGGGTGATGCGCAAAGGAGAGCAGAGCTGGGAAAGATGTAACAGGAAAGCCTTAGTTACTCAATAAGACAATGGGATGGCCTGCTGAAGGTAATCCCCTCTTGATAGAACAATGCCCTCTGCCAGAGAGTAAGTCCAAATGTCCGAAGAGTAGTTTTTAAAGTGTAACACACTATGGTAATATAAGGATTCCAATAGGCTGTATGTAAATGCTACAGAATTTGTGTCTTGTATTACATTGGTTAGTGGAAATCAGAATATTCATCATGGAAGAAGATTTATTGTATTGTAAACGGGAAATCGCTCTCTTACTCTTTTTACTCTCCCTCCTGCCTCTCCTCTCCTCTCCTCTCCTCTCCTCTCCTCTCCTCTCCTCTCCTCTCCTCTCCTCTCCTCTCCTCTCCTCTCCTCTCCTCTCCTCTCCTCTCCTCTCCTCTCCTCTCCTCTCCTCTCCTCTCCTCTCCTCTCCTCTCCTCTCCTCTCCTCTCCTCTCCTCTCCTCTCCTCTCCTCTCCTCTCCTCTCCTCTCCTCTCCTCTCCTCTCCTCTCCTCTCCTCTCCTCTCCTCTCCTCTCCTCTCCTCTCCTCTCCTCTCCTCTCCTCTCCTCTCCTCTCCTCTCCTCTCCTCTCCTCTCCCCTCCCTGCCCCATCCAGGTCCAGCCTTTGAGCTTCACCCAGCCTCTTTCCATCTCAGGGTTTGGTGGGTTTAAAATGACACTTTTCTGGAGCATGAATTCCCTCACACAAGCCAAGGCTTTGGAGCTGAGTGTAATTTAGTCAGGATATCTGGGTGCTTTTGTCTGATTTGTATCCTCTGGGGCACAGTCACTGAGACAGAAGAGATTTGAAATTTGAATCTTAGAATAACAGGATGGTTTGGGTTGAAAGGATCTTAAATCTCATCACATTTCAAACACCCTGCCATGGACAGAGACACCTTCCTCTAGACCAACTTGCTCAAAATAGGCTGCAAATGGCTCCTTGGCCCCTAAATGAGGGAAAATAAATAGTTTATAATTTATTTGTAAATGTCCCATGCATCTGTAGGATAGAAATATGCTGTAGACAGCATAGAAATCACCAGTATGATAAATATAATTTGGCATTCCTCTGTGTTAGGTGTTACTGATAAATGTGAGAATTTCTATTTCTGTCATTCAAAAGCAGTCTTATTTGGAAAAAATCCCCAGTGTCTAGAGATGAACAGGTCTTTTTAGGATATTAGTACATAGGCAAAGTTGCATGTCCTGTGTTTTTAGTCAGGTGAATATGGCATTTTAAAGGACAAATAGGTTTATGTATAGACCTATGGAGAAATAGTATGTACAGACCTGAATGTGTGGTTGAGTGATTTCAGTTTAGGGAAAACTGATGATCTTTTAACTGACATCACTGCACATTAAGCATCACCCCACAAAGCACGTTTACTCTTTTTATGTGGATATGATAAAGATTCCACTTACCTAAAAAGAGCTGACATTGTATCTCTGTTAGGATAAAAGCAAGCAACTTGAGTCTATTACTAAAACCTAACTTTACATAATCACTTGAGCACATCATGCAAAAATAATTCTAGGAATCCTGGATATGTGACACTATTTTACTAAGCTGCTGGGGCACTGCATACATAACTTGGTTCATCTGCTCTGGTCTTCTCCAAATTCTGCAGGAATTTTCTTTAGTATATCTGGGAGGATTATATCAGTTTATGTTACACTAGCTACTGCAACACTCTGCTGTAAGAAAGATTTGCAGTTCCTAGTGCTGTAATGTCTGCAGGAGTATTATTGTGTGTTAATGTGATTGGACTGTATGGTGGATGGAACAATATGGAAATGATGCAAGAGCCTTATCCTGTGAATAATAAAATACAGAATCACTTGTACAAGTGAACCCCTGGTAAAAACATCAAAGTCTACAGGTGTAACTCAGAGGAAAGGTAAAACTGGAAACACAAGGTTCATATCCAGAGTAAGTTTCAGCTTAAAATCTTCCCTGTGTTGGCTTCTGGGGGTTTGGTTTGGCCAGGTAGAAGGAGTGTTGTGGCCATCAGCTGGGTCCAGTTGCCCTGAGAGGGGATGGACACCCCATCCTTGGAAACATTCAAAATCAGGTGGATGGGGCCCTGAGCAACCTGCTCTAGTGGAAGATGCCTCTGCACACTCCAGGTGGTTGGAACTAAGTCACCTAAGTTTCCCTTCCAACCCAAGCCATTCCTTGATTCTGGAGGACAGGCAGAATTTGGGAGGTGCTGGGACCCTTCCTGTGATGGAACTCTTTGAGGTCCTGGGTCTGAGACCCTCCTGAGTGAAAGGTGGCACAGCAATCTAAAGAACATCCCTGTGCTCTGGGCCACGCATTGTGCATGCCAAGAGACAGCAGGTTGCCCCTCACCAGCCCCTCACCCCGTGTGGCCCTGATTTCACCATGGGGACTTGGGATATCGACCTCAGCAGCTTTGCAAAGGGTCAATTCTCAGCATTCTTTATTAATTTTTTCCCCCCATGGTTTTGCAGACATTTCCTTGCAGTGCTGATCTCTGTGTTGGGTTGATGTGGCCAGAAATGTGTATTCTATTACCATCTGTTGAAGCTGACTGGAGTAGTGATTCCTTATCTCCATAGCAAATATTATCTGCTCATGAGCCATCTTTAAACCAGCTGGGCAATCATCTTTATCTTTCCCACAGCCCATCCTCCCTCCAGGAGATATCTCCTGTTCATGGCCAGTGAGTCCCAGGGCATGACTGATAAAATTCCATCATCCCACTGGGAGATGCTCCAGCCAGGGGAGGAGCCAAGCCTTTCCTACCCAGATAAAAACTGACATTTTGGACACCAAGGTACCTTCTTTCCACTGGATTCCAGAGGAAAACCAGACCTTTCCACATCATCCCTGGAGCTTCAGAGGAAACTGCACCTTCTCCAGGAGCACTGCTCCAGCTGAACCACATCTGCCCCTGCAGGAGGATGCAGCCACCATTGAATGGGACTGTGCCAACACCCTGACTGACTGACGGGTGTCAGCTTGGATTCTGACTCTGGCAGGGTTGGGATTGTTCTGTGTAATACTGCATTTCTATTTTAATTTTCTTAGTAAAGAACTGTTATTCCTAATTCCCATCTCTTTGACTGAGAGCCCCTTAATTTCAAAATTGTAATAATAATTTGGAGGAAGGGAGTTTACACTCTCCATTTCAAAGAGAAGCTCCTGCCTTTATTGGCAGACACCTGTCCTTCACACCAGGACAATCTCTTATCATTGCACAGGGTCCATCTGAGGAGATGGAAGCAGTGACCATTTGTTCACTCCAAGTCATGGGAGAATGTGACAGAATTCTCTGCTCTGGGTGAGCAATTGCTTTCAATTTGGCAACACTTTGAGAGCTGCTTGGACATGGTCCCAGCTATCCAGGCAGGTAAGATTGCAGCTGCACTGCTGGAATTCCCTGTAAAAGTGCTGTGGCCATCATCATCTTAGAAGCCTCCATGGATCTTCCAGGAAAAGTGCCTGTATCAATGTGCCCTGATATTCCCAAAGCACAGTAAATTCGGGGGATGCCCAGAAAACACAGCCCAGTTCTACAGAAACCTCCCAGGTAAGAAACAGGCCCTCCACCAGGACCCCAAAACAAAATTGCATACACATTTTCTGGGGAATCAGGGCAAAAAAGGCCCATTCCAATGGATTTCTGTGCAGCCACACAGCATTTGCTCACGTGGAAATTCTCAGGTCACTTGGACTGGAGTCTTCAACACGCAATGACTTTTAACAGGCAACATCTGACAGTACCAAAGCCCTTTGCAGCCCTGGGTGAAATTATGATAACAAGAGAAAAAAGCTATTACTGCCACCATGCTTTCATTATGCAAATGATATTAAGATAGGCTGTGCAGATCGCCCGTGGCTATGCTATAATCTCCATGCAGTGATTATAATGTGTCAAACTTAGTCATTTTGATTATGACATGTTAATTACATGCCATCCTCATGCAGACATGAATATTACTCGCAGTCAAACAAAACACAAATTGGGGGCATTGTTTTTTCTTCTTGTTGTTGTTTCATCTTCTTTTTTCTTTTTTTTCCAGTTCTTTTTTTTTTTTTTTTTCCTGGAAATTTTGATGATTAAATGGATTAAAAGATAAAGATAGGTAACACTGTAAACTCATTAAACATTGGCCAAGCCATCCCTGACTGCCTGGGTGGAGTGGGGGGCTTCTATCACAAAAAGAGTCTGCACCTTTATTATTGTTTTTTTTTTTTTTTTTTTTTTTTGTCCTAGCAGGGTTGGTGTTTTAAAATATATGTATTTTATAACTGTAGAGCTGTGTGGGGTTGGAGGAAAACTGAGTTTTTAACTCTTCATGGGGTTTGTAAGAAGGAGGTGCAGATGCCCAAGGTACCTCCATTTCCACCATGGTGCTGTGTCCATGGGTCACTTTACTGTGAATGCTTCCCATGATCATCCTCAATTATCTGAATTTCAGAGGAATCTTTCTTTTTAATTAAATAATGCTCCAAAGTTTTCTGAGGACAAGCCCTTTTTTTTTTTTCCTCTGACAGATCCTGCTTAATCCTCCTTGAGGAAGAGCACTTTTTTTTTCTTTTCCTTATATTTTCCAGCAAAAAAAAAAAAACACTTCTTAAAATGTTGCTATTTTGAATGTAGCTCACTGTGAAAAAATAGTTTCAGGGGAGATAGTTGAATAAAATATTCCCCCATGATGAAATATGCCATTAAATATAGAAGCAGATCAGATATCAGATCTTCCCACCGAGATTCCCCTGGATGAGGTATGTAGGTAAGAGCTGAACAACTGAGACACCTCAGCACGTAAGGAGGGGAAGAAAAAAAGAAAAGGCACCTCACAGGGGAACAACACTTAACTAGACTTATAAATAGCTGGGATTGCAACTTGCCTGATTAATTTGGGGAAATAAACCTCACTGAAAGCTTTTTGCAAATTCATCAGATTTCCTTACTTTAGCCCTAGCTAATGTTTAAAAATAAAATATTGACATCAAAGCTAAGGCTTTGGTTTAGGTAATTAAATGCTTTAACTTACTGGTTCATTAAGAGGCATCTCTCCTAGTACTGGTTCCTCTGATTTAAAAAAAAAAAAAAGAAGAAAAAGAAAAAAAAAGAGATGATAGCAACCAAATAAAAATGTGCACAATAGACTATTTTTATCTAAAATGTGTGTGATGGCAGGTGGGACAGAACTGAGAAGGAGCCAAAGGATATCCAAACATCAAGGGACAAGCTTAAAATTTAGAATTGCTTCACCCAAAAATCAAATTCCATCTAAATTCCTTGGAGAAAAGTAATAATAAAACTGGTTCTTTCTGGAGGGACCGACATCACTTGAGAGATCTGTCATGGGTGTGATGAGCACAGCAGGGCTGATCTTGATTTTGGATGCATTTTGGAGCATCTGCAGTGTAGATTGTGATCAATTACTGTGATCACAAATTTTTAACTTGGTGCCACAGTCACCATTTTGGCAGCTCCGAGATGAATTGGCTCTTTGCTTTTTTTAAAGTGCAAAATAAATTTTAAATAAAATAAAAGGCATCCCCCCTAAACATTGTGCTTTTACAGAGGGACATTTCAAGGCAAGTTTTACATAGGTTCTGCCCAGAGGGAAATTAAACTCTACATGTAAATGGAGATTACACACAAAGGAATCTATTACTTTCAATATTTCTCAGCAGGAGGGTTCAGAGTTATTTAAATAAGTTTAGATATTAAACCTAAAGTAGCCATTAAAGGAATGTGGATTTGTTTGCCTAGTTTTTATAGAAATCTTTTTTCCTTTTCCAGCTGACTGAAAAATCCATTGCTTGCATGATGGTGAATATTTTTAATGCATTAAAAAAAATCAAAGAACTTTCAATATGACACTTCCTTTGAATTTTTAAGCACCAAATTACAGAATACTTATTATAGTAAAATGTCTTCTTTAGGAGAGATTAAACTGCAAACATTTGCTTTACTTTTTTTTTTTTCCCTTTTTCCATCTATTCTTTAGAAGAGAGCTAATATAAACACTGACATTAAACCATATTGGCTATGTAAGGCACTTTGATTGTCATTGAGATTATTTTAAAAGTTATTTAGGTCCCCACGTTACATCTTTGCAACTGCATGGAAAATGTTTCACCATGTTTCTCTTTGCAATATTTCTTTGGGGATTCATAAATATTGATTGTACCGTAAAAAATTGATGGAATCTTGAAACAGACTGCAGTCTTGGTAGCTGGGGAATTTACTCAATTTTTCTCAATAGCTGCAGTCTATAAAAAGAGGAGATTTTGCAAATTGTTTCTCACCTTGTCTTTTTAGTATTTAATAGCTCTCAATTCTGTAGCCTCCTGAACCATGCACCGGGTGCGTTTTCCATCAAAGCTGTATCAGCCCTATTCAAAGGGAATTAAAAGGCGAGCTGTGACCAAGGGGTTAAACTGCCTGCACGGCTGGCAAGCCTAACTTTCATTACTGGTGGCAGTGTAGAGCCATCCTGCTGCTCCTTGTGCTAAAACTTTCGTTAAAAACAAAAATAGAATCCTTCGATGTTAATGGGCACATGCAGATGAAAAACAACAACAACAACAACAAAAAAAAAACCCAAACAAACAAACAAACAAACAAACAAACACCCCCAAACAAATAAAAACACTATGACCAGAACCTTCCAGGAATTTCTCTTGGTTAAAAAAAACCAACCAACCAACCAACCAACCAACCAACCAACCAACCAACCAACCAACCAACCATCCTACCAGAAAACCAAACGAGCAAGCAAACAAAAAAACCCCTCCAAAAAAACAACCCCAAAAAATCCCTTAAAAATAAGTATTTCCCTGGATGCCATTGAATCCCTCAGCATCTTATTATTAAGCACAGGATATTCTCCTTGTGATGTGGAAGTTTCAGCTCCATTCACCCAGGATTAAGCACAAAGAAGATGTCCTTGGCAAAGCCCTGGGATGGAACCTGTGGCTAAACCCCAACATTCTTCATCCTGTCCCACATCCAGCCCATCTTTGCTCGATCTCCTTTGTCCAACACCTAGATATTTTGGTAAATGCTGGGACAGTTTGGTAAATGCTGCAAAAGCAAGCAGTATATTTCCCTCTTTAGCCTTTGGTGGGATTTTCTGTGCTCTTCTGTGGCCCATGGGGACTTCCAAGCTTGGAGGCAGCAATGATTTGTTTTTGGCTGGGTCCTGGCTGTGCTGGGTGATGGTGATTCCCTCTTCCCCAGCTGGAAATACAGACTTCCCTTGGGATTATTTTGCTCTTCCAAGGAGAACATTGACAGCAGCACTGGGCAAGTAGGACTGTGCACAGGCAGCAGCACCTTTGCTTTGCTCCTAGTTCAATTAATGGGCATCCCATGAATAAACAGGAATAAAAGGGACAGGTCTCTGTAGCACTGGTGGGTTTGCTTTCATTCAGTCAGGCTGGAAGCAGCCACGAGATTTTTTGCAAGGTGATGCCTGGGTGTGCTGTGGATGTGTTTTGCTGGAAAGCTGCTCTGAAGGTCTGCCTGGGGTCAGATTTTTTGTAAGGGTGCCAAAAAATGGGCTCAGTTGCAGGACCAGGAGCCATCTTTTCTTCCTTTATCCGTTAGGTCAAACCTGAGATCAGTGAGAGATCTGGAGAACAGATCACCAAAGCAAAGAAAAAAAATCACTTGTGAATGGGCAAGAGTAGAGTAGAAATAGCCAGCCCTTACTTTGGTAAAAAATAACTTAGAGAAGAATTTTCTGTGCTGGAACTTCTGCCCTCATACATTCAATTTGATTCCTATATATCAGCTTATATATCATATATATATCTTATATTCTTATATAACATCTACAAGAAACTGTCCTGCTGCTTGGAGAAAACATTGCAGTTACTCAAGAAGATCCTAAATGTCTCTTTTTTAAGTAGACTTCAAGGTATCCACAGGAAAGATCTTCAAGTTGTCCATCAGGAGTCCACCCAGGTGTTCAGAACGAAGGTCCTCCAGAAGTCCATCAGGAACATCTGGAGAAAACACTGGCAGAAAATACTCCAATTATTCAAGAAGTTCATAAAACTTCTTTTTTTAAGTAGGTCTCCAGGTGTCCAGAAAATAAGATCCACAAGGTGTCTGTGAGGAGTTCATCCAAGTGTCCAGAAGAAATAATCTCAGAGACCAATGGATTTTCATGTGCCTGGATTCCACCTCACTGCATCAGACTTTGAGCCAGTGCAACAAAACAAACATTTCCCATCTGACAAGGGATGCTTTTCCTCTTGGCTTCAAAACCCACTGGCCTCAATTAGCAAGACCTGAAGACATTTTGATATGCTCAAGCCAGGACATGTTCTGTGAAGAAAGAGGCCCTGCTAAAAGGGTTTCTGCTCCTGGGGGCTCTTTGCTGCTGCTTTTGGAGTGTAGCAGCCACTTCCATTAACATTAATGGGGGCTCAGTGTGCATAGGAGCTGCAGAAAAAGCTCCATCAAAGCTGGGCATGTTGCAGTAATGGGCCATGAGGTCTGGTTTATTTGCTCAGTATTTTAAGGTTTCAGTCCCCCAAACTGGAGTAGAAAACCCAAACAGCTTAGATGAGCTGCTGTCGGCTTCAGAGTGAGCAGGGTTAGCAGTGGGGCTGTAATTATGAGGTTATGTGCAGCCTGTGGCCAAAAAGGTCTCACCTGTGCACACCTGGACTGCATGTGGTTAAGTGTCAGTGGCCTCCCCATCTACTGCTCATCTCCTGCTGGCCTGGGACCTGATGCACAACCTCTCTGCAAAGCCATAAATGGAACCCCAGAATGGTTTGTGTTGGGAGGGACCTTAGAGCTGATCTCATTCTGAGCCCTTGTGCCATGGGATTCTGCTGGATCAGGCTGGTCACAGTTCCTGAGCAAGACACAGGAACTTGAGACATTCAATCTGCTCAGGCTGTGCTGCTTTAAAACAGCAAAGGCAGCTGAAATTTAAGGCTGGGGTTTAATGCACTCAGCAAGTGGAGGTGCAGTGTTAGTGAAGGAAGGTGGGACAGGAGGGAGGGGATGTTACACAGCAGGGCTGTGCTTGACCTCAAGGTTGAACAAGGTGTTTATTCCTGCTTGAGCCATGGGTTTGGCCGTGTCAGGGCAGCAGGGCTGGACAGGCACAGCCCCAGGTGCCAGCTAGCCCAGGCAGGCAGGGGGTAGACCATTGATGGGCTGGTGGCTGCTGCTGTGTCTGCATAACCCCAAGGCAGAGGGACCAGAGCCTGAAACTGAGGCTGTCCACCAACCATCCCAGCAGAGAGTGTGCAGCAACACCTCCTTGACCCCAAACCTGGCAGCAGACAACTTCCCCAGGAAAGCTACTTCATCAGCAAACAGCAGCACCAACCACCAGAACAAATCCCACCCCAGAAACATTCCCATCTGGTGCGGGAGAAACAGGACTTAATAAAATTAATTAATATGATTATGTGGAAGTTGATTTATTGTTTACTTTTTAGCTTTAATTATACATTTTAAGATTACTGTTTATGCAATTATGCATTTTTTGATTGGTGCTTTTATGTTGTATTTGCGCTTTGCACGGGTTTTTCAGGTACAATGATTGGTGGTTGCTTAGAACTTGGTTGCTTTCTTTTAGTTTGGGTTTTTTAATCTTGGTATTTTGGTTTTTAGTTGGTTTTAAAAAAAATATTTAGTACAATTCATGTTTTAGTGGCTTTGAAGGGTTTTAATAAATTGCAGAAAAACACTTGAAAATGGCTTATTTTGTGCACTTGTTACAAACATTGGTTTAAACTAAGAAATATATAGAAAAACAGCTAAGTATGTGAAGAAATAGCAAAATATGTAGAAAAATAAATAGGCAGTAAAATATGGAGAAAGACAATTACATATAGTTTGGCTGGTGCATACAATACAGACTATGGCTTAGACTTGCTCAGACATGTTACTGTGGCTTAGACTTGTTCAGTATTACTACAATCTGGTAAGAAGTTGAGAAGATGATACTCTAAAAAGATGCAGAGCATGGACACACGAGGTACCAGAGAACTGGGAGCAGGTTACCCACCTACCTTAGCTACCTTAAAGGACCAACTCAAACTCCAGGAGAAATTGCTAAAATGCTGTATTATTTTTGTAACTCTTGTTTTCCTTGCAGAAATGTTTGTTGAGATTACTTATATATCATATTATATTATTATTTTACATATTACGTTGTTATTTATATACATTATTTATATATCATATTATATTATTATTTTACATATTACGTTGTTATTTATATACATTATTAATATTTGGATGAAAGGACCTAGCCTTAAGCTGTGTAAGGGAGGTTAAGGCTGGACATCAGGAGGTATTTCTTCACAGAAAATATGATTACAAGTGGGATTGCATATGATTACACCCCTAGAGGTGTTCAAGGAATGGCTGGACGTGCCACTGGAGGTGTCCCTGAGAGGGTGACAAGGTGAGGATTGGCACATAATAGTTGTGCTTCCAAAACCACTGCAGGGTGATGGGAATCCCAGGAGTGATGTTACTGTGGGGCAGCTCACCTTAATGAAGCAAATGGAAAACAAGGCTGTGAATATGGGGATTAGGGTAGGAAAATATTCACTGCAGCCTCTCCAGGGATCTCCCTCAAACTGAGGTTGAGCAGATTGACCCTGGGGAATAGGATCATTGCAGGAACTCATGGAGGCACAAATGCAAGATGAGTCATGAGGAGCAGGCGTGATGGTCCCCAGGGAGACCCCAAATTCATTGCTCCAGCCTTCCCATCCAGACTCAAGCCTCCTTCCAAGCTCTGGTACATCCCCCACAACCACCTCCTCCTCCACCCTCTGTTCTGCCAGGATTGGAGTGGAGATGCAGTTTTGGCAAAGCCCCCTGCTTTGATCTCCAGTTTTATGGTGACAAGCACAAGCAAGATCTCTTCCTTCATTGTACCACCCCCCTCTCCAGCTCAGTGATGAGGGCAATCCTCAACATTTAACATTATGCTAATCCCTGCCTCACTTGGAACTTGGCCAGTTCATTTTCATGCTACACTGCTCGTTTCCAGCTTCTAACGTAGTGTTAAAGTTGCATTAAATAAAGAATGGATGTAAAAATCAAATTAATTACTGGACACTCCATGCTACTTAATTTTAAAGCTCCCATTCCACCGGTATTTCTTGTAATCACAACAAGCTGTGGAGTGCCAGGATGGCCATATTGCTCTTAAATATGTTGATTAGAGAAAAAAAAAAAAAATGGAGATAAGTGTTGAAGCATTGATTTGCAATATTGTTTGGAGCTCTTAGTTTCACTTTGCAGTTAGCAGCTGAGGGAGCTGGAAAGGGGCTGAGCCTGGAGAAAAGGAGGCTCAGGGGGGACCTTGTGGCTCTGCACAGCTCCCTGACAGGAGGGGACAGCCGGGGGGATTTGGGATCTTATCCCAGGGAACAGGGACAGGCTGGGCCAGGGGAGGATCAGGGGGGATATTGGGAAAATTCCTTCATGGAAAGGGCTGTCCAGCCCTGGCACAGCTGCCCAGAACAGTGGTGGGGAGGTTTAAAAGCCTTGTGGATGTGGCACCTGGGACATGGTCAGTGGTGGCCTGGGCAGTGCTGGGGAATGCTTGGACTCACTGGATTAAATTGGTTTTCTGATCTTAATGATTCTGTGATATCATCACTCGGAGGCAAAACAAAAAATTTTGGATAACAAACAGGTCCTAGGAATCAAAACACTTTATGTAAAAGCAAGGGTTTCTCTGATGGCTAAATTGGGATGAATTGAAACACTCGGGCTCCTTCAGAGAGGTGCTCTGGCCTATTTTTTCAAGAACTCCTGTTTTAAAATTATATTTTATTTTCTATGTTGCATGTTTAATCATTATGAAAATCTAATACTTTGTTTTTAAAGCTAGGCAGATGGTCAGAATTTGCCAATATTTGGGTTTGTTTTACTATATATGCAACTTTCAAGGATGAGTGCATATCTTTGTTGGGTGAAGTGCCATAGATAATGTCTCTTGTCAAATCATAACCTTTTTTGTTTCCATTTAGCTCTGTCCTATAGCTAAATCTGGACATCAGCAGAGAGACCTTCCCTTCCACTCTTACAGAACACATTGGTTTTTTTTTGTATTTTCTGTTTGAGCTACTTTAATCCTTGCATTTCTATAAGACAATTGAATTTTTTTTTAATTGCTGAGTTTGGGCTGAGGGTCTTTCTGCAGACCCTGCTGCCCACAGAGGTACAGCCACAGAAGTTTTGTCCTTCTACAACTGGTATTTTTCTGTTCCATGGGTTTTTCCCCACTTTGCTGGGATGTGTAGGGACAGACCCTTCATCTGTATTCTGTGAATAAAAAACAGTTTGGTAATTCCAAATACAAACATCAAGCAGAGGGAGGATGCTTCAGTATTTCAAAGGAACTCTGAGAGCAGAGCATTGCACCAGTGCCTTTGAAACTAATGCGAGCTTATTTTCATCATTATATTGCTATTTTATTATCTGTTAAAACACATTGTTTAATTTATTTTTATTGCAAGGAGGGGAAGTACCTAGAATTCAGATTCTGATGGTTAAAAAGCACGAAGCAATGGCACAGAAGGGGTTACACCTGCACAGCCATTCCTCATGGTGCAACTTCTTCCAGGACCCACACAAAAACTTATTAAGCAGCTGCCTGTCACCTCTCCTTAATAAATAAGAATCTCTTTTCAGCCTCTTTGTCTCCTTCACCTCTGGGGCCGGCGTCCTGTAAACACACTGCCAATTAAACCTCACGTCTAGCAAGGCCACAACTAATGAAAAGCAATAGAGAATTCACTGCCTTTTAATGAGGAAAACATTGCTTTTTACAGGGAACAATTTATTGGGCCAATTCCCCCCGTCCATCACCCTGGGGAGCCGCTGCCTTTTCTACCCCCCCCGTTTGTTACTTTGTCAAGCGCGTGTAAAATCGCAGGCAGAACACAGAGGTGAAGGCTCTGACTCAATTTATGGTGTGACATCTCTGATCTTGCTGCCTGGATCAGTAAGTGATGCTGGCAATGATATGCATGGGAATTAATTACTGTGCCCGGCAGCGCTGCAGCAGGCTCTGCTGCTGAGAGTGGATCAGTTTGCAGGAGTTTGGTCCAGCAAAAAGCACTTTGCTGCTGTTTGTGGCACAGGCAGGCAGGGTCTGGTCTGCCCAGCATCCCACAGAAGGAGGGAGGGATGAGCCTGGAAATCGGGGGGGAAAAATAAAAAAAAAAACACAAAAAAACTCAAAATAAAACGGACCGCAAAAAATAACAGCAGAAAAACTCCCCCCAAAATCAAAGCAAGCAAAAGTAGTAACAACAACAAAAAACAAACCTAAACAAACAAAACCACAAAAAAACCCCACAAAAACCCCAAAAAACCTCAAAATAAAACAGACCGCAAAAAATAACAACAGAAAAACTCCCCCCGAAATCAAAGCAAACAAAAGTAGTAACAACAAACAAACCTAAACAAACAAAAAAACCACAAAAAACCCCCACAAAAACCACAAAAAACCTCAAAATAAAACAGACCGCAAAAAATAACAGCAGAAAAACTCCCCCCGAAATCAAAGCAAGCAAAAGTAGTAACAACAACAAAAAACACAAAAAACCTCAAAATAAAACAGACCGCAAAAAATAACAGCAGAAAAACTCCCCCCGAAATCAAAGCAAGCAAAAGTAACAACAAAAAACAAACCAAAGAAAGAAAAAAAAAACCAAAAAAACCAACACAAAACCCCAAAAACCAAAATAAAACAAACCCCAAAAACTAAAAAGAACCATAACCGCCCCTAAATCAAAACAAACAAAAGTAATAACAACAACAAAAAACCAAACCAATGAAAAAAAAAACAAAAAACAAAATAAAACAAAATAAACCCCCCCCAAAAAAAAGAACCACAACTGCCTCAAAATCAAAGCCAACAAAAGTAACAACAAAAAACAAACAAATACAAAAAAAACCACAAAAAACACCCAAAAACAAAATAAAACAAACCCCAAAAAACAACAACAAAAAAAACTCCCCCCCAAAATCAAAGCAAACAAAAGTAGTAACAACAATAAACAAACAAAAACAAAAAAAAAACCACAAAAAAACCCACAAAGAAACCCCAAAACCAAAATAAAACCAACCCAACTCCCCCCAAATCATACAAAAGTAATAACAGCAACAAAAAAAAGAAGCAAAAAACACAAAAAAACCTAAAGCAAAACAAAACAAAACAAAATAAAAAATACCAAAACAAACAAAAAAACAACAGAAAAACAGAAAACAGAAAAAACCCACAGCACCTCCCAAAAACAAAAAGCAAAAAACAAAACAAAACAAAAAAACCAAAAAACACCAAAACCAAAAAACCCCAAAACAATAACAAAAACAATAACAAAAAACCCCTAAAAAACAACAAACAAACAAAAAAAAACTAGCAAAAAAAACCTAACCAAAAGCAGAAAAATCCCCCCCAAAAACCAACAAAAAACCCAACAACAAAACAAGCAAAAACCAACAAAAACCCAAACAAAAAAAAAAAGAAAAAAAGAAAAAAAAATCCCCAAAACAACAAAAATACCCCCAAACCCCCGCAGAACAAAAAATTAAACAAACAAACAAACAAACAAACAAAAAAAACAAAAAACAAAAACAAACAAACAAACAAGCAAAACAAAACCAACCAACCAACAAACAAACAAAAACACAAAAACAAACAAAAAAGAACCAGGAGAAAAGAAAGCCATGATTTTGGATTTCTTTTTTTTTTTCTAAGACCAAAGGGGAGGTGTTATGTAGGGATACCACAGTGTTTGAGCAAGGGGAAACCTTCTACCAAGCCTACACTATTAAATCTATATATATTTAAAAGGATAAAAAAAAGATGGAAAGGCCAAATTGAAAATGAATGATATTGGTAATAAATTCTGGATAAAAACCTACAGGTCACATCACCCATGGTTATAATATGTGTTAGCTCTGTTAGCCTTGCAGCCCTTTATCCTAGGATTTGCAGTTTAAAATGCAAGGTATTTTTGTCTGTTATTTGACAGTTTTTTATCATATTATATTTTAACACTTTGGTGTATCTAGTGAGAGATACCCTTTTCTGCTTGGTTCTCAGACTGTTCACACTCATGGACTTAATTTTAAATTTCCTTTATTTCTCACCACTTACTTCATGGTTTTGTACACTCTTAGGCCCAAAAGGGCTCTGTGTTGCTTTGAAGACTAGAAAAACAAGACATGATGCCCAGCTAAAACCTCAGCACTGGGGTTCCAAGTCAAACAGGGATGATGACACACTTGGTCCAAGCACAGCAGAATTCCCTCCAAAAAATGGAGGACTCCAGCTCCAGTTGGTGACTTTGTGTTCCCAACCCATCACAGTTCTTGTTTTTTTAACAACAAACATTTCCTGTTTGTGGCACTGATTTTAATTTCACCCTTGTTGGAGCAGCCATTCAAGTCTCTAATGGCAGAAGAACACCTTAAAAATATGTTTGCAAAAAAGTGGAAAACCAAAAGAAATGGGTAGTAACAAATACTTTGAAAAAGGAGGCAGATGGAGAGGGAACAGGGCAGCCTTGAGTGATGGCAGTGCTTGTTGATTCCACATCCCCACAGCTCTAGTGCTGCCACTTTCCTGTTGGTAGGGCAACATTTCAGGAAATAGCAGGAGATTCAAAGAATAAATCATACATTTGGACCTATCTGGGCATCTTTTGTGGCCCAGTTGGCATGCACATTGAAGAGTTTGGTTCTTCCTATTTACCCCCAGTAGTGGAATCTGGAATCTGCCTGAAATGTATAAAAAGCCCAAGATTATTTCAAAGCTCTGGAAAAAAAAGAAAAAAAAAAAAAAAAAGAAAAAAAAAGAAAAAAAAAAGAAGGATGAGAGAGAGCTGTGAAAGATCATTTCTTTCCTAATGTGACTGTTAGATTTGGCTGGTTTAGCAATTAAACTTTTCCTTTATTTGTTACCCCTACAGACCCCTGGTTAGAATAGGATCCTGAAGTTGAGTCCGCCAGAGCATTGGGCTTACATGATTCAATTAACCTTTAAGGTAGCTCTGGAAGTTGGTACTCTAGGAGATCCTTTTGTTAATTGGCAGCCTGACACAGACAATTAAGTTTGATCAGATGAAGAGGGCATCAGGGACATCATTAGCATACTGTACTGAAGACTACGTGGTGTGTAAAAGTTGTTTAATTTCTGCCAAGGAAGAAAGCGGGGGGCTGGGGGAGCCCTCCTTGCACATACAGCATTTTGCTTATTAAATATTTCATTTCCCTTGCCATAAGCTGCAAATGTTCCCATTTTTTACCCCTCCTTTTTGGTTTCTTCGCACTGCAGTGAAATCCACTGAATGATCATTCCTCTCTTATTAAAACTTCTGCATTTCTCTTGAAGTACTGCACAAATAAAAAAACACCAAAAACAAAACAAACAAAAAAAACCAACCCAAACCCAAGTAGCCAAAACAGCAACAAAATCAGTAGATTTATTTCAGAAATGGTCACAAAGCCCATGGTGGATGGAGTATGAGCTGGTGTGGTTAAAGCTGGAGCTGTGAGATCTCCAGATGTCCTTGGGTCAGGGAACAACAGAAAAACATGCCCGTGGCTCTCACATGCAGAGGGCCTTGTAACAAAGGTGTCTGCACGTCTCTGGGATGCAGAGGGGATGCCTGGATGAGGATGTCACATTCCTGATGGCCATGCAGGTCTTTGCATAGGCAGGGAGAGCTGCAGGAGGTGAACCCACCCTGATGGGTTGTGAGCTTGGGTTAGTGGTTGAGAGACGTTTCTTTGCATTTCTCTTGCCTGGTATTAACAATAGTCACACAGTTGAGGCTATATTAGAAATGCTTGGGTTTTTTTCAAGCACTACTGCAGAGCAGAATGGAGGTGAGCCAAATTATGGCCATCTGCAAGGTTTAGTCACCACCACCACCCTACTGAATACAGGCTTGCAGCACCTTGCTCACTCCTGCTGCTGTGCAGTCCCTTTTGCTCCCTGTCCTTTCTCCAGCCCTTTTTCTGTGAGCAAGAGAGAAGGCATAGAAACACAGGGTGGTTTGGCTTGGTAGGGGTGTTAAAAACCATTCTGTTCCACCTCTTGTCATGGGCAGGGACACCTTCCACTGCCCCAGGTTGCTCCATGCCCTGTCTAACCTGCCCTTGGACACTTCCAGGAATCCAAGGGCAGCCACAGCTTCTTGGACACCCTGTGCCAGTGTTTCACCATCCTCATAGTACAGAATTTCTTCCCAATATCTGATCTAAATCTCTCCTCTTCCAGTCTTAAACCATTCCCCCTTGTCCCATCAATACCTGCCTGTATAAAAGTTGCTCATCCTCTTTTTTCTTAAGTACTCTATAGGCATCTGGAAAGGAAATGAGGCACATAAAACCAGTAGGCACATGATATCAGGATTCTCCATCCTCATGCCACATAGGCAAGCTCTTTGCTTTCTCATTAGCCTTACAGAGTTGCTTCAGCAATTATGATATATATTGCATAATTCTTATAGCATTAGCCTTGCTACATAAGTCATTAATGAGCTAAGTTAGTGATAGCAGCAAATGTAGATTCTTGTGCTGTGTGATGCTAATAATATCTGTGAGATTTTAGTCCTAATCCAGGGAGATGTTTTCAGCCCTCTACTGCCTTGGCATCGTGTAATGGAAAATTAATGGGAAGTTGCAAATGCAGAGTGAGTATCTCTTTTTGTTTTGCTGGCTTAACATTGCCCTTTGTAAGGTTTTTGCACAAGAACAAAAGAGCTGAAGATTAATCCAGACCAATATCCAACAGTGACCAAGACTCAGTGCCTTTGGCAGGACACAGGAACAGGGTGAACACACAGAGACTCCTCCCCAGGATGCTCTTCCAGCCTCCAAAACCCTTTGGCTCCAAGCCCTCGTTTTCCACAGGTCCAGCCCCAGCAGGGAGCACAGAGCAGATTACTCAGAATAAAAATACTTGTGTATTTTTATGTATTGTTATGTTTTATTAATATACTGTAGCTCTTTATGTATTCTTCTTTCATAAAATTTTGGAGCTCTTTTGAACTCCTCTAACTATTTCAATACTTCAGCTGCTAAAAAACAGCAATGGGTGGTGAGTGTCCACAACTCTCCAATGGAAACTTGTAGGTGATTTCAAGCTGATAGTAAGAGTTAAGAATATGGGAATGCTGGGGTTTTGAGGTGTTTTTACAAGTCTGTGCCAATAAACCCCAGCATTGTTCTGCATCTACCAAAAGACTCCCAGCATTTGAAGAGACCAAGTCACACTCTGCAGGTCTTACTCTGCCAAGGAGAAACAGAGATGGGATTGTCACTCTCCAAAATAAACTGTCTCCTGCAAGCACCTCCTTTCAGGTGGGAGGAATCCAGGTAAATCTGTTTCCTACACGGGGGTCAAGTCAGTGATGTGCACATGACCTAAGCCTGTCATTCCTCCTGGACAGTCAGGAATTCCCATTTACTCCATGCTCTTTTCCATCTCCTTGTCCTGGGAGGCCTCCCCTCAAAAACAGAGTCAGAGAATTGTTGGAATATTGGAAAAGACCTGCAAAATTGTTGAATCTGATTTTTGGTTGACCAAACAATGCTGAGAAATGGCTTTTACCAGTCATTGGGGGTGAAAATTTTGTAATGCAAAATGTGGCTCTGCATCTCCTGACAGAGGCAGCAGGGAGAGGCAAGGAAAGGGACAGGGATGTCAGCAATTTGTGAGCTTTTACCAACTGACATGAGTCTTCAGCTCAGTAAATCAGCGAGAGGGTATGTCAGGACATGAAATGGTGGAAAAAATATTTCTAGAAGAAATGGGAATTGTGCCCAATTCCTCTCCAGAGTTTAGCTGTGGAGCAGGACTTTGCTGCATCCTGCACGTGTCATGGGTCATCCTGCAAACTCAGGGACAAGCAGGTGATTCCTGCTCCATCTCCCAGATTAGGAGCATAAGAAAAGGGCAAAATGGTGATGGAAAATTGAAAGTGCATCAAAGGCAGATGGCTGCACTGGTGGGCTGTGCTGAGAGCCCTGGCTGTCACCTGTCAAGCCTGTGAGCAGGTGTGTCCCTTGCACCAGGACTGAGGTTGGCCCAGCTCTGCAGAACTGCAGAACAGGATGTTTTTGAACCATAGAGGAATAATACTTGAGATGTATTGGCTGTACAGTTTCATTAGGATGACATAACATCTTGGATAGATTATAATTTTATAATACCTTTGCATGCCACTGCTATTACTACTATGTTGTTTTATGATGGTGTTAATATACAGATGTTGCTTTAATCTGTTTTTTAATTTACTTTGTATATCCCCTACGTACATTTTGTTGTAAGGTAGTTTATTTTGCAGCAGCTCATTTATTTTAAAAGTTGGAGGGTTTTTTTATATCACTGCTAGCATGCTAATGACATTTATACATGTGTTCTCTTTAATCTCTCCCCTAGTTCCCTAGTACAGAGCACAGATATTATCATTTCTCTGATTTTTCTAGGAGCTGAAAACTGTTTTGTTAGGGGTTTTACTTTGAGGTTTAATTTTTTATTTTGAGGTTTATTAAGTACTGCATTTTGTTGTGGTAAACCTTGTGTTTTCACTGATATTTTCATCACAGGGTAAGTGTTGTCACTGTAGAGGGATTTAGTCATGGTGCCATCCATCTACCCTTCATTTGATGATCCCTAGAAAACTCTTGAGAGGAGGATTTTTAGGGGGTCTTGTTTCCCCTCAATTTAGGGGTAAGGCAAAGGCAAAAAAATTATGGTAACCTCCAGAAGTCACATCTAGTTAGAACCTGGATTTAAAAAAAAAATCTCATTCTACTAAAAAGCCTAACCTCAGCCCAAGGAGTAGGATGCTCCTGTGCTGGGCTACAGATACCACACCCAGGCTTAAGGAGAATTTCTCCCAGCTGAGATCAGGTTGAGCAGGACCTTCAGGATTCCTTCCAACCTAAATCAATCTGCAATTCCATCACTTGGTATTTGGGGCCATACCAATAGAACAGGCAGGTCAAACTGGGGAAAAAGAACTCAAGGACTGGAGGCTGGCACAAAAGCAGGGGGAGGCATGGCCTGGATTTGCAGAATTTGATGAATGATGCTGGTAGCAGGTTCTCTGTGTGCTCAGTTGCAGTGACAAAGTCCCACCTCACAAGGACCTCAGTGCAGAGATGTGAAGCATGGCATGTACTTGTTGGGGGAAGGAGGAGGAGGAGGAGGGAGCAGCATCTTTCAGAGCAGGTTCCCATGCTGGACTTCTCAAATTACGTCTAATTAAGTCTGCTGCCCAGAATGTCATCAAATTAGCAAGTGAACAAATTGCACTGACTTTGGTGGGACAACTCCCTCGTTTCATGCTGCCCTGCAGCGTGGCTGCTCTGTCTTCGCTGAATTCCTGGTGAAACCCCTCCCAGAACAAGGACAAATGAGCATCCAGCCCTCTCCACAGGCTTTGACTCTGCTGCCTCAATGCAATATCCTGCCAGAGCTCTCCAGCCTCCTCGGGGAGACCTTCTTGTTTCGCCTGGAATTTGTGTACTGGGAAAGGCCTGAATATTTTTCCCATAACTTGGTGGGATGGAGCTTGAGAAATGCTGCTGTAGGTGGTTTCATGTTGCCAAAATGTACTTGCTATTTGATGATGTGGGGTTCGGAAGGCCTGCTGTTCCCAATTGTCCATTGCATATTAAGGATGGTTATAGCCAAGAAGACTTCTCTATTTATTTGCTCCCTTTTCACTGTGACTTTATTATGCATGAGCAGCTTGACTGTGATACTTCTTTTGTTTTACATTTTGCATTCATTAAAAACCAGTCATCTGCATATTTTGTGAACCCTCAGGGGTCTCTTCTCCCCTTGATGCATGCGTGCCAGTCCCATTAGCATGGATGGGAATTAGGAGCTCATGCTGAAGAGAAAACACAGGCACACCTCCCTCTGTTTCTCCTCCTACTATTCAACTAGGATATTAAAAAAAAAAAAAAAAAATCATTAAAGAGGATATTCACTTTGTGTTTAAAAAAAAAAGGGGGGGGGAAGAAAGGAAGTGAAACTTGACCATATATCTCAGGAGATTCTTTTTATAGCCCAAGGCTAAAGATCTCTTAAACAGAGGATGTAAGTCATTTCAGCATCACTGAGATTTACAACTCTGCCTTTACTAGTAAGTAAAGTGGGCCAGACCCACTCCCCAACAGAGAGGGCAACTAGTGTGGTATGACTTGCATCCACACCAGTGCCCTTCTCCTGCCCCAGCCTTTCAACATGAAAGTGAGACCTGGCAAAGCTTTCTGGCCCTGTTTGCACACTAAAAGTCACCAACCATGGTTTGATCCCGTTTCTGTCACCCTTAAATTAGTTGCAGGCTGCTGCACTGTGGTCCTCAGTGTTTCCTTGGTGGTGCTGAGGATGTGGATGAAGGATTCACAGGAGATTCCTTAAAGCAGTCACTGGGGGATGTTGGGGGTTCCTGACTGACCATCCCAAAACTGCTCCTCACAAAACTGCTGAGCCAAGGGATCAAAGTGCTGGATGGGGAAGGCTGATCCTGCCCTTATCCCATTTTCCATTTGCTCTCCTCCCTCCCCTGCTCCTGTTGAGTGAGGGTTCAGGCTGTGCATTCTTGCTCCCTGCGAACAAAGAAGTGATTTATTTTTTTTCCATTTCAGTTAAAACTACTGGTGCATGGTGGCCTCTGGTACAGGGATCCCCTATTTTCTCTGCCTTGTCTCTGAGGGTTAAAGCAATCAGCCTTCTCCACCCAGACAGAAGTTTTGCATAAAGCCTCCCCTGCTCCTCTGTGTTTCAAGTTTGGCAGCTCCCCTTTCTGCAAAAATGTGCACAGGAAGATGCACAGAGAGATGTGAATTTATTTTCTGCATTGTTAAAGCTTCAACATTGCCCTCAAATCATCCTGACACAAAGGCAATGCAGCTCGGTTCACCAACCAGCACATTTTGCCCTGAGCAAAGACACTTTCCCATGCATGGAATGATCTCCCACTGTTTCCCATAAGAGCACAGGGCTGGCTGGAGGAATTGAATCAAAAGCTTTCAGAGACAACAACCTGCCTGAAACAACTTGAAACAAACAAGGGCTTGGGATGCAGCTGGACAGTGATAGCTGGGGCCACGTGCTAATTGTGGGATAAAGCAATAATCCTGTTTTATTGCTGCTATGGCTGGAGCACCCCATGCTCTGCTGAGTATTCTCCTTGTCTGAGCAGCATGCTGGTTGCTTTGAGGGCCAATGTCTGTACACTGGTCTGTGATGGGCACTGGCTGGGTTTGCACACTGGGTGCTCTAGCAAGCCAACCACACAGAGCCAGTCTTGTCTGGGTGGGTGGAGGGAGAGGGATAAAGAGCTTTGGAAATTGAGGCATTCTGTGTCGCACAACTTGCTGGCTGTTTGGGCTCTGAATATGCTCTCTGAAATTAGCACCACTTCGAGTGTCAGAGTGGGTGTCTAGCTGGAGAAGCTCAGGTCCCTAATGCTTCTCAGCTCTATTATTTCTGCTTTCTGTCTCCTGCTGATGGTTCGTAGCCTCAGCAGCACAATCCAACATCCAGCATTCCTGGAACAAGGAGGTTTTTGATGCCTCAAGCTTGGGAGTGTTCAAGTTCAGGCTAGATGAGTCTAGTGGCAGGTGGCAGGGGCCCATGGCAGGCAGGTTGGAACTAGATGGCTTTTATGATCCTTTCTGACCCAAACCATTCTAGAGAAAAAAGTAGAGAAATTACTTATCAGGAACACAAAGCAAAAGGGGATCATTTCCTAGGGTAGGATATGTCACTCACCTCTTACAAAGGATCTGTCTCATAATTTAGGCTGCTTGAAGACAGCCTACAGGTACTAAAACAAAATAATAACCTCCCAATTCCTGTTTCACTTGTTTGGCCCATTGATTTTGCTGATTGACGGATTTACCAGCTGAGATCTGGAACAAAGGAATATTTACATAATCATTATGAGTTGTGGGGTTGTAAGCCATCTTTAGGTCAGCTCCAGAGCTTGGGGACTCCTTGTCATTTTTTTGCATAAAGGTGGAGAATTTTAACTTGCCTTTTGGGAAAAGGCTCTTCCCCCCTTGGGTGGTGGGGCACTGCCCAGGCTCCCCAGGGAATGGTGACATTCCCAAAGCTGACAGAGCTCCAGGAATGCTTGGACATTGCTCCCAGGGGTGCACAGGGTGGGATTGTTGGGGTGTCTGTGCAGGATGAGGAGTTAGACATGATTATCCTCGTACTTCCAATTTAGGATATTGTGTGGTTCTCTGCGCATCTCAGCATTGCAGATTCATATCCTTGCCTTGATTTACTGCAGCCCAGCTGGTTATTCTCAGCCTGTACCTTCTCTCTTTTAGGCTCTTTCCCATGCACACACTTTACCCTGTTCAGAATTTCTGGTTGCATCCCAGATTGTGCCTCAGCTGTGAGCGACGACCACAATGCAGAAGCGAGTCTGAAGAAAACTTGAATCCAGCACCACTGGCACCCTCTTACTCCACTAAAATAAAACAAACAAAACCAGAAAGGATGGGAAATGGTTTTACTGGAGCAGCATCAGTGTCTCCATTTGTGAATCAGTTTCTTAAGAGAAGGAGGCTCCATTTAGGTAAGAGGTACTGTCACTGCCTTCAGGTCTGCAGCCTCCTTGCACCAGCTTTGACTCAGCAGTGTGCAGCAGTAAATCATTAATGGCCCCTTAAAAAAGGCCAGCTAGCTCATAACACAAGTCTGAAAGGAGGAAAGGAGATGGGTGGAAGATCAGACTTTCCATTCCCAAAATAAAGCATCACAGTCATCCTGAATATCTGGAGAGAGCACAGAAGGCCGGAGGCGTTCTCTTTGTTAAATATTTACCACCCCAGTATTATTTGACAGAACATTTCTGGGACTTTATCTAAGCAGGATGGAGTAAGGGAAACATTTGGATGGGTCAATAGGACCATTTGCCAGAGTGGCTTGTTCTTAAATGGGAATCAAAAGCCGACCAGAGAGAGCTCTGCAATGTTTGACTACTAAAAGCATTGCTCCAGAAATGCAGCACTGTGCTGGCTCCAAGGGACCAGTGTATGGCTTGTCTCACTAACATTGCCAGGACAGGACTTCCTCCTCATTACCAGCTGTACAAATTCCTGGACATGAGCAAGGCAAAGGGGTGAGGTCCTGGTGTCTTAACCTGACAGTGCTGAGGAAGGAATTTGGGCTGATGTGAAAGTATTTTCTCAAAATCACATTTAAAACTCATAGAAATTACTTGCATTTAGAACAAGTACAGCCCAGCACAGGTCCAATTCATCTCCTCTGCAAAAATCAGGGCTCAGGCCCAGCATTACCCAGATAACATTTGAACCTTCTTCCCAGAACTCAAGACTTCACTCATAATTAAATTACAGATAGTTCATGGCTATCTAGATATGCAAACCCACCAGAAATAGAAAGAAGGTTGTTCCACTGATTCTTGTGAAGACACTGCAGAAAGTGTCATTCTGTAGATGCACAACCAAAGTAAAAACATTATATTATGAAATTTTTAAAAAAGAAAAGGGGTGAAAAACTCAGTTATTTCAGGTTTAAATTAAAAATGAAATTTTATCATCTTCCTGGAAGTTTTTAAGGAAATTTTGTCTGGACTGACTGCAAGCTAAATTGTGCCTGTTAACCACATAGGAGCAAGCCACTGTATTACCAATGAAGTCATCCAGAAGTAAGACAAATAAATAAATGTTCTGGACACAGATTTGTGTCATGCTGCTGCCTCCCAGCCTTTTGTATTAATCTTCACTGGAAAAGCATGAGACACTGAGAAATCCTTGAATCAAGAGAAACATAACTTAGCAAAGTCCAAAACATCGGGGCCTTATCAATATTATTCCCATAATGAATACAAAACACAGCTCTGTACCAGTTACTAAGAAGAAAATGAACCCTATCCCAGCTGAAATCAGGACAAAATTGCTAACAAAATTATGAAGAGTCCCATGAAGGAAGCCAGCAGTTATTTTTGCATGATAAAACTGGGTGAAGCTGAAATATCCACCAGTGAAGGGAAGGGCAAGTGAGCTGGATCCCCACCACAGCACAGAGCTGAGGGAACTCAGAGGTCCGAGGGATTGAGCCTAACTATTGTCTTTAACATACCAACACTTGTTAAAGCTAATTCAGTAAATGTGATGCTTCCTTTCCCAGCTCCCCAGAATTTCAATTTTTTTGAGCCACCTGAGCTAAAGAGTTTCTCTGCACAAATTACCTCTTTCCATGAGCTTATCTGCCTCCCCTTGAGCTCAGGCAGACTTTGAGCATCCAGTGTGGTTTCAGGAAGCCAGGCGTGACAAATAAGAACAAGCTGGATTATTTCCTTTTTTTTCTCTCTCTCTCTTTTTTTTTTTAAATTTTATTATTATTATTTTAAATTATGAAGTGCAAAACACATCAGCTAATTTTGAGTCCCAAATACACTGGAGGAACCTGTAACCTAGGAACGCTTTGCGAGCAGGGAGAGAAGCACAAAATTTGTCATGCCTGAGGAACCACTCAGCTCCTCTGTACTCCCAAAATTTGCATCACACTGGGCAGGTGCACAATGCAGCCCAAGCTCAGGGAATCCTGCCTTTGCTGGGGAATTGCTGCACTGCTTCCCACTGGTTTGATTTCAGTCATTTCAGATGTCTGAGTAGCATCCGAAAATTAAGAAAGTTGTGAAATATTTTTTGAGGTCTCTCTCCATTGAGTGAATTTAGAGGAGCAGCCCCTCAACTTTTGTCAAATATTGTTGGTGTTTTTATCATATATCATAGAATCATGGAAAAGCCAGGGTTGGAAGGGACCTTTAAAGGTCATCTAATCCTGCAATGAGCAGGGGACCTTCCCCTCGGTCAGGATGCTCAAAGCCCCATTCAATCAGACCATGAATGTTTCCAGGCATCCACTTCTTCTCTGGGAAACCTGTTCTGTGTAGGTATCATGCTGTTAGAAAATATTTGATCAAAATTTTCCCATTTTATTTGTGATTTCTTGGGTCCCACCTACTCTGGTTCTTGAGCAGCAGGACCTCTGAAAACTGTTTTCTCAAAACTCTCTTTCCTAATGTTTCTCTTACATGTCTAATAGTAAATTTGAGTTCATTTTAGGGATTAATTCCAGAAGTAGACTGTAATTGGGTGCCCTCCTTTTTTCTTAAAGTAGCTATTCTCCCCCTCCCCAAAAATTTACAAGAACGTATTCAACATATTTGATATATTTGTGATTGCAAACCTTTAATCATAGTTTTTTGAGACTCTTTAACAGCTTCAGAAATTATCAACCTCATTTCCTTAAGCAACATATTTAAAAATAGTACTGTTGAAAGCATGGCATATTTCTTTACTTTAATTTGTCAGGTAAGGATTAACAAAAATAGAGCGTAGTCTCTTTTTCTGTATTTCTCCTGCAAATTATGCTTACTTTTGGAGGGTTTTTTTGACCATTTGTATTTATGACTACCTTTCTCCTCAATGGACAACAGCAAATGTCCTACCAGGCAAGAACAGAATTTGGTAACCCTTTTTGTTTGATCCTTGCAGTGCCTCCCAGTTTGCTGCTGTTGTTTGCTTAAAAATTAAGACTTTTACAAGATTTAATATAATCTTTGTGTGACTGAGCTGGCTCAGACCAAGGGTCCAGTCCTCAACCTCTGAGATATATCAGAAATAATTTTCTATTATTTGATTTGGTCTATTAATTTTCTGTGATGTTTTTGGCATGAAATTCTTAAGGAAATCACAAAATTGCAGAATGGCCAAGGTTGGAAGGGATCCTTGGAAGTCACTTAGTCCCATCTCTCTACTCAAGTAGGGTCATACTAGAGCACATGGCAAAAGATTGTGTCCAGATGGTTCTTGAATACCTCCAGGAAAGGAAACTCCACATCCTCTCTGGAAAAATCTGTTCTAGTGCACAGTCACTCACAGGAAAGAAGTTTTGTCTCATGTTCAGGTGTAACTTCTCATGCATCAGACACTTGCAGAACAGCCAGCTGTCCTGCTACAATAGCTTTTGAATCTACTGCTCACCCTGAACCACTCATTCCTACAAGTTAAAATTTTTGGGTTGAGATGAAAAGGCCCTGCAAAATCTCTTTTGAAAAGAAAACTGGAAATATCCTAATATCAGGAAGTATGATTTTAGAAATCAGGGGTTTCAGGCTGTTTACAGCACTGCTTGTTCATTAGCTCAGCTAAATATTTGAGAAAACTCAAATATTTAGCTGAACTCTCAGATGTATCTCTGAAATTACCTTCATAATAGAATCACAAAACTGTGTGGGATGGAAAGCACCTCAGAGCTCATTCAGGAGCTTTTCATCCCTGCCATGGCAGGGACACCTTCCACTGTCCCAGGCTGCTCCAATTCCCATCCAGCCTGGCCTTGGGCACTGCCAGGGATCCAGGGGCAGCCACAGCTGCTCTGGGCACCAGTGACAGGCATGTAGGAGGCTCCCACCTCTTCTGGCTTTCACTCTTGTTTATCTTGCAGTGATTAGGCCTTTTACACCAGTTTTTACTACTGCAGACATGACAAAAGAGTCCAGCCAGCACCAAAACCATGTCATGGACAGAGGTGGGACTCAATATCCATGCTCATCTTTTTCTGTCTACATCTACCCTTTTCCCCTAGCATCCACTTGGGGTGCAACTTGGATGGAGAAGAAAGGATTGAATTAAATCCAGCACTCAGAATCAGCTCCTGCAGAGGTGGAGATTATAGTCAATGTGTATTTTCACTGACAGGTTTTCTCAGCCTGGGGTATTTGCCAGCCATAATTACAAGCATGGAGACAACTTTAAATGCAGGACCCCTCACTCATTCTGCTGTACCCTGGGTAGGCAGGAGGCATATTAGGAAATCACTCAGATAATTTTAAAGAGGATGGATTGGGTAGGCAGGAAACATATTAGGAAATCACTCAGATAATTTTAAAGAGGATGGATTTGTGATTATGGCGTTTTGACCCACCTGGTAGCCTGCCCTTGGAGCTCTACTTAACAGGTCTTCCCTGTGCCTTTTCAAGCAGTTAATTCTGTGGCCAAGTCCCTGAACTCTCTTCCCATTCCTTTTTCACGTGTAGGGCTGTTTGCTTCTCTGCCATCCAGTCATCTTGCGAATGCTTGCTCAAGGACACGGCGGAAGATTTGTGCTAATAATGAAAAGCTTGAAGGGGGCAAGAGATTTTGCCCAGGAAAAATAATGCTGATCGAGTCTATTGTGTCTCTGTCCCATTGAGAAAGGGGGCTAATAACAGGAAGGTTAGCTAAGCTAACAGCATGGCTTTTAGGGGCTGTGGCCACGTGAATTAATGCGTTGGGTTTTTCTAAGCAAAATTCTCAGCTACCTTGTAGGGATTCAGGGGTTTAAAATATTTGCTTCTACATTTTTAGTCTTTCCTAGTCTTGCCATCTCCTTCTGTCACAGACTGGTAGCCAGGAAAAGACAGCAGAATATTTCTTCACTCCTTCTTTGCTTAATATCGGGATATTTTCAGCCATCAGCGGAGAATATATTTCTAGGTTTGGGAGTTCAGGCTGGTTTTTTTTTTCCCTTTGTGTGTTTGTTTCTCCTTGCACCACAAACCGCACGGAGGGGCCAGGAGGATTGTGCATTACATAAGAGTGGCCCTCCACGCTTTAATGTGGGTCTGTGCCGTGCCATGCAGCGAACATAATGTGTCCTCCCAGGGACAATTTGCATAAAGGATAAATAAGAGAATCACAATGTGAAGTTTATTCATTTTTAAATCCTGCAGCGTTTGTGATTGAAGGCCCAAGCTCAGATGTTTTCCTGATGTGTACCATTAAGAGTCAGGGCTTTGCCTAATGTCTCTTCTGTTACTGCAGGGAGATGTAATGTGCAGTATTTCTCCACACTGGAGTATCATTTTCAGTGTATACCACTCGGCTAGGGAGTGAGGAACTGCAGGCTGCATTATCTTGTACCAGGCCCACTCTCCTTAATTTGCTGTAACCGAGCCAGCACATTAAATACAAAACATATTGATGTTCTCTGAGAACCCTTGAGGGTCTTTACCCTTCCTTGTCAAAGGAACTGTGCAATCCAGGAGGAAAGAAAAAAAGGCATTTTGCCATGGTGAAAATAGTTGCACTGCTGGCATGCCGTGGCTGACACAATGCTGTGCTTCCATTTACTTCTCTTAGAGGGGAAAGTCATAACAAAAGCCATTTTACCTCCCAGCTCCAGCTGAGGGTCAGCAAAGGGAAGTGATCTGAACCCCAGCTCAGGTTGTGTTGGAAGCAAGGGCATTAACTCCTAAATTTGCTGAAGTCACAGAGTCATAGAATGATTTAGGTTGGAAAAGACCCTTAAAATTATGGAATTATAGAATGGTTTGTGTTGGAAGGGACCTTAACGATCATCTGGTTCCAACCATTACCCTAGCACTGCCAATTCCACCACAAGACTGTGTCCACTCTGGTGATCTCACAGATGAAAACTGGTGGTGAAAGGGTCTGGTTCTACCTGGAACCTGTCCAGGATGTCCCACCAAATCCTCTGATAGAATTTAGTAGGCTTGGGCCAGTGTGGTGACTCAGGTTCAGATCTGATTTTTGTGCTCCTGTTTAAGGGCTGTTTCTTTTTGGGCCTGCTGCCAAAAAACCCCCACCAAAACCAAACAAACAAGAACAAAACAAGCAAGAACAAAAATAATCCAAATAACTAGTGAGAAAAACAAGTAAGAGTGTGCATGACCTGCCAGATCTGCCTTTGTCCCATCACCAGTAAAAAATGTGAAAGAAAAATCCCAGTGTTCTGTAAGCTTGCAAGCATTAGCTCTGTATGTCTGCAGATGGTTGCCTTGCATTATCCAAAGTGGGTTTTTGGGTTTGGGGAGCACAGTTTTAGCACAGATTTCAACATGTCAAAAGGGAGTGTTTGAAACTGCTTCTTCACCCATGACTTTGGACTTTCTCAATCTCAATCTGAAATCTCTCTGGTTAGAGTCAAGTTGCTCTTTCCCTGTATCTTCTGAAGGTACTGAGCATCACCTCTCTCACTGGCACCAGAACTGAATGAAACAAGGTAGTTTGTGGATTTGCATTTGTGATTGGCAGTCTCTAGTAAACAGTGAGGGAATTAACTCAGCTAAAAGGTTTTCTGTGTTTGGAAGAATCTGTGAGGTCTGTTGTGTTGGCTCTCTTGAGATTCTCTGAGATAAAGATTTCAGCATTCCCATATTCAGAAGGTCTCTGCCCTCAGCCTGATGATGCTCACTAAATTTGTAAAGGCTGGATGATCTTGGAGAGTTCTTATTATTAATTATCAATTATCAATTATCAATTATCAATTTTGGATGAAACAAAGAAATAGAATAAATAACATATAAGGGAAACAGTTGAAGGCTCACACACATGGATAGTAAGTTAATAGTGGCTCCCTTAAGAAATCAGTTAACTATACCAACATAGAATTAATACTATTATGAAGTTTCTCTGAAAATCCTGTATAGTGCAAATCTTTTTACTGGTTGTGCAGTTTACTTGGTAAATTCCCCGGTTATTCATTCATTTTTGCACCAAATAATGAACTTTTCCTTGCACTAACTGAGAGCTATCATTCATCTCAAGCTCTAAAAACTAAATCCAGAAGGGAAGGTTGGACACAGTACTGTACCATGTCTTTGAGGAATGAGTTTAGGCTGGGTGTGGTGGGCACATTTCTCTGTGAATAGCAACAGAGAGTCTCCCAGTATTAGGCTGAATTATTTGAGATGACACAAACTTTTAGTTAAGACTCAGGATAGAGGTAGACCACGGGTAGACCATGCTGCCGGAAACTGAGCCATGAACCAGCACAATTTTGGATAACAAAACCCTATAAAGAGCCTCATTTGCAAAAATATCCCTTTGAAGGGAGGAAAACATCAAAACAAAGACAAGATGGAATTTCTAATCTTGAAATGTTTTTTGTTTGATTTTTTTTCTTTCCTACAGAAAACTCATGTCTGGCTCATTAATTTACATTATATTTGCCACGGGTAATTTTTATTCCTAGCCATTTTATGCAGCTCTAACCACAATCCTTCTGATCCTGTGCAATCATTTGCTGTCTGTAGTATGAGAAAGCACTGGAGTAGTGAGATAATACCCCACAGCCATCAGCTGTAGAGGGACTTTGGGCTGCAGACGTTGGCATTTCCCTTCTGCATGCTTTTCAGTGTGGAGGGAAAGATTTTATATGAGCCAAAAATTATTTTGTAAAATGAAATAGAGGAGTGTGGAGGGAATGTCCTGGCAAGAAAGTGCTATCATTCACAATCAGCAGTAAGGAGCAATTCTTAGTTTGGATTGTTTGAAAGACTAAACCAACAGAGTCCATTCCTTTACATGGCTCAGGAAGACTGATTTTCATCTAGCTAAGAAGGACTTTTTCTCTGCCTATGTAACTGATAAAGCCCTCTTGAAGACAGTTGGTGTTCTGTTGGAAACTAGAAGAAATGAGCAGGAAATAAATGCTTGCAGGTAAGATGTTAACTTTTTGGGGTTGGGCTTTGGTGTTTATTTGGCAGCATTTCAAAAAGCAAATTTTTGTTTCTTTGGGTGGTTTTGTTTGTTTGTGGCTTTTGTTTTGTTTTGTATTGTTTTGTTTTGTTTTGTTTTGTTTTGTTTTGTTTTGTTTTGTTTTGGTTGGGTTTTTTTTGGTTGGGTTGGGTTGGGTTGGGTTGGGTTGGACTGAATTGGATTGGATTGGATTGGATTGGATTGGTTGGATTGGATTGGATTGGATTGGATTGGATTGGATTGGATTGGATTGGATTGGATTGGATTGGATTGGATTGGGTTGGAGGGGTTTTTGTTTCATTATCTTTGTTTTTACTTCACTGTGTTGATGTCCATGACTCAGACTGACCAGCAGCTGAGCTGCTTGGAGACTCTGTCCTTGTGCTGTGGGTGAGCCCATGTTGGAGAGCTGCTGGATCTGTCCCCACATCCTCCCACCTCAGCTCCTTCTCACCCTGAGTTACCTCTGATTGCTCCTGTCCACTCCTCCTCCTGGTGGGCACACAGCTCTTGCACCATCCCTTACCAGGCAGCAGCTCCCCATTGCAACCAGAACACCCCCAAAACCTCTGCACACATAACATGGGCTTGTTCTGTATTGGAGGTGTACAAGGACCAGCCCCATAACAGCAATAACACCTTGGCTGTTTCATTCACTTGGAGCCTGTGCACCCTGGAGAGGCTCTTCCATGCCCAGCAAATTTCCCATTAGAGCAGCCAAATGCCACCTCCTGTTGCCACCAGTTTTTCATAGTATTGAGGTACTTGTTTTGAAAACCAATTGATGAAAATACCGAAGGAAGTAAATATTGTTGTGGACTATTTGTGCTGTAATTTAAAATTTAAATTAAAATTGCATTTTTTTTTTTTTTTTTTATTTCATTATGGGCTCTGTAGAGCATTTTCATGGAATCCCAGGGTGGCCAACCTTCTTCCATGGTAGGAACACCTTCAGCTAGACCAGGCTGTCCCAAGCACCTTCATGCCTTGCCTGGGACACTCCAGGCTCACCTCCAGCTGTGTGCACAGCACCTGGCATGACAAAGAGCTGGAGCCCAGGGCTTCTGCACAGTGCTGGAAGGCAATTTCAAGGAATAGTTTAAAGTCAGCATTGTTTTTTCTCCTTTGGAGAGTAAATGCAGCAGAAATTTATTGTGCAAACTGGCTTGGTCAGAGGAGATTTCTTGTTATTCATAGTAAAATTAATCTGTGGGAATTTCACAAGTTCTCATGTAAGAAGGGAAGCAGCAGCATTTTATTAATTCACTCAGTGAGATTCCTTACACAATCAGGAGGTTGGTTTTGAATCTCTGGTGACACCAAATTTAGGGTTCATAACTTTTTTGATGCACCCCAGTTCTCTCCCTAGTGCCAGGACCTTAAGAACACCTCAGGAACAAACAGGACAATGATGTTGGGACATCTTGCTGCCAAAAAAAGGGATGTACAGGCTTTGCTGTGTTCTGCAAAGTTCCCTCAGCACTGAACCCTCACTCAAGCCACCTCACCCCACAGCCTCCTCCCAGAGCCACCAGTTTCAACATCTGCTCCATGTGATGCCTACCTGGGGAAGCAAATGCAAAAAAGACCCGTGGAGAGCTCCAAAGCAGGCTTAAAAATTGAGTGGGTGATTCATCCATGTCTTCCATGCAAAATACACCCCAGCTTCAGCCTCTGCCTCTGTTTTTCCCCTCCCCATAGCCCCAGCAAAGCCCTAACCCTCATGGCTTAGTCCTATCTAGGCGAGTTGGCGTGTGTCTGTGCATGTCTGTGTATTTTTTTTTTTTCTGGAGTGACTTGTTTGTGCTGTCATCAGCCGTTGTTTTGGTAAATGGTGAGTTAAACAGATATATCCAAGCGTAAAATCTAAAAAATGTTCCCTGTGGGCGCCTGGGGGGTGTTGTTTGAAATCAACTACATATCAATTGAGCGGCGGCGAGCGGATCCGATGATAAATTCCAGTCCACAGACGCCTTATAAATTACATTTTTTTGTTCACGATCTAGCCTCATCTCAGCTCCCCAGAGGCCCTTAGACTGAGAACTATGATTGTGTTGGAGAAATGTTTGCTCAGCTTGAGCGATGCCATTAGTGTTACATGTGCCAGGCCGCTCTCGCCGGCACCCCCCACTCCCACCCTCCATCCCCCCAATCCCAGTCCGATCCCCCTCCCTCTTCCTGCCTTCCACAAAATGCAATATGTGCCTGGTAATTTTTCTGTTCATTATCTCATTGTTTTCTGTAAGTACAAGGTTAGATTGAATTACTGCAGGCTCTATTGTCTATTTGTAATTCTCCTTCCATGCCGTGCTACTAATGAATGGGCAATTTAGTCAAATCTTTGTAACGGCTTCTTCTGTGCGTCAGCCACTTAATTACTCTGAGCTTTTCTCACTGCTGCTTTATTGCATGGAAACTCAGGCTGCTTCCAGGTCTTTGCTAGGGGATCTCCAGCTCCAGTAGAAGGAAAAAATAACTGTAATAATAACCAGCCTGGATTATTTTGATTCCTTGGCGTAGCAGCATCCTCGGTGCACAGGACTTGCCCCTCTCTTGTGGTTTTCTTGCTCTGGAGTTGGTGGGTTTGCTAGTGGGTGTGCACAGAGGAAACTGTCACGGTGTAAATTTGGCAAAGTGCATCTGAGGTGAAGGTGGATGAGACCCTTGAAGGTGATGAGAGCCAGGAAAAAAAAGGGCAAAATAAAAAATGAGTGGGATCTCATTATATGGAATATACCCCACTTCAGCAATTCTGCTGAAACTGAGGTGGCAATCTTGATCTGTTTCAGGATCTCCAAAATAACTTGGTTTTGCTACCAGAGGTAGAAATTGTGTTCTTTCTGTTTGTTTGCAAAAAGGACGTATTCACCTTTGTGTTTAGCATCCAATATTTCCATCTGCAAATCAGAGGCAGGGTGTGGGAATAAATACATTTTAAAATCCATTTAATAGAATTGGTCTTGATAATTTATAACTAGGATTAGGTAGGTATGTGTAGAGAGTTTTAGAACAGCCCCTTTGAATGACACTTTTTATTTTCCTTAATAAGATGACTCAAAGAATGGAAGTGAGAGGAAATAAAGGAGTTTGAAAGAAAGTATTGTGAAATATAAATAATAGTGTGACAGATTATCTCCATGCATGATCTGACTCACCAATTCCTAAAGGAATTCCATTCCTCTCTTCAGTGTCTGAAATTCTTGGAAGCTGATGGAGTGCAGGATGGGGCAGGTGGGCCCTGTGAGTATCTGAAGTCCACTTTTTCTGTGTTTTTAAACTGGACACAGAAAATCACATCTTTAGTAAACTGCCTCTTTATAGCATATCTGTATTTTATATTTACACATTAGTACAGGGTGTATTGTCTCCACAGAAGAAATGCTTTAACAGTCTCTCTCTGATCCTGTTCCAATTTATCTCTATGTGTTGTTGCCAGAAATCCAAACCTCTGCTTGTACTTTTTTGGTCACGTTTCTCAATTTTTAATTCAAAATTGAAACTTTGAATTTGTTCAGGGATTCATTAATTTGTGTCAAGTTGACCTTTTACAGAAGGTTTTATATCCATATAACAGACAAGCATAAACTTTCTATTGATTTTGCACACAGGATCTGCATGCCTAGTCATCTAAGCAGACATTTAATACACAAACAGTAAGTTCAACAATATAAACATCTTTTCTTTCCAGATCCTGTGACTGGAAAAGAAATTCCGGTTACAATTCTGTTTTGCACAATTTTTAGGGAATGGGTTTACTGGGGAAGATCCTGAAAGCTTTGCAAGAATATAAAAAGGTTGATAACAAATTACTGTAATTATTAATGACAAGAAAAATTTTTCAAAACGCTTTCCAATAAACTTTCCTATAGGGGAATTTCCAAACCCCTGGAGACAGATTGCTGAAGAGTTGCATGCTGTAAGCACAAAGGCTTAGTGGGAGATTGAGAGATTTTGACTAATGCTCATGTCTATCTTTGACCCCACAAATCAAAATCTTCCCGTGTGCAGCAGCAATTGGCATGAGGAGAGGGGCTGGATCTGCCCTCCTTGGGGCACTGGGATGAGGCAGGGTGTGTGTGTGCCTGGGACAATCTGCAGTGTCCATCCCACCAGTTCCTGGCTGCTCTCTTTTCCCTTGGCTGGGATTTGCTTTACCAGCTCTTGTGGTGGGACTCACTTGTCATGAAGGCAGACACGTGCGGCTTTAGTGCCCCACTCTTCCCCTGAGCACCCTAAAGAGCCCATCCAAACAGATTGTCCACAGCCAGAGCTGGGTTCTTACCTCTTCGGATTTGCTCCTAAAAGCTTTAAGTTCTTAGATTTCAGCAGAAATTTAAATAACCCAGTTTTTACATGCTTGCAAAAAAAATCGACTGCAGAGATGCCACAGAATTTTGCCAGGACACAAATGCGAAACTCTGTGGAAACCTCCAAAGCAAATTCTTGTGTCAGTAAATGTTCATTTTAATCACAGCAGTGTGGCCAGGTCAGGCTGACCTCTTTTTCCCTCTTCAAGCCTAGGGAATGGTGCTGAGGTCATTGTGATCCTGACACCATCCCAATATTCTGCTTCTTCTGCCATGTCCCCACACACGTGTGCTCCTCTTGCATTTCTCTTTCCTCTGCTTGTGCACAGGCTGGTCTTTGTGTCCACCTTGGAGGTGCCAGGGCTTGCATTCAGACCAAGGGAAAAAAATTTGCACTGGGATAGGACAAGGGTGATGGTTGTAAACTGAAGGAGGGTCTATTTAGATGAGATACAAGGAAGAAGCTTTTCCACATGAGGGTGGTAAAACAGTGGCACAGGGTGATCAGAGCAGCTGTGGCTGCCTCAGGATCCCAGGAATTGTCCAAGGCCAGGCTGGATGGGGCTTGGAGCAGCCTGGGACAGGAGAAAGTGTCCCTGCCCATGGGGGGAACTGAATGAGCTTTAAGGTCCCTTCCAACACAAATCATTCTATGGTTCTGAGGCCATGGCTGTGCCAGGAAGGGCTGTCCAGGTCTCACTGGATCAGTGGCCCCTCGACTGCTCCTCTGCAGTGTTTTGTGTGGAGGAATAAGGGAATTTCTGCAGCATCTGGATCAGTGAGTGCTGGGCTCCTAACCACCCCTTGTGCCAGTCACAGAACTGAAAACAGCACATGCCTTCAGAAACACATTAAATAACATTTCTATTATTTCTATTTGTGTTTATAGAATAGCTGGAAGTGGGGAGGCAGCCTGAGAGCAAGCTGGTGCCTCATAGACCCAGATAGGCTCTTTGCTTGCTTTGTTATAATACTTCATTGGAACTGACACATTGATAGCCACAGTTTTTCTAGGAAGTGACCTTCATGCTGCCCATTGATTCCCAGTGGCCATCAACTCCTTACAATTGGAATGACAGGCCAGGTTAAAGGTCAGTCCTTAAATAAAGCTTCTGGATTACTAAACACCTGAAGTTCAAATGAAAATGGAAATCTGCACCTCATTTTATGTGACATGTTACTGCTAATGACACTTTGGGATCTTAAACGGCTCCTGCTCTTTAACTCATGTGCATGTTTCACTCCATAGCCCCTTAAACCAGCTCCTTTCTCTGCCACTGCTGGACCCTTACAGGACAGGCAGCAGGGAAAAGCAATCTCCCTGGAATATATGGCTTCTGGAGGGGAAGAAAAAAAAAAAAAAAAAAAGAAAAAAAAAAGCTTTCTCAGGAAAAGACATCAGAACCAATTAAAACATTTGCCTTTCAAGCGATGGCCAGAAACAATCATTCCCTTAATTAAGATTCACAGTGAAAGGATTTTATTTACATGAGCTGTGGCATTAAAAAGACCCCAGTTGCTCAGCTGTGGAAGTTGGATGTGTTTTGTTTGCCTGTGCACAGAGGGGCAGTGCTGGACCTCTTGGGTGTGCCTGGCTGTGGGGATGGGTGCTGGGGTGTCTGCACAGCCAAAAAGAGGGTTGTTGTCTCCTCATGCCTTGCAGAGTTGCTGCTTCAGCCACCCTCATGCCAAGCCTTGCTCTCAGCCTTGGTCAGACCCAGCTTTTCATCTGTGGGGCATCCAGGGGTACCCAGGGCTCCCAATTCCTTCCCCAAGGGCCCTCCAAGATCCCTGAGGATGGTGCTTTCAAAGGTACCTCTTTATCTTCTCCTCTCAATTTTTGTTTATTTTCTCCACTTTAGGCTGAGTGGGAAATGTTGTCAGAAAGGGGAGTAAACTTGTCACTGCATTTTCATGAACAGTTATACTTATTCTGGAGCTTTTGCCAAGAATACTTTGACAGATTCTGCTAATTTACTTCTATGTTATGATAACATCTCTAGTTTCCAGCTGAGGTTAGCACACCCTTGTGCCAGATGTGAGTATGTGTTCCCTGTAAGATGCAGTACCTGCCCCAAAATTCACACAATCTAGATAATAACATGCAGCAATTTGCTGCAGGGTAGGTTCATCTTCTGCAGTGTGCTGGGCCAGTGGGTGCCAGAATCTGGTGGATGTCTCAGCATGCTCATGTTTCCTAATCCATTGTCCCCAGTGTTTAATAAATGACCTCATGATAAGTTAAGGGTGTCTGAGGTTCCTCACTGGCACTGCAGCTCACTGGCATGCTATGGCCTGATCCAAGCCTTGTCCAAAATATTTTCCTGAAGGGATCTCTGGACCACCCTAAATACAAATTGTGCCTGGACTGTTGCCCAAACACAGACAAGGTCAGTTCTGACAGTCAGAAGTGAAGTGTAATTTCCATGCCTCTTTAATTTGTCTTGGAAATTTCCTTCAAATTACACCAGGACAGGCTTAGATTGGATATTAAGGAAGATTTCTTCATTGAAGGGGCTGCCCAGACCTGGAAAAGGCTGCCAAGGGCAGTGGTGGGGTCCCCATTCCTGGAGGGGTTTAAAACGCATGTGGATGTGGCACTTGGGGACATGAGCTGGCGGTGGCCTTGGCAGTGCTGGGTTGAACTTGATAAACTTAGTGAGCTTTCCAACCTAAGTGTTTCTATGATTCCATAATATTTAGCATCAAATTTCCAGATACAATCCTATGTGTGTGCTGGATGTGTGCTGGGCTGGATGAGGAAGGGAGGGAGGAAGGAAGGAAGGATTCCAGGAAGGAAGGATTCCAGGAAGGAAGGAAGGAAGGAAGGAAGGAAGGAAGGAAGGAAGGAAGGAAGGATTCCAGGAAGGAAGGAAGGAAGACATGTGAAATATTGCTGGATATCTTTAGTTTAGAAACCATGCCAGAATGTAACTTAAATACTTCCACAGGTACTGACTGTTCCTAATAACAGAACTCCACCAGGGAGGCATTGCACAGATCATATGGATGTGGCATTTTGGGATATTGTTTAATGGTGAACATTAGTGGCTGAGTTAATAATTAGATTTAGTGATCTTAGAGGGCTTTTCCAACCTTAACAATTCCATAATTTTGTGGCCAATAGCCGAATATGCAGCAGGCTGTGGTCGCTTCTTCTTCAAGGCCCGTGCTGTCTCCACCATGTCTGTGCTCCTTTTGGAGGGTTTCTGGTGGCTGTCTGCAGCAGGAATGGTTTAATTGCTGTCCAGGCTGGTGTGTCAGGCTGAGGGGCTGGGGGCTGGGTGGATGAGGGGCCGAGTGATGCTCCTGTTTCCCAGGGTGGTGCCCGCAGGCGGGAAGCGGGATCTGCTGCGCCGGAACCGTCCAGGTGATGGATTGTCCCTCGTCCCCTCTGCTGTCAGCCTGACACCACTCACCTGCACTAAATTAATCCAAACAGCACCGTGCAGCCTGCCTGCTGCCAGGGCTTTCCAATGCCCAGCTAATAAAGCAGGAATAGCAGAGCACAGTTTTGTGAACGCTTGTCAACAGGCTGGGAACACTTAAACCAAAATGTGTGCTGCTGACTATTTGCCTTAAGCATTTGTTAGTTTTGGTGGTGCTTCCTGATGTAAATCCTGGGATTTCTGGCACAACCCCCGAATTTCTAAGGCAGCAATTTAAAAATGTCTAAGAAGAAAATTAACTCTATCCCAACCAAAACCAGAAAATAAACTTAAAAAATTAGGTAATCTCTCCAAATAACCCTTTGGTTCTGTTCATTTTGCAAAAAAAAAAAAAAAAAAAAACCCCACACAAAAACCAAAACCCAAAACCTAGCTTCACCTACTAAAATCTAAGGAAATCTTCTGTGTAACATTGGAATAATAGAACTTGTCTCAAACGATCTTCCAAAAAATGTTTAAAATGTTTCCCCTGGTCAGAGACCTTACACTGAATTTCAGCCAGCAGCAAATTTTTTGCAGCCAGTGTTATAAATCAAAACTGGGTTTCTAATGAGAGTGGTGACACAACTTTAACTGTAATGGTACTTTCAGGCAAAACTGTAAAGAAATTGGAGCAGTACACTCAGTATTCTTGTGTCATATCCAGAACTGACTTTTTTTACCTTCCTCTTGAGTTCTTCTCTGTATCAGAGCTATGCTGAAAATAAGTGTAATTGTCATGTGATGGGGAATGGAGATATCTGCTGTACCCAGTGAAATTCTGCTATATAAACCCTCTTCCTAGAAATATCAAGAGAAGAAAGGGTCAATATTTTTTGAATTATTTATCTGTGAACTAGCAATTCTGTGTTTGAGTATCTGGCCAGATCACTCAGCTCCCTGAGTGGACAAATATTAAAGTATTTAAAAATATCAAAAACATTAAAAAGGAAAGAGTAGCAAATATTGAAAAACTCCTCCTGGTTGAACATCTATGTAGAGCAGCCTTTTGCTCCAAAATTCTTGAAATCTGGGTGAAAACTGGGTGAAACTGCAAAATGGATAAGTGAATTTTGGGAATATCAGTGGTCCCAGGGAAGCCATTGGGTATTAAAGCTTGCACAAGCACAGAGACATTACAAAGGACATTTGGGTTGATGGAACACTTGGGATGTTACCATGATTCAAAGTGGTTTTTTTGGAAACAGAATGAAAATTAGGATTTTGGTGAAAATGTAAAACCTCTATAAAAGCTGTGGTTGGGTGATGACCAGAAGGATTCTTCTCAAAGGGATCCCACTTAAAAAGGGACCCAAAAATTCCCCTGCAACACTTTAAAAATACCTGATTCTTCTGAGCAGAAATATTTCTGAGAGAAAAAGGTAATTTTTAGTGAGATTCCACAGAAACAGAAGATGATTCTCCATTGGAAATCTGCTCGGTTCCCTACACAGTTTGCTGCTGTATTTCAGAGACTGTGATATATGCATGTATTATCACAGGGATTTCAAAGGCTCTTCCCAAGTATCACCAAATGAATGACTTTGAAATCAATTTCCCTGCCTGCTCCCCATGAATTTTGTTCAAAATCTAGTCAAAGGGGAGAACACCATGCTTCTTCAAATCCAGAAAGTAGGAAAATGCTCAGGAATATGGTTCTAAGAAGCCTAAAGACCTTGTTAACCTTACAGTGATCAGATTCAGTTGTTCCCTTTTGGAGTTTCTGGATTAAAGATACCTAAGTAACAGAGGACACCTGCCAGGACAATGCATGGCCACTTTTAAAGATGCCATTTACAGGAATTAAAAATTCTGTCTAGTTGCTGGTCCTGCAGTGCAGTGTCCTACAGGGAGGAGGGGAGCTCTTTATTCTTGCTTTCCTCAACCACAACATGACATTCACATTATTTTCTATAGGATGGTGGATCTGCATTTATCTCTCCAAGGCTGAGTTATGTGAGTTAATGTTTTTATGGGGTTTTTGTGTGTGTTTGTTTGTTTTCCTGTAGGGTATGAACTACAAAGGAACCTGACTTGCTTTCCCACTTTTTTTTTTTCCCCCCAATTTTATTTTCCTTGTGGTTACAGGGATGAAAGTATGCTTGTCCCTCTGTTTGCAATTCCAATGTGTTTGGATTTAAATTCAGTGTTGTTCAAGGATGGGCACCTCTGAGGACCACCTTGGAACCCACTGAGACTCCAAATCTCAGCAGCTGGAAGAGGGCAGAGCTGAAATCAGTGTCACTGTCCATTTGGGATCCTAAAGGAGAGTTGTTGGATACCTGCTGGTGCTGTCATTTTGCCTCTTGAAAACTGTTGCTGAGTAAAATAGTGTCTCTTGTCCCTTTACTGACAGCCACCACAGTTTTGAAAGGTGGCAGGAAAATAATTCACAGAGATGTTTTTTTTTTGGGAATAACTGATTTTTGGACACAAATATTAAAAGGAAGGAATGAATTTATGAAAGTATAAATCCCTTCCTGTATGGATAAGAATGGCTTGGAAATCAGGTCAAATGGAACATTTCAAAGGCTCTCAACCAAAACATCTTGCTTCTTTGGAAGGTTTTCTAATGAAAGCAAAGGAAAAGTGGAGGTGGAGAGGACATTTCAAGCCAAAAAGGTCCATGCTGTAATGGGATGAGAGTCATCTGTTCTATATTCTCATTTATACCCACTGTGAACCTCCTAGAGATAAAATGAAGCCTTTTTGTTTCAAACAGTGAGACATGAACTATTTTGACTTTTTTTCCAATCAAATGACAGCACTCTGAATTTCCAAAATATTTTGTTGACCCTAAAGTGCATTTCTTCACAAGTTACCCATTTTTTTTTTCTTAAACAAGCAGAACACACCCAAAATTAAAACACTTGACATTCCTGTCTCAGTGTTTATAAATATCACCATATGTGTGATATTCTGATTAAAGTCTTTATTTTGTGGTTTGACTTCAGGACAGTGAGGAAGTTTCTGAGTCCTGAGGACTCTTCATCCTTTGAATGTTGACCTTTAATCTAAATGGCAGAGCAAAAAAGGGACATGTGGCCCCAGCATCCTCCTATGACTATGTCCAGTAGCAGCAGTAAATTCCAATGCCAAAGTAGCTGATATGAGGCAGTTTTAGTAGATTTTTTTTTTAAATTTTTTTACAAAACCTATATTTCTTCTGTATCTCTCTTGGTGCTTTTATAAGATCTCACAAAGACCTCTGGATTTTCCAAAAGACTGTGTCCAGAATCCTGTTCTTTGGCTTTCAGTCTGCCATCAAAACTTGTGGTTTTATTTCTGTTACATTGACAGGAAAGAAATTTTAATACAGTACTGTGTATTTACTTTATCTGCTTGTCTTTACAAATCACTCTACAATCCCAGGGTTTGGTATGAGACAGAGGGAGAGAGAGCAAGAAGTAGTATTTATAGTAAAACATGGGTAGTCAATAGCATGTGGGAAAACAACTGAATCTGAAAATGGTCCCAAAGGTAATTTGCAAATCTGCTGAAATCCCGAACAAGCTTTGATTTAACCGAAGCTTGAAATGGCTTTTATTTACTGTCTATTGTGGAATAAATGACATCTCATAAACAGGCTTTATCCATTACCACAGAATGGCGATCACTGTGTTAGGGACATTTTATCCTCTTGATATAAAACAAGATATGCTATAGTGTGTTATTACAAATAGAAAAATCAATGCTGAGACACACACCTCTGAAATTTCATTTTTGCGGAACCCCATTTTCAAAAAATGTATTCTCTAATAAAAACGTCTCCATAACCAGGGGGATTTACAAAACACTGAGCAACAAAGAACAATAACAAACAATGAATAAAGTGGCTCCATCCTGAGTCTTTTTGCTGTACATTAGTCACACACTTGCATACATTTCTGGGCGCTGAGCAAAGCTCCCACTAGGCAGGGAAGAAAACCAGCTGAATTACCTTCACTTTTAAGCGCTTTATGGAGAACACACACTGCATGCCAAGTTGTGCTGGAGAGGAAAACTTTGTGGAAAAAGAGCCTGATGCAGTGATGGAGTCATCCAAAGAAAGACTTCCCTTATTTTACACAAAGTCTGGGTTAAAAAGTCAGCTAAAAGCTGGCTAAAAAAACTGGTGCTGGCAGTTACTTTTCATTCACAAGAGGCCTGATGTATTTGCCCCTATTTGCTGTTCATCACTTAATGCTGATTCATAAGACTCTGTTTCTTTCATAAATTTTTCACCTGAAAATGCCTGGAAACAGATTTTCTGCAGTCAGTCATTTATGAATTGTGTGTCCACTCCCACTGCACATGATTGACCCCCCAAACGTGACACTGTAACTGGAATCTGACTGGATGCCTGAAAGACTAAAATCACATGAAGCAGTGAATGGCAAGTAACAAACAGTGATTGCATTGATCCTTTTCCTTTTTCCTAATGCATGATTATTTGTCGCTGGAATTTATGATTCTTCTGAGATTTTGAGGCTCATCAATCAAGTGAGTGAAACAGGGAGTGAGTCTTCCCCAATACCATAGTATGTGAGCTGTGAATGATTGTGAAGTGACTTCCCTGAACACTCCTGAAAATGCAGATAAATTGCTTTTGAATTATTCAGTTGCCAGAAATCAAGACCAGATAGCCACCTTTGGTGGGTCAACTGTATGCCAGGGATGTGAAGCTGAGTAAGGAAAGAGAGTCCCCTACTCTTGCAGCAGCAACAATTCCATGGAAATTTACATTTCCCACAGAAAGGGAAGAGTTGCCATCAAACTCAACTGGCATCCCCACCCTTATAAATCAAGGGACAGGTACTTCCAAAAAGGGGTTTCTGATGTTTTTTATAGCCTGACCTGGGCATTTCTTCAGTATAAGCTAATTCATATAGAGAGGTTCCTCATTTATTTCTAATACTCTCTGTCTAAAATTACCCCATGGCATTAATGTCCGTGGATGAGCACATGCAATGAGGAGCTGGGTTTTCACAGGCCCTGAAAAAGCAGATGTCAGAGACCAGATATATGACTCTCTCCTCCTCAGGCAGATAAGTGAATTTATTAGGATGACTTGCAAAGTACTGTGATCCTTAATGTAAGCAATCATGATGAGGTCACATTTACATTGAAAATGATCTCATAGCCCCTAGGGTTTGCCAGCCAACACTGGGAAATAATCCTTTCCTCTTGCTGTGAGAAATAGCATTTTTGAGGCTGGAAAAGCCCTCCCAGTTCCAAATGTACCCCAGGACTGCCAAGGCCAGCACTAACCCCTGTCCCCAAGTGCCACAACCTGGGAAGTCACAACTTTGGAAGTCACAACTAGGGGCTGCCTTGGGAAGATTCATGGGCAGCTGGAGTGGTGATTCTGCTCTGGAACAGTCTCCACAGAGGTTTCAAGGCAAGGTGAAGAGCTCTTCAGGCTTTCTTTCTGTGCAGACAAAATTTGCTGCAGCCCAAGGCTGGCTACAGTTCCCTGTGGGAAACACCACCTTTGAGAAATGCATTCAAGAAGAGGTTTGGCTACTGCAGACACAAATAGGAGCATGTGGGAATGCTTTCAGGATGCAATTAAGAACATTTCTTTGAACTAGAGAAATCCTTTCACTCTGATTCTTTGTGCTCTGTGTCATGTTCTGGCCCTGCCGTGCCAAGAGTTAAAATAAGGACAACATTCCTAGTTACTTCAACAAATTATGGTCTAGCTCCTAAATGGATATATTTCAAATATAAAAAATGGAAGAAAAAGAAAGATATGAGATCAGCAGTGGCATCTCCAAGCACAGCCAGTGTGGGGAATTACAGCTTTCCTGCCTTGTGGAAGGGGATGAGACTTCAGGCTGAGGGTTGCAATAAGGAAAATAAACATCATGCATTTGTTATAAATGTAATTCCTGGCCAGACCCTCACAAACAGCTACTTTGATTCAGGCTTGAAAGACCTTTTCATTTTTATTACTGCATTAAAAATGTAGTTATTCATGGCTCAAGTTCCTCCAGTTCCAAGGATGTGTCCACTGCCTGTGTCAGGGGCTGGTCAGTGACAAAAGTTTTTTGCACCTGGACACCTCAAACCTCTGCATCTGTTCACAGCAATTCAGGTGATGTGGTGGGTGTTTCATGTCCATGAAACCAAGACACTTCATGTCACCAAAATGATGGAAAGAATATGGAAAAATTTGCTTTTTCCCTTTCTATGCTATTGGTTGAACCTACATGTCCCAGCACACACAGCCACAGACAGCCCCATGAGGACTCCTGTAATGTCTAACAGAGTCTGTTTTCCATCTTTCCTGCAGAGTGGGCCAGAAGATGCTCATCCCTCTGTATGTGTCTCCTTCTGGAGCTCCTTTCAGGGGGAACAGTCTCAAAGCAAGGTGGTATTGAGGGGAGTGTCACTCGGCTCTCTCAAGTGGCAGAACAAGAGGAAATAATACCAAGCTGCATGAGGAAAGGTTCAGGTTGGGTATTAGGAAGGATTTCTTCAATGAAAGGCAGGGGGATCAGGTGTTGGAAGGGTGGTGGGGCTGCCCAGGGCAGTGATGCAGTCCCCATCCCTGGAAGGTTTAAAAGCCATGTGGATGTGGCACTTGAGGTCAGTGGTGGCCTTGGCAGGGCTTGGGGAAATGGTTGGACTTAATATTTTCCAACCTAAATGATTCTGTCATTCTATGAAAAGCTCTTTGGTTTGTGGGCTGAGGGAGGAAACAAGAAACTATCTCATTTGTCCTCATCTCTGTCCTTTTTTTACCACCTCTCAGACTGGCTCACTGTATTCCAAAGACATCTTTTTCCATCTGATGTCCATGAACGATTTGGGACATGTTTTCACCCAGCACTGACCCCTTGCCAGGACTCACCAGACCACAGTGAGTCCATATGAGATGCAGATCTGCAGATTGCATCTCCTGCTGGAGATCCTCATGCATATGGATCAGGCTGCCTCCTCAGCTGGGGCTGAGCTCTGCTCACAGAGATTATTAAAAAGTTAATACCTAATGGAAAACTTTGAAAGACAGTCTACTTCTAGAAACAGTTCTTGCACCTCTAATATGCAATATTGCTCTTTATTTCTTTGCTATCACAGAGGACATTTGCATGAAAATAGTTGGGTTTTTTTTTAAACATTCATCTGTTCTTGCTGAATGTTGCTTGTTTGGAGACTTAATGCCAGTGGAGTCCCAAGCCAGTGACTGTATGGGAAAAAAGAAGGATGGGAAGAGGAGGTCTGGAGGAATGTAGTGGTTGGGTTTGTATTTTGCTGCCAGATTGTTCAGGTAATTTGTACTGAGAGAACATGTTGGAACGAGACAAAGAAAGAGTCTAGCAGGTTTGAAACTTTTACCTTCTGCAGGTGCCTACACACAGACATTGCAGTACACTGCATACAGAAATCCCTGCTGGTCCCAAAATTGTCTCCACTGGTGGCCAGAACCAACCCAGTAGGGAAGGATATTAGAAAAAAATGAATAAATATGACCTTCACATAAGTGGCTTTCCCTATACTAGGATGAAAGTTTATAGTCTGTAATTAAATTCTGTTGTGCCTTGCATCTTTATTGACGAGGAATTCTGCATATATATTTAGAATTTCACTGTGAAACATCAAGTTTTTGGTTTGCAAATTTGGATGTGAGATGAGATTGCTCTGAGATTTATTTATGACTTTCATTTATTTATGACTTGCTGTTCACCTCAGTACCTATCCACACTGCAAGAAAGCATTTTGCTGCAAAATGTTGTGTTCCTCTTCAGAAATAGGTCATTAGGCTTCAGAGTTAACACTCATTTGACATAATTGGTGTAGAGGTTGGAGAGGTGAAGTTTCCACACTGCTTCATAGATGTAGCTTCAGGATTTTTAGGATTTTTTCCCATGACTTTCACAGATCCATGCAAACTTCATGGAGATGACTCTTCCAGGAGTGAAGGAATTAGAATGAAAGTGTCCTGTCCAGTCTTCCAGCTAGCTGTGATCCAATCTGGCACCAGCAGTCCAAGCTCACCTTCAAACAGAATAATTTATATTATATACAGGCACCTCCTCCAAATATAATAGTAGCCAGAAGAGCATTGTTTCAGTGCAATATAATATGCTATGTTGCAGTTGTGGGAAAGTGGGCAAACCAGCTTTGCTTTTTTGGTAGTCCATAAGGAAGAGGATGAGTAGGAATGGATCTCTGTCCTGTTACAACCAAAACTGTTCATCCTACTCAGGGCACCATCTAATGGGGCACCTGAGTGGGTATAAACACGAATTAACTGATGAAATATACTCACAACTTCCTTCAGTAAGCATCTGTGGCAAGCTTAGTGGCCGGTCAGTTTTGTCAGGAAGAGAAATGAAAGATATTTCATTTCATTTCATTTCATCACTGACTGCCTGAGCTGTCTCACCCTCAGTGCAGTGGTGACAAGGGTCCTTCCCACTGTCTGACTGCATGCTGCACAGCTCACTTTTTTAAAGCTGTTTACCACAGAAAAATGTTTAAGTAGGATTCAGATATCCCTCGGCAAAGAGAAAGAGGAAAAGAAAAGATGAAGGGGAAAAAAAAAAAATAAAAGCCTTTCAAAATATAAAACAGAAGTTGCTGCAGGCAAAGAAGCCTTTGAGCAGTCTCAAGCTAAGACTTTCCATTTCCATGTAAAAATGTCTGTCGAAAGGGCAAGCTACATTTACAATGAGCAAAGTTTTATAGCTTACACAGGCGTGAGCACCTGCTAGGAAGATGGGGAAAAGATTCAATTTACCTTTGGGTTGCAATGCTCAGATTCCCATTTAAAAGTCTAAGACCCCTGATTATTTATTGATGTCTTTCTCTTCATAGCTGTCTGCTTCTTTACTGGCTTGCAAGATGCAACAGTGTGGCCTAAAGGATTTTTTGAATTAAGTTCTTTCAAGTCATTTTTCCCTTTCAGGCATTTAACAATGATGCTGAAGTTTGACAAGCCTCTTCTGTATTTGGGTGGGGGGTGATATATTTATGTATTTATTAGCCAACAGTCAAATTAACTGTGCCTGAGCTGTCCTTAAACACCAGGTTATTACAGGGTTACTGAATTTTCTGCTTTTTTTATTTACAGGAGGAAGGGAAGGCAGCATCAGCAGGAGTAATGTTCTAAAGCAACCCACATTTTACAGTGAATATGTTTCAAGTTCCCACAAGGCAGTGGTAGACAGAATTTAACAGCAAGAACTCTATCCACATTCCCCTCCCCTCTCTCAGAAAGCATAAAAGTGGCAGCTTGTACATTTTCTTTAACTTACAGGAGGCAAGGAGACTTTTACTGAAGACATCTAAAAAGACATTACAAGGCACCTCTGGCAATGAAATGAGTATTTTCTTATTTCAGCAAGAAGAATAGAAACTCTGGTTCTTCTTTTTTCACAATAATAAGAGTCATAGTAAAAGAAAATAAAGCCAACAAACTGGTATTGCAATTAATTTTGGTACTTTTAGCACCCTGGAGAATCAAACCTCTTGTGCTGGGTAAGAGCAAACAAGCAAACACTAACTCAAGGGGTAGTTTATTTGCTTATTTTAGTTTTCTGAGTAAAAAGTAAAAGCAGTAGTAAAGGTAATCTCATACTGGCATAGTGGTCAAAGAGCATTTACTGTCAGTTAATAAAAGGGATATTAACAACCCTAAATTACTAGAAACAAGGTTTAACTGCAAAATGATGCAGGTAGGCTGGACCCAACTCAGCAAGTCAACCCAGGGGGAGAATTATTAAGGGATTGCATGCCCCCAAAATAGGGTTTTTATGAAGCGAGGAGCTAGAGCAGACAGTCTCCAGGCATAAAACATGACCACCCTCCAAGGGCAGAGACAGAAGCCCTGGTGGTGGCTGCCAGGGGCTGCTGAGGACACAGCTGGGGATGGATCCTCATCCTCCTCACACTGCCCTTGCCTGGCGTGCTGGGGACACACTGGGACCCTCCAGAGATCAAGGCCTTCAGTGGCCTTCAGGCGAGGGAGGAAATCCTCAGCCACCAAGCTTGGAGGCTGAGTAGCACATCTTGAATAAAGGATATACTCCTTATCTCGAAATAAGGGATGGAAACTGTCAGCATTAATCAAAGGGCTTTTTTTTTCTGCCACTCACCTCACCTCACCTAAATTTCTCTGCCTTAGGCTGACTGCCTTAAATGCCCTTTTAGTCAGTGGAAAGGGACCTCAGGGCATGACTCTGATCTACCTTGGACATCCTGAGGGAGTGAATCACGGCTGTGCCATGCCTGTCCTTCCCTGGACTAAAGAGAATTTGTGATAACAGCTCAGGTGTCTTGAGCTCCTGAAGTTACAGCAGGACAGCATGAACCTCTCCACAGAGAGGGGCTGAAGAGGGCTGTGGGCCAGGCCCTTGCAGGGACACTTTCCCCCTTTGCTAAGGCAAAACCTCTCCAGCTCTGCTCCATGTAATTGTTTTGGGTGACAGCAAGCAGACCACAGTGGTTCTGATCAAGCTGTAATGGAGATGTGCTTGGATTTTCCATGGGCAAAGACATATCTGCAGTTACAAGGCTTCAGTTGAGTTCTCTGGGGGGGGTCTTGCTCAACTGTGAGCATCCAGCATGACTGGGACTTCCTGAATCATAGAATCCCAGAATGATGTGGATTGGAAGGGACCTGAAGTTCATCTCATCCAACCCCTGCCACAGGCAGGGACACCTTCCAGTAGACCAGGCTGCTCAGAGTTCATCCAGCCTGGCTTTGGACATGGACATTCTTGGCAGTGATGGAACAGTGCTGCCAAAGCTGACAAATAACACTCCAGGACAGGATATTTATTATCCAAATTGTGAAGTTAAGTAACTGTCCAATCTATTTATCAGCACGGTCACAGTTACAAAATAAGTGAAGAAACAATAGTTATTATAGTAAAATTTATTATCACCATGCACAACGTTATGGTAAGTCACAGACCAGGAAAGGAGGCAGATTATTGTAATTTGTTGCTAAGTGAAAATGGGAATTTCTTGGAGGGGATTGGTGTCTTGTGGAGGGCTCATGGGATTCTGGGGGTGGCACAAATGCAGGATACCAGGATCCTGGTCATCTTCTGGTCTGCTCTCTGGATCACAGAGATCCAGGTGTGGATTTCTGAGCAGGTCCAAGCTGAAGGACTTTGGAACTCCTGTCTCAGTGGCACCAGGAGAGGCAGATGCGAGACATGCTCCAATCTGTGTCTGCAGAAGTGATTTTCAAGGGAGGTTTTTACACTTGTGATGGATCCCAGACCCCTCCAATGCCACTTGGCTCCTTTCTTCCCTGGGTGGGAGTTAATAGGTACATGCATTAATGTAATGACCTCTTTATTGACACGCTTTCATTTCACTTCTCTTTAAGCACCACGACAGTAAAACCCAGAACTGTTCAGAGAAGAGTGACTACATCTAAAAAAGTAAAACAAATACCATTACATGCAGTGCACTAAACCCAGGTAATTAGTAAAATTATGTCAGGGACTCTCTATTATTAACAGTGCACACACAGTTTAGGTTGTTCTCCTGCAGATCATTTCGAAGAGGTGTTCACAGTCTGAACTGAGTCTGAATGTCCTGTTCCTTGGAAGACATTCATATTGCAGATATGTCTGTATCTAAACACACTTCACTTGAAAATTGGTCTCAGAACCGACTGTAAAGACCTCATCTTTTTATATACATAAAAACCACATTAATGCATCTCAGTTATGAGAAGGGCAATTGTTCATATCATAAAAGTGGGCTCTGAAAAAAAAAAAAAATGAAGCCCTCATCTGATTTGAAGAATGCATATATGTCAGGGGTTTATGGAAGACATCCCTCAGTGCATTTCTGAAGCACAGACTTAACTATCGACTGCATGAAATATTTTGTGGTCAGGGATATTTTTTTGGTGGGTATTTTTCCTGGATTACTTCTTACTCCTTTTTAAAATCCAGCTGTGCCAAGGTGGAGAAAGGAGGGAATCTGGCTTCAGAGAGCATGTGATTCAGCTGGATTTTGGCTGCATTGTTTTCTCTGAATGAAAGCACCAGGTTTATTCACCAGATTAAAAACCCTTAAACGGTTCCATTTTCCTGCCCTCGTGATCATTGCTATTGATTACTCTGTGTTCTTGAATCTATTTTGTGCAGCCCTTGTTTAATATTTAAGAGACATAAGGAGCAGCGTGTTGTAATATTTAAGAGGTTAACTTATTGCAGAGAGATAAAGAAAAGGCAAGGCTCCAAATGAGGTGGAAATTTGGTCCATTTTATTGATGTGCTGCAATATACATTTAGGGATATACACTGCACTGTAATACAGATCCTTTAAAAAAAAAAAAGAAAGAGTGAAAAAAAAAAAAAAAGTAAAAATAAAAAAGTAATATCTGAGGCTTTTTATCCTTAGTAGAGGGAGTGCCAAGGTGCTCAGCAGCTGCCTGAGGGTGTGGTGGCAATCAGACTGTGTTTGCCAGCCTGCATGTTCCCCAGTGTGTGTCACAGACACACCATGTTGCATTACAGGTACCACATTTTCCATGGTTATGTGTCTAACTCGGGGTCTGGGGTGAAAGATTTGCAGAAATCTGGTTTGACAGCAAATAATGTGTCCTGCTTTGGCACTGGCTGTGCAACAGTTTGTTTTGCACCATCCTAACCTGCATATTCAGGTCACACAGCCACATCTGCCAGCAGGTACTTCTGTTTCACATGGATACAAAATCTTTGCATACCTTTAAAAGAGGTGACAGAGTTGAAGGGCTGATTTTGATGCTCAGAATAGCAGAATTTTTTCCATGTTCATTCAGAGTCCATAAATTTGATTCTTCACAAGGCTGAGGAAATGCTCTGGCATAGAACCATGGAATCACAGAATGGTTTGGGTTGGAAGGTACCTTGTCTTGTTCCTCCCTCCTGCCATGGACACCATTCCTATTATTCTAACACCATGAGTTGTTTTGGTTTTGGTTTTTTTTTTTTTAGTATTGCTAAAGCAGAAGGTGTGAAACCTGCCAAAATGCTCTGCAGAAGAAGAGTGAAGTCCAGGTTTTTTAGGGCTTGTAACTTCTGACTTCAGGAGAAGCAATTATGATTTAAATTTAAAAAAACCAATCCCATGCAGAGAAAAGAAGGAAGAAATAATTTAGAATAGTCTACAAAGTCTATAGATGCTTCTAAGATCCATTTTTAGGTTCAAGGGCAAGAATAATTTAGCCTCATAAAATCGCAGAACTGTTTTGGAAAGGTCAACTTCAACTATTCCAGGCTGCTCCAATTCCCATCCAGCCTGGCCTTGGGCACTGCCAGGGATCCAGGGGCAGCCCCAGCTGCTCTGGGCACCCTGTGCCAGGGCCTGCCCACCCTCCCACCAGCAATTCCTTCCCAATATCCCACCCAGCCCTGCTGCCCACGCTGGGGGATCAGCCCAGGTTCAGGGAACCAGAGAAAACTGCCAAGACATGTTGAGCTTCTTTTCCACCAGAATCCTCAAGGCATGGGAGAAGCAAATGTGATGTATCACCTGGTGTCTACATGCCTGCAGCACCTGTGTGTACAAATGTTTAGTACACTGGCAAATGGTACTTGGCATTTTCAGCATATTTTGGGTGCAGTGGGGTTTGGCTGTCCCTCTGTGGGCTGCTCATGCCCTCCATCACTGGATGCATTTATTCGTGTTACTCCTTGGGAATTTAGGGAAAGTGATGACTGTCATTTGACAGAAAAGGAACCAAGTAGCTTGAGGACAGATTTTAAATGGTATTTAAGAGACTTGCTTAGTTTTCCATTGAACTCAGAGGTAATTAGGCACCTCAGATTTAAGAAATCTGGTCCTTGGTGGCTTGAGTGAGGTCTGCTTTAATGCTGGGAACTGAACTTCTATTTCCCGAGGCTAAAGCAGGTGTTTCAACTGTGGGATGGGCTGTTCTGTTCCTTGACTGTGCTGTGTAGGAGTACACAGCAGATTTTAATGATATTTTGTCCCTTTTTGGGACTGCAGTATGTTAAACATCTGTAGAAATGAGTAAATGTCCTGCTCCAGTGCCTGCTACTGGGCACCAACTTTAACAACAGGTTAATAAACACTTTTTACCTCTTATTTTTCCTGGCAAAACATTATCTGTAAGACTCACATGTTGCTGTGGAGTGATGTCAGGTAATTAGCATGTGATTAAGGGTAATTAATGTCTAACTGTAGTCAAGTTTTTAACATGCAATTGTTTTGCTTAACTTGAGAACTCTAAAATTAACAGTAATAGAAATAAACAAGATGAGTAATTTTCTGGAGACTGCAAGTAAACCAAGTATCTCTTACTGTAGGGAAGATCCTGCAGCTGGCATAAGGCTGTACACCATGGGGTGCATCAAACTGTGGGGAAAAGGGCAGAGAAGGGTAAATCTATGAAGAGATTTTTCACTTAGGAGTCTGATCTGCAGGGTGAAGTTTGCAGTCCTGCAGTTGTGGTGGTCCCCACAGTGAACTGGGATTCCCCACAGTGGAATTGATTGCACTGTGAGAAGGAGGCAGCCCTGGAGAGACCTCACCACACCCCAGGTGGGGATGGATCACCACATCCATCCTTGCACACAACACCCAGGGATGCTGCACAAATCCAGGAAATGAGTAGCAGGTGGGAAATCACCTTAACTTTTCTTTTCAAGTCCCCAAACCACCTCCTCCTCCTGCTCTCCTCTGGCAAATCCCCACAGTCTGCTCAGGGAGGGATGCAGTCAGACTCTGTGTCAGCCAGAATCCAGAAGGAGCAGAAGAGATTTGCAGTAAGGTAGAACCCTGCCTGGTGAGCCATAAACACTCCTTGTGGCTGCAGGATAGCTGGTGACACAAAAAGTCCATCTGACTCAATGCTGTGCCTGTAGTGCCACACCTTCCTTCCACTGGAGACACCTGCCAGGACCTTAATAGCTGCTGTGGTGTGGTGTTTCCATAGTGTGTGTGGGGTCATGCACATTCTCTGGACTCAACCCACACAGCCCAGGGCAGCAGAGATTTCCAGCCATTTCTCTCCAGCCAAGCCCCAATATGGATTGTGTCATTCCCACTCCTAAGCAAGGCTAGGGGCAGGTTTGGTGCCTCGAGTTGTTTCCTCCCTCTCCCATAGATTAAAAAAAAAAACAACCTCTCGAGCACTTTAATGAAGCAGTTTGTCCTTATTAAGTTGAAAATAGAAATACACCTTTCCCCCACTGGAGACGTAACCGGAATGGCACAAGGCTGTGGAGTTTTATTATCTTGGTCTCAGCTTAAAATACTAAGAGGCGCTTCTTTAAGAAAGTTTAAGAGAAGTTCTATAAACCATGTCTATATATAATCCCTTTTGTAAGCATCTAGGAAACTGCAGGACGGAAAGGTTGCCTGCCAGACCTCAGAAAGCAAATACTAATTCAGCAGTCTAGTCACTCTGTCAAACATTTAGTGTATCAGGGTTGATTGTTCCCTGGTAGGTATAGCTCTGGTATATCCGCCAGGCCTTTTGTCATGTTAACTGCAACCGATCAATGGATTGAGGTCAGGACTTCTGATGTAGGTGCAAGCTTAGAGGGAAAAAAGTCTCAAAGATTCATTTTTTCTCGTCTGGTAGCACTCCGGTCACTTATTTTTTCTCAGTTAGCCTCTGCTGCTCTAAAGTGGATATTGATCAGTGCTTTAATGCAAACCTGTCAAATTAATTTTGCAGAGCTGGGATATGACTGGCCTAAAATTGCTTCTGCATCTGTTCTCTGCAGCAAGCCTATGAATTTTAATCATGACCAGAATGGGCTGTTGGCTTTTTTTGTTAGAAACTTGAATAGGAAAGGTTTAAACTGTAAATGCCATGAAATGATGCTGTTTTGTTCTTTTCAGAAACTCATGTGGCTGAGGTCAAAGAAATTATTATGTCTGTGCATTCTTGTCAGATGCTCGGGGAGCTGTGCAGGGTTTTCTTCTTTTGCAAAGCAAAGCAAAGGTATGTAGTGAGCTTGTTAAACATTCCCAGGCCAATGAGGGAACAGCAGGCTTCGTGTCTCCTGCAATGCCAGAGACATTAGTATTAATGTACAATTTCCTCTCCAGCCCCCACTCCATGATCTGATTATTCCTGATAACTTTATCTCACAGGATGGAGAGGGAGACAAACTGGGAGAACAGCATCTATTTCTTTAGTACAAATTAAAAATAAATAAATTCAGAGCATCCCACACACTAGCATGAGGTGAGTGTGGCTGTCCCTGAAGTAGCAACCTTATGGACTGAGGGAAATGCAGATGGTTACAGATTTTTCTTCATCATGCAAAGCAGGAGATTCTTCTTCTCTTCATCAATTGAGACAGAGTGTGCAGGGCTCTGTTGTGATGTCAACACCATGCAAAGTAAATAATGAATTTTAAGCTTTGCTCTGGACAGACGAGACTTGTTCATAGAGAAAAAAAAAAGACATGTCAAGTTTAATCTGCTCTGGAAAACCTGCAATCAGGCAGGACTCATCCTTCACAGCCCAAACAGTGACACTGGCCATAACAGTTTGATTTTGTGTTGGCTCTTTCTCCAGGTGATTTGAAAGCATTCAGAGTATTAATTATTAAGTGCTGCTTGATCCCTGAGAGGTGGTGGAGAATTTGAAACTGATTTTGGCACTGAAAAAGCTGACACTTGAGGTGGGAGTTGGAGCAAACCCACTTCCTGTGGTGCTGGAGCAGTCTGGGAGTGCTCCCAAGGGCAGGTCCTGGGTCTGAGCTGAAGGAATAGCATCAGCTGGCTCGTGTCTGAGACCTTACACCTCTCCAGCTATTTCAGAAGACAATTTATAACTACTGCCAGCAGTGTCAGCCAACAAAAAGATCTATGCTTGTCCCTGGTGAAATAACTGGCAAAACTTGTATTAGCTACAGCAGTGCAGGACTAGAGTGGAAGGGCTGATCTGGGAAACTCCTGGCTTGATCTCCTGCTCCATCCAGCTGTTCCTGGCATCCTCCAGTACCTGAAACCTCCTGACTTGTAAGGGTTTGATGGTGGCCAAGTCCTCCATCCATACAGTTCTCAGGAAGGATGGTTGTGTGAAAGTTTTCAGCTGTTGGGGCCAATTCTTCTGTCACTCCTGTGCCTTTATATTTTGTTTAAGAAAATCACTGTGCTTTGTCTTTACAATGCTCCAGAGCTCCAGCCAGGCCCAGGGCTCAAACAGGGATCTCTGAAGAGCAAGGGTGATGGTGGGAAAAGGGAAAGACCAGTGGCATGTCCATGTGAAAGTATTTATGGACAGTCAGCAGCAAGGTGTCCTGGTATATGAGCACAGTGGGAAATCAACTAGCCCCCCAAAAAAGGTCATTGCTACTAAAGCCACACCATTTTTGGTGTCTAGGAGATATTTCCTCATATTGGCTGGCATGTCTATTCAATTCTTTGCAGGTGGCCATGGGACATACCTGGCATCCAAATGTGGAGGCTGTGACTGAGTCCCAACCAGGTTTTACCTCTAGAGACTTTAATCCTCTCCTACTTCCATGGCACAGACAGGAAACCAAGCCCTTTGCTGCTCCCCAGCATGCTTGGAACTGAAACACTAGGTGAGTTGGGTGGGCAGGCTGTACCCCATGAGGTTGTCAGGGAGGACAGGTAGAATGGTCCCCTTTGTTGTTATTAAAGGAATTAATAGTGTCACTAATTCTGCAGAAGATATTCCATTTCAGAACAAATGCAATTAGGTTTAAATGGTGCCTGTTGTAATATTAACTTCACAAGAACAAAACAAGGAGTTCACAAGCACTGATTTATAAAACACTTCTTTTTCTTGTGAAAACACTTCTTTTTCATTGTGAGGGTGGTGAGCCTCTGTCACAGGGTGCCCAGAGGAGCTGTGTCTGCTCCTGAATCCCTGGCAGTGTCCAAGGCCAGGCTGGACAGGGCTTGGAGCAACCTGGGACAGTGGAAGGTGTCCTTGGAAGAAACAAGAAAGGCTTTAAGGACCTTTCCAACCCAAACCATCCTGTGGTTCTATGATTCCCTGCTGGAGCTTCAGCTGTGGCAATACCAGTGCTGTTTCTCAGCTATGTGACTCAAAGGAAACACCTAAATGTTGGATTAGCTTAAAGTCTAGTTTGGAAGTCTGCAGAGGTGAGCCCTCACGAAGCCACAGAGAAGAAAAGGTGGATGGGAGATGCTGAAGGTCTCCTGCAACTGAGTGGAGGATCCATCTCACTGGGTAGCCTGCAGGGGAAACCAACTGCTTTGAATGGTGAAAACAGCTTTTTGTACATCAAAGGGAAATATTAAAGGCTGTGTGATGGTCTGGCTCCTGCAGTGCTGGTGGCAAATTTCCCACAAGTTTCCCAGGTGGTAAGATTTCAACCCCAAACTGCAACTTGTTAAAACTAGAGACTGTGACTCACTGTCCATCTTGCATCTTCCCTGTCTGCTTCACAAAATTTGAACAAATAATGGGCTTAGGGTTGTTGGCTGGTACAAATATAAGAGATATTGCTGTTCATGTCAAACCCAAGGAAATTTTTTCCTAATTGTTTTGGTTAAATGTAAGGCAGTGCAAGTTTTAGATCAAGTCAAGATAGAATATTTGAGTCAACCCAAAATGAGTTGTTTATTTCAGAAGATATTTAATGTCTATGAAATCTTCAGGGTTTTCTTAAGAGACTAAAAATGTGGTTTTAAAATGAAAAATGAAATAGCTTTTCCAAATAGATTGTTTGGGCTATTTTTTATTTTGTCTGTATGTGTGGTGCAGTTTTTTCCTGACATCATGAATAATTTTGGACCTTTCCGTAAAATTATTTTTTGTCAACTATGTCTACTCCAGCTATAGATTTGACTTATTTCCAAACAACAAAGGTTCATTTTTTCAGTCCTGGAAGATGAAACTTTGTTCTTCTGGCAGCTTCAGCAAGAGCAGACTTTAAAAAGGCAGTTGGTGAGAATTGCTTAACTTTTTTTTGTTTGTTTGTTTGATCTCATGGAAGCCTGTTGGGATTTACTTTAACAAAGGGTTCAACAGTCTACATTTCTTTTGGAAGGGAATTTGAAATTCTATAATATGATGATACACATTTTACTATTGCATTTTACTATTACATTTTACATGCACTGTGAAATGACACACATTTTTCTTAAAGTCCTCTGCCCTTGTATCTTCAGCTTCCACATTTTCAGACCTCTTTTGGTTCCTACAGCTTAGTTACACACTGACCCTTGGAAATTCCCTGTTGTTTGAGTCAAACACCACACATGCAGAGCCTGACCACTTTGATATTATCAATGCTATCATCTGAAGTCACAAAAGCAAAGAGTCTTTCCCCAAACTGACAGATGCCAGAAGTGATTTGACCACCCACAGCTGCCAAAGCTACTCCAGAGGAGAGAAGGGTTGTGCTGAAGAAAGAAATGGAGTGGGTAGAAGATGTCACTGTGAGCCTTCAAAACAGATCTTAAACTACCAGAGTTAAGGGAATCACCAAAGACAACCTTATTTTTCTGCTTAAAAGTCATTGCCTTTTGCTGCAGGATAGGAAAGATGTTAGAGAAGCAGATGCTGCTTCCAAGCCAGAAGTGACTTTCCTGTAGCTGGAGGAGACTTTAAGAGAAACTACAAATTATTTCTTCAGTAAGAGCCCTGTTTTGTTCTGTAGACAAAAAGAAAAACGTGTGAAGCTCTCTGCAAGCAAGCACAAAGTTAGCCACTGCCCTTCAAACCCCAGTGATTCCACCCAGTCACAGCACTCCAAAACGCAGCAGAGCCGAGGCACGGCTCGCGCCGCTCCCTCTGTGGCACGGTGGCACTGATGGATTTGGCTTCTTAGGGGCCAGATCCACCTATTAATTGGCATTGGGCTGGCATTGTAGGCTGCCAGCAGCCCCAGCTACCAGCTTGAAGGATATAATTGTGTTGTAAAGGCCATGTGTGAGGGTGATGGATTTGCGCGTCTCCGCGGTCTGACTGCTGCGATGTGCGGGGCAAGGCATCCTCTGATTCGCCACCAAGAGGGTCCCTTGCACTGAACAGCCTCTCTTAAATCAAAGTGTTCAATCCTGCTGAAGGTGGGTGCAGGGAGGGGAGAGCTGGAAGAAACAAAGTAAGACGACAAAAAAAAAAAATAAAATCAATAGTGCTTCCCTATAAAAGAGACTGAGCTTTGCAGAATTCGCTTCCACTTGACGCCAGAGGTGCCAATTGGGCAAATTCATTTAAGGCCAGGCTGAAAGCTCAGCTGATGGTCAGGGTTTGGGGACTGCAGCAGGGTCCATTTGTGGGGCTTTGGTCATTATTGAATGTAGAGCACTTTGAAGCATGTGTGCTGCAAGTGTCACAAGTGGTGGGTCCAGCTCCCACTTTGTGTCACCCTCCTGCAGGGGACTGCAGGGGACTGCTGGCCATGCCACATACAGAGCCATGCCCCTGCTGACCTCCACCTCTCCACACCCAAAGACCAGTGCTAGCCCATGTTCTGCAATTCATCCTTTTGGAAAGAGGTGGATGGTGACCATGCTGGACCTCATGCCCAGGAGAAACTCCATGGGAGTGGTCTTTGTGCTCTTGGAAAAGTCTGTAAGCCCTGCCCTGGTGGTTATTCACCAAAGAGGAATGGTCTTTGTGCTCTTGTAAAAGTCTGTAAGCCCTGCCCTGGTGGTTATTCACCAAAGAGGAATGGTCTTTGTGCTCTTGGAAGAGTCTGTAAGCCTTGCCCTGGTGGTCGTTCATCAAAGAGGGTCATGGAGCTGTAGCCTGGCCCATTGGGGATTTTCAGACATTAACCCCCAAAAATGCCCTTGTCTTCCCTGCTGGGGAAGAGACAGATGTGAGGAGACACAGGGATCCATCAATCCTACAACACATTCAGGGTCTCTGCGTTTCATGTCCTCTAAAGCAGAACTGCTGAAGGTCTAAGGCCATATGGGGTCAGATCTGTGGACATGAAGTTCCCTTGCCCTGCACAGGGCAAAGGGTGTGTGAAAAGTTACCAAATCATGATGGTTCTATTTAAATTATTTGCAATGTATAGTTCTGCTATCAACAATTAAAAAACCCCCAAACAACAACAACAAAAACAAACAACAATAAAAATATAGATTTATTTTGTAACCTCCACCATGTTACTTGGGCCAAAATTTTCATTCATGGGTATTTAAAGTTAGGTCTCTAGAAATCCACCTCAAATAAAATTACCTGGTTAGCCCTTTTTGATCCTTATGAGTCTCTTCTAACTCAGGATATTCTGTGATTGCAACCCTTTCCTTTCAAGTGAAAAATTCCAGTCTCCTTCAATATTCTCTCTAGTGCACAAGGCATCCTCCTTATTCAGCCATGTATGTTCTGCACACAAATTTGTAGCTTCAGGCTTCCCCATAAGAACAGATCTTCTCCAGTGGCACATCAAGGTTGTGTGTCACCACCCCACACAGAACTATTAACCCCTACTTCTGGTTTTGTATTGCAGATTATTCAGGTAGTTCTTTAAATATTCAGAATCTTCCAGTTCTTTCTCTCTTAATGCATGTAAAAAAAAAAAAAAAAAGTTATTAATGACTGAGTTAAATAGAAAGAGCAAATTTCTTTGTTCTTTGAATGTATCTGCCAGATGCCACAGGAGGAAGAGTTTCAGGATCATGCTACAGCACAAGTCAGAGTTCAAAGCCACTCTGTGGATCCTGGTAGCAGCATGTGGTTATTGTGGTGTGGTATCAGGTGCACTCATAGTCATGGTATTAATGTGGTGCTGGTCTATGACCCATCATTATACAGCTAATGACCCTGCTGCAGAATGGGATTTGTTCTTTGTGACCTGGGGAAAATGAAGGAAAGTAGTGACGAATTCCTAAGTATTTTTTTTTTTTCTTCTAGGAAAATACAGCATTTTTAATAAAGCTGGTTCTTGCAGCTCTGCTCTGAAGAAGTTGAAGAATTTTTAGTCTCCTAAGAAGAAGACAGAAGAATTTGCAGTAATCTCAGCTGAACTTTCCCACAGGATCACCAAATGCTGATCAAGAAACCCCAGAAACTCTCATTATTGGTGCCAAAAGAAGATTCAAAGATTAAAAAAGGCGAGGATTTGGCTTTCACAGAATTAGAATTTCATACAATTATTTAGGTTGGAAAAGATCTTTAAGACAGAGTCCAACCATTTCCCCAATACTGCCAACACCACCGCTAGCCCATGTCCCCAAGTGCCACATCCACAGGCTTTTAATCTCCTCCAGGGATGGGGACTCCACCACTGCCCTGGGCAGCTGTACCAGGATCATGTTCACATCACACAAGAACTTTTCTGTCTAAGGAGAGAAAGCCTTTGAGGGGTTTCCCCTCTCAGGTTGTGTGTGTATGAAAAAAGAAACCAAGCCTCGAGCACAGATTGTTTATTTACAATTCTTAAATGCAGTAGAAGTCCTTACAAGTAGGAAACCTCTCCCTGAGTCAGGGACTGTCTGCCCTAACATGCAGAGAGCACAGAAAATCACCAAAGGTAGTTTGGAGAGGAGTCTGCAGACCCCAGCTCTCCAGAACAATATTTGAGGGAAATTCTGTCTGGGACTTGTGGGGAGCACATGGGGGTGGGATTTGTTAAGGTTTGGGATGTATGATTGATGTTTGTCCTACACAATTTGGCATCTCCTCAAAATTCTCTTTCTTCTTCACTTGGGCTTTTAACTACAGGGATGGAAGTCTCAGTAGGAAGGCAAGAGACAGCTTAAATCTGCTTTTTGATATCCTGAAATCACACAGAAAATCTCTTTTAGTCTTGAAGGCAAAGCCACCTTCCTCAGAATATTCATTTCAGAGATGGTATTTAACCAACTGCAAATGGATATAGCTTTGGATGTAAATATCTCTGAGACTGCAAGGGGGAGGCTTAGGGGCAAATGGCCAGCTCAGTAACAGGTAAAATCTCTGCCAGGTCTGAAAAGTGTTCACTTTGGCTCATGTGGCTTAGGTAGAGACTGAATCTCAATTTGACCTCCTGAAATTGAATATTCACTTTAGCCTAGATTTGCAAAGCTGTTTGTTAATGCGCACATACAGGGCTGTTTTCTCCAGGGTTTTAAAGAAAAAACTCATTTCAATGTAAAATTCACAGGATCAAATTGAAATTTATTTTGAGAAGGTTAACATTACTGATTTTCAGGCTCAGACAATCACTTCCATGTCAGATTGTAATTACACCGTTTTGTGCATCAGCTGCATGCATGGTATGGGGGGAAAAAAAGAGTAAGATAATGCAGTTTCTTTCAGCTACAGAAAGGACCTTTGTACTGTCCTTCCCTTGAAATCCCCCACACTGAAAGGAAAAAAGTGATTTATTTCAATCAGTCTGACAGTATGAGCTAACACATTAATTGCATAAAGACATTTCTCTTGCTCAAAGTTTTGTTTGATTTTTACTTGCAATTGTCTGCTAGGTGTCTGCATAGCATTTTCCTTCTCCTGCAGCAGTTTTCACTGCCATAAAAATCTTGCTTCTGTTAAATAGCAACATTAAAATATTGTAGTGCTGACCTTAATGGTTTACAACATTCAGCTAAGGGAGCTGGAGTCTCTAAAATAAGACTAAAGCACACAGTAAAAATTTATCTAAGGAGAATTAAAGCCTCAGAAGATTGAGAACCATGGTGTAATTTAAACCCTTTTTGTACCTCATGGATTCCACCATGGGTGTGTGTGGGAGCTGGAGGATTGCAGGAGCCCAGCACAGTCATGTAGGACTGAGATATTTGGCCCAGATATCCCATCACTGACAGAGGGCAGCAGGTTGGAATTGTGATTTCCCTTTGGTGGAGCATCCCTGCCCTTGTGTGCAGAGCTGAGCTCGAAACATCCCCAAATCAGGAAGGGGCAATTCCTTCTGCTTGCTTTGTCCTGGCCTACAAGGCTATGAAAGATGAAAATGGAGAACTAAATATCATAGCTTTAATGTTATTTAATATTTTATTAGGTTAAATGGACACACACTGTGTACTTTGTAAAATACTCAGCAGAGACTAGCTATTTTTGTATATCATTTAAAGGGTAGTACAGTGGGGCTTGTATAAAAAATTTGCTGCAAGACATTCCTAGTGATCAACAAGTTTGTTTCTTATGGGGTTTTTTTCTGTTTTTTGGTGGGGGTTTTTTGTTTTGTTTTGTTTTGTTTTGTTTTGGGGTTTTTTTGGGGTTTTTTGGTGATTTTTTTTTTTTTGTTCTTTGTTGGAGGTTTTTTTTGTTTCTTTTTTTTGTGTAGTTTTGTTTTGTTTTGGTTTGTTTTGTTTTGGTTTTTTTTTGTGTGTGTGTGTGTTTCGTTTTTTTTTCAAGGAACACCAGATACAGGGGGAGAAAACAGTTTGTCATTGAACTGCATTGTCATTTTTGTTTTAGAGACCCCCAAAAGGATGCTTGCCTATCTGTTCCCCCAAAATCTAGCAGGACACTCTGTTCAATCACATGGAGCAATTTATGAAGCTTGGAATGATCATCTAATCCAATCCCCCTGCCATGGGCAGGGACACCTTCCCTTATTCCAGATTCTCCAAGCCCTGTCCAGCCTGGTCTTGGACACTGCCAGGGATCCAGGGGCAGCCACAGCTTCCAGAATCCTTTAGGAACATCATGGTATAATTTTCTGTAAATTTAAATGGATGGGATCCACAATGCTGAGAGTTATTCAGTTTGGCCCAAGTGCCATTGGGAATGCTTGCAGGAACCTGGAGGATCTTGGAAAAAAGAAAAGCTGCAGTGTAGAGTGTGACCCCTCTTCTCAAGGCCTCATTTTGGTATTATCAGAGCAGGTCCAGGAGTCAACAAGAGCTGTAAGTTTTATCAAGCAGCAGAGAATCATCACTGTCACACAGACAACTTCTGGTCCTTCAGGTTCTGCAGCAGCTGAGCACCAAAAAATCCCAGCTAAGCTTGATCCCAGGACAGCTCAGTTAACAAGACTCTTCCTAGTCCTAGTGGACCCACAGTGCTTGAGCAAGGACATGTAATCATAATCCCAGCCCAGCTCCCACTGAACATGCTGGAAAAATGTTCCAGGTGGGCTTCTTATCTCCTCCATGAAGTGTTTCACAATCTGACAATGGTGACCAGCGCTGCTTCCCTCTGCTATAGCACCTTTAAAGAGCAGCCTGTAATTCATGATGGAAAAACAACAATCATATTGCTTCACATAGGAAGATAAAAGCCTTCCTTTGCAGCAATGAAACTCAGATGTCTTGAGCAATGTGTGTAGCTTAAGGGGTTTTTTTTGACAGTGCAATATTGTATATAATAACAATTACCAATGACCTCTATTAGGTTGTCCAGTCTCATTAAGGCCAATGCATTTGGTACCTGCCACTGCCAATTTGCCTCAACAGAGGTTTTATTCAGTGGATATGATAGAGCTGTAAAGCAATCTTTTTTCATTTAAATAGTTTAATTGAGGAATGCTATCAGATGTTTCAAAATTTAATGCATACAACAATTTGCTTCTCCTATCTCTTTTCAGAGTTTAGTTTGGAGAAAATGACATCTGATTCTTATAGAAAGAAGGCAATTACATTTTGGAGCCTGCCTGCCCGTATTGCATATGTTTTTAAACATAAAAAGAAATTCTTAATATGTAATTGTCAGGTAATAAAAAGGAAAATATTTTACTTTGCATTTATGAAGTAATTTTTCAAAAGCATAAGGGAATTGCATGTTAACGTTTTTCGTTTATTACCACACTCCTAATGCTGCACTGTTTTCACAAGTTTAGATTTAAAAAAAAGGCAGATCTGATGCTTGTGTATTAGTATGGTAATACCCTATAAAGTAATTAGGACAGAGGAAACTAAAAAGGTTTGTCGGTTCCAATAAGCCAACACCCACTCCAGGGCATCACAGAAACCCACTGGGAGTTTTATGGGCCCCAGCTCTTAACTTAACCTTCTGAGAAACTTCAACCCTGACTTACCCATTTTGTGAACTGTTTTCTCCACAATTTCTACTTCTTCACCTGGAGTATAAACCTTGAAGACCAACACAGTGCCTTGAAATTTTTTTTCCCTTCTGCAGGAAAATAATGGAATCATAAACTCATTGAATAGCTTGGATTGGGAAGGACCTCTAAAGGTCATCTATTTCCAACCCTCCTACAATGAGCAAGGACATCTTCAACTCGACCAGGTTGTTCAGAGCTCTTCCAGCCTGACCTTGAATTTTTCCAGGGATGGGATAGGCACCACATCTCTGGGCAACCTCTGCCAGTGTTTCACTCCCCCCTTATTATTAAAAACTTCTTCTTTATGCCTTATGGAGATCAACCCTCTCTTAGTGTAAAACCACCACCCCTCATCCTATCACAACAGGATGGGGCAGAGCTGAGCCACTGTCACTGCATGGAGGTGAGCACAAGGTTCCCTCTCCTCTGCTGTGCACCTTTTCCACCTCTAACTTCAAACTGGACCACTTGATCCTCTAGCAGATACTCTAGGTGTGATTCAAGTAGCTGCTCAGTGAAAAAAAGGTGATTTTTTGCTTCAGAAATTAGCCTCAAAGGTCCTACACCAGGAACCCTGAGCTGTAAGTAAAATGCTGCATAGCCTTCCTCTCATTTGCTTGTTGTATTTTCATTTTATAGAGTTAACCTTGCTCCTCTTGCTCTCCACAAAGCCAGTAAATACCACTCTGCTGTCTTGAAGAAAATCACATGTGTATGAAGGGCTGGACTGCAGTTTCATTGAATACTCACCTATGTTTATATTAAGCTATTCTTGCCTCCTAAAACAAATTCTTGAAAATAATCCCAGTTAGTGAAGAAGGACTGAACTTCATCAGGGCATGGTAAATCCCTCTTCCTCCTGTGGCTTCTCAGTTGGAACAAATCCTTCTTTGAATCTCTGTCAAATTTGGTGCACAACTCAGCTAGAAAAATACAAACCCAAGTATTAAAAATATCGAAGGATTTCATTCATCCTTGATGTAGTTTTCTTCAATGTTTCCAATGGGAAGTGAAAGGACAGGGGGGGGAAGAGGAAAGAAAGAGGGGAAGGGGAAGGGGAAGGGGAAGGGGAAGGGGAAGGGGAAGGGGAAGGGGAAGGGGAAGAAGGAGAAGGAGAAGGAGAAGGAGAAGGAGAAGGAGAAGGAGAAGGAGAAGGAGAAGGAGAAGGAGAAGGAGAAGGAGAAGGAGAAGGAGAAGGAGAAGGAGAAGGAGAAGGAGAAGGAGAAGGAGAAGGAGAAGGAGAAGGAGAAGGAGAAGGAGAAGGAGAAGGAGAAGGAGAAGGAGAAGGAGAAGGAGAAGGAGAAGGAGAAGGAGAAGGAGAAGGAGAAGGAGAAAGAGGAGAAGGAGGAGAAGGAGAAGGAGAAGGAGAAGGAGAAGGAGAAGGAGAAGGAGAAGGAGAAGGAGAAGGAGAAGGAGAAGGAGAAGGAGAAGGAGAAGGAGAAGGAGAAGGAGAAGGAGGGAGGAGAAGGAGAAGGAGAAGGAGAAGGAGGAGAAGGAGAAGGAGAAGGAGAAGGAGAAGGAGAAGGAGAAGGAGAAGGAGAAGGAGAAGGAGAAGGAGAAGGAGAAGGAGAAGGAGAAGGAGAAGGAGAAGGAGAAGGAGAAGGAGAAGGAGAAGGAGAAGGAGAAGGAGAAGGAGAAGGAGAAGGAGAAGGAGAAGGAGAAGGAGAAGGAGAAGGAGAAGGAGAAGGAGAAGGAGAAGGAGAAGGAGGAGAAGGAGAAGAAGAAGGGAGCTCTCACGTGCTACTGTAGTCAAAGACACAACATGGGGAAACCCAAGCCCTTTTTTTTTTAAATGCCTTTGGAAAAAGAACACTCCATGAGAGGGAACCTGAGCTGGCAGTGCTGAAAATAAAATAACCTATTTTCCATAGAGGGGGTGAATTATGGTCTGCACATGCTAAGATAACCCACACTGTCCCTGCTCTTCCCTACAGGTCAGCCTTTTGCCATCTCTGGTGTCACAACACCATGAAAAATCCTCCAGAAAATGCTGTGAGCCTTGTTCAGACCCACACATGCAAACCTGCCACCCCCAGACTCTCAGAGGAATTAAAGGCCTCGCTGAAAAGAGCAGCTTTCCCAGGAACTAATGCACCTCCAACACTGGTATAACACACTCACAGGCATGGCTTAGTCCAGCTCTTCTCACCCAAGGTCAAGGTCGTACACTGAGTGACCTTCTAGGGCTCCTTTTTGCCTTGCCTGCTGTATTTGTGTGGCTTCAAGCAGAAGAGACAAGGCAGCAGCTGGGCAGGCATCACCTGGGCACGGTGGCTGTTTTACAGACTGGCTGGTGCCTCCTGACTTTGTGCCACTTGGTGCGAGATTAATGCCATGTGAATGCAGCTCATGTCCCCAGCTGGGATTTCCTACAACTTACTGCTCATGCTTTGCTGGCAGCAAGAGCAACAAGCTTTCAGTTTACTGTTGGAGGTCAAGGTAAAGTGATTTCAATTAGAAGAGGATCACGTAGGTCTCAATCCAATGCAGGCAGGTTGTGTAACGCTGGCAGCGTGAAGAGGAGAGTCATTTATTCATTTCTTAGCTGCATGGTTTGGGATTTCATTTTCCCCTCTCTGTTTTTACAGTCTGCCTTGTCCCTTTTACCACTCAAAGGGTAATGCAAACAGGCATTTAGGGTTCACAGTTCCTTCCCTTTCATCAGGAGGTGGTTTTCTCTGCCCCAGTCACCCCAGTAATTACCAGTAATGAACTAGAGGAAGGAAGAGGAAGCAAAGATGGAAAATGAATATTCAGCTGACCAGTTCCTTCCCCTGTGTCATGCAGCTGCATTTCAAAACCCCACAGATATTTACATGCCTCTAAGAGGAAGGGCATGTATTTGTTGTCCTGTTAAAAACCAAGCAAGTATTTACATGCTTTGCTGAATTGGGGCCATATACCCTTCTTTTTCCTTGACACTGAGGGCAACCCTTTGTTTCTGCTGGTCAAACAAAACAGAACACACACACACACACACACACACACACACACACACACAAAAAGAGGAGACCAGGGAAAGAAAATGTTTTTATTAAATGGTTCTATAAATAAAAGAGCTGGGAAGATATAGGAGTCTCTGATCTCTGAGGGGTGATGGCAAAGTGCTACTGATAAAGTGGCTACGATTCAGATCAATAGCAAACAAGACAGGCAGGTGAATTTCCCCTTTGATCTTCATTCCTCCGTGCAGCCTGAGTTGGTCTGACTCTGCCACACAAATTACTGCTTTGTGCAGGAAAAGAAAATACAGTTTGCTTGCCTTTTTGCTTATTGCACAAGTGGGTTGGGTGGCAAATGATAAGTGTGGCTTGTTATCATTTCAAACAGCCACTGGAAAATGGTGGCTCCAGCACTTTAACCTGATGTGTTGACATTTTGTGTGTCAGCAGGGTATTATAGGGTTGATACAAAGATCAGTGCTAAATAGTCTTAATAAAAAAAGATTAAATCTGGAAGAAGGAAATAAAGCCCAGGGCAGGTTCACCTGTAAAGCTATAAACATATAGTAGGGAAATCTGAGGTGGCAAAATATTCAGGGGAGATGATGCTTTGCAAGCCAAAACTGTGGTTTTGGCCTCAAAAGCTGTGCTGTAGCCTCCTCTGCCCTAGTATAGACTTGGGAAAAATCACATCAACCTGTGCCTTACTTTCTCCAACAATCAATGGCCATGGCTGAGAAGAGCTTTGAAAACTCAGCAAAGGAGGTGACTTGTGATGTTCCTGTCACAAACCTGGAATTCAGCAGCTTGGATGAGACCAGCTGGCTAATTCAAAGAGAGCTCAAACTCACTTTCCTGCTGGAAACCACTTTTCACAAACTCTAAGGGGCTGCATAAAAGAGGTTTGAATTTTCAAGAAGAATGGGTGATATTGTTCCTGTTGTAAAGAGCAGGGGAGTTTTTGCCTTCATGTTTTCACCTTGGTGACAAGGGCAGGAGGGATACTTTACAGGTCTAGCTTTACTTCATAAAACAAAGGATAAATCAGATCAAATCACAGAATCTTTGAGGTTGGAAAAGCCCTCTAGGACCATCAAGTCCAAACATTCTCCCAGGACTGCCCAGGCCACCACTGGCCCATGTCCCACACATCCACATGGCTTTTGAATCCCTATGTGGATGGAGACTCTACCACTTCTTTGGACAGCCTGTGCCACGGCTGGAAAACCCTTTCCATGAAGGAATTTTCCCAAATATCCTCTCCTGGCCCAGCCTGAGGCTGTTCCCTCTCCTCCTGTCCCTGTTCCCTGGGATAAGATCCCAAATCCCCCCGGCTGTCCCCTCCTGTCAGGGAGTTGTGCAGAGCCACAAGGTCCCCCCTGAGCCTCCTTTTCTCCAGGCTCAGCCCCTTTCCAGCTCCCTCAGCTGCTCCTCATCAGCCTTGCACATAGAAGTAGAGATTGTACACAACATTTGCAAGGCTGCCAGGTCAGGAGTCCACCTGAGCCCTTGAGTTTGGACAGGGAGCTGCATCAGGGTGATGCCAGCTCAGGGCAGTGTGGGCTGGGGGCTGCTGCCTTTTCAGTGCAAAGCTCATCTCAGGCAATGAAGGTGTTGGGGATGGGGAGAGGGTTACAAGCCATATGGACCACCTTCCATCCAGGAAATCCACTCCTCTGGTCCACAGAGCAAGGCAAGCCTCCCTGGGTATTCATTATTCCTGGACTGTAGTGGATGGAGCCTTATCCACAGAGGAAAACTGTTAAACCATAAAATACTGGTTTCCCATATGTTCTCATTTTTATCAGCCAGTCTGTTGCAGGAAGAACTTCCCTCTGACAGCACTGATAGTTCCCTAAAAAATAAACAATGATCTTGCAGCTTCTATGCCCTCTACTGCTGTTCAACTTCCCATCCAGCTGTTTTAATTGTTTTAAAATTAAGTGTACATCATGGAGATCTGTGGGTAGCTTAAACTAGGAATTTGCTGTTGACTGGGGCTAATGAGTCAGTGATATCCACTTAAACGTGTGTCACCCCACAGGTTTCTGAGCAATCATGGGACAATCTCCCACTTGGTTACACATAATTTTTGAGCTGGTTGTTCCTTCTTTCCTTTTTGACTTCCAGGGAACCCAGAGTTCCTTGCAGGTCTGTGTACAGCTTTTAAGTTGAAGAACAAGCATGATTAATGGAAAACAAACTACAATTTCCAGATACTGTGTCCTGAACACAACTTCCATTCATTCATCATCCAATATTTAACACCAATCCCCTTCTTGGTGTATTCCCTGCACTCATGTCTGGTAGCAGCTGGAATTTTTTACCTGCTAGAGTTTTCTAGTCATTGTATTTTTAAGCAAGAGACCAAGAAGGTCATTAGAAGAGATGTCCTGCAAAGAGAGATAAGGAAAAAATAAACTAAAAAATAAACTAAGAAATAAAAACCCAGGATAAAAACCCTGCCAGAAAACTTCAGAAAACACAGACTCATCTTTTCCTCCCTGGGGTGCACAACCTCATCTTCCTGGGTGAAATCCAGATGTAAGTAAAGTAGCCTCAAACCCTGGCAAGGAGTTCCCATGTACCCTGTGGACCATCCTAAAAAAATCATTATTGCATTCCCTGCTATCCCTTCCAGGGATTTCTAAGCCACTTTGCTGAGCTGATGGGATTCAGTAGGTGCACAATTTCTCCTTGATCTTCCCAATTCCTGCTCTCTACATTAAATTTCAATTTTCTGTGTTACTTGCTGGTGGTAACATAAAGGGCAATGGAGCTGGAGTTACTTGGTATCACCATAAAAAGGAGACCTGATGGTTGAACTTCAGAATCGTGTCAGTGGAAAACTGATTTTCAATCTACATTTCTGAATATGCATATTACAAGACTGAGCATTACATAAATAATGCCTCCATTAAGTGGTGTGCAGTGCTCGTATACATGAGTAAAAATGGAAAGAGTTTTTATTCAGTCCAATTTTAATCAAATTCTACTGAACAGCATTTCCATGGCCTATTTAAAATTTAAACAAAGACAGAATAGCTCCCACTATATCTATACCCTCTTACTATTGTCTCAAGGAAAGAACAAGTAAAAGCTAAAAGAAACCCTTACAATCCCATTGACACTGGCCAGATGCAAGCTGTACAGATATTTTAACCTCACTAAATAACGGATTGAAATGCCTTTTCCTTCTATTTGGGGTTCTAAAGAGCCTGATGAAACGATACCTGGAGAAAGTGGCCAGTCCTATTGTTTGTGAGATACCTCTGTGGATTCTTAATAGCAATTTTGAACACTAAGCAGTTGCCCTGGTGCCTGTTGTGAGATTCTCAAAAGTCTGCTCCAAAGTGAAAGAGACAAAGGAGAATGAATGAAATCAAATTGAGTTGTAGCAGGGGACAGATGGGACCCACTCACTAATGTAACCTGGCCTATTCATGGTATTCTCTTCCATGCAGAACAAGGTTCTAGTACTTGGAACTAAGATTAAAACAATATATATTGTTCTGAGGACTGGCTTTACACTGATGTTTGTGCTCCACAAGGAATGTGTTTAAATGGAAAACTTGAGTGTTTTTTTTGTTTTTTTGTTTTTTTTTTTTTTAATTATTTCTCTTTCCTGGTAAAACCTGGTAACTCAAAGGTTGTAATGGGGATTGGGCTGATCTTTTAACAGCAAAGTTTTCTTGCATGTACTCAGAAATAAAGTTCAAAAGTCTCTAACTAGCAGGACTCTGGAACTGCCAGCTGGACCTGCCTTTTGTACAATGTCAGACCTTCTGCTTAATACACAAGATAAATGTGAAATTGAGGAAAAAATTCCTGATGGCTGATACACCAGACATTAAATAAAATGTCCATGTTCAATATTAATTTGGTGTATGGAAAATCATTGCCCTCTTCCAAGGCATCTGCTGCTAGTTAATCTCATTTTTGCTGCTGGGGACGTTGGTTTTTATTAGCAGCGCCAAAATTTGACATCCAAAATCAAAATTTTTCCTTCTCAGTTAACATCTTTGAGACCCCAATTTATGGACAGTAGTAAAACACATTCCTTCAGCTAAACTCTGTTTGCTGCCATATTATCCCTATGCAGGGCATGGGGATATGGTTATGGTTTTCCCCCAAAAATGACCCCATGGAACCAAGATGCACAATTAGCTCCACCAAGAATTAGTTGCAGCAGGTCTTGCTGCTCCTCATCCTCAGAAAATAAACAGTTGGGATGTTGGAGGGCTGGGGCATGTCTGTTATGGAGCCAAGCTGGAAGAGTTGCAGAAAAGAAGGGTCCAGGGAAACCTCAGAGATCCTGACAGTGCCCAAAAGGGCTCCATGAGGGCTGGGAGGGACTTTGGGCAAGAGAAAATGGCTCCAAACTGACAGAGAGCAGGTTTAAATTAAATATTAGGGAGGAATTCTTTCCTGTGATGATGATGAGGAGCTGGCACAGGTTTCCTGGAGATGTGGTAGAAATCCCATCCCTGGAAGTGTCCAAGGCCAGGTTGGATGGGGTTTTGAGCAAACTCCACCCTTGGCCTAGTGAAAACTGTCCATGGGAGGCAAGCTGGAGTAAATCACCTTTAGAAGTCACTTTCCACCCAAACCAGTCTGTTCTATGGCTGCTGTTCCTGATGCTTATAAAAAAGCCAGAAGTCTTAGAAAACCCTCATAAAGTAAGTACAGGAGCAACCACAGGTTTCATCAGGATGACCATTCAGCAGCCAGCTGGAGCTAAAAGAGGGTCTAGGCAATGAATAGAGGGTTTGCAGAACCTGGTTTGTAGAACATCTCCTTTCCAGCCATGCATCATTTGCAATGTTCTGTCGCCGTTGGGTGTCATATTTAGCAGAAAAATAAAGCTGCTGGCTGCTGTTGGATGGCTGTGTAAGAGACAATTTCAGTTCCTAAACTGCCTAATTTTTCCATTTCCTGATGACCCTCCTAGTGTAGAAAAACCACCAAAATCCACCCACAACATATTGCATTTAATCAAACTTACGTAGGAGAGAGTGAGTTGGTTTGTTTGTTTGTTTCATTTCATATTTCTATATTCCACCCATGGAGAAATCTTGCTGGTAGGGAGGATAAACAAACAGCCAACCAAACAACCCAAACACTGGGCCTCTAGGAGCCGTTGTTATTTATTTCCACAATTAGCAGTCGAGTTCTGGTGCTGTGCCCAGAGAACTCCTCTCATTTTTCAGTGTGTCACTCTGTGCACAATATGCTTTTAGGAATTGAGGATTAAGGCGGCTGATTGTGGGTGGTTTATGAAACTTTTTATGGGAAGCCATATAGCCAAACCTTTAGAGAATCAGACCATCATTTTAATGGGCTTATGTTGTGTACAAGACTGTTCAGGAAGATATTCGCACAGTACAGAGCATCTTGATAAAGAACTTGGATTAATCAGGGATGCTGTTGCCAGTGGTTGCTGTGGGTTGTTTTCTGAATTAGCTGTGAGTACTGCTGAAAACAGCCTGGGGGTGGCTGCCCATCCTCCTTAAGGATGCTGAAACAGATTCCAGTGGGAAAACATCTACACATCCATCTGTGAAATAAACTTAATAGACACTCTCTCTATAAAGAGGCAGAGTGGATTCATTAGAGATGTTCTCTCTGAAGTCCAGTGCCACCAGTTTACTCATCAGGAAGAGGTCAACAAAATCTGTTTGCATTTTATTTGCCAATATGAAAAACACTCGTTTCTACTTACCAGAAGGAAAACAGAGATTTCGGAGAATGCAGTCACCTCATAAAAACTGCAGGTGCTCAGCACCTTCCAGGACTCAGTCAAATACTTCAGCTGTGACAGAAGGATGAGTATTTAAGGCATGGATCTATAGCATAACATTCAGATTTACCAGAGATGTCATTCTCTTACAGGGTTGTTAAAAGTATTGATTCATTGCCTATTGTTAAAGATATTGATTGATGAAGCTGCAATATAAATACTGGCACTGTCATTTACTCCATACAGATTTTAAGCTGAGCATTCAAATGTTTTATCTCTTTTTGTATTTGTAAATCAAGGAAGTCTCATGCCAAATTCCCACTGTGACATCTCTCAGACCCCTTTGTGTATTATTTTACATTAAGGAACTCACAGTGGACCCTCACCTCTGCCTGTTCTGGGACCATCCTAATGTCCAGTTCCCTTTCAGGTAGTACTGGAGCTTTTTGAAGATCATCTTGTGATGTGTAATGGGAAAATCATCATCCACCTTTCAACATGTTCAAAGAGCAAAAGAGGTAAACCAAAGCAGGAATCCTCCTCCCAGGAAGAACAAAGAAGCCAATTTTCTGGATGGAGTTGAACCTTCAAACACACCTGGGAACTGAAGACCTGATGAACCCTGTTATGAATCCTGTAAAGAAAAAAAAATCATTTTTATTGAGTGTCACCTACTTTCAGCAATGTTATTGACACATTTGAAAGGACTTCTGGAAAACATTTCCAAGAGCCTTCAAGGTCAATCCACCATTATCATTAGCAAATTGTTGGAAGACACTCCATGCTGATTAACCGCCATCATATTTAATTAGTGCTTGAGTGGCACTTCATCCTGCTTATTGTCAGAAATCCCTTTATCTTCCTATTTGCATTGCAGAGTTTTTAATTAGGATATGTGTAGGGAATCTCTTAATGATCTCCTGTCTGCATAACCACCCAGGCTGTGCAGAAGGTTGCTCAGTTGTCTCTGCATCTCCAGAGGGTGCTTTGCCACCACAGGAGAAGAGAGACTTGTGTATCCTCAGCTGAGGCCTTGGGAAGGTGAAGTTGCTTTTTTAGCAGCTCAGCCTGCCAGAGATGTGTCCCAGTGGGATACCTCCAACAGGTTGGGCACTACTGCCCAAGGCTTCGGCATTGTGCAATGGAAATATTTGTGTACTATTACCAAAACCTCTCCTGGTTCAACTTCTTTCTGCCACACTTCATTACCAACAGCTCTTTGCAGCAACCTTTTCAGTAGCCTTAATGTTCTGTTTGGTTTCTCCTTTAAATTAATCTTTTACTGGACTCAACAAGTTGTTTTGCTCAAGGCCTTCTTGCAGCCATGATCCTCAGACTGTCCTTAAGACCTTCCAGTAAACAAATTTCTCAAGATTTGATTTGACATTAACCAAGATAAAAAAATCATTAACCAAGATAAAAAAATCATTAACCAAGATAAAAAATCTTAGAAGGGGTAAGGGGCAGTTGCAGACATAAGAACAAAAAATAATTGTAGGAAGGTGGTCCTCTGTTATCAACAAAAAGAGTTTTCATCTTTGAGCTACCTGGTCTAGTAGAAGCTGCCCCTGCCCATGGCAGAGGAGCCAGATTGACATGATCTTGAGTGTCTCTTCCAACCAAAACCACTTTGTGATTCTGTGAAAAGTTCTCAACCACCTCTATGTCAGAGTATGTGGTTATTTAGATGTTTCCTCCAGCCAGTGAAGAAAATAAACCTCCATGGAAAGCATTCCCTCTCTTCATCTTTGACATCCTCTTCCATGGAGTGAGTCACCCACTAAATCAATCTGCTTGCAGTTGAAGCTGTGACTGCTAGATCCAAAGAAAACCTGAATCACGAGTGGGTTTAAGGATCCAATACACTTCAAAGAGTGACTAGAAATTAAAATGCATTTCTGGTGAGAGCAGAGAGGTACAAAAGCATCAAGAGAAGTAAGAAGACAAAGCCACATTCCTGTAGGAGCCCTAATGACCATTCTGAAAAGCAACAAGCCTGGTCTGATGCTGGTCTGGCAATAACTTTACAGTTATCATAGTCACAGAACTACAGAATGATTTGATTTAAAGGTCATCTCTTTCCACCCCCTTGCCATGGACAGGCACACTTCCACTAGACCAGGTGTCTGTGCCAGAAAGTTTTGTCAGAGCACCATTAAGAGGAGAAAACTCCTCTCTGCTGGCATTAATAACCTCTTCCTTCTTTGTCTTCTTCTTGGATTCCTGTGCTGACCACTCAGGCATCCCAAGGGCTGTGGAGATGAGAGAGATTTGCTGGAAGGCTCCACCAAATCACAGCTGGGCAGTTCAGTGGCAGATGAGAGCAGGGGCAGTGTGTAGGTAATGCACACTAGAAGGAAAACAGTTTAAACTACTTGCACATGCTGATGGGTTCTGAATTAGTTGTAACTCACTGGGACAAGATTTAGGCATTGCTACTGACAGCTCAATGTGCAGCAGAGGTCAAAAAAGTAAATAAGGCATTAGGCTCTGTTAGAAGGGGAGAGAGAGTAAATGGCAAATGTAAGGCTGTGGCTGTGCTGCACACACAAAGGACTGAGCTTCTGCTATAAATGCAGCTTTTGTTTCTTTGCTATCTGTCCCTAAATTGGGACTGTCCTTACCAGGGAAGCAAAGAGACACTGACAACACCACTGGTATTTCAGGAAAGGGGGAATCTCAAAGGATATGCCAGTGCCAGCTGAAGGTGAGCTTAGCACACACCAGAGGAAACAGCTCGTGGTTCTTGTGCAGAGGATGCACCACATGCACACCACACCTTCTGGGCCCAGAAGTTTCTGCCTCAAGGCAACAGGGGGAATGTTGACATCATCTGGACTCTGACATCAGGGATTCCCATTTATTCTGGAAAACTCCTTCCACCTCCTCAGACAAGTGGCCCAGGAACTCCACCTGCTCACCAAGTGGAAAGGGTACAGGGGAGGTTTACACCAGAATGGATTGGGTTGGAGGGGGCCTTGAAGACCACCCCCTTCCAACCCACTTCCAACACCCCTACTTTCCATTTTCCCAGCTTGCTCCAAGCCCTGCCCAATCTGACCCTGAACAGTTCCAGGGATGAGGCAGCCACAGCTTCTCTGGGCAACCTCCCCTGTGTGCCAATGCCTCCCCAAATCTCCAGAAAAATAATTTTTCTTTTAGCTGGCCATTGAAGTCCTTTAGATATTGGCAGAAGGAAGCAAAAAAAAAAAAAAAAAAAACCAAAAAAAACCCAACCCTGTAACTATAAAATATCCTAAACAAATTATCAATATCATAAATATAATGTATTGATTTAGATTAATATTTTATTATCAATAAATTATCTCTGTGCTTTGAGTTTCATTGGTATTGAAAAAGATCCTGGAGCCTGAAGGACTGGAGAGTGAACCACAAAAGAGCTCACTGAGGAGGAAAATGGAAATGTCTGATTTTTCTGTCTTCATTTTGTTTATCTCGTAAGTGAAAACAAAGGAGGAAAAAGGTGATGTGCCTGTAAAAATCAACCATGGAGCTTTCAATGATGAGCTTTAGTTATTTGCATTTTATTTACAAATCTATAGGTGCTTGGAGCTGTACAGGAAGCACAACACTTTTCAAGCTCCTGCACAGTGATTTTTGTTCTTCATGAAAGAAATCTTTCTGCAAAACCAAACTGTGGGGATGGGGCTGTCCAGAAAGGACAGTATATAGGTAAGTATTATCAAGTTAAGCCTGGGGGTGCTCAGCTGCACAAGAGAAGCTCCAGGGAGAGCTCAGAGCCCCTGCCAGGGCCTGAAGGGGCTCCAGGAGAGCTGCACAGGGACTGGGGACAAGGCATGCAGGGACAGGACACAGGCAATGGCTCCCAGTGCCAGAGGGCAGGGCTGGATGGGATATTGGGAAGGAATTTCAGCCCTTGAAACCTGAAAATTGTTCAGTGAGAGTTATGAACCTGGGAACACCTATAGACTTTGAGGATTATTCTGAATTATTTCTTTCCTCTTTCCCCTTGGTAGAGTCTACTTTTTTTTCCCTATTGCAAATCACCATTACTTCTCCTTAAAAGTTACAAGCCCTAAAAACATGGAGCTCACTCTGCTTCTGAAGATCATCTCAGGTTTCAGCCACCCTGCTTTAGCATTGCCTAAATAAAAAAAAAAAACCCTCTTTGTTTTAGAATAGTAGGTATGGCATCAGAAATGCCAGTTGCCACTAATTTCCCTGGGGTCTGATGGAGTTTTTCAGCCTGCATGGTTCAGGCACCCACCCACCTCACTCAACCCCTCCCATGCTGGTGCCTCCTTTGTGCTCAGGCTGCCTTGGCTGTAAATTCCCCAGTTCAGCATCAGAGAAAGGGAGGGACAAAACCATCAGCACCTCCCTGGGCTGCAGACAGATGCACCTGGATCAATACTGCAGCAGTCCTGGGCAGGACTCACCCCTGACACCCCATTTCTTGGCTCCCTTGATCCCCATGAAGCTGATGAGCTGTCAGAGCCAGGGCTCTCGTGGAGAATCAAAATGCATCGTCAAGAAGTGGAGTGGATCCCAAGTAATTAAATGTATAAATTAATCCTCCCCTTAAGATACGTTCCTCTCCCATTATTAGGTTTGTCTCAGAGAAAATCCTTGGAGGTTCTTCATAAAACTACCACTACTTCAAATATTGTCTTTCTAAAGCTTTCCTTTCATTTATTTTTCTTTATTTTTTTTTCTTTCTCTTTTTTAGACCCAATGCCTGCAGCCTGCAATTAAAATAAGTGACATGAAGATGTCTTTAAAATAGAGATCTATGAAAAAAACTGAAAGGATTGTCTGTCAGAAGGAGAAAAATGAAAAATAGTAGTCTCAGATCTCTGAATGGATGAATGGGGAAAATTCCTGCCTGTCCTAGTACCCAAAGGGATAAAACCCAATGATAGCTTCTCAACTGCTTAGCAGATAATGCATGTGCTGTTTTGATGGTAGTAATGTGTTTTTTACTTCTTTCTATCTGGGAGGAACGAATCAAATATGAGAAGTGCTGGGACATGATTTTCAACCCATTGCCTTTGATTAAGTGCTTTAACATGTGAGTCCAGAGACTTGCAATAATACTAATGGGGCATAAAGCACTATAAACAGGACAGGCCTACTTTTGTCCAAATGCCATTATCCTGGAATAAAAAAGAGCAGCAAATGTAATATGTCCACTGCTAACCTTTTTTTGACAGGAAATTTTCTCTCCTACGTGCACACCATGAATTATGCTGCGTTTTGCCAAAACCCTGAGCGATTGTTTAATTTCGTGAGAAGGAGTGTTTGCTAAGCTTGAACCACTTAACTCAGTGTAGTGTTTAGCTGTGAAAACGTGGCAGTGTGAAGCAAAACATGAATGCAAATGGCAGGCTGACTGGGCTGAAATTAAATTTCTTTTTATGTCAGGCCTGGGAAAAGGAAGCAAGGACCTGTCAATAAATATTGGGGCAAGTTGCACTTTGTTCAATGACCTTAAATATAGTGAAAAAGCCTCCTGGATACACAAACCACACATTTTTCCAGGAAAGATATGTGAGGCTAGAAACTTTGGCTAAGTTTGGTTTTATAAGGTACTGAGAATTCTGCCCTGTACCATCCCCAGGTGAGGACAAAGCAAGCCCTGCTGCCACTCCAGCCTGTCTGGATGCTTCAGCACAGCTCTCTGGGCCTGGCTCCATGTCACTTCTAACTTTGTGCTCTCATTTTATTGCTCTCAGCAAATTGCAGATTGTCCAACTGTTCTGTCATTTATTGTAAACGGTTGCAAAATAAAAACAAAAACAAAAAAAATTTAAAAAAAGGAAGAAGGGCAAAAAAAAAAAAAATCCACAACTCTATAACGTAGTCCTTGGTGTAAATCAAACATTCCCTGTCATGTTGATAGCTTGTGTTAGTCTAATGTATTTTATATTACTCAAAAGCATTGAAACCCTGCAGCTTTCTTCATATAGGCCATTATGCGGTTATCATTAAATTGTCTTGCAAAGAACATTATCGGTAATTATAGCAGACACTAAAATCAAATGATCAGACTGGGACCTTTAACACCAAGAGGAACTATTAGAAGTTAATCAAATAAAAGGATGAGAATAATTATGTTAGGATTAAGCAGTAATATGCCAGAAGTTATATACTTTGCTGACTATATATCTTTACTCCCTGCTTCCTGCCTCTCCTCCTGTTTGATGCTTTTTATATAATACTTTGGCACAGAATGTAAATGACAGTATTTTTGTGTGCCACAAATGGGGCTTTAGGGTTCAGATGAGGTTCATGTCTAAATGGCACAAAAAGTAGCACTATGTAATGATGAAGATAAAAATAATAGTCCTGTGTGTATGGATAATATATATAAAAGTGCAAAGCTGGAAAAAAAAATCCATTGGTCAATGGAGCATAAAGTGGTGATAAAAATAGTTGCAACAGGAGGTGAAACCACATGGCTATTGGTTTGCTACTTGAGGTTGCTTTTCTGTTTTTAAGTGACAGTCTTCCTGCCTTCTGTCTTCTCAACAAGCCACAAGAAATCTCCCCTGCATACACAGAAATTGCTCCTGTCATTCCTAGGGAAGAACCTTCCAATCAAACTTGTTATTGGTGTTTGCATGAGCCTCAAAGCAGTAACAGTGTCAAAATTGTCAACAAAATACAGAAAGGAGGATAAGGAGGTGGACCCAGGAAAAGAAGGTCGGTTTTGGTTATGACAGATGATGCCAAAACCTGCAAAAACAAAACTAAGACCCTTATAATATTTTTACCAGGGAATGCTGGTGAGCTGGAAACTGAGAGAATAAGAGCACAAACCTGTCACTTCTGGTAGGAGCCCAAGAGGTGCTTCCTTTACTCATTCCTTCTTCAGCAGGAGAATGTGGTTATGGGGTCCTTGTGTTTGTTCCCTGTCCCTGCAGAGCCCAGGACTGGTGACAATGCACCAGTGCCCCCTGGACCCCTTTCCCACAGAGGGAAAGCAAAGAAGTGATGCAACATCCATGGGAAGTCTGGAGTCTGGGATTTTCACCACGTCCTCCTGACATGGAAATAAGTTGTCAGCCTCAAGTCATTCTGTCTCTCTTAGAAAATTTTGCTTTTTACTGGCTTTTGTCTTGATTTTTTTTCTCATTGAAGATCACTAAAACATGAAACCTGACTGGATAAGACAGTTGGTGTTGGAGCCAGAGCACCATCTCACTCTAGAGAAGCTTCAAATCAAAGTTTTCATATTTAGGGAGTACAGAACAAAGCCAAGTGTCAGATGTGGGGCTGTTCTTGAAGCCTCTTGCATGTGCTGAGAAGGAAACCCCCACCTGCCTGGGAACTTGGTGCAGTACAGGCTCCTCAAGGTCCATCTGCCTCCCTTGCTTACATAACCACAAGAGGAATGGGAAAAATGTCCACATAGTCACAGAATCTTTGAGGCTGGAAGAGCCCTGCAAGAGCATCAAGCCCAACCATTCTTCCCAGCACTGACCCAAGTGCTCAGGGGCCACATCCACACATGAGCTAAATCCCTTCAGGAATGGTGACTCCATCACTCCTTCTTCCAGCCAGGGCTGGACAACCCTTTTCATTAAGAAATTTTTCTTAGTATCTCATATAAATCTCCCCTGGCACGTCATGAAGTCATTTCCTCTCAAACTGTCCCTTGTTAGTTGTGAAAACCGTCCAACACTCAGGGTGAGAGACTGACCTTAGGTCTACAGAGTCTTAAAAAGAACAAAAGATTTGATTTTCTAGCAACCAGACCTGGGAGAGAGAAATTGTTCTTCCTTCTGACCCAAGCAGAGCACTGCTATCTGGAAGGATACTTGCCTTCCTGAAAAAAAAATAGAAATAGAAATAATTAAAAAAAAAAAAAGATCTAGGGAAGAAGTAGCATTTTGAGGATGCATACCTGAAAAGGAAAAAGGGAGCTCCCCAGTGTTAGCTGTAAATTATTTCTTGGTTTGGTTTGGTTTGTTTTGTTTTTTGTGGAATTGGAGAGCTAATTTTAAAAATTATTTGGGGGCTAGTCGAAATGGTCATGCTATAATGAAACAATTCCTACCCTATTTTTAAACCTTTTAAAGCACCAGCAATTAGGAAAATACAAAAACTTAATTTATTTTTAAAAATTGTTTTCTTTTAGATTTTCCAGCTCTTTTTTTTTTCTGTTTTAACCTATTCCACAAATGAAACACAAATCAATCATGCTTTCCTAAAAAAGAAGTGTTGGCTATGAAATATGAAAACTTTACCAGCAGTCATTGCATCAGATAAAATCAGAGCCATAGAATAGCAGAATCATTGAATAATTTGGGTTGGAATAGACCTGAATGATCACCCAGTCCAAGTCCACACTGCCATGAAGAAGAAAACTTTCCACTAGAAAAATCCAAGAACATTTCCCATTTAAAAACACAGTAGATCTCTAAAAATAAGTTTTCAACCCCAAAATTTATGTCTTGTCTTGACTTGCCTTCCTAAGGTGTTGAGGTAAAATATCTCAAAAAAGGCTTTAATGCCCTTGGAGTATCCAGCCTCCCAAAGGTCATGGGAGACAGTAGTTGGTAGAGAAAAAGTTGGTGAGGAAGAAAAAAATCTGAGTTTTGGGTATGCTCTGGTTTCAGCTTTTCAAGTGGACTGCTGAAAAATTTTAGATGAGGTGTTTAAAATCCTCTTTACTAGAAAAACAAGCTGGTTGGGACACCAGAAATTGTTTTGCAGAAACTTTGTATTTCCTCTACATTCCTCTTTATTTTAAAAATTTATTGTTGATAGGCACCATAGCAGAATTGTGTTTATGAGACAGTAATGATCACTTTCCTCCAAACATAGATTTCCTTCTTTCTCTTAATCACATATTTTTGAAAGCAAATTTTCATGAGTCTCATGGCAGCTCATGGCCACACTTTTAGGACAGAGGCATCATAGAATAATGGAATGGTTTGGGCTGGAAGGGACCTGGAAATTCCTTCCACCCCCTGCCATGGGCAGGGACACCTTCCACTGTCCCAGATGCTCCAAGCCCCATCCAACCTGGCCTTGGACATTTCCAGGGATGGAACAGCCAAAGCTGGGATGGTACAGGGGTCACAGAATCATTTAGGCTGAAAAAGATCTCCGAAATCACCAAATCCAGCCTTGACTGACCACACTGACAAATAAACCACAGCACTGAGTGCCACATCCAGCTGTTTCTTAAACATGATGAATTCAGGCATGCAGGGATGTGGGGATTTGGGATGGAGTGACACATGTCCATCTACCCAACAAGAAGGAAGGACAGCCCTTCATTGCATCTTTGTTGCATCTTTATTGCATCTTCACTCATGAAATGATGTTAATGAAACAACTGACGCTTCAAGAGCCAACACCTAAAGTCTTTGATAAATCAAAATTGCAAAATGCAAAGAGATTTGTACCTTGTATGGACATGAACATCCATGACATGTTTTCTGCTTGTTCTACTGCCTTAAAGTTGCCTTGAATCAGAAGAGAATTACCATCAAAGTCATATGGACACATGTGCTGTGCCAGTGCATTGCACCTACAGCACAGCAAAGCTTTTCTCCATTAAATTTGCAACACTCAGCTCCTTCTAATACCTCATAATTTGATCTCACGACCTGTTGTGCTGATTCAGAGATTTCAACTGAGTGCTGCACTGATTGAATTTTAATTGTGATATTAATTCAATAGTTTCCTCTTCCAGATCTGCGTGTTAATGAAATGAGAACAAATCAAAGTCCGAGCTGAAGTGAGGAACTGATTCAGGGACTTGCCAAGCTTGGATAAAACCCATTATCTGACAGCATCCAGCAGGTCTCTGAGATCAGACAATTAAAATGGCAGAGGCCACCGCAGTTTGTCCATACCAGCAGCTCTGAGCTGTGGCATCAGCAGGAGTTCTTCAGCTACAAGCAGCAAGGGTCTGGTTGTAGGAAATAAAAAAGGTATAAAACTCTCAGAAAGCTGTGTGAAAACAAATCTCAGGATGGAGAAATGCAAGAATGCTGAAGATGCAAGGACAAGAAACAAAAGGGCTGTGAGCTGTGTAGAGACAGGCCTCAGGAAAATATGAAGTTAAGCAAGATAGTAGAAATATGTAATCTTAATAATGAAGCTTTAACCATTGTTTTAAGCTATTAGAAGCAAGCATTGTTCAAAGCAAGATGCATGTGTGGCTTCATTAATTAGCCTGAGCAAATGCTTGTCAGCTTTTAATATTATGCTGTTAGGTGGAAAGTTGTTAAAAGATTTTGTAACAAAGAGAACTTGGTCTGCTCTGCTGCTGAAACTGTTCCATCTCCTTTGCTTGGTTCTGTAAAATGAGGCTGATGATGGTGATGGAATAAAGCTTTGAGACAGCTGCTCCAGCATTCCCATCCTGTTGTTTGTGTTCATAGATATATGTAAATATAAGAGAAGAGAAAAAAATATCCCAGAAAAACCCAACAGTGTGAGGATTCACACTCCAAGACCAGACAATTAAAATGGCAGTGGCCACCCCAGCTTGTCCCTGCCAGCAGCTCTGAGCTGTGACAACAGAAGGATTTCCTCAAGCAAGGGTCTGGTGAGTTGGCAGAGAAGATGAACATCCTCACATCCTTGCTCTGCTGCCTCCTCAGCCCTGGTGATTTGTGTCTCGGGGGGATTGGGAGGGGCATGGGACTCCCCACCTTCACCCTTGGGGAACCTGGAGAAAAGAGAAAACTGCCTCTCCCCCCACCAAGTTTGTAATGAGCTGGAGTTGGCCTTCTCATTAGACCCTTTAAAATAACTTTACCAAGGGATAAAACCAAAGGGTCTTTAGAAAGCCTCAAAAAGTCAACCTACTGGAGGAAACAAACTGGTTTTATTGTTTTTCACACAAACACAGCTGGTTTCACTGTTTGCCAATGTAAGCCATTATTACTTTTTCATTAAATCTTTTGCTTTACTATGGGAAACAAACTGCTGTTATAGAGGAAACCATATGCAAAGAGACCTTCTTCCAATCTGTACACGGAGTGAATACTCCTCCTTTCCAAAACTTTCCATGTTAGAAATAATTTAAAGGATTCTCAGCACTCAACACCTCATGCCCTGCTCACTCTTCCGTTTCCACTGGATTTTATTGAACCACCTGGGATTATTTTAGGAAAGAAGCTTTTAGGAATTAATTGGTATAACATGAAAAGCAATGGAAAAATATGGTCATGTGTATTCATTCTGAATTTAAAATCAAGTTGTTTCCACTTAGATCCTGTTTATGGTCTTTTCTCTTGGTTATTCTAGTGGATTTTAATTTACTGGCAGGGTTGCTTGGTGGAATGAGGAGTTTACTGGCAGGAGTGTTGGAGAGAATTGGAGAGAGGACAGTTTAATGTGTTACCCACAGACATTTGGCAATGGAAACAAGATAAAATGTTTCATGCCCCAAACTGGAAAACTAAACTCCCGGGGTGAATTACCTGTCCCATCCCACAGTTCAGCTTTCATGTGTAGTGCACAACAGTGAACTGCTTGTGAACCAGAATCAAAGCCAGACTTATTTGCAGAAGTTATCTAGCAAGTAATTTAAAGTAATTGTTTGATTTGAGAAAGCTACAATCTGTTCTTGGATGAGTCAAGAGCAGAAAAGGTCTGATTTTGGCAAGGAAATAAATCCTTATAAATTATTGGTGCAACTCTATTATGAGCATTAATAAGGTTTTCAAAATAATTAACAAGAAAACTATTGTTATTAACAAATTATCAGGCCCTCAGTCACTGCCCTTCCAAAGGTCTTTCCTTCATGGGGAGTTCTTTGTGGTTTTATTAATATGATGTGAAAATAAGAGTGCCTTCTCTGCACATGGTGTTAGTACAGGGGATCAGCTTTTCCAGTCTGAAAAATATTTCCTTCCTACCTTAGAGACAAAGATACCAGGAAAAAAAGGAGAAACCTTCCCTACAATCAGAAGTGCTTGAACTCTGACCAATCAAACACTTGCAGTGTTTAACTTTAACACTTAGCTAAAACTGAAGGTGATCTTAAAGTGTTGAAAGAACTTGAAAGTGTTCCAGGCCAGGCTGGATGGAGCTCTGACCAACCTGGTCAAGTAGAAGGTGTCCCTGATCATGGCTGGGGATGGAATGAGATGGGCTTGACAATCCCTTCCAACACAAACCATCCTGTGATTCGTGGATTTTGGGTTTTCTGAGAGCTTTCCTGTACAAAGCCATGGGTTATTGAAGTTGATCACTAGGATGATCCTGGTGACAATGAAATATCTGCTGGAAAACTAAGATGCATTAGGGAAGAGCAAAAATAAAAGGAAGGCAAGACAAAAAATGTAAATATTCAGCTCACAGTCAGCCAGAATCTCTCACCTGTGTCTTTCCTAGGGGCTGCTGAAATCCAGTGACCATTTTGCCACTTTTGGACAATCTTTGGTAGCACAGAGTGTTGCTAAAATTATACCTAGCAAGGAGTGAGTCTTGCTTATGCTGAGTAAGGACTTGAGCACATTCCTGTAGCAGAAGAACCTAGAGATAACCTTTTAGCACCAAAATTTACAAAAGCAAATTTTAATTTGGTCTTCACTGAGACTGGCTGCACATTTTTTTTCAGGTGTCCTACCAGTTACAGCCAAATGCAAGCAATTTATGATATGCTGAGAGAGACTCTGAAAACTCCTTTATTTCTTCAATACTCATGAAAATCGTCTCACCAGCCTTGCAGATGCATTTTTGGCATCTTGGGCTAGTGAGATAAAGATGCACTGGCTCTGATATTGTCTTGGAGGGAGGGTCAAGACATGCAAGTCCTGAAATTCAGCAGGGAGAGCTGTCACTGCAGGGACACTGCATTGACACCTTCCCTGGAGCCTGATGCTCCCTCACTGTGCAGGGCAAGAGGAAACAAATCCCACCCCCTGTGACAGAGTGAAAAGAGGCAGCAAGACCTTCTGAACCTTGGGGAAATCCTGACAAAAAACAGACACAAGCAAATTAAAATGCAAAAATCTAATGAAAACAACAGCACTGCAAGGAGCATTTCATAAAGTTCCCAATTACACTGTTTGTGCCTTTAAAAAGCACTGTTTGCAACAAGCAGTAGAGATCTGCTTGTAGTCCACAAATCCAGCTTTTAATTTGGTTTTAAAATCAGAAATACCTGCTTTTCTTGTGACCTGACAGAAAGAATGGCCATTAAATGCTCTGAAGAAAGGAATGCTAAAATGAAATTTTTCTCTGGAAGGTGGGAGAGTTTCCTAATCATGTTTCAGATGATTTTTTTTTCTCATTAAGATGGATATCTTCTATCAAAGCCTGATGGCCAGAGGAATGAAAGGTACCTTTCACCATTAAGTAACTAGAGAAGTTTCGCCTTGCTAGATTATTTGTAAGTTGTAACTAAAATAAAAAAAAATGCCCTGTCAGAAGAAGGCTTTAAAAAATGTAATATTTTGTTTTATTTAGCAACTACTTGGGAAAATTTAACACCGAGACAGAAAGGTTGCAGAGCAAGTAGCACTTCATAAATTGCTTGAGCCCTAATCAATACATATTGTCATCTAGTCAAGTCCTCCAAGCAGATTTTTCTTTGCCTTGCCTCAAAAGCGTATTTTATGAGGTTGTTACTGGCTTGTGCTGCAAGGCCTGGCCTAATGAATCTGTCACTGGCACTATTGATTGACATGCCAGTGTAAGTGAGACATGTGATTCCGATTGACTTCCTAATTACTGCTGCTGTGATGTCTCACCAACTGGTAAGGCCAGAGGTTAATAGTTTTGATGTTCAGCCATTGCTGGCTCTGGAAGCTGGAGTTAAACCAGCTCGTTGGAAGTCAATATCTGAATCAAGTTCTCAAGGCTGCTTTCGAAGCTGATCAATTAAGCCCTGCTTGTTCCCCCTCTTGTTGCCTGACAAGACTTTGATGAGTGGGGACCTCTAAAGCTGGAGGTTTAAGGTAGAGCAGGGAGGGTGGTGAGATTTAAATGCAGCAGCCAGAGCAGCTGTATTTCTGCCAGCAAAGAGATGGAATCCTGCTCCTCCTTCTCGCTGGAGGGAGCAGGGCTCAGGTTTCCAAAAGCTCCTGAGTGTCCCAAGTGCCCCCATGATGTGGGAATTGTTCAGGATATTCATAGAAGAGGAGTGGCAATAGTCACACCCTCCTGTCTGCCCATTCACCCTTCCAGTCACCCTCTGTGCTCAGACTGTCCTCAGCTGTGGAATGGTTCTGGCTCAGATCCAGGCAGGAGAACACACACTTCATCTAAAAACATGTGTTCTTCCCCCTGATTCCTGAGCAAATGACCCTGAGATGAGGCAGTGTAACTGTGATGGTTGCCCCAGCGTGCAGACAGCCTGGGAAGCTTCCCCTGGCTAGGGAGGGTGAGATCTGCTCCAGGTGTCTGTACAGAGCACAGAGCCTCCGAGATGCTCTTTGGGATGCTGTAGAATTTAGGGATTTTGCTGTAGCAAAAAAAAAAAACCAACAGCTGCATCAACCCAAAAGACCCCATGACTGAGTGCTCTCTTTCTGACCATTGCTCCTGGCTCAAGCCTAGAGACAAATGTAAGAATATGGCAAATCCAAATCACTTTGCATCAAACGTGTTCTCTAAATTTCCAGCATAAGGGCTTTCTGGAATGAAAGTGATAAATCTGCATCAAAGGCCTTCATGGATTTCTCTTCCATTAATTGGTTCTATTGAGTCCTGAAATCACATCAACTCTCATCTTCCACCTCATCTGTTTTTGACAAGCTGTGAAGTTCACCATGTACAGTAGGAACAATATACCTCCTTTGGCTTTATACACCTCTGTCTCCACACTCACCTCTTTTTGTGGACTTGCCTGGACCTTCTGTGAGGTCATTCTTCTCATCCTGCCACTCTTGTTCCTATACCTTCCTTCAGGAGGTCCTGAAAGGGATCATGCAGATGTAACATTAATTCATGCAGCTGCATAACATTCCTGCCTTGCTCTTCACTCCTTCTTAGTAAGCATCAGCAGACAGCTTGCTTTTCTGCCTGTAATCAAGCTAACAGTTTCTCAGAATTACCTGTTGTGACACCAAATTCTCTTTTCTGAAGGTAATAGACAAGTCAGAGTACATGTGCGTGCATCACTTTGCATTTAGCAATGTTGAACTTCAATTTTATTTTCTTGTCACTTGGGGTTGCAGATCTCAGCAAGTCTCATCAGTCAGCTCTGGCTTTTACCATCCTGAATAATTCAGTAATATCACTGGGCTTTGTCATCTCACTATCCACACTCCTTCCTGGGTTATTTATGAATATGCTGAACTGAGTGGATATCACTACACACACACACACACACACACACACACAGGATTCCATTGGTAACTTGTGCAAGTTACTCCCATGTTCTATTTCCTAGGGGTTTTACCTCATCTAGTTGTTAATTAAAGGTCCTAGCCTTCTAGCTGCTTCTCGAATTTTCAGGATGGAATGTCTTAGAACGATTGCTTGTGTAACATCAGATTGCCTTTTCCATATGCTTAACAAACCCTTCAGAGAGCCCTAACAGATTTAAAGGCTTGTCTTCCCTTTATGAAGGATGGGTTGAGCCTCCTCTGTGGTACTGTATTTACCATGAGTGCCCCCATGATCATCTCTACATCTAACAGCTTACTCAGGGCAGACTGGAGACTTATGGGCTGTGTCACTCTGCAGACACCCTGGAGAAGAGACGTGTGTGCAGGAGTCACAGTGACATCCAGCAAGGACACAGCCCAGAAAAGTGTGACCAAGGTCATGCTCCAGCTCCTCTACAGCTCAGAGAAGAGCAGCATCCCAGCCTAATAACCACTGTGTTCCCTGCACCAAACACTTTAGATTTCCCCTTCTGAAACTTCAGTTTCTGGATTATGTGCTGCTGAACCCCAAGAAACAGACTTGACAAGTGTAGCACACTCCAGGCTGCTTTGTACTGAATAGAGATGTGAAAATCTCATTTATGTTCCCCACTGAGGCCAAATCTTCTCTAAATTTCACTGTTGTGTCATAAACCTTAAGTCCCTGGTGAGGTCTACAGGAAGCTACCAAGCCTCAAATCCCTGAAGGCTGAGAAAGGGTCCTGTGAAACTAAATGTTTTGCTATACCTTCCTAAATATCTGTATCAGCTGCTGCTGGAGACAGGGCACTATGGTAGAGGAAACTTTAGTCTGACAGTGCAATTGTTCTTGTGTTGCAATTGCCCTACAAACCTTCAGGCTCCTACCTCTGATTTATTAGCAGTGTTTGCCACTTCAGCAATTTTTTCCTCAAAATCTTCCTTTTTTTTTTTTTTTTTTTGCTTTGGTTTTTTTTTTTTGTTTGTTTGTTTGTTTTTTGGTTTGGTTTTTTTTGTTTGTTTTTTTTTTGTTTGTTTTTTTTTTTTGTTTTGTTTTGTTTTGTTTTGTTTGTTTTGTTTTGTTTTGTTTTGTTTTTTGTTTTTTGTTTTTTGTTTGTCTGGTTGGTTGGTTTTGCCCTGTTATAGTTTTAGGTTGAAGGTGCCAGATACTTTATTTCCTCTTTTCTTTTGGTGGAGCTTCCAAATCCTTGTACTTTCCTTTGAGCTATTGCTGCTTTGAGTGTGAATTTTTCTTCTGTGTACTCTATAATCTGAGGTGGAGGCTTATTGTTAGTCTCTGTAATAACATCTCTAAGTCACTCTCCTGCCTCTTAGCACCCTTTAGCCTTCTTCCCTCTTCTCTTCTTCATACTGGCAAGACTCCCCAAATTTTATTCAGGTCTCCTCTCCAAAATGGAACAGCACTGATGGCCAAAGCTTCACAGTAGTTTTATCTCTCTGCCCCATCCCACATTTGATCCAGTAGCCTGTTTTAAAGTGCAATGTTTAAAAGAGATTTTATTTAATTTGATTCTTGAGTTTTTGCAGGTTCTGGCCTACCCTTTATTTCAACATAAAGAGATGCTATCATCTTTACTACCAGAGTATGCATCATCCTAAAATTTATTATTATCCTTTCCTGTCAGCTTTCCTTGAGTTTTAATTTTTAAAACCATTCTAGAACATTTCAATTTTAAGTCTCAGTCCTACTCTGGCCAAAGGTCTTCTGCTTCTCCTCAAGAGCTTCTCAGTTCTTGATGAAAAACCCTCCTTGTTCATCATTTTCTCAATTCTTAACTGCAAAACCTCCCAAGTCTCTGCTTTGAGCTGGTTCTGCAGTAGTAAACACTGAAGCATAATTTAAAGCCTGAGTGCAAATCTTATTTTTATAGTGGTTCTAGTCTGTATGGAAAGTTTTTTAGTGGAAATTAGTCATGTAATCATCATTAGCTTGAAACAGATCTCTGCCATTTCACTGTGTCTGAAGTTGCTGAAAAAAATAACTCTGCAGGATTTGTGATTAATTACACTCCATGTTGTATTAGACAATATAGATCAACCTGCCAATATGAATTTCTCAGATGTCAAAACATTGGGTAAGGAAAAAAAGATCATATGAGAAGAGGGGGAAAAAAAATCATGAGACAGTCAGGGACAGCAATAACTCACCCACACCTATGCACTGTGCACAAATAATGCCCAGGGGAATTAGCCATACTTATCCCTCCATCAGATGTCTGTTGAGAGCAGGTATGCTGGGCTCCCCGTGTGTCTTGTTTCTTGCAACTTTTCTGGAAAAGATGACATAATAAGGGATTTTGAACTCTGCATCTTAAATGGTTAATTAAGGACAATATGAATATATGAGTTCTGATACCAAATTCACTTCAGAACCTGTGCTTTAAGAGCCCTGCATAATGCTTCTCAAGGATTAGAGATTTTCAAAAGTCTCATTTGCAGTTTGAGAGACTCAGCTGGTTTGGGGCAAGAAAAGCAAAACCAAATAATCTGTGGAAGGGTTGTGTGTCACTTCTCCCTGTTTTGCCAGAACAGGAATCTCTGCCAGCTCCACTGGATCTGTGAGATGCTGCGGCTCTGAGCTGCCAGTGGGGAGCAGGGACCGGCCCCAAGGGACCTGGAACTCAGCCCTGCTACCTGCCAGGGGCAAAGACCCCGTCTCATGTGCCTAGCCTCAGCCACTAGGTACCAGAGGAGCCAGAGGCTGGCAGGATTTGGTCTTTCAAATGGGAAAAGTGGCACCACTAGGTTTTTAAACCACGCTCAGGAGTGCCATGGCTTGGTGGTTGTAACCTGCAAACCCAATAAGAGCGGCAAGATCCCAGCAAGGACCTGAAGTTGTCCTGGGGAACACCCATCAGCTCATGGCCATGGTGAAACTCAAGGTCCTCCACAACATGATAGTTAAAAAAAAAAAAAAAAAAAAAAAAAAAAAGAAAAAAGAAAAAAGAGGAAGACTGGAAAGAAAAGAGCAATTCATTGTGAAATAAGAAACTTAATTACTTCCAAAACAATTAATTAATTAATTAATCCTCATGTCTCCCCTGCAAGGTAGGAAGTGATTATTCTACCCATTTTACACAGAGGGAAACTCACTGTTAAGTGACTTGCCAGAGGCAAAGGCATCGAAGGTGAAACCAGCATCCTGGAGCCAGCATCCCCAGGTCTTGCTCCAGTCCAGCCCAATTTGCTTGGACACTGCTTGTCTTCATCACCCCAAGACCTCAGTGTACCAAGACCACTTCAGTTCCCACTCTTATTCCCCAAGGAAAGCCCTGAAGTGATTTTGCTAAAGCCCAGATCACACCATGGCCAAGCTGAGCTCTGGTGAGCCTGGTGCTACTACATTTATCACCCAGGGGTGCTGCTGACCCTCCAAGGGATGTCCCTGCTGTGCCCCAGGGTGAGGCAAACCCAGGCAGAGATGGAGTCTCAACAGGGCAACAGTTGTTTGGACAGAATTTTGGTAGAATGCTGTCTTCAGGGTCCAAGTGAGTTGTTGATTGACCACTTCAGGGCCAAGGTAAGGAGGACTCAGCCCATCCTGCCTGCACTGCCTCAGGTCACAGGGTGGGGACTGAGCCCAGAGTAAATCCTCTCTAGTATATTGCACAAGTAGCTGTGCACTGTGATTTCAGACCCTGAGGTGGAGGTAGGTTTGTGAAAATAACATCTCTTATAAGACCAATTCACATATTTGGGGAAAAACTGCTGAGTTTTCAGGTGTGCAAACCTTCCACCCCTCTGATACAGGGGACTGAATATCAGCCAACCACAGGAGAAGGGATAAAATAATGGAATTATAGAATCATTTAGCTGGGAAAAGTCCTCAAATATCACTGAGTCCTGCCAAGCCCACCACTGAATGATGTCCTTAAGGACAGCAGGTCACACTGTGGGTCTGGTGACAGTCACAAAGCTCAAACCAGCTTGGGCTCATCCCAGCAAGCCCAGCCTGGCTGGTTCCTACACGTTTTGAGGGAAACCATGGGCAGGGATGATCCCCTTGGATTGTAAGTGGGGATCAGATGAAGCCAAAGGAGGATGATGTGTGAGTTATGCACCTCCTTCATGATTTCCCACATCAGCAAACTCCAGCCCATGCTTGCATGCACCTACTTCTAAAGCAAACAAATTTTTCCATTATCCTAAGGCTCCAGGAAATACAACAGAACAATAAATAGACTAAATCTTGGTGCTCATGAGTTTGTGCAGCCAAGTGGAGCCTAAACATACTCGTGGATCAGAAGTTTGCTCAGGTTGTGACTATTTTTATGCCTCTGAGTCCTCCCAGGAAATCCTGCTCCAGGACAATGGCAAGCACAAGAGCAGTGATTCAGCCCTGTGGGGAAGCAAACAAACCATGGCACAGGGACGGATGGAGATGCAGAGAGGCTCAGGGATGGCCACAGTGTCATCTTGACCCTGGACCTTTGGGAGAGAAACCTAAGCCAGCATCTCTGGCAGGATCAGCCATGGGACCAGCCTGGACCCTGGAAGATTGAGGGTACAGGTGACCACGGAGGGAGCAGACTGGAGGACAGGGCTGGACCTATCCTTCAGAGCATTCCAAAGAGCAGCATCACTGCTAGTTTGTCCTGGTGAACATTTCCACCTCCACTTTTTCTTCTTGACAGCGCCTGCTGTGCTATAGCTGAGGTTCCAAATTCTCTCTTAGACCAAGAAGTCAGGAAGACAGACCATAAAGGCCATACCTGCACTGCCAAAATCAGCCCACCTGGGCCATTCTCTAGCACAAACACCTTCATCCATACTGCTACCTGTCCTGGCCAAGCAGGCAGTCAGGGGTGGTGCAGGCTCAGGCTGCTCTGGGGAGTAGATGGGAGTGGGGCAGCCTCCCCTGGCCCAGAACACCCTCAGACTGGATTAACAATTTGGCTTACAGTCACTTTCCAGCGCCCAGCAGTGGCCCTGCTAACTTTTTAATTTCCTAGCCACAAGGTCCCAAAAGTCATAAAACCCAGGCTTCATTTGCCTGAAACAAGGTGGAGAGACCAGGATCCCTCACCCTTCAAATCCAAACTGCGGTCACTCCCGGGAACCTGTTATAATTCTGCTTTAATTGTTGTGAGAGCTTTCCAGAGGCAGTTCTGGCACTGATTTGGATTTAAACCCTCCCTCCTTATCTCAGCAGGAGTGGTGTCTGTGAGACCAGCATTTATAGCATCCCTCCGAGGGGTGAAATGTACCTACTGTAAAATACTTTCAGTTAATTCTGGTGCATCGTTTGTGGGAGAGCCGCGTGGGGATCAGCGTGGGACAGACAGATTTAGATCACTCTGCTTGAGTCAGGTGGTGCCTTGCTCCCAATTCCTCACAAGTTAATTCTTACCTGGGATAATTATGCCTCTCTTCAACCTAGCCTGGATTAACCCTTCTCATCCCACACTCCTGCTGAGACCGCACCTGTGGCCATGGTGATGATGGTTTGGTGTTTGTGGCCCTGGCTGACCTCTTCTGCAGATTTCCTCAATGACCCTGGGCAATTCAATTAATTAATTTAGCTCACTTGCTCTCTGATGCTCTCTGACAAATGGAAGCTGCCTGGTGTCTAAATTACATACTCCTGAGAAATGATTTATCTGTTTAAGACAGACCTGGCCCTTTAGATCTGGTTTCTGATGAGACTGACCCTGTCACCACTGCTCCAGCTGTCCAGAACTGGGTCTTCTGAAACAGGGTACAACTTGATGTTGATGCATCTCCATCCTGTGCTGTGCAAGAAATAGGGAGAGGATTTGACCTCATCTTGGAGCCCTTTTTCAGTGTGGGACCAATGGAACATTTGCTGAGCTGTTCCCATTCCTGTTGAGCCCCAGTGCTGGAGCTGGTGGTGTGAGTTATCCTCTGGATGGGCATGAACTGAAGCCAAGCAGTATGTGCAGTAATAGGGGTAATTAAGAAAAACTGCTCTAAAAGAGCTGTCCAATTGCCCAGGGCAGTGGTGGAGTCCCCACCCCTGGAGGAGTTTAAAAGCCATGTGGATGTGGCACTTGGGGACACGGGTCAATGGTGGCCCTGGTAGTGGTGAGGAATATTTGGTGCCTTAGATGCTTTTCCAACCTAAAAGACTCTAGGATTAGGACTTGCACATTCTGAGCCCCACTCTTTTTCAAGCCATCCCCTCTTCAGGTCACTTCTGTTCTGCCCAGAGGCCAAGGAGAGCATCTTCCTTTTTCCCAGCCTCTCACACAACTGCCTTACTCCAGGGTCTTTTGCTGTAGTTGAGACAAAAGAAATAATATCTTGGATTCCAATAACCAATAAATTATTCTTGAAATGCCATAATTGCTCAGCTGCAGCTGCAAAAGCAACTAAATACAGAACTTTAATAAAATATTATTGTTCAAATCAATTTGCCGAGAGTCTGCTTTGCTTTCTGCGTGGGGTGCTAAGCAGCAAATAGTAAATACTGATCACTGATTAGAGATCCAAAGAGCAAGAAAAGCCTGGAACCTGATTTTTGCCATCTGCACTTTTTTTTTTTTCCTGTTTTAGCAAGGACAGGGGCCAGATTCTGCTCAGTGTCTGCAGAGTTTCACTTGTTTCAAAGGCATGGGAATGGCAGCTACTGCATGTATAGGTTTACAAAGTAGCTTAGGAATTTAAGAAGATAATAATCTAGAGAGATTTACAGTAGTGACTTTTACAGGGGGAGGAACAACGGGAAGGGAAGTGCCCAACTCCCATCAGGGTGGAAAATAAACACAAATAAATCCAAAGCAACAGTGCAATTGGCAGCTCAGGTAACAAGTTCAGAAAATGACCACATCTGGGCTGTTCTGGATCAAAAACTATTGAAGTCAATGAAATTCACCCTGGATTTACAATGGTATTAACTGAGATCAGAATCCGACCCTATAAATTTACTATTACTTCTAATCCTGGCGCCTCTGATCTTGCTGAGATATTTGCTAACTGCTGAGCAGCTTGCTTTATTGACACTGAAATAACACACCCGTGCCCTACTATTGTTAAACTCAGCTGGTTTTAAAAACCCATCATACTGTTTGTCATGACTGACCTTAACAAACTGGCCTGCTGTCCTTGGATCTATGGGCAAGAAAGTTGTCAAATGCCCCCTTTTTTTGCAGCTTTCCACCACCAACAAAACAAAACAACAAAAAAAAGAAAGGAAAAAAAGAGGAGAAAAAATCAATTTCAATCAACATGGAGTGTAATATTATCAAATGTCAGATGCTGAGGCCGTGTGCTTTGAAAATTATCCTTGACAGCTTCTTGTCGACTTAATTAAGTGCTCAAAAAAAAAAAAGAAGAAAAAAAAAAAAGCAAAATATCTCAATTGTTGGCTCCCTCTCTTTGTGCTTCAGAGGTTCTATTGACAGCTCTGAAAAAAAGATTGCCTTTGGGGGTTTTATTGATAGATCCTTGCCTGATATTGGAATGATTCCTGGGCAGATAAATCACATTTAGATTTGTTAGTAATTGAGGAGAATTGATTGAATAGTTAGGATGGTCCCAGAGGGAGGTACCTATTCCTCTTCCGTTCTGCAGAGGTTGTCATCAGATAAAGGACCTCTTTGGGCAGGATGGATAAAGGTCTAATTGTTTACATGATCAGATATTGCTTCCTTTCAGCCCTCCCTCCCCAGACTTCCCCAACTTTCATGTGGCAAGTGTCAAGATGATAAAGGGGAAGGCTGTAAATAAAACCAAAAGTGGGTGAAGATGATCAACCCTCTTCAAGACCTGGAAAGGCACTAATTATTCTCAAATCATTATTGGAATTTGGGTGATAACAGCAATGGGTCCTTATTAAAAAAACTCTGAGTTGTTTACTTGTGTTTGTTTGAACAGCTATGAATTTCAGGTAGCAGCAGGTTAAGTGTGGCTCGTGGTGGCTCTTTTTGGCTGATGAGAACCCTGTCCAGGGCTGGGTTCTGGCACAATAAATCCTCACTGGTGAGCTCCACCAGGGCTCTGTGTCCCATCACCCTGGGAGATCTGCTGGACCTTGCATAGTCCCAGAGGGAAGCAGCATCTTCCCACAGAGTATCCAAAAAAACCAGGAGAGAGTGCTGGAGCAGTGGGGAGATGATTTTGACAAGGACCTGTAGTGGCAGAACAACGGGGAATGGCTTTAAACTGAAAGAGATTAGGTTTAGATTGAATGCTAGGAAAAAAAATTAACTGTGAGGGTGGGCAGGCCCTGGCACAGGGTGCCCAGAGCAGCTGTGGCTGCCCCTGCATCCCTGGCAGTGCCCAAGGCCAGGCTGGATGGGAATTGGAGCAGCCTGGGACAGTGGAAGGTGTCCCTGCCCAGGGCAGGGGGTGGAATGGGATGAGGTTTAGAACCCTCTCAACCCAATCCATTCAGTGATTTTATGATTTCTAGGCTGGACAATTGTGGGGAAGATGATACAAGCAGAGGGAATCCAGGGTAACATTGTGTGACTCTGGAGGGGCATATGCTGCAGGGCCCCATCCTGTCCCAACCAGAATTTGCAGCTTCCCCACCCTGCACACATCTTTCCATGCCTACCAGAAGGAATGAGAAGGCTGACTATTTCCAGAGAGGATCTTTCCATGGACTAGAAAAAGCTCTGAGTAAAAAAGAGTGATATTTTAATTTCCGCTTCACATCCTTTTAAAAAAAATCTATTTCTTTAAGAGGGGGCAGATACCCTGCAGTCTGCTTGGCACTTCAAGAAGCAATTTATTTCTGTCCATACCAGGTGTAGACCCTGCATGGACCCTCTCTCTCTGTTTCTATAAGTGCTCAGGCAAGATCATGTTTTCCTACCATCTATAGAGGACAGGGTGCTCAGGCTGATTTTCAAGGTGTACTGTCCACAATTTTCTTCCAGGGACCTATGTGGGAAAAAAGGGGAAACATTTGAATATCAGTGTTTAAAATCTAAACTTAATACAGGAATCTAATAAATCACTTAATCAGTATGGCTTATCCTCTTCTCTTAGTAACGTAGAGAGTGTTTAAAGTTATAATTAAAAAAAAAAAAAATCAAGGAAAAATAAACAAAGGTATTTTATTTTCTTGTCTTCCAGCTTCTTCAAGAATAAAAGACATTGAGCTATTTTCTTAGCTCTAAGTAAATAACATTTTGGCACCACTAGATATTTAATTTGTAATAAGAAGTGATTATCATCTCTGAATTCCCCACCTGCAGGCTTGATACTCTTAATATTTCAGCCCCACTTGAAGACTCCAAATGGCCATTGCTCAATCCAGTCACCAGGGACTTTGACAGAGGCTGCAGGAACCAGGTTCCTCTCTGGGTCAAACCTATCACCTCCATCTAAGGCCCTGCAACCTCCTCCTTCCTCTGGGAGTGGGCTATTGAAGTGCAAATGGATCTAAACTAGCCATGAATAAATTTAGCCTGGAAATTACAAGAAGCTTTCTAATTATCAGAACTGTGGATATCTGAAAGGACATCCTGGCCAAGGTAAGATGGTTCGGGTCATTGTGGGCATTTTGGGAGGCACCAGGGCCATAATTCACAGAGCAAATTTTCTGATTTGCCAGTAGTGAAAATGATGTGTGTTTTTTTTACTCATTCTTGTGCCTTCAGATAAGCTCTGCAGCAATAATGAATCACAGACTCATTTAGGCTGGAAGAGTGCTTTAAAATCATCAAATCCAACCATTCCCCCAGCACTGCCAAGGTCACTACTATCCCATGTCCCAGGGGCTACATCCACAGCTTTGAAATCCCTGCAGGGATAGGGACTCTACCACTGCCCTGAAAAGGGCTGGACAATGCTTTCAGTGAAGAAATTTTCCCAATTAAAAAATTTAAATTTTATATTTAAACCTCTCCTGGTGCAACTTAGGGCCATTCCCTCTCCTCCTGTCCCTGTTCCCTGGGATAAGATCCCAAATCCCCCCGGCTGTCCCCTCCTGTCAGGGAGTTGTGCAGAGCCACAAGGTCCCCCCTGAGCCTCCTTTTCTCCAGGCTCAGCCCCTTTCCAGCTCCCTCAGCCTCTCCTGGGGCTCCAGCCCCTTCCCCAGCTCCGTCCCTGCCCTGGACACGCTCCAGCCCCTCGGTGTCTCTCTTGTCCTGAGTGGTTCACATCTATAATCAACATGTTGGCTCATCACAACATCATTTTTTCAGGTTAAACCCTCAAGGTTTTACAAGTAACTTAGTGAGAGTTTTAACCCTGAAAACCCAGACTCACCCATGTTCACACAAGTCAAGTGCTTTTATAGCCAAGGCAGGTATCTCAACAAAAAAAATCCTCATTCACTTTTGATAAGTGTGAGGTCACTGCTGTGCTCCTTTGACCATTTAAGTGAAGACTTCTTGAAGACCTACAAGAATTTAAAAAGATCACAGACCCTGTTCCACTGAGGTACCATATCTCTAGGGGGAACAAAATTCATCTATACACATTTAGAGGTGGGTTTTGTTGGTGAAGAATCTGGCAGAGGTCAAGGAAGCAGGCTTAGGCCTGAGATCTGGCACTGACTGGATTTCCCAGCACCAAACCCAATGGAAGTATTCATAGACACATCAGAATCCACATCAAAACTTAAAATTTTTTCAAGTGTTTTATTGTTCCACAACGTAGCGAGTATTTCTTCTAAGCAGAATACTTTCTTCCCTCCGAGTCCTCTCCCCTGTAAAAGCTGTTGAATTGCCTCTTTTTTTTCCTTTCCATTGCTCATTCCTATAGCAGGAGTGGAATTGATTTTTGATACTATCCATTTTGTTTGTCACAGATCGTCCTCCACTTCCCTCTGCGCATTGCTGAAATATCACCCACAAATGATTATTCCTATCACCGCAGCCAACGCTTCGCCCGGGGCAGGGAATTTTCCTGCAGCTAAAAGTGGCCAAGTAATTGAAGGCAGAAAACACCAGTACCTGTAGCCTGGGAATGTTAATAAACTACCAGAGGTCCCAGGAAAGTTAAATATTGGGAGGGATGTCAGAGCTGCGGTGTGATTAGTGGAACTGAACAACAAAGAGCCCCTGCCCAAGGCGCCGGAGCAGGGGGGATCCGTCTCCCTCTGACATCCGAACACGGCTCCTGCCTCCCGGGATGGGGTTCTGCTTGCAGGGAAGGCAATCAGAGCAGGAGAGGCGTGCTCATACTGACACTGAGCTTCATTTTCTGGCCCTGGATCTGGGGGCTTGAGGCTGCTGTGTTGATGCTGTGAAGGGTTTTGAGCTTCCGGGGCTTGTGCTTGATGTCGGGATTTCAGTGGCAGGGTTGTGCATGGGTCTTGTCACATACTTGCTGTGTAACAAATGCTCAGATTTTTTGTGGGTTTTTTTATTTGTTTGTTTATTTGGGTTTTTGTTTGTTTGTTTGTTTGTTTGTTTTGGTTTTGGTTTTGTTTTTTTCAGTTTTTACCTTGTGCTGAAGTTTTGCGGTGTATTTTGGAGATGTGCAAATATAACCATGCACTCTATATTAATACAAAATAAGATTATGTATGAAAAAAATGTTCTTATGAATGAGAGATTATTCTTATGTATGAGTAGATGGCGTATGGGAACACATTCTCATGTTTTTATGTTAATTTGCTCCTTAGATGTAGAATACAGAACATATATGAGTGGATGTGTGTGTTTTACAAGGGTATGTGCAGAACAAAACAAGGGGGAATGGCTTCCCACTGCCAGGGATGGATGGGATATTGGGAAGGAATTGCTGGTGGGAGGGTGGGCAGGCCCTGGCACAGGGTGCCCAGAGCAGCTGTGGCTGCCCCTGGATCCCTGGCAGTGTCCAGGGCCAGGCTGGATGGGGCTTGGAGCAGCCTGCCCTACTGAATGTGTCCCTGAGGGTGGAACTAGATGGTCTTTAAAGGTGCCTTCCAACCCAAACAATTCCAGGATTCCTCGAGTTAAATATGTAGAGATGCATGCCTATCATGGCTTGTATGCCATAGGGATATTTTGGGTGGATTACATACTTAAGCTGCACAATACTATGCTGTGTTCATCATGCTGTATATTATATATATATATAATATATATAATATATATTATATATATTATATATTATATAATATATAATATATATTATATAATATATATTATATATTATATTTTTATATTATATATTATATATTATATATTATATATTATATATTTTATATTATATATTTTATATATATTATATATATTATGTATAAATATCCATATATATAGATTCTATTCTATTCTATTCTATTCTATTCTATTCTATTCTATTCTATTCTATTCTATTCTATTCTATTCTATTCTATTCTATTCTATTCTATCCTATCCTATTCTATTCTATTCTATTCTATCCTATCCTATCCTATCCTATATATAATATATTTTATATGAGAGGTTGTTTGGCCCCTGTGCAGTATTGTAGCTCTGCTTGAGTCAAGAGTGTTGTTTTCCCATGCAAACACTCTGCAGAGTAAGTCACAGCTGATTTTGGCACCAAGACCCAAGACCCTGTCTCACAGAACCTGGGCTGTGCCACAGCTTTGTAAGGCCTGGTAGTTGATCTTGCTCCAGAACAACCACTGGCAAGCAGGGAGGGGATTTTCCCTCCTGATAAACTGGTGTTCCACTGGGCTAGCTGAATTTGCAGAGCTGTTTGCCCAGAATGAAGCTTGAAGACCCTGGCCCTGGCTTTGCTATAATGCAAGGGGTCTATGTGAGAGTGATAGGGCAAGGGGGAGGGATTATTAATTGTTATTTCCATACATGCCTCCCTTGCAATTAACTCAGCTTTTCCCCTGGGAAAGAGAAAGGACCTCTTCTGTTATTTTACCACCCTTTCTTTTCCTGCTTGCCTGGTTCCATTCTTTCCTTCAGCACAGTTTCTCTAATCATTGCCTTGCATCATTATCATTATCTCTTTTTATGATCTTTAGTTACGATGTCAAAGAGGAGAAAAATGAGCTCAGTTTTCTGGCATCCTAACACATATTGATTTCAACAGCAGCTGCCACGAGACCTTCACATATGATGGATTGCTGCTAGACTGATGCAAAAAATACCAGCATAAATAAAGGTATTTACCAAAGAGAATAATCAGTGATTGCATAACTGCATTTAAGACATTATCATATTGACCCAAAAGCCCAGGAAAGCTCAAGGAGCCATCTTAGCACAGACTTATATTCTTCAGGACAAGCTCAAAGAGATAGCACTGAAGACCCTGTTTCAATAACTATTATTAGAGACCCTCATTTTAATATTGTTTCAGTACCTATTATTTTAATAACTATTATTAAAGACCTTAATTTTAATAACTATTTCTTGGCTTCCTGGGGGTTCCCTTGAGCCTGGAAAAAGAAATAACCCAGTCTAAGTGTAGGGCATCTTGCTGGTGTCAACCTTTGCTTTCCAGATCACAGAGAAAAGAGCTAAACCATCCTGGAGGAGGACATTCCTTGGGGGGAAGAGGATCATACAGCACTTCCCTGTGGCCATGTGCTTTTGCTCCATCCTGGAAGCACCAGACACAGGAAATTGTCCGCCCCAGGTGAATGAGGAGCACCCAGACAGAGCTGTGGGCAGCAGAACAATCTTAGAGGTGATCTCCAGCCCTAACACTCCTGTTATTCTGTGTTTCCAAAGTCCTTGAGAGGGCGCTGCAGGTTTTCTGGGTTGCGTTGAGGGTTCTTGAGGGCTCTAAATGAGCTCTTTGAAAAGCCCAGGAGCTGGAGGCAGTCAGGTTTTCTGCAATTACAGCTTTGGGGAAACATCTTCTGGTTGTCTCTCATCAGCTTTGCAGGCCTGGAGGGTCCCAGGCCAGATTAGGAGGGTGAGAACAATATGAGCTGTTTAATTTAATTAGGATTGGTCTCTTCTCATCGGTAAGAAGGGACAGGACAAGAGGAAATGGCCTCAAATAGCACCAGGGGAGGTTTATGTTGGACATTAGGGAAAATGTTTTCAGCAAATGTGTTACCCAGCCTGGCACAACTGTCCAGGGCATTGATGGTGTCCCAATTCCTGGAGGGATTTCAAAGCTGTGTGGATGTGGCCCCTGGGGACATGGGGCAGTGGTGGGGTATGTTTGGACTTGATGATCTGAGAGGACTTTTCCAACCCAAACAATTCTGGTTTTTCGCTCCCAAGCCACTAGCATCAAATCTCTGGATTCAAAACTTGCTTCCAAAGAAAAAAGGCAATATTATAGAATATTTTATTGCAGTTTTTCTTTCCCCTTCTCTTCTATCTTGGAGGCAACCTCAGCCAATCCTCTCTGAATTGCATCTTTCCATCTTTCATAGGGACCTCCTGTTTCTTACAGGGTGGGGGTTGGAACTATTCCTGCTTTCTTTTTCTGTTTTCATCCATCTGCACCAGCCTGGCAACCAGCAAAAATACACATATAAAGATGTCTTAATCTTAAATATAATTAGATATAATACCTCACGCAGCGTTGTATGATTAGTAAAATATATGATCATTAGTTATTAGATTAATGTGTCTACTTGTGTAACTGAAAGCCATTTGCAGCCAGAAATTAAATAGCTCAATTTGCTGTAATTGACTTATCTCCCATTGAGATTACTACACTTGCTGCTGGAGAAGGTTTCTTCAAATGCTAAAAGCAGCTGTGTGGAGAAGCTGGATCCTGTTTTCTTTGGAAAGCCCCTGCCCCGCTGGAGGCAGAGATATCTGAGGTCTGGAGGATCAGCACAGCCGTAATTACGGCTGCTGAAATAAGAGGGCTGCTGCATTTGGAGGGAGGTAGCACACAATGATGCTGCTCTCAGCGATCTGTGGGGCCAAAATCAGACCTGCTGACCTCAGGAGATGTGACCAGCTTTTAGCCCCCATGGGCACCAGCCCCGCTGGCTCTGGCGTGAATCCAGAGGGATTTCGCCCACACCTTCTGTGGGCTGTGGCACATCCTGGCCAAGGGCTCCGTGCAGAGCAGCGAGGCAGGAACAGAGCAGCAAAGCCCCTGGGGCTGGGCAGGGTATCTGCAATGCGGGTCTCTCCTCCCCAGGGGTGCCAGCAGCAGCTCCAGGGCGGACACGTGCGGAATAGGGAATTGGGAGCACGTCTCTTCTGGCGACGCGGGATTGCGCCCTTAAATTATCCGCTGACTCCTCTGACATTGGGAGGTGCTGAGGGGCCCTACAAATCTCAACTTTTGCTGCTGCCTCTTCTCCTTCTTCTCCTTTTTTTTTTTTTTTTTTTTTTAAATAGGTTTTCTTATGGTTTTCTTAATTTATTTTTTTTTAGCCACAGCAACTAAGCGAACCGTTCAAATTGAAACACTGAAATGAACCAAGCTGAACAATAAACTAAAACATGCCTAGAGCAAGTTGAGCAATAAACAGGTTTTTAATTTTTTTTTCCCCCTTCCATCTCGGTGGTGTCTGTTTCTGATAGATGATGTGACAAAGGAAGAATCCTCAATAAATTCTAAATTCTGAATACTAAATCAGTGAGCAAGAGCAAACATGTGAGATGCCATGCCAGCTCAGAGTGGCTTTACTGCTGTGATACCACAGTGCTACTGAGTGCCCTGTGGGGCTGGGCTGGAGGTGCAGCTGGACAGAGGGAGATGCATCAAATCCATCCATCTGCATGTGATGGTTTGATACAACCTACACCCAGCCCAAGTCCATAACCCAGGTGTGACTGAGGCTCTTCCCACTGTAACCTGGCTGGAGTCTCCAAGGAAAAATTTTATTCATAGATTTTAAGACCAGAAGGGGATATTTTGCTCTGCTCTGACCTCCATTATAGCACAGGCCAGGGAATTTCAGAGTGATTCCTGCAGGAGGAACAAAGGAGGGGGATCATCTACTGTGTTGTTTCATCTCATGAGAGATGTAAAAATGCTGTGATTTCTACTAAGGGATGCCACAGAGAAGGAGGACCTGTAAGGCAGGTATTAAAGGAAAAAAGCCCTGAGCTGAAATTGTACCAAGATGATCTATGTGAACTTGCTGCTGTTCTTTCTCACCTTTCAGGGTGCTAAGAAATGCTTGCCCTTGCAAAAATTGTGCGGTTTGGGAAAAACTAAAAATATTTTTTGCTAAGGCATTGCCAGAGTCTTTGCCTCAGGAGGATCTAAAAGTGAAATAATCCCATGAGGGGTGTGATGCAGTGTAAAGGGAGGTGCTGGCAGTCACACAGTGAGCCCTGGCACAGGCTGATGCTCCAGATCTCGATTCTCAACCTGCTTTGAAGAGATCTGAGATGCATTTTCCTTCTGCAGCACCTTTCACCCTCTGGTTGTCCTGCCTGAGTCAGCAGCAGCAGCTTTTCCTTCTGGGATGTCAGGCAGACACTTTGGGAGGAGCTGTAGATTCCTGCAGAAGGCACTCTCTAATCTTTGGTGCAGAGTTTCAGCACAGACTTGTTTCTCTCTACAGTTCAGCCTACCTGCTCCTATTTATTTCTCTTGTGGTTTCCCTTGGAATTTGTTGGTGTCTAGAAGCTTTTCTCTTCAATGAGGGAAACCCTCTAGTTTGACTGGAGAAATCCAGCAGCCTAGCTGGTGTCTCACTCTGAATTATTTTCATTCCACTGGATTTGCAGCTTAGCTGGAAGCTGACAGAGTCAAATGTACATGAGCACAGCCCATATTTGCAATTGAATCCATCAAGGTCTGCATGGCACTGCTGAACACCCCACAATAAGGATGAGCTCAAACTTAATAATACAGGCATTCATCTTCCAACCCACACTTTGTCATGATCCTGGTCTGGACAGGCCTGGGGTCTGGTCTAGCTCCTAAAAAACGGAGTTCTTTCAAATTCAGACCCAGGTGTTTATCTGAACTCAGTCTTTAGATCCAAATTAATCTTTACAGTCTGTCCACACAGGTAAATCAGAATGACTTTCTGAAGCATCACCAGGGAGCCAGTGCAGAGACCTCGAGCTGGCTTGACACGGTTTGTTGGAGGAAAATCAGTTTAGCCCAGACTGCAAGCTAATGGATGATTTACAAAACTCAGAGTGACAGGGAAGAATTTGGGCCTCTGTCCTTCAGGAATATTCCCGTGGCTTGCACAGAATGCCTTGGTGTGGTTAAAATGCATGAGCAGACAACGATAAACTCAAGCAGGCACCATTATAAAATGTGACAAACAAGCCATGATGCCAAGTGCAGATCACCTTTAGGTACTTCTGAACTATTGCTGCCATGGGTTCTGCTGCCAGGCTGTGTTCTGAGGACAACCCAGGTATTATCAGATTTATCACCTTTTCCTCCTCACTCCATTTCTCACAGCCAAACACATCAGCAATTCACCAGTTCAGTGACCATTGCCAGTTTTTTAACCTTTTCATATATCTTCTGAATAATTTTGCATGTTATTTTTATTGTATTTAGACAACAAATGCTGCTACAGCACGCTTGTCCCTTTATTTCATCCTCACCATAAAGCATGAAGGAAACTATCTCCTAGTGTGTGTAACATCTCTTGGAAGGACAAAGCAAATCCAGGTGTTGTTGGGAAAGCTGAGGTAGAGCAAAGTGGCCCAAAAATCCTGCCTCATCTTACCTTCCCCTTTAGGTGTGATATACTAAAAAAACTCTTGAAAATATCCCTGAAAATTATGTGTACAGGCTGTGAAATGAAGGACAGATCTTCTATCTGGCTGGAAGAAATGCCCTTTAACAAAATATGCCAGTGGTGTCCAGCAGCTGAGAGTGAAAACAAGGCTGTGCTGGGTGCTCACTTGGAGAAAGTCAATCAAATTAAAGAAGACAAACATAATTTGAAAAGGACAGTGTTTCCAGCCACTCCTGAAAAAGTGACATTGCTGTAAAAGCAGGTTTGTGGCAGCTGAATCATAGAATTGGGTTGGAAAGGACATTATAGCTCATCTGTTAGACCTCCTGCCACAGGCAGGGACACCTTCCACTGTCCCAGGCTGCTCCAATTCCCATCCAGCCTGGCCTTGGGCACTGCCAGGGATGCAGGGGCAGCCACAGCTGCTCTGGGCACCCTGTGCCAGGGCCTGCCCACCCTCCCACCAGCAATTCCTTCCCAATATCCCATCCAGCCCTGCCCTCTGGCACTGGGAGCCATTGCCTGTGTCCTGTCCCTGCATGCCTTGTCCCCAGTCCCTGTGCAGCTCTCCTGGATCCTTCCTTTAGGCATTGGAACAGCCTCTAAGATCTCCCAGAACCTTCTTTTTTCCAGCCTAAGCTGAGGTATTCCCCCTCCTACTCTTCCCCCAGCCTTTTCAAAAGAAAAAGCTACTCTTCATTTTCCTTTGGTGGCTCAGCAGAGCTGGGAGACTGGAAAGGTAATGGAGATTTTACAGCCACAGAGCTGATATAGCTGGAGATAAAGGCACTGTGAGCTCTGGTGTCACAAACTTTATTGCAAGGTTGGTGTACATAAAAGGTGAAACACAACATGGTTTTCAGACAGATAAATCAGAGCTTAAAAATCTGGCAGTTAGAGAAGAAACAGGTGATTTTTAATTCACAAATGGTGAAAAGGAAGATGTTAATAAGGAAAAAGGCCAAAAGAAAAAGGTGTACTAACAGATGAATTACATGAAATGGCAAAGGAAGATGGTGGGGTGCTGCTGGATAGTTTTAGTTTTTGTTACAATAATGGCCCATCACTATTCATCAGGACAGTCTAAAGGGCTGGAAGCAATGTGCTTCTAGCATAGGCTGTTCCCCACTTGCCCAAGGCTGGTGGGGAGATGTGAGAAACCATCCCTAATTCATTACTGCCTCTTCCCAGTGAATACACAGGTTCTTCTGAAAAAATAAATAGTCAATATCTATTTACTGTTCCTTATGCCTCTCAGAAATGCACACACCTCTGTAATACTCCCCATCAACTGTCTCTTTCAAGGCATCTCAGACACAAGGAAAACTTATTCCAGCCCCTAACCCATCCATTATTGCCATTATTGCCTCCCCACTTTCCTTATCAGACACAAAACCATCAGATTGCCACCAAGGACAACCCATTCTCATTGACTCCTCTGGAGAAAACTCATGGGCTGGAGATTTCTTTCATGTTTTATGCAGGATTGTTGCACAGGATCCATTTATTTCTATACCACAAAGATAAACAAAGATATAATTCTTTCTTCTCCATTAAATTTATACGCTCATATTTATTGCTTTTGATTTGACAGGATTAGTCTCACACTTCACAAAATTTAAAGGATATCTGTTAACTATAGAAATTCTAACTATCAATACAGGAATTAAGCTTCTTAATAAAATATCCATCCCCCCATCTGTCCATTCTGCAGTGCTAGTGGTGTTTATGAGCTCCTTTATCCAGGATGAGTAGAGGTGCCAAACCCTTTTCTCCTTGTGAGGGAGAACTGGAAGGTCATCAGTGCCAAGCCACAATGGAGGAAAAAAAAAAAAAAAGAAAAAAAAAAAAAAAAAAGGAGGGAAAGAAGTAATATTCAGACAAGGCAATTTGCCATGGCTGGCAAAAGCAAAGACAATGTTCATTTTAGAGATGGACAAAAGCATTTTTCTCCTTTTCAGTAGTGACAACAAAGGGTGAGAGCACAAGGTAAGTAGTTAAGGGCTAGAATTCAGCTCAGACAAAATGAAGCTCTTACCAAAGACACCTGAATAAGGAGTTAATTATCCCCAGTTCTTCCATTGGAGTTGGCACTTCTCAGGCTAAATAAAATCCCCTGTCAAAGGTGAATCTCTTTATTCCTCACTCTGGCAACTGTGTGCTCACAGTTATGTAGGTACTCAAAGATATTAACAGAGATGAAGCAACAAGTCCATGTCAATTGGAAATTCCTGCAGTCAAGTAACAAAGCAGAAGAAAAGAGCTGAAGATGAGAAGAAATATTGACCTGAAAAACTTCTAAATTTGTTGATCAAGGGCTTCATGTCTCTTTAACTAAATTTTTCCTCTCTGTAGCATCAAGGGGTTTTTTTTTCCTGCTGCTAATGACATGAGAGGTCTTACACTGCTGCTGGTTATTAATAGTAACATTAACAACAACAACAACAACAACAACAACAACAACAACAACAACAACAACAACAACAACAACAACAACAACAATAATAATAATAATAATAATAATAATAATAATAATAATAATAATAATAATAACGAAGAAATACTGAAGGTACAGAACTTTCATCAGATGTTCATTCTTTGTCTGCTCCACTAACAATTTTCTCCCTTTCCTACATTCAAAACTATCACCTTGCCTCCCTTACAAAGATGATGAATCACTCAAACGTCACCCGCTGCTACCTCTGGAGTGAAACCCAGTGAGCAGTTAACTGGGAACAGCCAAGCATCTCCTTGTTTCCACCAGAACCAGGAAATCTGTGATCAATAGGATCCATCCTGGACAGGGATCTGTCTCCAGTCAAGGACAGGGTGCAGCTGAAATGTGGATGAAACAGGAGAACTGTCAAGGAGGGTGAAATACATTTACCTAGGCAAAGATCCTGGATGCAATGCTCTTGCATGGTGCTGACTTTTCTGAAATCAGAAGGGTTTTTTGGATATCTAGTATTAAAAAATATCCTGCCTTTCCATGTCAGCCATTCAAATGTGTCTGGTTTCAAATCATGTGCTTGACTCAAAGGTTATTTTTGAGGAAGAAAGACAGACTTTTTTTTTTTTTTTTTCAGTCATCTGGAAGGCAGAAATCTTCTTTTCCCCCTGATGATTATTATCCGTGGTTAATTATCCTCCCTGAGAAAAATGTGTGTTTTGTTTCCAATTTACAATCTTTAGCCAGTCCCTGGCTGTTGTTACGTCTTTTCCCAGTTGACTGAGGAATCTTTTGGTGCCCACTGAAGGATCCAGGAAGGAAATACACTCTCTCATCAATTCTCCTCTATATCTTTCTGATAAGCTGAATAGATCATGCACCTTCAGCTGCCCACTGTGGGACAGCTTTTACCCTTCCATTACTCTAAGCTCACATTGTTCAGTAACAGTGCCCCGAGGTCTTTAAGCACTGTGAGCAAGGTCACACAGCGTAAGGACAGAGCCAGGAGGGAGCAAAGCAGCTTATTAAAGGTGAAAAAACACCACAGCAACAGTTTGCCCTCTGGAGCCTCAGCTCTAGCATGGTAGAGGAATGCACTGGAAGTTGCTAAGTATGGAAAACAATGAACCTTGGGCAGTGATTAGAGGCTGGGAGACATCTGTCAAAGGATACTCTCTTCATCCTCAGCCTCTTCCCCATTAGGACAGCATTGCTGAAACAAGACTAAAATTGATCTTTTTTTGGAAGGCAGACCCTCCAGTGCTGGGGACAGCTCTGGAACCCTCAGGACAAGAGAGACACCGAGGGGCTGGAGCGTGTCCAGGGCAGGGACGGAGCTGGGGAAGGGGCTGGAGCCCCAGGAGAGGCTGAGGGAGCTGGAAAGGGGCTGAGCCTGGAGAAAAGGAGGCTCAGGGGGGACCTTGTGGCTCTGCACAGCTCCCTGACAGGAGGGGACAGCCGGGGGGATTTGGGATCTTATCCCAGGGAACAGGGACAGGAGGAGAGGGAACGGCCTCAGGCTGGGCCAGGGGAGGTTTAAATTGGATAACTGCGAAAATTTCTTCATGGAAAATGCTGTCCAGCTCTGTCATAGGGCAGTGTTGTCATCCCTATAGGGATTTAAAAGCTGTGTGGCTGTGGCACTTGGGGACAAGGGACAGTGGTGGCCTTGGCAGTGCTGGGGAAATGGTTGGACTCACTGGTCTTAGAGTGCTTTTCCAAACCAAACAACTCTATGACTCGTTTGACCCAGTGTGGCTGCTCTTAACGTGTTCACATCATGTCAGAGCACCCAGGGTGAGCCCTGATCTGCCATTCCCCTGCCATAATCCTGATAACACTCCCATCTGCACGTGGCCACCAGTGTGAGCCACCACACTGAATTGAGAGGTTGAGAGCTCATTGTTGTCATGGTTGGGCTCTTTAGTTATTCTCAGTCCAACTGGAAAACATCTATAAATACAAACCAGACCCCACTGGTGTATTGAGAGTGCACAAGGTGTTAATTCTGTTAATAATGTCAATAACTGATGTGCAAGGAGCTGATACTGCAAAACTTTGATTCCATCCCCAAGTTAGTGCTACCAACATTGTAAAATGCAGAGCAAAGGAACAAGGCAGTAGTTTATGTTAAATCAGCTCAAACTGGCATCTGATGACTTGAATTAGTACACAGAGAGCGTATGAAACATATTCATTTTGTTAATAGAAATGCCTAGTTATATTAGCCCCTTTTTTGCTTATTATTCATAATATTTTCCTGCAATACAGAAAATCAGTTTTTATTTTTAAAATGCAATCAAATTACATTTCCTATTAAAATTTTAATATCAAAACAAATTAACCAATGCTGCAGATTACACATTACTAATGTAGCTCTGACAATAATTCATGCTCCTCTTGATTCTGTTATGAACTATCACACTGCACACAAGTGCAGCAGTTCACAACATATTCTTAAGGGGAAGTGACTTTTTTTAAGGAAAAAAGTGAATTACACAAGATACCTTAATAATAACAGAGAGTGGCTGGGCAAAGCATTCAGATAAAAGTATTCTCAGATGAAAATATGGCCAGACTTTTTCCTCCTCTACTAACCTGCTTTTACCAGATGCAAAGACCATCATTTCAGACTGCACATCACAAGACCAACAGAATCACTGCCAGACACTGCAAGTCCCTGTTGCACAGCAATAGCTGTAGCTGTTGTCAGCTACTCCAGAGACAGGACCTAAAGCAGATAAGGAGAGGAAAATCCTATTAAATGGGGCTGTCAAGGAAGAAACACTTGAATGTGCTTTTGTGCAGTGGCCTGGTGAAGTGATGCTTTTCCAGATATGAGAATAGTGCCCAGACGTAGAGCACATGGCATCCTAAAACCTTTCAAGGTCATTAAGCATGATCTGTCCATCATGCCTGCATCTTCTTCATCCCTTTTGGAGGCAGTTTCTGGCTCACAGCTGGACGGAGTTCCTGAAATAATCCACCCCAGAATCAGGAGAAGCAGCTCTGGTCTGGAAGATGTGAAGAAAGTTTCACCTCAATTCTGGGTCAGTGCATGCCATAGAATCATAGAATCCTAGAAATGGTTGGGTTGAAAAGGACCTTAAACCTCAATTTATTCCATCACCTTCCACTGCTCCAAGCCCCATCCAAGCTGGCCTTGAAGAGGTCACTGTGTTCAGCCACAGCCTCAGGTACCTGACATGGTTCCTACATCACCAACTGGGGCTCAAATGGAGGTAGAATCATCACTTCAAATAAAACTAAATTAAAATAAAACAAAAGCAGCAAGAGATACAATAATTTTCAGAATAAAATGTTCCATGATGAGCTTCAAGAAAGGCAGGGCACACCAAAGGCAAACTGAGCAACCTGCTTCTTGTAATGAAAACAAGAACAGGGAAGATTCTTTATGATGCATCCAAGTGGAGACCGAATTCACAAATGGGACACACGCAAAAGAAAAAAAAAAAAAAATAGAGTGTTTTTCAGGCTGGCAGCTAGCAATGTGATCAATACAATTGTCTTCCCCATCAGTCCTGCATTGACCAGAAGGGAAAAAGTTGGGACCAAGAATGGGAAGCCCCAAGGGATGGAAGGTCCAGTGTCTGAAATTTGTTCCTTTCCTCAAGTGCAGTTTCTTTGGCCAAGACTTAGGGCTTTACAGCCCTGCTTTGCCAGCAGGCTCTGCTGACCCACAGAGAAAATATGAAATCCTCAGCCCCTCCTTTGCTCCAAATAAGTGGCCTGCATCCCCCAACCTGAGCCATACGTGCTGTTAGTTACCAGTTGATGATTGTGATGCTAATTAAAACATACTAAGAGACACACTATAAACATGCACAGCACATGAAGGAAATTAGCCAAGTGAGCTTGTCTCTCTTATTGTGCTTTTATTATGATGCTCCTTGGATGATGTTTTTAAATGAATTTTGAATAGTTTTCTTAATTTGTTTTATTTTGCTTCATGGTAACAAAATTGCTGGAGCCCCACAGGAATGATTCAGGGAAGTGCAATATTATTGGAACATGTCTCCTGCTTTTCTTACTGCTTACTTATAATTAAGCTTTATTGAGGTGTAAAATGAATAACAATTAAAAAAAAAATGTTTATTGGTCCAGGTGCAAATACACAGATACTCCTGAAAACTTCCTTTTCCATGACCTCAAGGAAACATTGCTGGTTTCTACTAACTCCCATCAGTTTCTGCTAAGACACTAAGTCCCCATCCTGCTCTGCCATGTGCCCCAGCAGAACATCTCTTCAGAGCCACTTGCCATTGCTCAGTGCACACAGATGAGGGAAGAGAATATTGCTGGGATTCTGCTTGGAAGTGAGCACAAATCTCAGCTGCAGTGGCTGCCAGGAGCACAAAGGTCCTGGTATCCAGCCTCACCTTTCCCTGCCCTTGGGAATCAAGAATCAAGCTGTGAAAAGCAACTGCCATCGACATTAATTGCAATTTGACAGTAAGATTTAATGAGTAAGGAAAAAAGAAAAGGTGGGGGGAAGAAGAAAGGGCTACTCAAAGAGATGAAGTTCTCATAGACCCCCCTCCAGCCTGGTTTTAGATGCCAGAGGAACCAGCTGTGGTCATAAGTTGTGGTCACACCTCTAACATCACCTTTATCTCACCACTGGTCCAGGCTCTGATTTCCCACTCTTGGCTTTTGGTGGTCTTCTGACTGGAAAATATTTGGCTGCACCATTCACAGAGATGCTGGTTTTATTATTATTGTTTGGGAAGGTGTTTGCATTGTTTGTGAGGTTTTTATTAAGGAAGCTTTTCTTAGCAGGCAAAGAAAGTGTGCCTGCACATTCAAATGGGATTTTCCAACTTGTAGCACAGTTCAAAGCCAAATCCCAGAGTGGTCAGCATTCCCTCTGCTCAATCTGGGATTTTAGCACTTACAGCATCCATTTTAGCACCATGCTGCTCCCCCAGAATGCAGCACTAATGGATTACTGTGCATTACGTCCCTCATTACTGCTTAAATATTTATCAGAACATTATGTATTTAGTGGCTGGGGGAGAAGAGACAATCCTGCCTTTTGCCATACAAAAGGGTTAATTACAAACTGGATAAATCTCCATGACTTAAAAATTGATAAAACAGATACAGAGATTAACAGGAGAATGTGTTATTTACAGCTAAATAAACATTCAGCTGCATAATCCCGATCTGGGATTTCCCCGTAGGAAAAACAACCAAAGTCAGTATTTTATACCAATGGTCTACATTCACACAGCAGTGAAAAAAAAAACAGAGGAGGCTGGTTTGCATTGCCTGAAAGCAAAAAAGTTGCTCATCCAAGGCAGCTTCCTACCCTGGGGCTCATGTTCTTGGAAATATTTGGAGGAGTTTGTCAGGAGCAGATTTGTTCTGGCCTTGGCCTGAGACTGTTCAAAGCAGTCATATTTCCACCTTGCCCTGCTGTCTGTGTGCTTCTCTCCATCTTTTTCAATGCTGAATCCTGAATTTTAATTTTTTTTTTTTTTTTTCAGTCTACGCTTCTCAAAAAACCAAGCTCAAAGGTGTTTTCATGGGTCTCTGTCATACCTATCATATCAAACACCTCTGGAGACAAATATAGGCACAAGATCCAGAAGAAAAAAATCAGAAAACAATATTTAACATGAGACAAAGCAGCCTCTGTTTTGCACTTCAGCAGGAATTAATTCCCAGAGCCTTCCACCATCACTTCCATCACTGCAGAGGTCCAGGCTACACCCAGTAACACACACATCACCATAATGATGGCTTTATTTACAACTAAAAACCTTACTTAAGTTTGGGTTCTTCAGCAGACAAAAGACACCAGAAAAACCCAGTTGTTTGTGGAATTCAGCCAATGTTTGTCTCATAAAATAAGTTCTTAAGGTAACTTATACTGGCACTGTGAAATATTGTTCATTATAACGGAGCAGCTGAGATAATGTTGTTTTCTAATTTCCCTTTCTCAGTCAGAAATTAAATAAAAAGTCATGTCTAAATTACAATACTGGATTGAACGCAGACAAGGACCCCATGCGGGGAGCTTATGATATATCCTTCCCACGTTTTATAGCCATTAAAAAAGATTATAGGATTTTTTTTCCTTTTCTTTTAGGCCATTTACATTTGTTCTGAACTCTCACTGTGTTTTATTTGAAGCTCTTAAAAGTGCCAATGTACATAATAAGTCAATCAAGAAGTTAAATTAAGAAAAAAAACAAAAACATATTGACTTGTCTATACCAAACATGCACTTGGAAATCTGAACTCTGCCACCTAATGACTTTCTGACTTTGCAATAAATATCACTGAGCAGGGGTGGCTGGATTGTCCTGTACAAAGAAATATATTTTTCTAATCTGATTAAGAGGTCTTCTAACCTATTTTATCACAACCCAAATAATGGGGTGCTCTTCCCCAACAAGGCAGGCATTAACATTTGCAAAAATGCTCTGTGGGGGCTGGACTCCTTCTAACCAAGGAAAACAAATAAAAGCTCAGAAAAGCACTCTTTATCACAGTTTATCTCAGTACTATCTGTTTTGCCCATGGCCAAATGCCCCCAAAATCTCTGTTGCCCTCCATCTGCTTCGTCCAGGCCCCAAATTCCTCCTGCACAGGCCTGAGCCATAGCAGTTTGGTCTGTACTGTTTTCCAGCTGCTTTCTCAGCCATCTGAGAGCCACCCCCATCCTGTGCCCAGGTTTTCTCTGCCCTCCTTGCTCCAGCTCTCATCTCCTGGGAGTGCACATCATTCCTTTCCCCACATAGCCTTTGAGTCACTCAAGGTCATCTTCTTCTTGTGTTCTTCTTGTGTTGCTATTCCCAGTCTGTGAAAGACTTTTGACAATGCAGAAATTGGTTCTTCCTTTTTAAGCCTGTGAGTTTTCTCTTTTTCTGCAGATTTTCAAAGCCAAGCCTCTCCTCTCACTCTCAGTTTCAAGAGTATTCCATGAATCCTTCCTCACTTTGGCAGGCCACCGCAGAACTGGAGGCCTCAAAGAAGCTTGAGGCAGACTTCCAACAAGACTTCATTAGCTGAAGGTGGGATTAATCTCACTCTCACACCTGAATGGCATTTCAGACCAGCCAGGTGGGCTCTCTTCCAGGCAGCAAAGAGAAAGAGGCAACTTCAGGGGCAGATTTACCCAACCAAACCAAATCACTCTTCAGAAAGCACCTATTTCTTTCCATTGACTGGGAAGACATCCCAGGCTGCCAAGGCTGGCCCTGACTGTTTAGCTTCAGGAATGTGGGCACCTGGAATGAGTTTTCCAGTATAATATGAGGATAGTCTGCTGTTGGAAGTGCAGTGATTGACCACGGGGCACTGTGGCTGCACAAAGCCCTCACAACACCACAGCAAGGCCAAGACACTGGGAAAACCCTGGCTACAGTTATGGCATTGCTCCTTTACTGACAGCTCACACCACAAATGTGATGCTTGCACAGGAGTTTTTTGCTTCACTCTTTTTCTACCCTCGTGAAATGATTTTTCCTTTTCGCTCCGAAGGAGGAGCTGCATTCCAGTGGAAGGTGAAGCACTCCTGCACGTGGATTCCTGGACCTCGTTCAGCAAACATAAAACTTTAATGTTGTACTTGGATTGCTGCAAATGGAAGGTGCTGTGTTACCCTAATGCATTTTCTGGGAACATAAGCCCACTCTACACCTCGGGACTCAATTAATTAAAGAACATTAAATACAGCACAAGGTCTTCCTCCCAGCAGCAAAAACACCTGCACTTCATTCCACAACTTGTGCCTCTCTTAATAGCTACAGAGATAGCTAAGGCCTCATCCAAAAACTATTAAAGTCCGTGGAAAGGTTCCCATTTACTTCAGCAGGGCTTCTATCAGACACCGAGGCAACACCGTGAGGATAATCAACTTGGAAAGTAAACCACAACTAATTTGCAACTGGGAAAGCTTGGAATGAGACAGTTGAGCTCCAAGCCCCAGACCTTCACTGTATCAGTGTGAACAAAGGATAGTAAAGGACTTCATGATTAAATAGCTGTAAGGTTGCACTCCAGAGATGTTTTCTTCTCTCACTGAAAAGTAATGGTCCCTAGATCCCATACTGCTCAGCTTGTCTGCTAGGCAGAAGATGCTTCAGTCCTCAGACGAGGTTTTTAATGCTAATCCTTTGTAAACACGCAGATTTTCAGTTCCTAATTCCCCCGTCAACAGGTTTCAGTACACAGTGACAGGGGGAAAGATTAACTAACCTCGTTTGAAAAGACCATCAGAGCAGCCAATGAGTTGCCTGGTCACCACAACAAATAATTACTGTCTGTGCCTGATTAAGAGGTCAAGAAACAGCTACAATGAGTGTGTAGTTGTGGGATCTACTCCTTTTCTCTAACCTAGTCCCTGACAGCAATAACCTGTGGGAATGCAACATATGGTGGCATATAAGCAAATGCTTTATCCAAATGTATTCCTTGAGTCTTGCTCTTTAGATCTTGTTTGCCCCTCAATGAAAGCTATGAAACCACCAAAACCAGAAGGAAACCCTCTACATCAAGGAATTTAAACACCAAGCATAGGCTGGGCTCTGATTGTTTAGTGGATGTGACATCTGGCTTTGCAAAGAGAGGTTTTGCACCTCCTGCCTCACCTGTGTTTAGGTAGCAGCCTCCTGCTACAAGGACTGAGCCAAGAGTCTCCTCTCCTGTAGAAACATGAAGAAATGTTGGTCCTTAGAAACTACAGTTATATATATATATAAAATATAAAATATAAAATATAAAATATAAAATATAAAATATAAAATATAAAATATATCATATATCATATATCATATATCTTATATATTATATATTATATATTATATATTATATATTATATATTATATATTATATATTATATATTATATATTATATATTATATATTATATATTATATATTATATATTATATATTATATATTATATATTATATATTATATATTATATATATATGGCAATGATGTATTCCTGCCCATGACAGGGAGGTTGGAAATATATGGTATTTCATGCTCATTCCAACCCAAATGGCTCTATAACTGGTTTAATTCCTCTTCTCCCCAAGAATTATGTCTGTAACTGGCTACAGAAATAATATATAAAACAAATAAAATATATGTATATTATATATATAAATAATAAAAAATTAATATAAAATTATATATAAATAAAATTTTCATGCATTTCTACCCCGGTATTCACAAGATGCACTTAAACCCCTGGAATCAGAGGATAAAAACACCTGATAATCTCTAGCATCCTTAAGGAGAAATATTGAATAGGGACTTTTTCTACCTTACAGAATGTCTTAATAAAAGAGAAGAATGGACACAAGAATTTTACTTCAGCTGTGCTATCCCTGTAGTCTGTGCCTGGAATGCACTCTAGGTTTTGAGGCAAATTGTATTATTTCTCCAAGGCAGCAGCTACAAAATACAGATTCCTATTGATCCCTAGTGGCACAAACTTACGAAGTCAAAATAGGAGGTAAAACAGGAAACTAACATCCTAGACACAGAGTGAAATGGAGCAATGCGGGGTAGGAGGCTGTGGAAAACATTTAGCTCTGTGACCTTCCATCTCATTTATTTCAGTCCTACAAAATTAACTCTGCTCCTACTGAACTGAATCAGAGCTTAAAAGAAGGGAACAATTCTCATCCATCTGTTTCAGTCACTATCATTTCCAGCTTTTGGGTAGATAATAAAGCTGGAAAAGACCAAGTCACAGGAGGGACTCTATCCACTTTAACGTGGTCACCTGAGGAGCAGGTCACATCTTTAGGGAGCACAACTACTTGCCAGGCCAAAGCAGTGGGTTTCCTTAGTGCTTTACTGGTTGCAAAACACTACTTTTATTGCTATGTTGGTAAAACAAATCCTTCATCCAGCAGCACAGAGGCTGCTCTAATAGACCCGTGCATCTGAGTGTGAAGTAAAGGATCACACACAGTCCTCAGCAAACCCTGGGAAAAATAGGAGCCCGATTGGGACACTTCTGTGGAGCTGGTTCATTACACATCCCTGTAGGAGGTGAGCCTGGAAAGGGGAGAAACCAACCTCTCTGTCCCCTCTCCCCTCTCCACTCTGCCCTTCCTCCTCTCTACCCGTCCCTGCCTTCCTTAATTATTTTTTATTTCTTTGTCTATGTGTCATTTTAATCAGTGCTGTAAAAATACATGTGCTGGAAATCTTGCAGCTAATATGTGGCAAACAGAGCATTCTGAAAAATAAAAGAGCATTCTGAAACTGGCTTAGTATGATAGCAGTGCATGTCATATCCCTGCTGTCACCTTGGGCCCTTAGAAAAACACTGGGAAATGTCAATAAATATAAGCTGTTAAACTACTTCTAGCCAGTAGCTGAATGGATCTGCCCAGGGGACAACAACTGAGACAAAACTAAGTTGTTTTTTTTCTGCACATTCTATTTTTTTCTCAGGAAAAAATCTGAAGGAAACTGCCCACTTGAATACTCTCTTCTTACTAAAGTATTTAATACTTTAGAAAACTACTTCTAATATTAGTGTCTTACAGAGAGAGATCGTGACAGGACTGGGGAAACAGACTTGTTTGAGAAGAGGGGAGATTTAGATTGGATGATAGGAGTAAATTCTTGGCTGTGAGGGTGGGCAGGCCCTGGCACAGGGTGCCCAGAGCAGCTGTGGCTACCCCTGGATCCCAAGGCCAGGCTGGATGGGAATTGGAGCAGCCTGGGACAGTGGAAGGTGTCCCTGCCATGGCAGGGGGTGGAATGGGATGAGCTTTAATGTCCCTTCCAACCCAAACCATTCCAGGATTCTGTCATATTATCCATGGCACATATTCTCCAGGGAGAAATTGAAACCTCAGAGGGACAGAAGTGTTCATGACTGGAGTAGCCTAGAGATTATCCATGGTGACAACAGTTCTAAATCCCAAAAAGAGCTGTCCTAAAGCATGACTGCTTAGTAACCATCTCTGTATAATCTGTACATGCACAAGTGATGGAAAATTAAAAGCAAGGCCCTGAGATCCCATGGCCTGTGTGGGTAGCAGGTTTAGCCTTCCACACAAAGATTTTCACCACAAAAATATCCTTGCCAACCTGAGAAGCTACCAAGACCCAAACGACAAAAACAGAGACATTTCTATCTTTCTTTACAGTATGTTCCAATATATCTTTTAATTTCAGTGTCTTAAATTTCCCCGTGTGTCAAACTCAGCTTTGCTTTTTCATGTTGATTATTGTTTGCTCAGATTGCTCAGCCTCTTCTATATGGGAGCCATCTGCTGTTTATAAAGCTCTCTTACAGTCACGTTTCCTGTAAAATACAACAGCTTTATTGATATTTTTTTCTCTTTTTCAGAGGCCACTTCTGATTTTGATCCTTTAATTTTGTTTTGGAGTTAATTTCTCATTTAAAAAAAAAACCCAAAACAAAAAATCATCCAATTTTCCTTGGACAGTTAGAATCACTTTTGCTGAAGGAAATATAAAAATTTCCATAACCACGATTGTTTTCATCAGTCTGTAAAACAGGAATATCCTGGTGACTATTTTAAAAAGATACAATGATTTATTCATTTTGGACAAACACTGTGAATATCACAGTCAGTTAGAAAAAATGCTTTATTTCTCTACCAACTGGTAGATACCAACTGAAAGAGAAGAAAATTAATCAAAATCTAAACTTGATAAATTAATATAACTTCTTAATCTATGATTAAGAACTCTATGTATTCTATGAGTCTGTGATTCCATGAAAATATTTTCTTTCAGAACTGAGGAAAAAATGTAAAGTGAGGTAAAAAATTTTGTCTTAGGTGTTATGTGTATTATAGTGTCTCTGAAGAAAAATATTGACACCTATTCCTTTACTCAAATAAAACCTTTTCTTATGAAAAGTTCTGCTGAAACCAGCTCTAGTGGTACCAACATTAGGGAATATCTCCCAGGAAGCTCCTAAAAGAGCAAGAAATAAAGATCTTTTCCTTTTTAACACAAGGTACTTATTCTTTCTCCATAAAACATCAAATTATTTAATAATAAGTATTTTTTAAAGTGTTTCCAAAAGTACAGGCACCTAGAGGCAATGTTGAATCTTCAAGGAAATTCTATAACTGCATATATCAATACATAAAAATAACTATAACAGAGCTAACTGCTGTAATATTTAACTAGTTTGCATGGACTTTTCAGCTATAAACATGACCTTTGCCTTATCATGTTTAAATCTGTCATGGATGTCAGATATTGCCTTCTTAAGTGGACTCAACTGTATTACAGGCTTCTGTGGTAATGCTGGGCTGAAGTGTATCTCCATTTTATGTTCTTAAATATTCATAAGAAGCTTTGCAACATTAATATCTTAGAAGGCTTACAAGAACACTTAAATAATGTGTCTTAGCTCCCTTCGCCCCTCCCAAAAATGTCCCAGTCTTTTCCAATTTGTGTAATGCATTGAGCCATTTTAATAATTGTTTGGGGATTTACTCCGTGGTTCTGGAGTTTGCTCATAGCCAGTGTAATTATTATCTCCACTGGTCTTATCGTGTGCTAATCCTGCTTGTTTTACCAGCAGAGGGGAAAAGATTTGAGAGCATAAGCACGAGGCAAGGGTTTTGCCCTGGAATTACACCCTGTGAGTCCCCCACTGCCTCTGTCTACATAAGAAATAAAAAATAAGGACAAAAAATAAAATTGGAATTAAAATTAAACCTTACTTCAGCAGAAATACTTCTAATGTGAGGCAGGTGAAGGAAAGTAGATATATTGTGATTGTAACCGAAGTTAAGGATTGTGAAAGTTCAGCCAAATTCACATAAAATCATAATTTATTTGGGCCTTATTCAATCTAGCTGCTTTAAATTATTTTTGTCAGGTCGTTGTGGGGAGTGTGTGTATGCACATGTGTGAGCTAAGATCATTTGAAGCACGTTGAAGCCATATCAAATCCTACACTGGACAAGGTCTGCATAAATAAAAATTTGCTTTGAGATTTGTCATTAACACAATTTTTTTCCAAAATATGTAATATGAATTCCCAGAAGTTTTCTCTGTACCCTGCTAGGAAAATACAGAGAGAATGCTGTTTAAAGAGAAAATACAGGGAGAACTATTTCAGCCACTCTTTTTTTTAAATGGATTCTACCTTGTTTTTCTGACAATGCTGGATGTCTTTTGCACAAGAAAAACCTGTTCCTACAAATTCTGCATTTCACACATGTACATTTCCTTTAGTACTCTAGCCAACCTCTCTCTGAACTTTCAAAATTAAGCACATGAGGGCTGTTCACCAAACACATCACGGGCTGAGTTTGCCATGATGAGCTTACAGCGTGCTAAGACCCACTCTCTGCTCCTGCTGGCTGGTGTTACCAATCTGCTTCCTGCCAAGGGGCAATATTTCAATGAAAAGAGATACAGAAAGTATTTTCATCACAATTTTATCATTGTGCTGCTGTTCCAGGGAGCCCTCTCTCATTCACCAGCTACAAGCAGCAAATAACCCCAGCGAGCTGATGTGCAGGAATGTGCCTCATTCCCTTATCTCTGCTTTTCGCTGGTGTTTACATAAATGTAACTCAAGGCTACCATTTGCAATTCAGCTTCTCACTGTGCTTTGTCCAGGCCAGCATGAAAATGCACACAGAGCCCTCTGCCTGCAATGGGATGGTGCCAAAATGTGGAGATCCAGAAGATGGATTGAGGAGGTGGTCTGGAAGTAGTGAAAGCTGGGCTAGGAAAGGCTTGGAAATGAGTTATGGGGCATAGCTGGTCACTCAGCTGTGGGCAGGAGGTCAAGGGAGGGGATTCTGCCCCTGTGCCCCTGTGCTCAGGTGAGACCCCACCTGCAGAGCTGCCTCCAGCCCTGGGCTCCAGCAGCACAAGGGCGTGGAGCTGCTGCAGCCAGTGCAGAGGAGGCACAGAGATGCTGCAGGGCTGGAGCCCCTCTGCTCTGGAGCCAGGCTGGCAGAGCTGGGGGTGCTCAGCTGCACAAGAGAAGCTCCAGGGAGACCTTGTTGTGATCTTTCAGTACTTAAATGGTGCTTACAAGGAAGATGGGAACAAACTTTTTAGCAGAGCGTGTTGCAACAGGACAAGGTGTGATGGTTTTAAACAGCAGGAGAGTTGATTTAGATGGGATACAAGGAAGGGGCTTTTCACAATGAGGGTGGTGAGGCCCTGGCACAGGGTGCCCAGAAAAGCTGCCTCTGGATCCCTGGAAGTGTCCAACGCCAGGTTGGACATCGGGGCTTGGAGGACCCTGGTCTGGTGTCCCTGCCCATGGAAGAGGGTTGTGGAATGAGAAAAGCTTTAAAAGGCCCTTCCAGCCCAAACTGTTCTATGATTCCCTGCTTTTGGTGGTTTCTGTGGTTTGGGATGCACACTTTGGCCAGTTCTACTCAATGCGATTCAGGTTGAGATAGCAAATGTTCACCAGACATGAGGTAGAAACAGAGGGTGTTGCTGAGTCCAAAATGCATTTCTCAGCAGGGCAAGCTCATTGTCAAGCTGGATCACACACCCAGCATCCCAGGGCACTCTTTGGAAATTATATGGGTGCCTTGTGGGACGAGCAGAACTCATCTGCCTTCAGGTCCCCATGGACACTAAATGCACTTAAAGTAGGAGATTTTCAGGAGGTGTCAATCAGAAGGTACCACAACAGAGATAACTTACCCTGATAAAGCAGAAGCTGTTTAAAACCTGAGAAAATAAACCCCAGCCTCACCCACACTGCATTTCTTATTGCCAGCCAGCAGAGAAGGATTCAAGTATTATGCCAGACTCCCTTATTGGGTGAGCAGCATTGCCATGTCCCAGGGTGGACAGAGGTGTGTCCCTATTCCTAGGGTGGACTGTGACATGCTGCATGCTTTACTTTCATGTATTCCCATAAAATAAGATGAAGGCTGAGAAGCAGCACAATGCCAGAGGCAGAAACAAGGGCACAAATCCCTATTTCTCCAGCACAGCTGGAGCGGCTGATTGAAAAACTCATACAACCCACCTCCACTATTCAAACTTTGGGGTGTTAAATCCAAATCTAAATAATCCTGCATGTTTCTTCCTTGACTAAGCACCTGAGCACTAATTACATGCCTGGTTAATTCGGTAATGTACATACATTTCTGGGCTCCCTCTGCTTGTATTGCTCTCTCTCCGCTTCGGGAGATTAATGAGGTGAGGAAACAGAAGATTGTTACAAACCTGCAGCTCTCTGTACCTCCTAAGAAGATGATGGGAAATGTACCAAACATCATGTTATTTTGCTAACACTGCTGTGTACAGTACATAATTATAATTTAGCCATTGTATTTCTTGCCTATTAGAATAGATAAGCAATGATCCAGGACTACAATGAGCAGCACAGCTTTGCAGGACTGGTTTCTTGCCATTGTGCTGCAATATGCTGAAGCTCATTTTTGTCTAAGATTTTTGGCAGAATCATTCATAGGTAGATTGGTTCTGAAAATACATATTCTTGGAGGTTTGCCCTCTTCTGTTTCTTTGCTTTCTCTTTGCCTTTGGGATTATTGCTGCCTTTATATTTTTTGCTTTTGTTAGGAAAGAGGTTTGGGCTGATTCTTCATTCATCCATTTGCTGGAGGATCTTTGGGAATTCTGGATGTACAAGATCAAACTCATAGGATAGCTTTTTGTTGGAAGGGACCTGTAGAAGCCATCCAGTCTAACCCCACTCTGAATAGGACCCTCCTGACTCTGTTTGTGAGTACATCCATGCTTAAATATTCAATACATGTTTAGATCATGTGCTGAACTGGAGCAGCCATCTGCATTTACAGCCTGTATGTCCTTACCACTAAGAGAGGTAAAAAATGGGTTGAAATCATAGAATCACAGAATGGTTTAAATTGGAAGAGACCTTTGAAGGTCATTTAGTCCAAAAGTCAGTAGCCCAGGTTGCTCCAGCCTGATTTAGAGTATTTCCAGAGATGAGGATCCACCACATCTCTGGGCAGCCTTCTAGTGTGCCACCCCCCTCAGCATAAATGGTTTGAGGTGTTACTTGAAGGCCCTGTATCCCAGCCAAACTGACTCATTCTGATATGCAAGAAGACCATATGATGATGCTGAAAGCTCATTCTAATTTTATTTCCGTTTTACCTGCATTCCTTCTGCCTTTCTCCCTCTTCTGCTTATTTTTCTTAGGAAGGCTCCTACGAGCACAGCACTGATGCTGTGCAATTATCCAATTTTCTCATTTATCAAAGTTTTATGCCTCTTAGTTTAGTGCTTACACACTCATTATATTAAAGAAGAAAATAAGTCTAATGAGCCCAATTCATAATCCAAGTAAGACCATTAACACCGCAACAGCCGAGCAGACACAGCAGTGTGGAAGTGAATGCTGTTTAAAGAAGCTCAAGGCAGCAACGTGGGCTGATCACAAAGACAGAAAAGTCAAATTCCCAGCTGACAGAATCTGCATAAACTTTTACAGTGGGACCCAGCAGTTGAAATTCAGGCTCTACTCAAATTGAAATTCAAGACACTCATGAGTGTTCAAGGCACCTTCACAATTAAAAAGGTGGAAAACCTTTCTCCTGTCCTCTTGATCAAACTGGAGTTTCTCCCTTTGCTTCTACCTAGTAGACACTCAGAAGAATCTTGCCTCATCTTTCTTCAAGGTTACTTCACATTCAGGCACCCACTCAGAAACTGCCGAATTTCTTATGCATCCAAACAAGGGGTGGAAATGGGATCTTGAGATTACAGAAGTATCATGCCTGGATTTAAAATCAGCCTATCCCAGTCCCAAATCTAGATGGATTTTGTGCTCCTTTCAAATTTGGAGGCAAAACAAGAAGTAGGGATACAAAAATTCTGGACATGTGGTTCAGAAGATATGGACCAAAGATTTACAGAACCACAGAATTGCTGGGGTTGGAAAAGCCCTCCAAGTCCATGGAGTCCCAGCTGTGCCCAGTCCCCACCTTGTCACCAGCCCAGAGCACTCAGTGACACATCCAGGCCTTCCTTGGACACCTCCAGGGATGGGGGCTCCAAACTTCCCTGGGCAGCTCCTTCCAGTGCCTGACCACTCTTTCCATTGGAATTTCTCCCAATGACCAATCTAAACCTCCTGTGGTGCAGCTTCAGGCTGTGCCCTCTTGTCCTGTCACTGGGTACCTGGGAGAAGAAGACAACCATGTCCTTTCAGGGGGCTGTAGAGAGTGAAAAGGTCACTCCTGAGTCTCCTCTAGGCTAAATGAATGTGAAAGTTTAAGACCCAAGCCAAAGTTAATGGCTCTTCAGAAAACCAGCAATTTTCACAAAGTAACAGCTAAACGTCCTCAAATGGCCATAAACTAAAACTCAAGCAGTTTCACCTCAAGAAGAGGAAGAACTTTTTTATGTTGGGGGTGGCAAAACCCTGGAACTGCCCAAGTAGGGCATGGATTCTCCCTTTCTGGAGACATTCCAAACCCATCTGGATATATTCCTCTGTGACTGCTCTGGCTGACCCTGCCTTGGCAGGGGTCTGGAGTGGGTGATCTCTACAGGTCCCTTCCAAACCTAACAACTCTGTGATTTTGTGAAGATCCATTTCAGGCATTTCAAAGTCACTGATCCTTCCTCCTCTTATTAAAAGCTCAAACAGCCTCTTTCTTCCACGTCCCAATGAAAATATGCTTACCATACACATACACATAAGAAATCTGTATATTTATGTGGAAATGGACACAATTTCATCTCCCTCTCTTTGCACAGATTCATTTTTCCTTCCTCCCTGGCTGAGATTTGGAGAAGCTGCTCCTCTGCTGTGCAGCAGTGCACCAGGAGCAGCCCTGTGGCAGCCCTGCAGGATTTCCCTGGTGTAACCCAACCCCTCGGTGGGAGCAGAGAGGGCAATCAACTCCCTTTGATTAACAGGGTGGGTATGCCTGATGCTCACTTACCAGAAAAGGGAAGATAACTTTGTAGACCACATTAATGGGGATCTACCTCCCTTGCTCATTGATGACATTGAGCCTAACCATGTGGGGTTTTAGGAGCAGAGTAATTCCATCGTCTGCCTGTGATTACATCATAAATTGACACCTTGCCAAGTTATAAAAACATGGTTTTCATCTGTGGAGGCCAGGGCACTTCAGATGATGCCCTCTCTCATTTGCTGGGTCTTGTGCCACAGCAGAGCTATAGATCACATCTGTAATCCTGTGGAGTTCATTATCTCCTAATGCTATTTGGTTTTTTAGATCATTAGAATGAAACTTGACCTGACCTGTGAACTATGAAATTGATTGTTGCCTTTAAATGGTCAACAGCCCATTTTCTAATCGATACACCAAATAATTTTATACATATTTAAATTATATATAACTTTAATGCTCGTTAAATTTATCTGCCACTTTCCCTCTGTAGTTTATTTTGCATGCATGCATCTGAAACATGGATGGTGCTTTTACTACTTGGTGGTACAATTTAGAAAAAAAGGAGGACACAAATAAGCCCTAGCCTGAAACAAAAAAACATCAAACATGAGTACAATTCTGCTCTAAAAGCTTTTATAAACATATCCTAGTTTCGGCTGTGGTTTCAGATTAATCCGTTCCATGATGACTGGAGGAAAAAAAAAAAAAAAAAAAATAAAAAGGAAGACCCAAACCAGAACAAAGTTTTGCTGTAATCATTCAAATTTGAATAGTTTGTGGCTTCTGTTCCCTGACTGCAGAATGAAAGACAATACAAGTTGAGGTTAAATGTTGAATTCACTCAGGACAGAACTGGATTCAGTGAGAAGGGAAGTTTCTGAGATTAGTGAGGTTTTTTCTAGTCCTGGGGAAGCTCTGTTTAATGGTTTGGGTCTACTGGGGCTCTGCACAAGTTTAAAAAGGGATGGGAAATATCATCCCTGGCCACCTTACAGAACACTTAATTTTTAAGTAGATGTAATAACCTTGCTTATGCTCTGATGATTTTAGGAAGTTCTCCTCTGGGCATCCTTTTGCATCCTGCCTTTTCTATATCTTCCAAAGTAACTTGGTGTCTTCATGCATAAACTCCTGTGGAGCCCCATTAACAACAGCCTTGTTGCTCTGCCTTTTCAGCCACTTAGTGAGTTTGCTTGTTTGCAAAATTTAGAAAAGATGGGGAGGGAAAAGGTTCAAAAATGCTTCACCTTTTGACCCAGCCTGTCCAGTTCTCTCAGCATCTCTGCATGTCTAGAAAATACACCTCACTATCCTAAAGGGTAAACTCAGATGCCCACATCTTCAAGTTTCTCCTCTTATCCACATGGGAGAGAGAAATGAAAGAGTAAAATCCATAAAGTCTTTTTTATTCTGTGAGAGATGAGACCCAAAAGCAGTAAAATAGCGTTAAGAGAGAAATACAGTCACAGAATCAGGATGGGTGTTGTGATCAGTGCAATTATTTAAAGGTTTAAAACCCTTGGTTTCATGGTTGTGGACAGGTCTTGTCACCACCTTTACTTTTTCCAGTCAACAAAAGGAAGTAATGTATTTGTCCCTCTTAAAGGCCTCTAAGGATGAAGTAATTAAATTTGTAACTCGTTTGAAGAGGAAAAGCAGTGCATTTTACTACAAATGATAATTAATGATGAACAAAATGATTCTTCAGTGGAAGAACCACCCAACTGGACAATCCCTCTTGTAATGCAGAAGGTTTTCTGTACTGCTCAAATAGATTTTTAAAAATACTCAGGTAAATAGGAGCTACCTCAAGTATTCTCCAAACCACAGTGATACTCAGTAAATCACAACGTGTTTTCAAATGAGTTGAAGGAAAAAGAGGGGAAAACACCTCACTCTACTCCTTGACTTGCACCCTCTGGGCTTGCAGAAGGAGCAGGTTTCTGCTTTTTCCACACAGGATCCACTGCCCACAATATCATCTCTCTCTTCCCAGTCACCCTCAGGACTTCTGGCCTTTCTCTGCCCTCTGGAGAAATCTGTCTGAGAAAAGGATAAAAAAACTATCAAATAAAGTTAGAAATCAACAAAGAGCCATGGAAGAACAGAAACCTCCAAACCATTTGGAATGGCTTCCCTGGGTTACAACTAGCCAGGCAGGACTTAATCTTCTAGATGTTCTCTTTTTTGAGAGTAAAGAGGCATTCTGCACTTATCTAAAATTAAAATGGTGAGCAGTGCAAGCCCTTGCAGGTACAGGGATCTTATCTGCTGTGTTTCTGCTACCAGCTCCTGCTTGGCACAGAGCTGGGACTGCCTGGGGAGGGCAGTGGGGGGAAGCAGCAGCTTCTGCTGTGATCCTGTACCTGCCACTGCCGCATCCCGCAAATGGCACCTTTTAATACGCGGTCATTTTTATTTATATTCCAGTCTTATCAAAGCAATGGGGCATGCGATAGGCTGGTAAATAATTAATTTATTTCCCAAAGTCGCCTGGTGGAAGAGATGACAAGCCCTGCCATTTATACTTTTATGAAGTGCCAGATGAAGTGGAGGCGTCAGCGAGGGGGGCAAGTCGCCGGGAACAAAGTGAATTAGAGAATATCTTTCCTTCAGTAAGACAAATTTGTGCAGGGTAGCCATGCTTTGCTGGGGAAGCCAATTGGAAAAGAGTGATAGAGGCCCAGCTGCTGAAGTTCATCAAAGTCATCTGTTTCAGGTAAGCTCATTTTTCACCAGCCAAGGGGATATTTACCTGGAGTACACCTGTAAGGTACAGCCGACAGATTGAATGGTACAGTGCTTTATTATATTTCACACCCTGATGATTCAATATGATAGGAAAAGAGGGAGAGAAAAGTGGAGAGCTACCAAAAAAAAAAAAAAAAAAAAAGAGAAAAGGCAAGCTGTGCCTTTTCTTTGGAGTCTGTTTATTGCACTGTTTGGCTGCAGTGCTTGGGCAAACCAAAGGGAAGTGAGCAGTGTTTTGCAGTGCATTATGCATCTGTGAGAGTGTTTAGCACAAAATAACCTTTTTTTTTTTCCTTCTCCTTTTCTTTTTGCAAGTGTCATCCCATATTTCTGCAGCGAGGCAGCACTACATTGCATGCATCTTGTTAAGTTTGCCCACCCAACCTGCCAGCAAGGGCTGACTCTGCCTGCTGGCTCCCCTGGGAGTTCCACACTGCTGCTGGCAGAGCACTGATGCCTTCAGCTGGGCAAAGAGCTGAAATTCCTCTGAATTCACCTGAATTTGCCCCTACAGCTGCCTCTTGTCAAAGTGTGCACCCTGCTTGCAGGGCACCTCCCAAGGTCATTGGATTTCATCACTTTGCTGTGCTCAAGACAACCAGATCCATCAAGGCTCAAGTGAGGGACTGAACCCAACTTCTACAAGATCCAGAAACAACATAATTTCACCTGTTTTTTGTAAATCTGGCTGTTTCAGTTCCCAGGAGAACAAATAAAACCTTGGAAAATCAGGCTATCAGTGCCTTATTCAGGTTCTTGGTGAGGGTCATGGGGTTTTGGAGATGGGAACTTTGCTGTTTGTGCCACTGCCTCCACTCAAAACGAAGATGGACATTTCTGCCAGCTTCTGAAAAGAGTGTGGCCACAACCCTTCATGTTCAGAGAGCAGCATTCAGGTTTGATGTACAGTTTCTCGTATATCTCTGCTTCCCAACAGTCAGATATATTTGCTTCCTGGAAAAGGAGCTCATCTCTATCACAGCAAGTCTGGCTCAGAGGCAAAAGTCTGGTGGATAATGCCACAACCATTTTGCTGTGAGTTGCCAAAGCTTAGCTGAATTAAGTCTTCTGGAGAAATTTGCAGTCCTCACAGAAATAATTGCTGTCAGAGACAACTTTCTGGTAATGTGATAATACCTCCATCAGTAACTTGGAGATTTAAGATGTCTGAGCACCTGAATATGATCTGGGGGTAATGGTGTGTCAGGAATTATGTCCTATGGAGATCCTTGAGAAAAAAAGAGGTTTGATGTTTATTTTTATTTATTTACTTTAATATTTTTTATATTTGTATATATATGTATTTAATTTTTTTTAATATTTGTTTATTCTTCTGGCACAGCTGTAACCCCTGGCATTTGCCCCAGGATCAGATTTTAGCCTTGGGGTCACAGCCAAAGGTTGCATCAGCCAACCATTCAGCTGTCAGGGTCACATGCTAGAAATGAAAACATCTGGACATGCCAGTGCATCTCCTGCAAGGTGTTGTGGGGCCATGGACCAGCATGGTTTGGCTATAATTGTATGGCTGAATCCATACACACAGCAATTCCTCATTTTAGACCAGACTGACACTGACAACCCCTTGTGCTGGACATGGGGCTCTGCTGCCTGGGACAGGAGTTCTGGTGGGCAGCAGACACCAACAGAGCAGAAGGACAATGATGGAAAGGGGACACCAGCTCTGCTCTTGCTGGCAGCACGGGAAACCTCAGAGAGCTGTGCAGCTGTGCCAGGATTTGCCCTCCAAGTGGGGAAATAAATAAAAACACAAGTTTAAACATATAAATGTCCAGATCTGAAAGACTCTTACTCTAGAGCCTAAGCATCTCCAGATTCCAGATGTAGTAAAGAGCATTTGGGATTGTCTGGGGAATATCATTCTATACCAGATTTCTGCTGATATCGTTTGTCCTTAATAAAGGAGGTAGTTTCTCCTAAGCTCTAAGGTACGCCTATTTCTGTTCCTTTTAGGAAAAAGAATTCTTCAATAAATTAGCATGCCTTCAAAATGATAATACAGTCTATAAAAATTATTGTGATTCATATCAGAACACATAATGATTTAACTAATCAGTCATTAATTAAACAGGTTTTTACCTGCGGGGGCTGCAAGAGTTTAATAATTTAAGCTGACTAAATGTTAGTACTACCCAGGCATAATTAGAGCTGTGGGGAAAGTTTCACAAATACAGCAAAGCTGGCTACATTTCATGCTATTTACTGAGAGCAGGCAGCAATCTGCCAGCAGAGCAGACTTTTCAATTCTAAATGAGCATGCTGCCATAGCAGAATGACCAGGAGGGAACTGGACTAAGGATGTTGGTCGACATAAATAACAAAAGAATCCACATTTCTACAACAGTTTAAACAGAATCACAGAATCACAGAATCACAGAATCACAGAATGGTTTGGGTTGGAAGGCTTAAAAACCCATATAGTCTAACCCTCTGCCAATGGCAGGGACACCATCCCAGGCTGCTCCAATTCCCATCCAACCTGGCCCTGGGCACTGCCAGGGATCCAGGGGCAGCCACAGCTGCTCTGGGCACCCTGTGCCAGGGCCTGCCCACCCTCCCACCAGCAATTCCTTCCCAATACCCCATCCATCCCTGCTCTCTGGCAACTTAAAGCTGTTCCCTTTGTCCCATCTCATATTTGTGGTACATATGATCACCCTGATTGCAGAAGCTGTTGCAGGACTGCCCCCTTTGTTATGAGCTTATGTCTTGAGCCCATCCTTGGAGAAGTCTTAGGACATCAGGATTCAGGGAGCAGCTTTTCTTAACAGAACTGTGTTGCTTTATCTTGCAAGAATGGAATTCAGCTTCAGGGCTCTGGACTCTTCTCTCTGGGACCTTCATGGACACATTTTTTTTCCACCTCACACTTTACATGCCAATAAACTGTAGTCTTTTCCTGTTTGGGAGTGCCTGAGTGCTGCATTTGTGCTTCAAAAATTCTTTGTTAATGCCAAGTATTATCTTATTAATTACAGCCCACAACTTTTCCCTTGAGCAGTAGGAGCCTGTAGTGGTCCAGTGAAGAAGATAACACCTGGAGGAGGTCACAGGTTCACACAGGCCTAAAATTTCTGCATCCAGATGCTGTGTGGTTGGGAAGAGCAATGAGGTGATGCCTGTGTATTTAATATTCAGCACCTGAAAGAGAAATTCCTTGGTCAAAGCAACATCATGGAGGAGGAATTCTTTGTTCTATGAAAGGTTAATGTACCTGGGTAGCAGCCGAGAGCGTTTGCATGCAGAGAGATCATTAATCCATGCAGTAATAATTTGTGAAATAAAAATCAATCTTGGAGAGAAGGCAAAGCCTCTAGTTCCAAAGTAATGGACTGCCTTTTGCACTGCATCTCGTTAAGCAAGACCCAAATACATAATGGGCTCAATTTCCATGCAAGGCTTCTCTGCAACCCAGAAAAACTAATAGCAACTCTAAACAAACCCTGCTGCCTTTCAGGCCCTGCAACTGCAGCTCAATTAACACAGCAGTCCCAACCATGGCAAAGTAGTTTTAAATGGCCAAAGCTGCAATATTTATTCCAGGTAAGAGGAGAGTTCCAGGGCTGATGGACCAGACATGCCTGGCAACATCATCTCTTGGTGAGATCACACCATGAACAGGGTGAGACCCTCTCTGAAGGAGCTCCAGAGGGGCTCAGCAGCACCTGAGCTCCTCTCCACTTGGGAGGAGAAAGGGAATGCACAGAGGTCTGGAAGATGCCCCATGGGCATGGTCCCACAGCCCCAGACAACCTCACTGCTGCCTTTCCTGCTCCTGTTCACTCAAGAAAGAAACAATTTGGGGTCAAACACAACACCCAAAGAGCACTTGGCCCCCTCAGGCAAGGCTTGGTCCAAAGGCTGCCAAAATCTATTAATGTGCATCCCTACAGGTAAATAAAACAAGATGAGAGACAACTGGAAGGGAACAGCAGGCTAACCTATGGAGCAGAGAAATCTTTGAAATAATATGTTTCTTTGAACAGCCCAGGAGCTCCTCTGCAGAGGAGTAATGGGGTCAGATTCATTCCTCAGCTCAACACAAAATGAAATACCTTTTTGCTTTCAGCCTGCTCTCATGAGTTAAGGTGATATCAAAGCTTCTGTGCTGTAGGCATCTGACTTCTGCCAGGATCCCAAAAAGAAAAACCAAGCTTTATCACCTGCTCTTTAGGTTGAAATCTGTTCCCCTCACCCTTTCCCTGCCTCCCAGGTGCTTTAATCTGAATTTTCTGCTTAGGCTGGACAGATTTCCTGGAGACTGTCACCAGCAAGGTGGGTGGCATCTCCAGGTGATTTCAGTGAGAGGGAGGCCAGGCAGGCTCACTGCCAGGCTGCAGGCCAGCCCCGGGTGTGGAGGTGTCACTCTCTAATACTGACAAAGTACAAAATCCAGTCCCAATAATCCTCTTAAGTCAGACAAGAAAATAACCAGTGTGATTGATAACCCAAAGACAATCAAAGTGTTAAGGATTTAGGGAAGGTACCATACATACAGAATATTATTTCCAGGAAGAGCTACACAGTTTAAAGGACTGTTTTATTTGTATTTTTTCCCCCTTTTGATATTCTAAAAGAGGAGAAAAATAACAATAATAACTTGAAAATGCACTGAAATCAGAGACAGGTTTACCATTGGCTTGAATTGATTTTCAATCAGCTTTTAAGGAGCACAGCAGAAATATCAATTAGAAACAAAATAATCATTACAAGTAAACAAAGACGATAAAGAACAAATTAGAGAAACACTGGAAATCAATATCATTCAAAGAGAGAAAATCTGTTGAGTTCAGTTTGAGGAACAAGAAATTCAGCAAAATTAGTGCAAAGAACTGTTGTCTTTGGGTTTTTCTGCTGTTCTTCAGGTGTGGAAACACCAAACTGTGGATCCATGTCTCCAATGGGCTCAGGTGCCACCAGTCTGTCAGCTCCCCATTTGAGCCCTGAAAAGGGTGATTCCCTCATGGTTTTGTTTGCACAGCAACCTGAGAGACTGGATATCTGATTCCCACTTTAATTAACGGGAAATGAACGTCCCAGACTCCTCTCTCAGGTGCAGAGGTGATGTTTTCAGATCAAGCAAGCTGCTTCAAAGCAAAGAATGGGACAGAGGCAGGTATTAACCTGCAACTACTGCTGCAGGAATCTAAAATATCTGATGGATATCTGATGGAACACTGGTGGAATCACTTTATTTCCACGTCCTGGCAGGTGTGCTGCAACAGAGCAACACGAGGCTTTCAGCTTTACCAAGAAGAACTTTCTCTTCACAGGGAACAAGGTTGACAACATTTTGATAATCCAGAAATTTTCCAAAAATTTGAAAATAAAGCATCCTTGCATTTTTATTTCTTCAGCTTTGCAAATATTCCATACAATTCCTTCCACAGCCAGAGTCGGCTTGCATGCAAATAGCTCAGGGAAAAAAAACAACCAATCACAAAAACCCCCAAAAATGCCCAGAAAACAACCAACCCAAGCAAAAAAAGTGTGAAACTGACAAATAACCCCATCAAAAAGCAGTAAAACCACCTCAAGATACGTTTTGAAGAAGTGATACAATTTCTATTTTGAAGCTTTTGAACTCCACCCAAGACTGTCCAGTTTCAATGTTCTGCTGTGACTCCTCTGTGATTCAGCCAAAGTGAGGGGAGGAAAACAACCCACCAGCAATGTCAGGTTTAGAGAATGCACTGCCTAATGTTGCAGGATAAGGTGGTTCCCACTTCCCAGCTGACTTTCCAAGCCATTTGTGAAAGACAAGGGAATCTCCTCATAAGTGAAGAGGTGGCAGCTCAAGGGCGTCCCAAGCCACTGCTGGGATAAAAAAGAGTGTTTTTCCCATTCTGTTACATGGCAGGATAACTTTATGGCAGAGAAAAGGGGAGAGCTGGCCCTCTGATGTTAACACTTGGTTCTACATCTCAGCATGAGGTCACTTGCTAGATCTGGAAATACGTTTTCCCGAAAAAGGATGGACTGCTATTATTCTGTCCACCTCAGTTGCATTTCTTTGGTGGGACGCAGACCACACGTTTTGGCAATAATTTCCAACCTGAAGAGGTTCCTGGGTTTGGAGAGGCTGCACAGCCCCTGACCCTGGGCAATGCTCCCAGGGATATCCCTGCCTGAGGGAGCATGAGAACTTCAGGATGGCAACCAGGGGCAGATCTCTCTATTATATATATCTAGATCTAGATCTAGATATATCAATTTAATCTAAATCTAGATATAGATTGGGATAGATAGATAGATAGATAGATAGATAGATAGATAGATACATAGATACATAGATAGATAGATTATATAGATAGATTATATAGATAGATAGATAGATTATATATATATATATTAGCTATATAGATATATATAGATATAGATATAGATATAGATATAGATATAGATATAGATATAGATATAGATATAGATATAGATATAGATATAGATGATATAGATATAGACATAGATATAGACATAGATATAGACATAGATAGAGACAGAGATAGAGATAGAGATAGAGATAGAGATAGAGATAGAGATAGAGATAGAGATAGAGATAGAGATAGAGATATAGATGATATAGATATAGACATAGATATAGACATAGATATAGACATAGATATAGACATAGATATAGACATAGATAGAGATAGAGATAGAGATAGAGATAGAGATAGAGATAGAGATAGAGATAGAGATAGAGATAGAGATAGAGATGATAGAGATAGAGATGATAGAGATAGAGATGATAGAGATAGAGATAGAGATAGATAGAGATAGAGATAGAGATAGATAGAGATAGAGATGATAGAGATAGAGATAGAGATAGAGATGATAGAGATAGAGATAGAGATAGAGATGAGATAGAGATAGAGATAGAGATAGAGATAGATAGAGATAGAGATGAGATAGAGATAGATAGAGATAGATAGAGATAGATAGAGATAGAGATAGAGATGAGATAGATAGAGATAGAGATAGAGATAGAGATAGAGATAGAGATAGAGATAGATGTAGATTAGATATAGATAGATAGAGATGACTGGGGTATTTTTTTAACATAACTACTGCACTCATAATTCTTCACACTAATCCCATCCCTGGCACAAATCTTCTTTCTCAATCTTACTATTTTTTCCCTGTCCACATTCTGACATTCATTAAACTCTCGGTGTGCCCAAAGCTTACCAATACGGCACACTGCTTTATCCAGTGGCGTCAGCCCATCAATAAAGCTCAGCTGTTGTTTCTCTCCTCTCCTGCATTTTTGGATCACTGTAAATTATGTGGATGCTGGAGCCACGTGTCAGCACCAGGGCCTGGGGTCTGTGTTGGATTCCCTGTGCTCCAGCAACATCAGGGATAAGGTAGGAGTGAGGCTTCCCCATCATTTCCAGGGACACACAAAGCCACCACTGGAAAGAAAAGAAAGAAATTATAAAGCAGTCTCTGCTAAAACTCAGCCTGGCTGGGAGGGGATGAGAACACGAACAGCATCTTTCTCCTTGGCTGTGACTTTCCACTCATCTTCTCTCTTTGCTCACTCCAGAATGAATGCACAATTAAAACACAATCAATCTCTGTGACATTTCCAAAGTGTGCAGTCAGTGTATCAGCTTCTTTCGTAGCCTTGGCAAGAGCCCAGATTTCTTGGAATAAAAAAATAAGCTCTTGACTTTCCCCTCAAGAGAAACTCAAGATTAAAGGTTGTCGAGTGGGGACAAATCAAGCATCAAATTTGTTGTCAACAAATTAATGTGCTGAAGAGACTTCTCTGAGTGACTCTTCTCAGGTTTAGTAGTAAGTGGGGATGGTTAATTCTAATGGTAGCCAGTGATTTGCATTCAGTAGTTCTGTGTAATGTGGGAAAAGTCAGAATTTTTAATAGAAGCGACTTGTTACACTTTCCTTTATCAAAAAATAAAGGGAGTGAGAGGTGAGAAACCTATTAGATGAAAAACCTCTTGTTTGTGCTAAGAGAAAAAAAAAGGTGTTCCCAGTTTATAGTTTATTTTATTTGTCATCTCAACAGAGACAGGAAGAAAAATATCAATATTTAAGACTACCTCTAGCAATTGTGTGTTTTGTTTTTCTATTTATACACCCTCGAGGTGCATAGAGGGTTATAGCAATGCCTCAGGTCACACTCATAATAACGGGAACCTCACTTTTTTTTTTTTTTTCCCCATCTCTCTTTAAAACAACTCTATTAGTACTGCGCAAGCTACCTTAAGCAGCATCTGACATATACAAACTGTTGCCTGTAGGTTGCCTGTTTGTTTGATTTTCTGCAGTGTGAAGGTTGAGTTGAGTCATTTTGCACCCAATTACTTTGCAGTAAATTTGTCGGATGATTCTTGTCGTGCCGTATTGATCCAACGTGTCACCTTGAACTTGTTTATTGACACATCAAATTCCAAAGGCAGCCCTGTTCAATTTACCACTTCCCAATTATGGCATTTATATGATGTCACTGAAGCTTCTTGTCACGTTCAGATGAGGCCATTTTCCCCCCTCCACCACCAATCACCTGAGCAGCGGTTGCCATTTTTCTCTGACCTTTCCCGAGACAGATGGTGGTTCATAAAATACATCATTAGCACACGTGTCATTTTATCTTGCCTGGATTTTTTAAGTGAAAGGTGCTTTGTTCAACAAAAGGCTTTTCAATTTTGTCCTCAGCGACGGTGTTGCTAAATAGGATTTTTATCCTGACACTGGAGAAGGGAGTTCACCCCCTGTGGGTTCACCAGGAGAGCTTCATCCTTGGATGGTCGTGGGACCTGAACACATCCCAACATCCCAGGACCCAGCCTGCTGCTCTGAGACACAAAAAACAGGTGCTGGAAATGGGATGTTATGTGATGTTCACAATGCTTCACCGATGGTCGGGGATGAGCACACAGAAGCAACAACTCCTTCCTTTGCAAAGTCTTTCTAGATTTATGAGTTTATGAAGCCAAAGATACTGAGAATCGTCTCCTTTTTCACCCTGAGGTGTTCTGTTTCCTTTAGAATTGTCCATTCAGCTTCTTGATAACCCAGGATCTGGGCAGGAAGATCATTTGAAAGTACTGCTTTCTCTTAACTCATGATAAAATTTTATGCCAATAGCTGGAAATATTATCTGGATGTTGATGTCCCTTGGATTAACTCAGCAACACACTTAAGCCTTGATGTTTATTGGGGCTTTGGTCCCACTACTTAAGATGTTTGTGTGGTTTCTGAGACAAGGTCTGTCCTCTCACTCTGATGTCACCCAGAAAACAATTGGGCCAAGACAAGTTTTTGTTTTTTGAGGCTCCCTAGCACTGAGGTCAATTTTAAAGACAAACAGAAGAGTCATGCACTCTTCCAGCACATGATTTATCACTTGCCAAAATGTGCTTGAGAAAAAAGCCAGGGAAGGGGGGAGAAAAGCTACCACAGCAAAAGAAAATATTATCTTCTTGGCAGTTCCTCAGCTAGGATGCCAGTGGTGCTTTAAAGTAGCTGGAACATTTCCGAATCCAATTTCATTAAATATAATTTCTTCTTCTTACTTGATGCTCACTGTTTTACTTCCCCATTTCCCTGACAGAGGACGTGATCATTTCTGCATCACTAGAACTCAGAAAAGAGCAAGCAAGCTCTCTCTAAGTTCCTGAACACCCCAGCTCCTCTCACCACTCTCTTGCATTACAAGTTCAAATGGATGCTGTCATTGCATCCCAAAGGTGCCATGGTGTGGGATGGGAGAGAGGAGCTGCCTGCATTGGGAAGAAAATAAAGGCAGAAATGCTCTCAGGTGGGGACCTTGAATGTCAGATGTCAGCCAGGAGCCAGTTCCTGATTTATAAACCCCAAAGGAAAGGTTATGGGTAGATGATGGGCGCCTCTTTTTCTCGTTCAGGCAAAGCACTGGTGGTGTCAGGTGTTGCCAGGTCCTGAAACAGCAAGATGGTTTCTTTCTTATGTGTCTTTAGCAACTCTTGCATTTTCTTCCCACCTCAGAGCTCTTGCCCAAGCCTGAGTTACTGTTTGTCTAACAAGCACATATTGTTAAGCTCCTTAACAGACTGGGACTCTTCCTGCTGCAAAGGTTTTGCCTGTGTCCTTCCTTTGGATTTATCCATCTTTTGCACAGCTCCCAGCATCTTCTGCTTTTCTGTAATCAAGTAAGCTGCAGTTAGCTTATGGGCACTAGCCTCCTTTTCTTAAAGTCTCTGTATCATAACTTACCAAAAATAACTCCACATCCTAGCCCTGAAAAGATTCAAAGTCTCAAGTCCACTGGGCACACCTTGATTGTTGAAAATTTGCTGCACACACCCTCAGATATTGTGGCAGCAGGGGCTGTGGCACAGACAGATGTCTGCACATGGTTTGCATTCTGACTTGGAACCATCACTGCCTTCTCAACCAGGAGCTTTGCAGATATTCCTCTGCATGAAGGAGGCAAAAGCCAAAGGGGTAATATCCCAATTTCTGAAGCAGGGACTGAAGAAAAAGACATGCCATTCTGGTGGAAGGTACTCTGAACACAAAGCAAAACCTCCCAACAGACTGGCAGGAAAATGAAGACAGGATCTTTTTAAGCTCAGCACCATGTGCTGGCCTGTCCTGCTGATAATTATTGGTGGTTCATCAGGTAACCCCTGAAGCCTTTGAGACCTGTGCATACACAGTCTGAATCTTGCCAGCCAGAGTGGTTTTGGCAATCTTCAGGACCTCATCTAAAATTTCCAGTTAAGAAAGCCCTTGGCAAATAACAGCATCACAGCATGTCCTGGGTTGGAAAAGACCCATCAGGATCATCCAGCCCAGCTCCTGTCCCTGCACAGATCCCCTAAATCCCACCCTGTGCATCCCTGGCGCAGTGTCCAAACTCTCCTGGAGCTCTGGCAGCCTCGGGGCTGTGCCCATTCCCTGGGCAGTGCCAGCACCCTCTGGGGGAAGACCCTTTCCTGAAATCCCACCTAAACATCACCATGTTGTTCCCTCAGGTTCTGTCACTGATCACCAGAGAGAATAGATCAGTGCCTGTCTCTCTGCTCCCCCTGGTGAGGAAACAAAGTTTGGGACTTACTTGGTTTTGTCTGGAATGACACATCTTTGTTTGCACCACTGCAATTCCCTGCACACGCTCACAAATAAAATGGGATGGAGAACAAATGCTCTGGTAGATACTGGATTTATGACATGCCAAGTTTAAATAGCACCAATAAGGCTTAAACCAGCAGCAATGGGGAATCCATTTTTCAACTGCAGCAAGCACACAAGATCTCCTTCTTCTCACTGGGTAAGCTGATGCTGGGTACCAATTTCCCGAAATCCTCATGCCAGGAAATCATGTCTCCACCTCCTCACGTGTGACTTAGGGTTCTTTTGTGGGCTCTTTATAAAGTCCAAAAAGGTACTAAAATAGCAACCACGCTACTTAAGGGTATCAGGTGACTAGAGACAGCCCTTAGATACCAATTAACCTCTGTGCCAGTTTCAGCATGGTGTGCACACTCTCATCATGACGGCAACTGTTGAATAATTAATCCCTTAGACTAAACAAACCATTGCTGGGCTGCACTCAGCTTCCTCTTCTGCTCCTTTATGCACTGATGCCTAATTTTTTTCTAATTGATTGTTGCCCCCCTTTTGAAGGGAGGGTTTTTTCCCCCTTTATGTGGATATGATTATATTCTTTTCCTTGGTTATTTGAACAGTGGATCAGGGAGTTGTAGTAGCTAGTATAATGGAAAGAAGTAAAAAGAGTAAAAGTAATAGGAAGAAAAGGGAAATTGGATAAGAAAGGAAAAGAGTAATAAAAGAAGAGAGGGCTAGTTAAGTGGAGGAGAAGGACAAAAAAGAGGAAGGAAGGAAGGATTCCAGGAAGGAAGGATTTCAGGAAGGAAGGAAAGAAGGTAGAGAGGAAGGGAGGAAGAAAGGAATCTCTTCACTCTAGCAGAACAAAAATCTTATTCTGACAACTAGCTGAAGGATGTATTTTGGTTACAATTATGGTTTGGTCTGCTGTAGTATTTTATGCAAAACTCTAAAAATTAAAAATTACCTCCAGGGACTAATTTTTTATTTTATTTTTGCAAATATTAGATAGCCCATTTCCATCTTATTGAACATATTGTCACTCTTAACTGGCAGCTCATTTGTTATTCTCAGAGCATTCTAAAGATACAGAAATAATACTACAGAGAATACAAATGGCTACACGTTCCATGAACACTTTCCAGAATATAAATTTGTAGTCAGGGAAGAATTTACTGATATATCATTGTTTTGTTTTCAAGTCAAAGAAATATATTCCTACATCTCATGCGTAAAATTGTATGCACTGCTCTACTGCAAACACATCAATTAATAATAGAGGGCCAGATTTTGTGGTTCTTTGAGCTTTTTCAGGTTAAATTCTCATAGGCAATCAAGAACTGCTTAAAAATGTTGAAATATATTTATCTTTATGAGTTGTTTGATTTCATTTTGTTGGTTAAGCACCACCTATGAGTTCACAGTGACTCATGGAACATTCTAAGCAGAAGTGATGGGAGGTCTGAATCAAAAAGCGTCAAAGCCTAGTGTGGCAAGGACATTCTTTAATCTTTAGTTTTGAGGATACCTCCTGTAAGTGGTGTCAAAGCCCACAGGAGCACCAAAGATGCTGTCTCAACTCAGTCCTGTTCAAACATTACTTTCATGCTTTGGAAATACCACATGGGCACCTCGTGTCTCTGAGTGACATGACACCTTTGGGAAGGGACAAAGAGAGTCAAGAATTTGAAAAGCAAGTTGGGAATTGACTCCCTTGGGGAGTCAGCTCCAATATCTGCCAAAGCCTGACTGGGGTAGGAGGTTTGCCCCAACCAGGAGTCCAGGGATTGGGTCCCATGTACTTACTTTTCATTATTCTTAAAATCAATAAGTAGATACTGACTACTCTTAAAGTGAATATCAAGATTAATTGACCCAAGTGGTAAGTATTGATCCAAGAATGGCCAATCGATTGTCAAGGGATGATAAATCTTGAATTTTATAGGAACACGAAGCCACAGGCAGGAGCAGCCCCAGGCTGGCAGTGGTGGATGGAAAAGCAGGGAGATCCTGGCTGGGATACACTGCCAGCACCAAGCTTTGAAAACTGGAAGTGCACAAATCCTCCCTTTATTTCCCCAGAGGAAACTTGAGAAAAGTTTGTCACATATACTGGGCAAAAATCAGAGTCTTAATTGTACAGTGCAGCATAAGAGATGTGTCCAAGCTGAGTCCTCCTCTAGTGTGGACTGACATTGAAAAAAATATTGGGGGATCTGTTGATATAAAATCATCCAGAAATGCACCTGATTTCTTAGGTCACTGAAGCTTTCTTAACCAGCACTTTAAAGAGATATAAGTGAAAAAACTGCTGTTCACCTGGGATTGAACACCAGCTTCTGTGGGGCAGAAGTCAGACAATATGGATGAATTTTTAATAAAGTAATATATGTAACATTGACAGGTAATGTGATTTATCAATAACATTTCATACAGTGGTATTACTGATTTCTGTCAGTTGCAAAAAACAGATATTTATTGGTGCTTTGTCCTTTTATTTTTTGGCCAAGCACCACTCAGGAGATCTGAAGCCTTATTTATTTTTTTTTTATTATGAACTTCAGAGTGAATTTCTTTTTAAACCAAAGCTAGTAGTAAATGGCTGTAATTATGTTACACCAGAAGAGGTTTCTAAATCAAAAGGGAGTTATTCAGTGCTGAAAAATCACAGTCCAGGACAGTGAGTGTCTATCCAGACTCTCTTCTCCTGCAAGGTTACAGCACAAAGAGCAGGAAGACGCAGGGACAGGCTGTGACCTTCAAGTTAATCTCTCCCCTGCCCCTGAACACAAAACCTAAAACTCCCCAACGCTGGGGCTCCAGACACTGCCTTCAGGAGGTCTCCTAACTGTCTAGAACAAATGCCCTAAAAAGGTTTCCTCCTTTTCTTCCCCCAGCAGCATTTCTGTGCCTCTTTAGCCACATTCCCATTCCCATTCCGGCGGCGCTTCCCCGCGCGCGCATCCACATCCGTAACGCTTCCTCAAAGATGGAACCACCTGGGAGCTGACAAACAGCATCTCGACCTCTGGGATGTGAAATATTTGTATTTTAATTGCATTCTTTGTTCTTATTCCTAATAAAGGATGATATTATGAGGCCTGAGGGCCATATTCCTCTTTCTAGGGATTGTTACTGTGCGATGATAAGGAAAACGCTTCGTGATGTGGAATATGCATACAACAAAAACGTCCTTCAGTGTGAGGAAATATTCTGTCTGCCTTCACAACCTCAGATGGAGGGGAATACAGCTGAGAGCTCTTCCCTTAAGCACTTCCTCTTACCCTGCATTTACTCTTCAGTCTTATTTTCTATAGACTGCCATGAATGACACTTGGAGGCAAGAAAGAGAGGGGAATTTTTAAAAAAAAAAAATGTGCAGGAGGCATGGGTACAAAACCAATTATTTATTAATGGGTTTTGTCCACACACCTCCTGTGCATCATTTGGAACATTTACCCTGTAGGCAGTAAGGAGCAATCAGGTGAGAAATTTGGGTTTGCATCTTGCCAGACGGGCTTAACAACTTTGTGCTGAACTTTATCTCCCCATCTCCATCCTTGCAACACAGGACTGTGTTTAATCTGGGCAAAAATGACTGGCAAAAGATTACTTTTTCTCAAAGTGTGGATTTTGTACTCTTAACAATGTATTTAAACATATTTATATTACCAATTTATTAATATATATGTGTAGAAAGACATGTATGCAATGTATGAAGTGTTCTTGGGTTTGCACTGGAAAATAACATTTAGCCAGTAAGAATTTGAGAGCAGTAAGAATTCCATTTTCTTTGCAAAGTGAAAGGCTAGCTGAAAAATATCAGCTAGGCAAAGGAAAATGAAACTTTGAATAGATCCCTAAGAATTATTTTCACCTGCAATGATACAAATATCTGTTATTAAGGCACAGCTCTACTATTGCCAGCTGAACCACAAGTGTTGAAAGACTTTATTTTGGCATGAGCTGTAATCCTCAGGATGACACTAAAGAAGAAGTTTCTCAGCACTTCTTGTATTAAAAAAGAATGAGTCAGCAGTGCCTTGTCTTGTGCAAGAAATTGTTGCATTTCATGCACTTTAAGAGACTTGTCACAAATCAGACAATGAGTCAGGACTCAGGAAAATGTTCTCTCCTTGTGCTCCATTATTCAGTGCTATTCTGATCTCTTTGCTATGCTGTCCTGAGTCAGAAAACACCTGAGGGTGCTGAAAAACTCACTCAATAAAATACAGAAAGAGCTGTGCCAGGAAATCCTCCAATGGTGCTTAAGCTTGAACTCAAGCACTGCTCAGTGTGGCTTTGATTCCTGTGGGCTGCTGGAGTGAAGTTGTTTGACAGCTCCAGGGGGAACTGCCATAAATAAACAGAGTGAGAACTCAGGAACAAACTCATGTGTGCACTGTTGAGAATATCATAGATCAGAGGTTACAAGGAAAAGCAGATTTTTAATCACCTGACAAGGAAAGGAGCAAATGAAACCAAGCTGGGTGACAATGGACCAGTTCCCATTCTTTCTGTACAGTTTCACAATGTAGTGACAAGTTAATCACAATGCTTGAGCATAAGCCAGTAAAGTGTGTTCCTCAAAACAAAAGGAGGCTTTGTTTTCTGGTTGTCCATTGGATTGTAACCACAGTCCATTGGATTGCAAGCACAGAAGCCACAGACAGGCACAAAATCTTCTGACATCAGGATGATGAAGACGATGAAGATGTATCAAAGTACTGATATCTCATCATTTAAAAGAGGAAAACAAGGTGGGACTCTGAGACCAGTGCTCACCTCTCATCCCTTCCCAAACCTGCACCAGTAATCAGCACACTGTAAGGGCTCTTCACATGTAACATGGGTTATGTGTAAAAGATCTGTTAAAAATAGGGAAATGAAGAATCACAGATTCACAGAATGCCCTGGGTTGAAATGGACTCACAAGGGTCACCAAAGCCCAGCTCCTGTCCCTGCACAGGACAGCCTCAATAATGATGCCTGAGTGATAATTTAATTATCTAGAAGGTTATAAAATTAACTAGAACAGTTAATTTAACAGCTACCTGACTTACCTGGCCAGACTCCACCCCGTTGCCCTCAGGTAAATGTAGGTGTTGGGCATCAAAGCTGGCAGCAGGCACTGTGAGGAAGACAATTATTAGCAGCAAGGAAGCATTGCAGCCTACCAGACTTTTACTGAGGCAGGTCATAAAATGCTTTTGCTCACATTTTCCAAGATTCATTGGCAGACTTGTAATTGATGACAGAGTTAAGAGAGAAAGTGTCTCTCTCGAGCCCTGTGCAAGGCTCCCCACGCCATTGATAATGACTTACTTGCATTTACAAGAAATAAGTTCCAGCATCCTCTTATTGATACAAAACTGCCCACCATTGAGGAAGTACAAGCAGCTCTGCAGAAGCTAAAGATAAATAAACCTATTAAAACCTATTCCATTTCTCCTGAGCTGCTAAAGTCTGCGGCCTCTTAATTGCTACAAAGATATAGACGCTGTCCAAACTCATTTGAAAGAATAATCATATACTCAATAACCAGCACATTGGAATAGCAATAATAAAATACCACAGAAAAGGAAAGATGACTAAGCAAAAAGGCATTGCCTAGTGTAATTCTATTTTTAATACTTGGTAACTGTTGCCTGGGTCATGCTCTAGAGATTCACTATCAGAGTGATTCCCATGGTAAAACTGCCTCAAAGACAGTCAATAATTTTGAATGTGGATCCACAGCTGGATGCATTTTTAGGGTGAAATCCTAGGGGGTTTGTTTAGTCCCTGTGATTCCAGCAGATTTGTCTGAAGACAGAGTTCATAACTACATATTTTTTATACTTTATATTGAAGGTTGGACTTGATGGTCTAATGGTTGGAGTCAATGATCGTGTAGGTCTCTCCCAACTTAAATGGTTCTATGATTTTATGATTTTTATTCTCATTTGCTCTTCACTAGCTTTTTCATCCTCTTTCAAAAGTGGGACAACTTCTCTACAAGCACATGCTTCTGAAGGAAGGCCACAGATGTCCTCTCTGTGGACACCACTGTCACAAGGATAGGATAAATATCCGATCCAAGGCCACACTTCCAGTGCACTGGGCACCTTCCAGTTGTGCAAGTTGCTCCAGCCACTTTAGATCACCTGCTAATTGACTCACTGATTTGGTCTTGCTCCTGCAGCCTGACCATATTTCTTTTTAGGGTCCCTTGGAAATGTCTGTCAGCTCTGGACATTCAGATCTTGGTGGCAGAGCCTTCCAAATATTAACCAATCCACCAAAATTCACACCAGTCTTTCAGAATCCGCTGTACCTAGGGGCCAGTCAGCTCTGGAGATGACTGACTCCTTCAGGTTTGCTTCAGCTGAGGTGTGGGCTGATAAGCACTGCAGCAGAACAGGCATTCTGCAGTGATGATGGAGAAGAGATCATTTAAAGTTGTTGCATTCTGTTGCAACCATTCCTCAGAAAACGATCTCGAATTTGCAGATCTCCCCATAAGTCACCATAAAAGTATGTCATTTTTCCTCTGATCTTTAATTCCTTGAGTAGCTGCTTCCTTAATTGTAGTTTACGGATAATTCCAGGTAGAGTAGGTGTCATTAAAAGCTCATTTGTCACTCCATAGTGACTGCAGTAACGCTGTGTCTCCTACTGTAACTAGGAGAAGGCTCCACAATAATTGCACATCCCCAGGCAGTGAGCACCGAGAGTTTAATGGTGCCAACTGTAACTGCAGCAGAAGGAGAGAAGCCCAATGTGCACAGCACAGAGCTAACACAGCTAAACTTCCTCTGGCAGACAGATGTGAAGGGCAACAACCCCATTCCCAGAGCCTGGGCTGCGGATTCAGACCTGGAGCATGTGTGGTAGGAAAAGCAGAGCCTGGTGGGACGTCCACCTTCTGCCAGAAGGGCTTGTTAGAGCCACAGGGCTCAGCTTAGCTGAGGCAGGGTCTGGGCTGTCTTTTCCCACAGGAGAAGGGGCTGCCAAGGGAGCTGCAGCCACCCGCACACACTGGGGAAATGTCATTAAAAGGTTATCATTCGCAATCGGGAGCGCGCCACTTAAATTGTAACTGCCAGGATGGTAACTGCATTAAATCACATTAACTCCACTGGAGTGAGGGGAGTGTTGGGAGGAGAGCAGATAGTTTGTGTGGTTTATATCATCTGCGAGAGAAAGCAGTGGAGCAGAGAAAACTTCCACGCTGCCATTTATTAAAATTACACTCAGCGCTTTCCTCCCTTTCGTTAGAAACATTAACAGATCATTGGTCCTGTTCTCATCTCACCAGTGGGGAAACAACAGCACAGAGATTAAGTGGCATTTTTAAGGTGAAGTAAATAGCTACAGCAAACCCATGGGAGCTGGAGACAGACCTGCTGAAAGATGAAAATCATTTACTTTGCATGTTCACAGCAGCTACTGGTGGCTCTACAGGCTGAGGCAGAGTGGTAGAGCTGCCAAATAGAACAGATTGGATACTGGTAAAATTCCTTCATGGAAAGGAATGTCCAGCCCTGGCACAGCTGCCCAGGGCAGTGGTGGTGTCCCTATACCTGAAGTGATTTAAATCTGTGTGGCTGTGGCACTTGGTATTCAGTGATGGCCTTGGCAGTGCTGGAAGAATGATTTGACTCAGTAATCCTGGAAGTCTTCTCCAACCTAAATTATTCCATTATTCTGTGATACTGACCTAATGGAGAGATGAAGGGGTTAGATGGCACTGTAGCTGGGTTCTGTTGTTTGGGGAAGCGCACACCCCGGTTCATAATGCCATGGACTTCACCTTCTCACCTAAAATAAACTCAAAAGCCAGGTGCTAAACATATGTCTAAACTTGCCTTGCACAGAGGATAATAAATAAACCAAAGACATTCACTACAGAGCTTTGGAAGTGTGTCAAACTCAAGCAGCACAGCAAGTTTGTCACTCAATGGAATATAAAATTTCCCCTTACTTTTACTTTTCATAGAAAAAGAATTCAGGGATATGAGAAAGCAATGCTTTCCACATGCTTGTGTGGGCTCTGGACACGTGGAGGTAACTTGACATTGATGAGAATAGAGGGAGTACTTTTCTTGACTTCTTCCCATGCTTTCATTCTTGCTGTCCTCATGTGGGTTTCTACTGGGGAGTCAAGTAGGATAAAACAAAGGTGGCAGAGCCCTAACCAATAGCTATGCACACAGGAGGAAGAATCAGTGCAATTAACATGTAACCACTGGGTAAATTTGGAGTACCTATCTCCAGCTGTTTGTCTGTCATCTTTCTCCCACCCAAATTCTGCCTGTTAGCATCTTCAGCAGTGTAGCCCAGCCCGGTACTCAGATCGACCAACCGGCAGCACAAATTAGCAAAATTAACAAAACGCTTCCTCTGCTCGTATCTGCTGCTCGCTCTGCCAGGAGCAGCCTCAGGGAGGCAGGACAGATGGATGTCACCGCCGTTCCTGCAGGGCACCCTGTGCTGTGCCCCCCTGGCACAGGAGAGCTGCCCCGGCTCCGCAGCACCTCCATCCCCACGAGGAGTAAAATTGGCAGCTCTCATTCAGGAAGAAAAAAAAAAAAAAAAAAAAAAAAAAAAAAAAAGGGGGGGGAAAGAAAAAGGAAAAAGAAAATAGCAAAAGAAAAAAAAAAAAAAGAAAAATGAAAAAAAAACAAAAGATAAAAGGAAAAAGAAAAAAAGAAAAATGAAAAGGAAAAAAAGGGGGGGAAAGAAAAAGGAAACAGAAAAAGGAAAAAAGAAAAAGAAAAAAGAAAAAAGAAAAAAACGGGGAAAAGAAAAGAAAAAAGAAAAAAGAAAAAAGAAAAAAGAAAAAAAAGAAAAAAGAAAAAAGAAAAAAGAAAAAAGAAAAAAAAGAAAAGGAAAAAAGAAAAAAAAAAAGAAAATGAAGGGAAAAGAAAGTAAGAAAAAAGAAAAAAAAAGAAAAAAGAAAGTAAGAAAAAAGAAAAAGAAAACGAAGAAAAAAAGAAATAAAAAAGAAAAAAGAAAAACAAAAAAAAAAAAAAAAGAAAAAAGAAAAAAGAAAAAAGAGAGGAAAAGAAAATTAAAAAAAAGAAAAACAAAAAAGAGGGGGAAAAAGGAAAAAAGAAGAAAAAAGAAAAAAAAAAGAAAAAAGAAAAAAGAAAAAAGAAAAAAAGAAAAAAGAAAAAAGAAAAATAAAAAAAAAAAAAAGAAAAAAGAAAAAAGGGGAAAGGAAAATAAGAAAAAAGAAAAACAAAAAAAGAGGGGGGAAAAAGGAATAAAGAAGAAAGAAAAAAGAAAAAAGAAAAAAGAAAAAAGAAGAAAAAAAAATTTTAAAAGGTGGTTTTGATGAAAAAAAAAAGTGGTTTTGAGTCAGTGCCACATCCGACAGTGGAAAGTGTGGTGGAAACAGTGATGAAATTTACGAGTGGAAAGAGTGTTTAAGGTTTATTCGCCAAAAAAAATTGGTTATTTTGATATGCATTCACGCATGGCACTTTGGTCTCCAAATGGCACTTTTAGACGCAACTACAGTATGCATAATAAATAAAAAATAACAAAAGAGTCCTGGAAAGCAAGGAACTTGTGCCACTGCCAGGAATGGCATTGCTAAAATGCTGTTTTAGTCCCATTCCGTTTTTTATGGGTTTGAAAAAGTACCTCATTGCATCACAGGAGACTACTAAACCTCATCAACTTATTCAAAATTCCTCTATGTGCCACACAAGGGAGAAAAAAGCAAGATAAAAAGTAGCTGGTAGGAACTCCCTGATGACAGGGATGCACACACCTGCCTCGCATTTCCCCATCGCCAATATCCATGTTTGCTCTGGAAGCACAATGCAGACAAATGCAATGCTTGAGGAATTGATTAAACAGACATTAAGAACGTGCCCAAAACAAAGTGCAAATGGGCAACTACTTTAGTGTGTTGACTGTAAATATGAAACCACTGGAAAAGCTTTTTGTCCCTTTGGAAAGAGCCAGAGGCATCATCCCAACAGACCTCCCAGAGACCTCAGCCACCTGGTTGTTTTTTGCAATCTTTTCCAAGGGCCAGAAAGACCTGGAAGATCAGGCAGCTGTATCCTGCATACCTCAGGTTAACTGCAGGAAGTAATTTTCTGTCTAGATCACACTTCTGGAAAGGCATAATTCTTAGGAAGGTGATGCTGGTGCTAATTTCAAGCACAAAGCTGTGTTTGTCCAGAGCAGGAGATTAAGAAGGGTGGCAGAATCACAGATGACAGTGGAACACACTCAGTGGGTTTAAAAAAGACATTCTGAAGAAAATTAACTTCACCAGGCAGTACACTGACCGTACATCTGGAGATGCAGAGAGCTCCTTGCCCATGGTGGCCACGGCCCTGCTGGCAGGGGAGGAGAAATGGGTCCTGTTTGAGTCCAATATTCCCAGCATTTGCACAAGGATGAAACAGATTTCTTGTTTGTCTCCATACCCCAGCAGTGGTTTAACTCTGAGGCATCCAGAAACAGTCAGGTGTCATCCAGGAAGAAATTATCCTGGGAAAAGAAGTCCTTTAATAAATGACACCTAAAAGATACTTTCCAACTTAAACCATTTTGTGGTTCTATGAGCACTTGGTAATTTAAAAGTTCCTCTTTCCTATGTAGTTCCCATAGTTTGCTAATACTTACCCCTCAGTAAGTGCCTGACAAGGATTCCAGAATCACTCACCCAGTTCTGCATCTCAGTATGATCCCAGCATAACCCAAACCTTGGGCAGGATACATAGAGGATGGGATGGCTGCATTTTATACCTCTGTCATGCCAAGGGCTTTATTGGAAAAGCACTGAAATCTCTTTCTCTCTTGCCCACACTAATAAAATAAACTTGGACCCCAGACTAGGTAAAAAAATATTTATAGCAGAAATTTCTAGGGTCTGAATCTGAAAAGAGCAGCTAATAAGAACCTCAGATGCTGAGCTCTGCTACCATAAGATCACTCTGTGGAGCTGTCTAGCCAGACCCTCAAAAAATTTGGTCACTTAACTGGATTCTACAGGGGAAACTATTAAAAGAGTTTTTTAAAAAATGTAGCCCTATAAATAATTATTCTTGGAGGTGAATGCTTGGTGAGAACATTTCAACAGACCTCAACAGCAAATTGCAAGGTAACAGAAAAAATTATGGGCCTTTAATTTTTGATCTAATCACACATCTTTTATTTACATGTTCTACTAGTTAATGCCACCATATTGAAGCTGACAGACTGTCCAAGTTACTTTAGCCTCTAATTACTGAAATGAAGCAAGCACCTCTGTTGAATGATGTGTATTTTTCCCTGTCACCATAAAACAGACCCCCCTCCCTGTGATTTAATCAGACCCATGTCCTTTCTGTAAATAATGTTTAATCATCTTAGCCAACCTCATTTTTATAATGGCCCCTTTCACTGGAGATCAGAAAGATGTTAATCCACAATCACACATACACACACATACTAAAGCATTGTTTCTCAAGATCTGAAGATATTATTGGTCTTCTATTTACTAGGAATTATTTTCAAGATCAGATTAAATGAGCCACAGAATATTTGGGGGATTTGTTCCAAAGCCCATCCCTATGGTGGGTCTGATGGTCTGGTACCTGCTGCCTGTGATTGCAGGCCAATGAATTTGTAACACTGAACCAGGAATTAGTAGGGAGCTACTGATCCTGCAGCCAGGTGAGTTGGAAATAGTTTCTCATAGGGACATCAAAATGATCAGAGGGCTGGAGCACTTCTGTTTATGAAGAAAGGCTGAGAGAACTGGGATTTTCCAGCCTGAAGAAAGGAAAATCCAAGGTGACCTTGTTGTGACTTTACAGGACCTGAAGGAGCTGACAAGAAAAATAGAGAAGACTCTTTACAAGGGCCTGGAATGACAGGATAAGGGAAAATGGCTCCCAGTGCCAGAGGGCAGGGCTGGATGGGATATTGGGAAGGAATTGCTGGTGGGAGGGTGGGCAGGCCCTGGCACAGGGTGCCCAGAGCAGCTGTGGCTGCCCCTGCATCCCTGGCAGTGCCCAAGGCCAGGCTGGATGGGAATTGGAGCAGCCTGGGACAGTGGAAGGTGTCCCTGCCATGGCAGGGGTTGGAATGAGATGAGATTTTAGGATCCCTTCCAACCTAAACTATTCTATGATTCTTAGAGAGTTATCAAGCACAGGGAAGTCATTCAGAAACCTAGAAGTCTTAAAAACTCTTGAGTTACTCCATAAAAACTTCAGCTATCTGCTTCCTTCGAAGTAGCTGTGTTTTAGCACTGCATATCTTTGCCCAAATGGAAATTCAAGACTTCTCTATATTTAATGTCATGCCCCTCTCCTGGGGCATGTGTTTCTGTCCCTATCCCCAAATGAACAGTGCTGATTTGGCCCAAGAGAAATCTTCCATCAGATTCTTTTTCTTAAGTCCAACCAGAAAAGCACCCATACCTTTCAAAAAGGATATTACATTGGCTGAGTGGTGGACAGATCTCTTTTTACTATTGTTTACAAATTTTACAGACAGTAGTGTGGAGAGGTACAAATATAATCGAATTTTAAGAGCTTTATCAATTCATATAAACCCTTGGTATTATGAAACAAATAAAATAAGAACCAGTTAATGTTCTTTTATAGCTCTAAAATGTATCACGGGTGAAACTGCATTTAAATAATAAGAATTTCCTCTCAAAATACTACAATTAGGTTTTGGCCATACAGCCAGAGTGAGATTGTTATAGCATGAGCCACATGAAAAACAGTATCTGGCATCATCCACAGGGAGAAAAAATAATCTTTGCTGTGACATAGCTATTCCAATAAAATGCATTTTTCTTTATGTGCTAACATGAAATGGAAAGCCATAATGAAAAAAAAAAAAAAAGACAACGAAAAAACCCACAACATGAAAAGCTGTGAAGATCAAACTGGGCATGGAAGGTGTGTAAAGCTGATTTAAAAGATTAGGAAGGAAAAAGAACAGAAATGTTTCATAAATTCATGGAAACATTAACAACAAAATCTGGAGATGAGCGAGTGTATCTCTATGTCTCCATGTTTGGAATTTAATTCAAAGGTTGGGGACCTCCATAAGAGATTTTCCCTTGAAAGAGGGGTTTCCTAAATTTCCCTTTTACCAGAACATCTGAAGATGCTGTTGCCAGAACAAAGACAAATTAGAAGATGACTCAGAGGAAAAATGTGCATCAAGTAAATGTGAAATGCTCAGTAACAAAAAAAAAAAAAAAAAAAAAAAAAAAAAAAAAAAAAAAAAAATCACACTCTGGAGGTTTCCTCTCAGCCCAGAAGCCCTCAGAGGACCATGCAAGAGGACCAGGCTCTGGTGGCAAAAAACTGTGTCTGAACCTCACAGGAAATCATTTGCATCCCTCCCTACCACTGACCCACCAAACATCCCTTTCTGGAAAATCAGGTCAGCAATCCAGAATAAAAGCTAAAAAGGGAAATGGGAAGAGGCAAGTTATTAACTTCATATATATTCAGAGCTTGAAATAATTTCCCCTTGACATTTTTAAAGCGCATATCCCAACTCATGTTTGGCTGCATTTCTTAGATCAATATGACTAAAGGAACAAATTTCAGAGACTCTTGTCATCAGCAGGGGTTTTACCACATGATTCAGGAGCTGCAAAGCCAGCCCTCACTCTGGAGTACCAAAACACCAATTCTGCTGATGTGCCTCACCAACTACATGGGCTGCTGAACCCCCCAAAAAAGTACTGGGGAAGATCCAACTAAAAACATATATTTTACTGTCATTTCTTACAGCAAATGATGCACAGCATGAGACTCATAAAATATGCTATATATTGCCGTTGCTGGTATTTTGGTATCTCAGAATGTTTTTTGAGAATTAGTATTTCTCTTCCAGGCTCTTTCTCCAGGCTCTAACCTCTGTGATAGGGTATGAATATATAGTCAGACCTGCTCAAAAGGAGCCAAAAAGGAGCAAAGAGGCATTCTTAAGAAGATCAGAAATAGATGGATGATTCAAGAATGCAATAAAGAGACTCCATAGCTCTCAGGTCTTTTCTTAAATTATAATAGACATAAACTCCAGGGGAGTGTCCTCACTTAGCTGGATCAAGCACCAGAGAATTGAACCACTCTCAACATTTTGAATTTCCTTGTTCCACTGACACATTTTGTACCACTAAAGGGGGCAGCACAAATTGGGTGGGGGCAGCCCAAACTGGGTAGCTTCTTGCTTTGTACAACTGCAGCATGCAGGGGTTTCATTCCTAGATCCATATTGGGAATTTGAAGACACTGTGGTGTTTTCTTTGTCTAACAACTAGGGAAGTGGCTGAATCAAGAGGACCAAGAGGCACTTGTATCCTCCTCTGATATTCACTCCTGGGAGGACACCTCCATCAAACATGCTCAATTTGCAAATGAAAACCATGATTTTTTTTTCCCAGCCCCACCTTTACAAGTGCCTGTACCTGGTACCTGCAGCCTGGTACCTGTGTGTAGTGCTGGGGCTTTGTTCCCTGCCTTATGGGCACTCAAAAGAACACATAAAAAAGGGGGAAGAAAGAACAAGAAAACACCTCCTCAATTGAGAAGAGTGAGAGAGTGAGTTTGATTTATACAGTCAGAGAAAGCTTAACGTTGAAAAATACCTCCAAGCTCGTGTCCAACCTGTGACTGATTCCCACCTGCTCACCCAGTGCCTCATCCAGGCATTCCTTGGGCATCTCCAGGGATGGGCACTCCAATGGGCAGTCCATTCTAATGTTTAATAACACTTTCCATGAAGAAATTCCTCCTGGTGTCCAACCTGAACCTCTCCTGGCCCAGCCTGAGGCTGCTCCCTCTCCTCCTGTCCCTGTTCCCTGGAGCAGAGCCCGACCCTCCTAGCTGTCCCCTCCTGTCAGGGAGTTGTGCAAAGCCAGAAAGTTCTCTCAGCCATTCTTTAATGATTTACTCTCTAGACCCTTCCCCAGCTCTATTCCCTTCCCTGAACACATACCAGCCCCTCAATGTCTTTCTTGTTTTGAGGGGTTCAGAACTGAAACCAAGACTCAAGGTGCAGCCTCACCCAGTAGAGAGGGCAATCACTTCCCTGGTCCTGATGGCCTCACAATGGCAAAAACAAGCCAGGATGCCACCACAGGCCAGCTTGGAACCCTGCTGCACTCATTCCTTTCTGAGTCTGCTCTTCTGTCATAACAGGCCTATGGTCATGCAGGACTGCAGAGTTTCTGCAATGACATTTCCTTACAGCTGTACTGGGGTTTATAATTCTTATGTGTTTGTCATCCCAAACAAGAGAGGGCACAGTGGCCCATACCGACCTGCAAACACCCTACATGGCTCCTGCAAAGGCTTTGCCTCCCCAGAAATCGCCCTGTGCTGCTTTCCTGGTTGTGCTTCTCACTGCAAGATCTAAAAAGCTCCCACAGGTTGTGCTGACATAGCAATAATCTGGAAATATCCCTCTGGAGGCGCCTATTGATTGTCACTGTGGGTGGATTATATGAGGGATCTATCTTAATTACCAGAAACCATCTCCTTGGAATGGCCAGCAATGTAGCAAAACTGATGCACGAGGAGATCCATTACTCTCAGGGAAAGGTCAATCCGATAGGATGTATGTTTGCATTCAGGTCAAGTGATGGCTAGTCCATCACCACCCTCCATTCTCACTGCCCTGTCAGCTCTGTAATGGCTTCACCTCTCCTCTGTACCTCTCACCTCCCTCTCCCTGGTGCCAGACTGATAACACGAATTAGGGCAGCTGGAGGTAACAGGGCACAGCTGTATTATCACAGATGATAAACAGTGTCAAAGGCAATTATGGGAGCTGCAGAGAGAAGAGGGAAGTTTCAAACCCATCCTTTGCTTTCTGGGCTGTGGGAGGAAGGTACCTGGTCCATAATGAGAGCTTAAAAGGGGGAGGTGGAAGGAGGAAGCCAGTTTTGCTGCCTCTTCCTTCATGAAGCACTTTCTCCCCTTTGGGAGCATCTCTGATCTGCTGGAAACATGGATCTGAATAAGAGTCATAGAGCAGGTCAAGGAAATGTGGGTGGGAGGAAGCTTGCATGTGATTTAAGAAGGAGGGAGATGTGAATGGAGAAACAAACATATCCACAATGGTCATAATTAACTGTGGCACCACGTGGAAGAAAGGCATGGCAGATACCAATGTCCAGCAGAGGTTTGCTGCTCCAGAAGGCAGCCTAGGACAGGAACATGAATAGTGAACTATGAAGAATGTTCTGGAGTTCATAGGACTCACAGAATCATGGAATCATTTAGGCTGGAAAAGACCTTCAAGTCCAACCATTCCCCCAGGCACCACTGACCCATGTCCCCAGGTGCCACATCCAAACAGCTTTCCAATCCCTGCAGGGATGGGTTGTGTCTCCACCACTGCCATGGGCAGCTGTGCCAGGGCTGGACAGCCCTTTTTGTAGCTATTTTCCCTAATATCAACTCAAACCTCCCCTGGGTCTCCTGCATGAACAGAACAGAACATCTGTCTGCTCCTGTCTGCTCTGGCCTCAGACACCAAGGACAGATTTTGCAGCCACTGCACAATGTCCAGTGGTGCTGTGGCTAATCCAGCTGCTGCCCACCATCCTACTGACTGTGTGCAAGCTCAGTCTGTAAATTTTCAAATTCATTATTGTACAGTAAATAATCTTGTAAATTGCCTGGATTTAGGTGCTTTGCTGCCCACACAAAAGGCCCTTGTCTGTCATCAGATCACCCACCCACGGATGCTGTTAAGCCTCCTCTAGCTAGAACCAAAATAGATTTGCAAAATGGAAAGCAATGACCCTATTTACCATGGGACTTGATGTCTATTGGCTATCAAAAAATACAGATTCAGTCATATGGAAAAAGAAATAGGATTGACTATTTCTTAGTGCTACAATAACATTTTAGTCAGAAGTGGAAAAGCCAATGAAGTGAGATAACCTCCTGCAAAGCCACCTCTGTGTTCCTCACTTTTAATGGACACAAACCCAGCTATATCTTTAGAGCCCCTCTCTCTTTTTCTACTTTCCCCTTCTTAATATCTGCTATTGGTACTTGATCAATATTTGCTATTGATACTTCACTTTAAAACAAAAGGAAAACACAAATCCAAACAAAAAAAACACAAAAAAAAGCCTCAAACCAAAACAAAAATAGCAAACAAACAACAAACAACAAACCAAAACCCAAACAAACAAAAAACCCAAATGAACAAAAACACACAAAAAACGCCCATAAAACAAAAATCATGTAGGTCTGGAGTTCTAGGGCACAAAGACATTGCAAAACTGTGTCCTTCACAGAACCTTGGAATCACAGAATGGTTTAGGTTTGAAAGGACCTGGAATATCATTTTGTTCCAAGTCACCTTCCACTGTCCCAGGCTGCTCCAAGTCCTGTCCAACCTGGCCTGGAACACTCCCAGGTATGGGGCAGCCACAGCTGCTCTGGGCACCCTGTTCCTTCCCATCTCTGCTTCTTAACTCTCATGGACTTCTTGGTAACCAGCACAGAAACTCTTTCTAGGTAGCTACAAGGGTGTTCTGCAACACTCTTAATGATGGCCTCATCTGGAATTGCTTTATTAATATTTATTAAGTGATCACTAGCTGCAGGTACATTCTTTAATAACTTATTTATAAAGCATGCTATAAAACACATTAAAAATACATTCTTTAACAGATAATGCAATAACAAGATGCTGTAAAGCAAACTATAAAATGTAAATGATGGCTGTACCTGAACTGGAAGCACACTGAAGGGTGGGAAAAGGGGAAGAGAGGAAAGGAAGCTGTTCCCAACAGGCCTGAAAACAGCAGCACCCTTTGGAGGACAGCAGGCTTAATTCAGGTGATATAAAAAAGATAAATATAGAGCACTGCAATTTTTTGATCCATGGCTGAGGGCAAGCAGAGGGAGACATAGAGTTGCTGTAGAATTATTTCCAAGCAGGGTGAGAAAGTGCTCCTGCTGCTACTTGTGGGTGGGCTTGGGACCCACCAGCAGCCCCCCAGCCCCAGCCCATCCCTCTCAGCACCTCTGCACTCTTTGCTTTTTGGGTACCTCCTGCCTTCCCTGCTCACCCCTCCTCTTTACCCTTGAACTTTCTCCCCTTTTCTCCTCCTTTCCCATCTCTCTCACCTCCCTCCATCTTCTTCCACCTTCTTCATTTCAAGCTGTCAGTGATATAATTAGAATTGCACTGGACTACAGAGGATTTAAAAGCTTTTAAGCATGGGATCCTGCAGAAGGGAGATGGATGGTGGGGTTATCACCACCCTTTCCAAACCATTGGCAAGGCAGGTTTGGTCCTCAGTGCTCGCCACTATGGTCCCATCCACATGGGACCAATGAAAACAGCACCAGCACTGTGCCAGCTTTCCTTCCACCAACCCCTAATTAATTTCCTCATTCCAGAGTGAGCAAATGCCCATTTTTAACACCTTGGAAAATCCAGCCATTTATGGGATTGGAGTTTCCATCTGATCTGACCAGTGTAGATCCAATCAGAGCAAAAAAAAAGGGGTGAATATAAAGCAAAATCATCATATCCCAGGATCAGTTCACAGAACTTGGAAGCAGGTAAATCCTGCTCACCAGAATCAGTGTTGGTTCCAACCCTCTGCTCCCCACTATCACACCCTTCCAGAGACATCTTCTGCTCATCTCTTGTTCTTAACAGTTCAGTTCTCTTTTTGCTGCTAAATGTCCTACTGAAAGAGAGAAAAGTTGAAAAAAAAAGTTAGCAATCACATTCATTTGTTAATTAATTATTTTAGACTAAGTGGGAAACTTGAGGAGAGCAGAAACCACCATTTTTTACTTGGCTTTGCAGAATAATTTTGGACAAGATTATTTTTTTGTGTGTGTATTCATATATTCATATTGCTGGTTTTTTGGATGTGTAAAGAGAAGTCAGAGATTCCACACAACCTGCCCATTCCTGGCTCAGCCCAAATTTCCAGCTCTGAGGGGTTCTCAGGAGATCTGGGAGTTTAAAAATGGAGGCAGAAAATATTTGCTGAAAAATAAAAATTTGTTGAGGAAAAAGAAAAAAAAAAAAAAGTGCCATTCATAGAAAACCACAAATCATTTCTAGATTGAACCTGTAGCTTTCCTGGACAAGAAATGATCTACTTTTTTTTTCTCTCTTATTTTCACCTAGGGTCCCAAGGACTTTCCATTTCTTGTGAAATCAGCCTTGGTTCTGGACCACTCAGTCTCTTCATTTCTCCTCACAGGAGCACTGAAACCTCTCTCCCAGCCCTTTTCCCCTTCCCTCTCCCCCTCCTCCTGCGGCAAGCTAAAATGGCAAGACTAATTTCATTTCTTTTCCTTTAGTTTGTCTATCCGTGACAACCCTTTTTATGCATTTAATTCATTCTCAATTTCTCATAATCAGGAGAAAGGTGTCCCCTAAGGTTAGGAGTGAGCTTGTCAAAAAGGCAGCACAAATTTGCAGAGGTAATCACCAGTCTATCTCCTTCCCCCACTGTCCATGGAACTATTAAGTAATATCACTGTCTAATCTTTTTTGTACTTATTTATTTTGCAGCGAGAAACTAGTGTTATAAACACCCCTACTGTCAAAACTTGTCATCCTCATTACCTCAAGGCGGGTTCCATCTCAGTTATTCTAATTTCATAGTTTCTCGAATTTACAGCCGCTGGAAATTGAGTACAAAATCCATTATCATTTGTATATTTTAATTATGCAAATGAGGCAGCTCAGCTGCTCTGGCCGGGACCTGCAGGGATGCCTAACTTCAGTCTGGGTGATTACAATTTATCCAGTCGAGTCACTTTAATTGTAACAAGCTAATTACATTGTTCCATTTGGTTTTAACAAAAGAAAAGGAGACGGAAGGCGCTAAATGGCAAAGGCTCCGCCGCGTCCGGGAGCCAGGTGAGCGCTGTGCCCACACCTGTGGGCAGGATTTGGGCAGGGGGTCAGCCCCAGCAAGGTGAACAGCAGCCCAGGGGACATTTGGGAGATGCTCATCTGCTGCCGGCATCCCAAAAACTGGAGGATGCCCAGGGGAAAGCAGCACAGCCTCCATCACCCCAAACATCCCTGGGCACCCTCCAGCAGGGTGCTGAACAAAGACCCATCTCAGCCTCAGTAAAAGTCTCAAGGACTGTTGGTGCCTTGGTATCAACTCTTTATCTCCCTTGTAAAAAATACGATCTGCATTTATAGGCGTTTTGTTCATGTAAAAAAAAAAAATTAAAAAATTAAAATATCTTACCACCTCCTGCTGCCCAGATCAGCAATTACTTTCTTAGACTCACAATAAATGCTCAGCACCTAAATTAAATACCCTGGAGAGATGTAATATGGCTGCCCACACCTTCACAGAGGCTGTTAATAAATAATTACTTCTCTCACACTGGCCATCTGAGGATCTCAAAACCTTTTGTAACTATTAATGAATGAAGACTCGGTGTGAGAGAGCAGAAGCATATCCTCATCAGCTCTTTATAAATGGGTGCAGAGAGGCAAGGAAGCTGTCAGGGATTCAAGGAAAGAGATGGATTTAGTCCGTCCAATTCACTCTTTCAGCCAGACACCTTCCACTCCTCGGTGTGAGCCACAGCTGGAAGGGCATCCTGTAGATCAGATCCCATCCCCAATCTGCACAGTTCTTCCAAGCAAATCCCACAGTGTCTAATGGCCACAAGTTTCCTCCCTCCCCACAAGCGGAAGGAACACTCATCAGCTCCACTCATCAGCTCCTGCATGTGGCAGGGATATTTCAGCTCAAGATTGGTCTGGGCTCCTGAAGGAAGAAGGAATTCTGCAAAGCAAGGAGAGAGAAGAAAGAGGAGAACCATGTGTGCCTGCTACTCCTGCCTAGATCTGGGGACAACCTCTTGTTTTGTCACAGCCCACTGTAAGCTGGGTGGCTCTGTGGGAGAAAACAAATTTGAGAACAGCAGCTCAACCAACAGGCAAAAATCTGCATCCATGTGGCAGCCAAAGTTATTTTATAAAGAATGATCTTGCTGGCCTCAAAAACACCCCAAGCAGACAACCAGAGATCTCAGTCCATGCCAGCAGAGCCACTCCAGCCTTGCTTTTGAACTACCTGGTGGGAGCTGTCCCTGCCCATGGCAGGAGTTGGACTGGATGACCTTTAAAGGTCCAACCCAAATAATTTTGGGATTCTACCACTCTGTCTGTTGCACTAACCACATGTGATGATTGAGTTCCAAATCCTCCATCCTGGTCCTCATGACCACTGTGGATCAGGACTGCTGAATGCAACAATCAGCATCACAGTGAGACCTCCAGCATCCCCTTTGAAATGTGCAAAAGGATGGTGGCTCTTCTTGTGATGTTAGCACCTACCTGCCCTTGGAAAAACACCTCCCCTCCTCAAAATATCTGCCTGATGGCTCTGGGATTAACTGGGGAAGAGAACAATCACTCCTTGGCAGAGAAGAGAGGAAAGAACCACATAGATCTTTTCCCTCTCTAGTTGCTAGGGATGTGTGTGATTATTGTTATTGCTATTTCCTTCGATACACAGCATTCAATTAATTTCCTTCGACACACGTTTATGGCGCTCCAAGGGGCGTTCCGGGAGCTCTGCTTTTCCAGCACATCCAGTGTGCCAGCATCCTTTGTGTCGGTTTGGCTACTTTGAACGGGGTGAGGGGGAGGGAAGAGAATAGGGGGGGATGATCCCTCTCAAGCAAACAGTTGCCCTTGGCCACGTGCACAGATGCTGAGGAGAGGGAAGCCTGGGCACGGCTCGTGTTATACCCAAGTGAGTGTTCGTGGAGTCCCGTTCAATAAAGCAGCAGTAACCACCATCTTGCTGCATTCCCTTGTCAGCCACCAAACCATGGCAGGGAAAGGAAATTGAACCCATTAAACATGCACACAGATGCCTCTGTGCCATTGCTCCCCTCAGGAGGAGATGAAGGAGCCTCTATTAATTTTTTTTTTTTTTTTCCTATTGTGCCTTTACAAAATGCAGCCATTTAATCATTAAGAAGAGGAGGGAGGGGTGCAGGGGCAGGAAAGTATGATGAAGGGTGGTAGCAGCTACTGTAATATCAATGCAGTGAGTCTCCAGGAATGAAACATCACTCTGGTTGCCACTGTTGTACAGTGTGGGGTGCTGCTGACATCCATGCTCACCACAACAAGTTTGTGTCTCCTCCCCAAGGAGCTTCTCAAAGAGCTTCCCAACCTCCCTGAATCCAGGGGCTCCATGTTTGAAGGGCTCTGTCAGGTCTCTGGACACCCTGCTTAGGGTTCAGCTGCTCTTTCTCTTGGGACACCTTACCCTGGAGCCAGGCTGGGACAGTAAGTCTTGTTCACCTGCACAAGAGAAGCTCCAGGGAGAGCTCAGAGCCCCTGCCAGGGACTGAAGGGGCTCCAGGAAAACCAAGAGGGACCTTTCACAAGAGCATGTAGTGATAGGATGATGGAGAATGGTTTTAAACAAAAAGAGAAAAGATTCACACAAGACATTAGAAAGAAAAGTTTTGCACTGAGGGAGGTGAGGCACAGGCAGAGGTTTGCCAGAGAGGTGGTTTCCCCTTCTCTGGAAACATTCAGGACCACTTTGGAGAAAGCTCTGAGCTACATGATCTACTTGAAGGTCTTCCTGCTCCTTGCAAGGTGCTTGGACTAGATGTCCTTTAAATGTCCTTCCAGCCCAAACCATGAGCCTCTGTGATCTCCATGACTCAGCTCTTCAGGACCCCAGCCCTGGCCAGCAGATGCTGTTTTGGCAGCCTGGGGACCCCAGTGCTGAAACATTGATGATCCCTGGAACTGCTGCATGGCTCTGGCTCCACATCCACAGCATCCCCAGAAATGGGCATTCCATGGCACAGTGGGGACTGCTGAGGGTCCTCCTGGCAGCAGTGGGATAAGGAAGAGCTGCCACCCACAGTGAGATAACGGCATTTTAGGCGCTGAATAGATCCATGGACAGAGATGTGGGACATCTTCAAAAGTCAAATATGCCCCATGTTATGCAGAGAATCACAGAACAGTTTAGACTGAAAAAGGTTTCCAGGATTTCCAATTCAAACCATTCCCCCAGCACTGCCCAGGCCACCACTGTCCCTTGTCCCCAAGTGCCACAGCCACAAGGCTTTTAAATCCCTCCAGGGATGAGGATGACAACACTGCCCTGGGCAGCTGTGCCAGGGCTGGACAACCCTTTCCATGAAGGAATTTTCTTCAATATCCAACCCAAACCTCCCCTGGTCCAGTCTGAGGCCGTTCCCTCTCCTCCTGTCCCTGTTCCCTGGGATAAGATCCCAAATCCCCCCGGCTGTCCCCTCCTGTCAGGGAGCTGTGCAGAGCCACAAGGTCCCCCCTGAGCCTCCTTTTCTCCAGGCTCAGCCCCTTTCCAGCTCCCTCAGCCTCTCCTGGGGCTCCAGCCCCTTCCCCAGCTCCGTCCCTGCCCTGGACACGCTCCAGCCCCTCGGTGTCTCTCTTGTCCTGAGGGTTCCAGAGCTGTGCCCAGCACTGGAGGTGTCCCAGCAGTGCCAGCACAGAAGATTAAGGTCTGTATAGCTGTGTGCCTGTGCTCAGCTCTCTGGCATCCAGGTGAAATACCACCCAAGCATTTTACTGAAACCTCCATCAGATATGAAAGAATAACCTCTCCTATGGGTTTTTAATGTTTGCTATTTCACAGAGCACTATCATTGACATAGAAGGCACATTTAGCTGTATATCTCTAATGGTACATGGATAAAATGCCTGGAGAAATAAATAATAATAAGCTCTTTTATAGCTTCTTATACTTGCAGATCTCAGATTAATTGAAATTATATGCCTTATGCCTGCTCATCCTCTGGACAGAGATTAAAATGGGAAATGAGCATTTGTAGCTACGTGGATGAGAATACAAGGTGGGATTTTTTTTTCTGATGGTCTTTGGGCATCTCTTTGTTTAGAATTTCAAGGCCTGAACCAAGCCCCTGAAGGTAAATGAGGCTGCTGGGATTTACACCTCATTCCTTTTCCATAAGACAATCCCATAGCACACCTGCCCCTTCCAAAAGGGCAAATTGTTCAAGTTTTGCAATATTCAGTGGAGGTTCTCTTAAATTCTTCTAAGGTAAAGAGATTTGAGAGCCTAAATCCTTTTACAAGTTAATAGGAATTGTGTTTCTAAACCCACTAAAATGGATGTAGAGATGTCCCAAAGTGGAGACTCAACTTTTGGCCTGGCCAGAAGTGCCACCATGAAGATGATTGATAAAAGACCATTGAGGGTTTTGAGCTGGAGGGACACAAGGGAGGACACGAGAGAGAAAGGGAGGAAGAAAAATATTAAATGGAAGTGGGATAGGATAGATTTTTGTCCTAGGTGGAGCAGATAGAATTCAAGATCTAATAGCAAAACAGCCCCATTGGAAGGCAACCAAGACTATTGTCACACTCATGGTGCATTTGAGATGCTTCAGAGTTGGGAAGACACAGCCAAAAATTTCAATATCAAAACAGTATCTTTCATTTTTCAAGTGCCATTAGCAGACTTTTAACTATTTTCTTTCAATTTTCATTTTAACTGCTTCCCTTTCATTCTAGAAGAGTGTGCAAAGACCCAAACCCAAACCAGAAATTTTATTTCTATTCTAATAATGTCAAAAAGAAAATATGCTCATTTGAGTAACCCTGGTACTTTATTCAGCTCTTTAGACAAGATGTCCACTTCAGACATTATTATCTCACAAGCACCATGTGTAGATTAAAAAGAGCAGAGACATGGAATATATCTTCTGGCTCAGGCTTTTTTCTTACTACAGATGGTGCATGGATCTTGATAAGGATCTCTAGCTCTGATTACATGGAATTAACTAAAAACAAGTGACATTTCTATCACAAATTCCAGGTTTCCCCCTTTAAAAGTTCTGCCCCTTTTCCATGCTTAAATTTTCTTCTTTCAGGAGATAAAGGGATGGGAGAATAGATTCCTGAACAACATTAATAAAATGGTTATCAGATTTTTGGGTTAATTTTTAAATTTAGTGGTAACAGAGGTCTGAGACATAACTTCTTGCTTTTCATTTTGGTTTCATAACAAGTTTCAGTCCTGCAGAATGAAAAGGTACTTTGGGACAGCATTATTACAGCAATAATGACCTTTTATGCATGCTGTAATCATTTTATTATGTAGTCTTACAGTAATCCATACTCATAAAGTCTCAGGATTCTTCTCTCTAATGTCCTCTCTATTAATTGCTATTTTCATCAAAAGTTAAATTGCTATGGTCAATAATTTCAACTCCATTAACATTAAAAAAAAAAAAAAAAAAAGAGATGCAATGAGGTATTGAAGCTATGAAGAGAAGCATTTTCAAAGAATCACAGAATTTTACCACTTTACCCAAAGATAAATAAAAGATTCTGGCTGACTTAGCTCACGAAGACGAACCAAAGAGCTGCAGTAGCATCTCCTCCTACCACACATTTTGCAGCATGGCCATGATAATGTGTTTGAAGTATCAGCTTGATGGCTGCTGTAAACATAGCACCATCCATGAATTCCAGCAGCCGCTGGTACGGAATGAGCGTCGCGCGGAAAAACAGGCACTCCACGTAATTAAACAGCCAAGTAGGCAAACCCAGACAAAAGAGCCATAAGTTGTCAACAGACAGCTCATAAGGCTGTATATCATGGCTGATATATGGCATGCCTGATGCTGTTGCCATCAGCAAAATAAAATAAAAATAATTTAAAAAATTAAGTTGAATTTCTTTCGCTGGAGGTTGGGAGGTAGGGGGAGAGAAGCATTTAAACTTCTTCATTGTTGTTGATGATGATGACAACAGGGATACAATCTGTTATGAAATTGGCAGCCTTAATCCTTCTTCCTAGCCTCGTTTTTGTAGCTGAGGGTGGGATCTCCTCAGGAGGGGCTCGTGCAGGATGGACTCGTGGGGTTTATGGGCAGAGTCACCATGTCAGGGAGCACAGGGCTCCCATCCTTGAGTGACTGCAGCACCTCCACCCACTCCCCTCCCTGAATCTTTGTCAGACACAGGAAACAGGACAGGGTTTCACCAGATTATTTTTGTTTAAATAAATGCCATTCCTGAAGAAAAGGAAAAAACCCTGCAAGGACAGCAGAAGCTCCTTGCACAGGCCCAAGCCCACCACACAGTCGATGGAAGGATGTAAATAATTGAAGAGAATAATTTTGTAATGCTCTGATTCTGAGCATTGCACACCAGTCATGTTGATACCCTCTCTCTCTGACCCAGCCTGGCCAGTCCTGCACTTCACTGTACACACCATTAATGACCTTTAATGAGAATTAACTGATATTAACACATCAGCTACAGATCTACTGCATTTTTTAAAAGGCACCAGCGTAATTCTGCTTGTTTGGCCACCTACATTAATTTTATAAAGACAATTATCATGATTTAAACATCTGGTTATATAAATACCTATTGAGCTGCATTTCCCACTCTGTTCATGGAAAGAGGGCTGTCAAAAAAAGAGGGTGGGATATTGTTAAACTTGTAAAAATTAGCTAATTACTGCAAGTCTGCTGTCAGCTCACAAGATGAGGAGACTCGAAGAGGAGTGGGGAATATAGTTTTAGGGGTTTTAGATGAATTGGATCAGTTTTGGGGGTTTTTGGATCAGCATGGGAGTGAGCAGATCAGCCAAGAGGTGAGTGGATAGGTGGATGAACCTCCCAGTCCCTCCCTGGCACCCCTTCTTCCAGCACATCTGCCATGGCCTGCAGGGCACAAGCACAGAGCAAAAAGATTCTCTCTATCCCAAAGGGCTCAAGGCTGAACACAAAACCTAAAGACCTGACTGAAAACAGAACAACTCCACTCACTCCCCTCCAGCCTAGCAATTCAGTTCACCATAAATGGATGAGACATTTCCAGCACTTGTGTGTTTCCTGGTCATCCCAGAGGCTTTTCCCCTTCAAGATTTATTTACACACAGGAATGTAAGTGACCACGTTAGCAACAGCAACATGGTAGATGCTTCTACTGCCTGCTCTGTGCCCAGTCCCTTGGCTCTTTATCAGCATTAGCTAAATACACTTCACTCTGTAATCATTTCATACCGATGAGATAGGGAAGCCAAGGCAGTGATGGCCAAGTAATTTATCCAGGCTCACATTCTCGTGGGCAGCAGAGTGTTTCTCTTGCAGTGAGAGTCAGGCGTCCACCAGGACCAAACAAAAAAAGAAAAAAAAAAACAAAAAAAAACAAGCAAACAAACAAATTTAAAAAAACAAAACCAAAAACAACAACAACAAAAAAGAACCCCACAAAACAAACAAACAAAAAAACCTAAGAGAATTCCTGATTTTGGGAGAGAAATCGTAATAGTGACACTTGGTAAAATTCCTCACTGCACTGCCCAGCCTCTCTCAGGGGCTTGGGAGAAAGAAAGCCCATGCTGCAGGAGCTCTCATGTTTGCAGAGAGGCTTTTTCCTGCCAAAACAGAGGGATGCTGAGACATATCCCACACCTGACAGCACTGACAGACAGACAGACTGGAAGACAAACAGATATATCCACCTTAAAGCCTTACCCTCTGTAACTGACTTATGCTACCCACCCTGTTTGAACCGTGATAGGTGGAGGACAAAATTCTGGTGTAAGAAACAAATTGCCTTTGCCATACCTGCCAATATTAACCAAAATCTCTACATTTTCTCCTTGATGAGAACAAAAACCTTGTGGAGTCATTTGGCCATCAGGAACTGAGGTTTTGAGATGGGCTCCAATTCTTACCCTTTGTGGGCAGTCCAGAGTCTCCTCTCAGAAGCAGACTGTGAAAGGATAATTATCTGGATGTCACTCCCAAGAGCTGATGTCTCAAAAATCATCACAGCAACAGCTCAGAGAAGGGTTCCTAGAATGGGTTAATGGCCATAATGTGGTTACCCACCCTGTGGATCTAAGAATAGACACCTAATCTTGCAAAACAAGAAAAGAACACTGCAAGTCGGTGTCCATGGGCTCCTGGAAGATGCAGGGAAATGGAAACATTTTTAAAGGAAAGCTTCTTGCCCAAAGACTGTCAGACACACACTGGTTTTACTTCTCAACATCCAACCACATACCTTGGTTTGCTGTTGAGGGCAGGGCAGCACAGGCAGTCTGGACACTCAGGAGCAAGTCAGAAAAAACTGAAAATTACCACTTTAGAGATGAAAGAAAATGATGAAGAGCTTAACTCAGTCTAGGTGAAGGCACTGGACTATCTCCATCCCAGATACAAAGAGGTAGAAAATAAATTAAACCTTTAATTTTTCAGTTTATTAAGTGCTTTAACCTCAATAAGGTGAGAAAACTGCAACAAAATTTGGAGGGAAGAATGGCTACAGATATAGAGCTGTGATCTTAAATATAGCTGGGGTTTTCCAAAGACAGAAAGTGTCACTTGTGTTTAGCATATTCCTTTGATAAGAGACCAAACACTTAGATAAGGGAATGAAAAAGGTGTCACTTATCCTTGCTTCAGAGAGGGATTAGCTGGATTAGTGGAGCTGGAGAAATGGGGGCTTAGAAAGAAAATTGTGAGGTGTTTACCTGTAGGGGAAATAAGAGACTCCAGTGATAGAAGTAGTGCTGGACTGAGGATAGTTTGTTAGTGGGGCTCCTCAAGGATTTTTTCTTCGTAGTCATATTTAAGATGTCTCTGAGTGACCTTGGTACAAAAGGTAAACATTTTCTAATTATGCTTTCTGAAAACACAAAACCCATTGGTTTGGGGATGACTGCCATGATGTGTGGGAGGAGCCAGGAGACCTTGAGAAACGGATTGACAGAAATGGAGTAGCAGGGCTGGCAGACAAATTAAAAGCTGCTGGTTTCTTCTGGGAAAGAGTGCTGAGAAAATTCATGAGTGACATTGTCATGGAAAGACCTGGGCACGTTGAAGTGGGTCCAGAGGAGGCACGGAGATGCTGCAGGGCTGGAGCCCCTCTGCTCTGGAGCCAGGCTGGCAGAGCTGGGGGTGCTCAGCTGCACAAGAGAAGCTCCAGGGAGAGCTCAGAGCCCCTGCCAGGGCCTGAAGGGGCTCCAGGAGAGCTGCACAGGGACTGGGGACAAGGCATGCAGGGACAGGACACAGGCAATGGCTCCCAGTGCCAGAGGGCAGGGCTGGATGGGATATTGGGAAGGAATTGCTGGTGGGAGGGTGGGCAGGCCCTGGCACAGGGTGCCCAGAGCAGCTGTGGCTGCCCCTGGATCCCTGGCAGTGCCCAAGGCCAGGCTGGATGGGAATGGAGCAGCCTGGATTGTTGAATATTTTCTGGTCATTGTAGAGATTCTTCTTAATAACAAATCTGATCTGAAAACACTTCCCTCCAAACTCAGAGCAATTGTCAGGGCAGACTAAAGGCTACAACAAGAGAGCTTATCCCCAGATGACATCAGCACTATTTTTTCCCCCTCACTTTCTTGAATTTCTTGCTAAAACCTGACTTGATGTGCAGTCCAGATCAATACTGAAGTGAGTAGAAAGCAACAGGCAAGTTCTTGGTAAACGGAATCCTCATGAGTTTTTGTTTGCCTGAAGCCTCATCTGAAGTATCAAACAATGAACACCATATTTCTCCTTTGTTTGGTTGTGTGTTTTTGTTTTTATTTTTAATATAGTGGAAGTGTCCCTTTTTGGGGCATGGGACAGTGCAAAACATTTTTGACACACTGAATGTAAGTGTCAAAGAAAGGAAAGTTTCCCCTATGTTTCATGTGAAATGTTGCATACTAATAATAATTTATCATCATCTTCATATATTCTTATATAAGTAATACAAATCACCACAGTCAATTAATCAATCTGTAATTAGGAACTGACACGAACATTTACTACCATCAGGCATAATTTATATGATTACAGATGATTAAATAAAATGTAATTGAGTGCACAGGCAATTTGTTAAGCACATGTAAATTCAGCCATACCACCCCAGGCTGTGATCTTGTCAGGTCTCCACAGCTAAACAGGGTCAGGGTGGGTCAGTGTTTAGATGAGAAACCCCAAGGGTGCTGGAGGAAGGGGTGGTGGTTATTAGGGTGGTGCACCTCGCTCCTTGCTGCTTGTGCTGGAGGTGCAGTGTCTCCAGGACGTGATGGGAGAGATGGACATAAGTTATTAAAAGTGCTGCCTGAGCAGTTCTTGGGAGAGGTGGGAATTTGTCTCCTGGACTTGGGTTAATTTAGAGTGGAGCACACACCTGGCCAGTCACAGGGAGGAGACAGTAAACCATGGCACCCTGACACTTGCTGCTCCTCAGCAGAGCCAGGAGACGTGTCACTCCCGTGATTTAGCCTGCCTAACTCAGATCCCTCCATCTTCATTATTTAGGGAAGGGGGAGCCTTCTTAAAATAACCACATAAATTCCTCTTCTGCCAAGTGGAGGTGCTCTTGAAAGCCAACCAAGGCAGAAAATGTTTGCCTGCCTCGGTGCTCAATCTCCTGCAGAGACATCCCTGTCCCTCTCTCGGGTGGATGGAGGATCTGGTCACACACGTCAGGACAACCACTTCATTGAAGCACAGGCATAAATTGGACCTGGGTCTCACGTGTTTGTGCAGACCCTTGAGGTAGAACAAAGACTGTGAGCCAGCCAAGGGCTGCCAAGCCGTGAACAGGGAAATGAGAGTTTGTTCTTAAGGCTCCAACTAAAAAACAGCTGACATCAGTAGACAGTCCCATGGGAAATGCTAAAAGCAACACTGGGAAAGTGCTTCTCTTTCATTCCTGTGTATTTTTTTATAACACCAGGACCAAATCCAACTAAGTGAATGATTTCTTGAAAAGTTCAGTGTTTCCAAATCGGTTTTGGTCACACAGCCAGAGAAATGCAAGAGGTTTTCTTTAATTATTTCACAAAAATAAACTTGACTTATTAGGATCAATTCCATTTCTGTAGTCTTAAACAAGAATATTTTTGCTTCCTCTGTTTTTAGTTTCTGCATGGCTTCTGCCAAGGCATCTAATTTTAAATAATTAAACCCATTTGTTTTAATACAGTGCAGCAGTTTCTGCAGCGCTTTGCCTGTTTATTTTTTGTCGGTTTTCCTCAAGTCCCATGTCACTCCTTGTGGAAACTGGAGCAGACATCCAGCAGATCAGAGGCATGGATGAAATCACTCAGGGAAGGCAAGCAGACAGGCCAACTGCAGCTGTAACAAAATGATCTTTGATTATTAAATGGATCCTTGCGTGGATGGATAACCAGATGTGTTTGACAGTGGATGTGGAAAGAGTGGGGGCAGTACCTCAGGATTAGAGCAGAAAGTAACACAAGCTTTCTTCCCTGAAACAATTAATGAAATCACTTTCTGGACAGTAAGAGCCTTGCATGTGCAATGTTATATGTTGGGCATGCACAACCAATTTGGGTCAGAATGATGTTTAAACTCTTAAGTGGTACACTAATCTCCATTAATCTGACTCCAAAGATGAGGCATAATGCTCAGTACAAGAGACTAAGAGTTGCTAATGCATGTTCCTCAGCTGGAGCACTAATGCAGGACTCCTGCAGAAAGAATAGGATCTTCCAGGCTTGGGTGTGAGGGTTAAAAATAAATATCTGTTTAGGGATGTCTTCAGAAGGGTTCTCTTCTTGGGTTCATTCTGTCCACTGGTGCTTTTTGCCACTGCAGGTACCAGGATGGCCATAAGATTGTCCTCTCATTTAGATTATATTTTTTTTTCTCACAAAAATTACCTAGGGTTGTCATTTCTTGTGCAGAGTTAAAGATGAGCAGCTGATATCATTTAAGGAGAAAGAGCTAGGGCAGTGAGATTTATTCTCAACCCCACAATCATCTGCCAGAAATGACCACAGAGGCCAAAGGAATTGTTTTGGTCTGAAGCACCCAAATGCAAAGAAAATTCCTGAGGAGTGATAGCCAAGCCCAGGTTGGATGGGGCTTGGAGTAACCTGGGATGGTGGAAGGTGTCCCTGCCCATGGCAGGGGCTGAAATGAGATGATCTTTGAGGACTCTTCTAATTCAAGCCAATCTATGGTTCTATGCTAGAAAAACAACTTTGAAAATTCTCTTTTTGTTGTTCTCTCTTTGAAAATTCTCTTTCACAGTGTGTACTTTCAGGATGGATCTCAGAAATTCGTAAGGAGTCACTACTCTGGCTGAGTAGGATTACTCCATGTATTTCGATTTTTTCTTTACATTTTTTGGGGAAAGTATCAGTTTTTGTTAAAAATATTAAAAATTCAGCTTTCTTTAATTCCACAGCTTTTCAAAATAGATTAAGTTCTTGCATTTTCCCTACATTTATTACTGAAATATTTCCCAAAGCAATACATTGAAATTTATCAAAGTCTGGGAGAGAACAGCATTTTAAGACAATTTATAATTATCTTCTACAACCAATGTTATTTTTAAAAAAGCTACATATGGTTTACAAAACAGAATTAACATCTGTGTTTCCAGTCTCAGAATTTTCTACCTGAATAAATTTGAGTAGCTTTACTTTAAGGTAAGGTCCTGTGTAATTGTGTTGTCATACCAAAAGTCTTGTTCTGTAAATGCCATGAGATCCTTTCAAGAAAGGCATCATCACCAAAGTGCCAAGCTGTAAAATCCAAGCAAAAGCTAAGTGGGACTTAATCTGTGCCTTGCTAAGACAGAGATGCCTAAAATTCAAGAATAATATTGAAAAACATCTAATTTGTGTTCTGCTGTAAACAATCTCTGATTATAACAGAGAAACAGAGGGAAATTTTAACTGCAGAAGTGTCCCCAGATCGTGTGCCTGGCATATAACCACAACACCAGCATGAGTTCCCAGTTTTTCCCACATTTGTGACACTTTTGCCGTTGACTTTTTTTTCAGAGTGATGTCACCTGTCCTCCTGCCTCCTGTTCTCCTCATCTGAACATTGATAGAGTGTTAAGTAAGTTTCATAAAATTGCTGAGATTCTCACTTGTCCCCAAGGAGCCCACCACAGGAGACAGCCATGGTGAAAAATTTCCTAGGATCCGCGAATAAACAATCTTGGTATTCCCTGCCTTCCTCAGAGATTTCTACGCCTGCTGCTGAAATGGCTTGAGTGCTGCAAACTAATTATAAAATTATTTAGTTAATAAAGGCAGGTAGGAAAGTTTCTAATTATCCCTGTGATAAAACTCTCCTGCAGCTGTAGGATTTGTCTTACCCCGCAGCAAGGTGGGACCTGTCTCCTGAAGCTGAGGCTGTGCAGAATCAGCTGTGGGGGTCTGGGGGGTGGATTTTGGTGCAAACACAATCCAGCTCCCTTAAAACAGGTCACAGAGTCATGGAATCATGGAATGTCCTGCTCTGGAAGGGACCCACAAGCTCCTGGCCCTGCACAGAACATCCCCATGGATCACACCAAGAAATCCAGCCCTGTCTGAGGGGACCCTGGTCATCTCAGCTGGCCTCAGCTCTTGCCCCAGAGTACTCTCCCCTCACAATCCTCTCATGTGGCTACTTCAGGATAGCCCTGGATGCCTCACATGGCAATAGATATTTTTGTTTTATCTCACAGATCAGTTGCTTGATCCAGCTCAATCTCCAGGCTCTGCTGGGGCTGGGACACCAGTGCACCTGCAGCCACCAGTTAAACACCCCAGTGTGCCTCCAGCCCCCAGGACACCTGGAAAGAATCCTGGAACGACAAAATCACAGAATCATGGAAGAGTTTGGGTTAGAAGGGGATTTTTAAATGTCATCTTGTCCAACCCCCTGCCATGGGCAGGGGCATTTTTCACTGTCCCAGGATGCTCCAAGTCCCATCCAGCCTGGCCTTGGGCACTGCCAGGGATCCAGGGGCAGCCACAGCTGCTCTGGGCACCCTGTGCCAGGGCCTGCCCACCCTCACAGGGGAGATTTTTTTCCTAATACCTGATCTAAATCTACTCTTTCAGCTTGAAGCCATTCCCCCTTGTCCTGCCACTCTTGGCTCTTGCAAACAGTCTTGTCCCCTCTTTCCTCTAAGTTCCCTTCAGGTGCTGGAAAGCTGCATTAGATGACCCTGAAGCTTCTCTTCTCCAGGATGAACAATCCCAGTTTTAGCTTCAGCCTTTCCCCACAGCAGAGCTGCTCCATCCCTCTGATCCCCTTGGTGCCTCCTCTGCACTGGCTGCAGCAGCTCCACGTCCTTGTGCTGCTGGAGCCCAGGGCTGGAGGCAGCTCTGCAGGTGGGGTCTCACCTGAGCACAGGGGCACAGGGGCAGAATCCCCCCTGCCCTCTGCCCACGCTGGGGGCTCAGCCCAGGGCAGGGGGGCTCGGGCTGGGCAGGTCCAGCTCTCACCCACAGCACCCCCAGCTCCTTCTCCCAGAGCTGCTCCCTCTGCTCATCCCCAGCCTGGATTGATCCTGGGGCTGCCCTGACCCAGTGCAGCTCCAGCACTTGGCCTTTTAAACCTCATGAGGTTCCCCTGGGCCACTTCTCCAGCCTGTCCAGGTCCCTCTGGATGTCACCCCATCCTCCAGGTGTGCCAGCTGCACCTCTCAGCTTGGTGCCATCTGCAATTCACTGAGGGTGCCCCTGATCCCTCTGCCTGTGTGATTAATGAAGATATTCAGTAACACTGGTGTCCATATACACCCCTGAGGGACAGCACCTCTCCCTGATGTCCCCTGGGACCCTGAACCATTGACCACAACCCTCTGGGTGCAACCATCCTACCAGTTCCTAATCCATCTTACCCATGGAATCCGTCACTCTCCAGTTTGGAGGGAAGGATGTTGTGGGACAGCGTGTCAAAGCCTTTACAGAGGTCCAGATAAATCTACAGACATCTGTAGCTCTTCCCTGAGCCACTGATATAGTTACTTCATCAAAGAAAGCCACTACATTGAGTCAGAGAGGATTTTTCCTCGGCACAGCCCTGCTGTCTCAAATCACCTCCCTGTCCTCCATGTCCCTTAGCACAGCTTCTGTTCCATCATCTTCCCAGGCACAGAGGTCAGGCTGACAGTGTGGTAATTCCCAGGAAGCACTTTCTCCCCTTTTTAAAGATGGGCACTATTTTTCCCTTTTTGCTGTCACCCAGGACTTTTCAGACACCCCAGGATGGGAAAAGCATCCCTGTGGGATCAACAGTCTGATATAAATCAACAAGGTATGTGGCAGGCCAAAAGCACACCCTGGAGGGGCTCAAGTGACACTCAGCTCCTTGTTGAAGGCAGCTATGTAAATTTTAGGTGGTCCCATTAAAGAAGTCCCATCAGAGAGGTCCTGTTGTTTAAATGGGAACACTTCCACTGGCTCTAGCACAGCCAGGACTTCACACACAACTGGTTTCTGCTGATTATGAAGATGAAGTGAGCACAGGTGTTGCTAATGTGAAATCACACTAAGAGTTTTCTTCCACACTTACCCCGGGGAGTTTTGCTTTACCCTTGCATTTCTTATTGGGAATATAATTTTTTTTTTTGTCTACTTCTGTGGAAGACAGTGGTGACCTCGCCAGCTGAGGTCAGGCTACCTGGGTTTGACATATGTTAAATGACAGTGTGTCAAAGCACAAAAAAAAACATGTTGGCTGAAGTTTTACACGGAGTTTTACAAGGTAGTAACACAGACTATAAGCTGGTGCATTTAGGCGCCTGGGTGGGGAAATGTATGAAAAATGCATGAGAGGTTTGTGTGAGAAATGCAGTTCACTGGTGTTTCATATTCATTATTCTTTTTTTTTTTTCTTCAATGAAATTATCCTAAGGATTTTTTTTTTTTTTGAGCTGAAGAGAAAGCATGTGCTCAGTAAGTGAGTTCAGCCACAGATTTCAGGGCCCTTAAGTACTCATTGACACAAGAGGCGACGACAGCTCTGCAGGAACCTTTATGGGTCTCTCAGGGTTGTTGGTTTTTTAAGCCTGTGTATTATGGATTTCCACAACAGGTGTTAACAGCTCAAGGCATCTTAATGCCTGCTGGATTAAATAATGCACGTTTTTAAAGTTGCATGAAGTCTCTCCCACTGGGGAAATACTATCCTTTCCGCCTTTACTTTTTAAACGAAAATAAAACACGTATTACAAAAATTGCCAAAGAAGTGGCTAAAATCCATGCCCTAAGCAACTCAGAATCTGGAATTCTGTGTTTAGTTCACTCTGCCTTTGCCCAGGTCGTGATGCTCCTGGGGCAGCTCAGAGTAGAGAGTGAGTAGGTATGGCCACATGAATGGCCAGGAAAGGTCAGTAGGGGTTACAGAGAATGGGACAGTGGGATAAAATCACTGCTTAAACCCCTTAAATAGCAGGATCTTTCATGCCCTTGCACCAACTCAGTCAGCATAAACCAGCTGAAAGTCTGAGCCAGAGCTTTGCTGGAAGGAAAACACGAGTGAATGAACCCACGGTTGGGATTGGGGAGATACTGGCATCTCCTGGAGGGCCCATCCAGCCCCAGTGAGGGACAGACAGAGGACACAGCACATCCCACCTGAGCACAGCTGCTCTTGGGAGATCCCCTGGGGCTCTGAACCCTCCACTCAGGCAGAAAAGCCCACTCTGATGCCCCTGTGACCCAATGGGACACAGCCATGCAAAAGGTACAGGTCATGCCATGCTCAGCACGGGCAAGAGCAGAGCCTGTTATTTTCTCTCCTAGGAAATAACACTCTCCTTGGACACCAGCTTGGGACAGCTCTTCTGCAGAATTGGGGAATGCTTTTTTGGGAGTTTGGCTGCCTTTTGGGCATTAATCCTGGGTCTGAGAGCATTTATTAATGTCCTGTTGAAGTTAACAGCGAGTCACTGCTGCCCCCCCGCTTTTCTGATATGCAAACAGTGGTGATTAAGCACCAGATTAAACATCTTCATGAATATTTAAAAGGCTGTTTTTGAAAGTTTCCTGTCCTTTTACACTAATAGCCCCATTAAAACCTGTTTACAAGCCAGTCATGAGAGTAACTGTGTGCACTTAAAACACTGCAGAACTCCCCAAGAGGAGTGCTTTAACCATGTGAGAATGGCAGCTGATCAATAGGGATCTTAAAGTAAGACTGTCTGCCTAAACCGAATGGAAACAATCCTTGCAATGCAGAGAGAAAGAGCTGGCAAGTGCCCAACTAGTTAATTAGGGAGGCAAAACGGTAATAATAACAACTTTAATATTTGCTCTAAGGTCCAGATGTCCAAGGCCAGGGTGTCTGGCTGCCACAGCACTTCTCAGAAGCTGCCTTAAAGATGGTGATGGCAGCCAGGAAAAGGCCATGGAGCGTTTTAAGTAAACTTAACAGCTTGCTGTTTCCTGGATCTTCTCATCTTTTACACATCAGACTCTGCACACAGCCAGAGCCTGGAACAGGGATGCAGATAATGTATGACAGCTGTAAATCACAGGATCACAAAATGGTTGGGCTGCAAGGGAACTTCAAGAACATCATGTTGCAACCCCTTGCCATGGGCAGGGACAGTTTCCACTATCCCAGGCTGCTCCAAGCCCCATCTTGGGCACTGCCAGGGATCCAGGGGCAGCCACAGCTGCTCTGGGCACCCTGTGCCAGGGCCTGACCACCCTCCCACCAGCAATTCCTTCCCAACATCCCATCCATCCCTCAGAGCTGTCTCCAACATGGTCCTGAATATTTCCAGAGAAGGGGAAACCACCACCTCTCTGGCAAACCTCTGCCTGTGCCTCACCTCCCTCAGTGTAAAACTTTTCTTTCTAATGTCTCATCTGAATATTTTCTATTTTTGTTTAAAACCATTCTCCATCATCCTATCACTACATGCTCTTGTCAAAGGTCCCTCTTGGTTTTCCTGGAGCCCCTTCAGGCCCTGGCAGGGGCTCTGAGCTCTCCCTGGAGCTTCTCTTGTGCAGGTGAGCACCCCCAGCTCTGCCAGCCTGTCAATAATGGATGCAATCTGCTTGTTGTATTGATGTACAACCGAATAAATAAATGTTATGTGGTGTATACCCATAACAGAAGAGATGGGCATATTCAATCAGTGCTGTAAGGCCAAAATTGAAATCTAGCCCTGCTACATGTACCTGGACAGCTCTTGATCCACTCCCTGTGACTCACCATTCATCCACCACACTCCATTAATCACTGCACATATCACCACCACTTCACTGCCTTATTCTGAGCCCAGATCCCATGAAGCAGAAGGTGTCTGAGTCCAGGACAGGATGTAGGTGTTTAAAAACCTGAGCTTTTGTGTCTGCTTTGTGCTACTGAGTACACTGGAAAGAAATCTATTGACATCAGCGGGTTTTGGATTAGGCTCCCGCCGTGTTATTAAGTGAATTATTAATTATTAATAATAACATAACAGAAATCACATGTTGCCTTGTTCAACCATTCAATTTTGCCTTATGTGGGGGTTTTTGAAAATGCAGTCACTGAGTTTAAATACAAGTGTGGATTGATTGTTTAGCCTCCCTTCTCATTGCCAAGGAGAGAGTATGCTTACATATGGGTGTCCAGTTTTAAATGAATATTGATTGACTGAAATTCATGCTGTCTGCTTCAGTTTAACTGTTTGGCAAAACTAGAGATGTCAATAAAACTGGATTGAATTTTGAACGGTATTAAAACTTTCTGGAGCCAAGGTAATCATGGTGGAAAAAAGTAATAAAGGGCTGGAGACCTTACAAGCCTGAGGTTTTTCCTATTGCTGTGAAGCCCTCTGGGGCTAAAGGTGTTTAGTTCCAATGCTGAAAGACCAGCAGGGTTGCTAATGGCCTTCCAGTTCCTTTGGCAGCAGCAAATATAAATAGGCAAAGTAGATGCTCTAAGTCCTCCCTTCCTAAAACTCAGCCAAACATTTACAGTGTTGCTTCAGTTAATGAGGTCTGGGGAACTGACACCCCTTGGAGCGAGAGAAGGCTGACTGCACGTCCAGGAGATTGACTCTGAGCTTGTCCCTGTGGGACTGGCACTCACCTGTCCTGCCTCCCTGAGGGGACACCTATCTGCAGCAGAAATGGAACTTGGCAGAGTGGGGAACACAGAGCTTGGGGGTGGGTTTGGTGTGTAAGGGCGTCATGTAGTATCAGGGGTTTGTTTCCTGGGACAGGAATTCATGGGTTAAAGCACAGTATGTGGTCCATGCACCTCTATTCTCTCTGCATCCCAGTGCCCCAGTAACTTTTATTGCACTTTCTGCTTATTTATAATCACTGTTAATTGGTTACCCACTTATTAGCGCACTTAATGTGGCTGCAGTGGGGTGGAATTAAGGCACTGATCATCCAAAATTGTTATCAAATTTCTGAAAATTATCTTGAGGATTTGTCCTATGAATTAATACATATACCCCAAATTTATTCATGGGCAGGTCTGGTTACCTAATCCAGCTCCAGAGATGCTTCCTTAAGCCCTGCACTGATAAATTGTGGACACTTAACATTTGTCCTGGGAAGAAGCTGGTAGAAGAAGTAGGAATAATTTTGCACTGAAAGGCAATAGGTTCAGAATGGGCATTGGGAAGGAATTGCTGGCTGTGAGGGTGGGCAGGCCCTGGCACAGGGTGCCCAGAGCAGCTGTGGCTGCCCCTGGATCCCTGGCAGTGTCCAGGGCCAGGCTGGATGGGAATTGGAACATCCTGGGACAGTGAAAAGTGTCCCTGCCCATGGCAGGGGGTGGCACTGGATGATTATGAAGGTCCCATCCAACCCAAAACATTCTATGATTCTATGAATTCACAAAGAGGGACAAAGCCACTCACATGGTTCACACACAAACACGAGCAGCAGCTGGTAGCAAAGAAAGGAATTGATTCAAGCTGTCCTGCAGGTCTGGTGTGCACCCCAAGCCTGTCCAAGGACTCCAACCATCCACCCCATCTTGGGGCTGGAACTGTGAGAGACATCAGCCAGCAAGGTCAGGCCCCACAGGAGAGCACAGTGAAAAGCAGCTGGGTTGCAGATGGCTTGTAGGCACCTCTTCAAAACCACCCCTCATGTCTTCTCTGCAGGTGTTTTTTGGTTTTTTTTTTGCTGAGAATTGGACTGTGGTTTCATAACATTAACACCAGAAAAGCTAATCCATGATATCCTCATGTTTCTACTCCTGCGAAACTGGTGTCTGTGTTTATTACCTACCAATTAACTAAGAATCATGAGTGAAAGCAGATAGGAAAGACTTTAATTTCTGGGCCAAAGTGATCTACAATGGTGCTTCTTTGACATTAGTTTGTGCTTGCTTGATTTCCAAACATCAGCTCATCAAAATGTGTTAGCATTGCTGTGAAATATAAGTCCCTTTTTAAGGTACCTAATATAGGGATTTACTCACAAGTTTATGCTAGGGACAGATCCTTGTATTTTTTTCCTGATGTCAAAATCAGCTGAAGGTGTTTTTAAGCCTCTTCTCAGTATTTTTCAGCTGTGAAGAGGAACACCCATCTTGTGGAGGCAGAAAATTTCACTATTTGAGGCTGAAAGGTGACCCTGCAGACAGAGGGGTTATCACAGATAAAAGGAAGCTGAACCACAATGAAGGAGCTGGAAAAGTACACGAGGAAAGGGAATGAAACTGTTTCTACCACTGGTGAAAACTCACTGGCCCTTGAAAATTCTATTACACCAGTGAAGTCCTGTGCTCTGAAAATGCCTAAATTATAGTTGTGGAGGTGGCAGCAAAGAAAGAACTGGCAAGGTAGGAGTAGAGGTGATTAAGTGAGCTGATTCAAGGCAGAAGTCATCAGCCTAAGTGAGTGGTCCCAAACCAGGAGCAGCAGGAAGAAGAATCACAGAATCAATTAGGTTGAAAAAGATCTCTAAGTTCATCAAGACCAACCATTCCCCCAGCACTGCCAAGCTCACCATTCATCCATGTCCCTTAGTGCAAATCACTCCAGGGATGGGGAGTCCACCACTGCCCTGGGCAGCCTGTGGGGCTGGACAGCTCTTTCCATGAAGGAATATTCCCTAAAATCCCATCCAAACCTCCCCTGGCATGACTTGGGGCCTTATCCTCACCTTTTGTATTAGGTGTAGGTGCCATAAAATTGGCTGCTGCCTGCTTTGAAAATCTCTTGTGTCCTTTGTAAAGATTGACTCCATTGGGTTGTTGCAACATTTTTAAATGTGACAAATTGGTAGGAGTGTTTTCCTTTGAATCATAGAATATTTTTGGTTGATAGAGACATTAAAGGCCATCTTATTTCAACACCCTGCCATGGGACACCTTCAACTAGACCAGTTTGTTCAAAGCTTCATCCAACCTGGCCTTGAATTTATCCAAAACACATCCAAATTTATGAAATGTGTCAGAATGGAGTGAATGGTGCAGGAAAATACATTTGGATGGCAAAAATCTCCTGTCCTGATGAGACTGGAAATAACTGAATCAAACTATGGAGTTACTCCATAGTTTCTAAATTCTTGGGAATCTTTCATTTTATGCAGTTTTTCAGAGATACTTTTAGCTATGGTACTTGGTTATTTATTTACTTCCAACTGTATTATGGAAAAGTGAAATGAAGGCTAGGCTACAGTTGAGTTTTTAACTCAACTACATTTTATAAAACCTCTGTGAGATGCTGGTAGATGAATGATGTTCCCTGAACACCTTCACACACACACACATCCTTTCCAGGTGCATAAATTGAGGCTAGGAGAAGAGGTCGTATTTTTCCAACTTAGGTATGTCAACTGAGAAATCCCAATCCGAAGGAGATTGATTTTCAGAAATGCCCAGTCTGGACAGATGAGCAGCAGACCAGATTACTCACAGGGCACTCTTATTTGAGAGCTTATCTTTAAAACGTTGGTCTATAAATGGCTCTCTGCAAGGTCATGCTGTAATTCATTGTGTTAAGGAGTAAAATTCCACATTTCTGGATGTGCTCTGGCATGATCATACTGCTACCTTACCCCATTGATGTGGTTATTTGAGGAGTTATTTCAGAGATTCTGTTGTTGTGACAATCTGGGATGTTTGGCACAAGTATCTGCTCGGAAAGGACTGCCCTGGCATGGGGAATCTCACCTCAGAGAAACCAGGGAGCCACCAGTGATGTCCCTGCCCATCTCAGAGGGGTTAGAAATAGGTGATCTTTCAGGTCCTTTCCAAACCAAACCATTCTATGGTTCTATGCTATTGGTCATGAAGTACAATTTAGGGAGCTTTACCCTTGAGTCCTACAGCCACTGATTCCAGAAGGAAAAATAACTCCCTTGATTTCAAAATAGCTGCTTTAAAAAAGCAGGCACCTAGTATGATTATATGCTGAAATAACAAATCAGCTGTTTGAAACAGCTTTTTGGAAGGAGAGAATTGAGACCTTCCTGTGCCTGCTGCATTTGCTCTCCCCAGTTCACCAAGCACCACCGAAAGTGGAGGATCATTATCTCAGCAATATTGCAATGTCCTGATAAATACCACAACAACATCACCTGCACCTACAGCCCTTATAAAGCTGATGACACTTCCTCAGCCAATAGAAGGGGCTTTGCTCCTTGAAAGACAACCTTGGTTTTGTGAATTTGTCCTAGATTGCTGGGCCCTGAGTGGCTGTGGGTCTTGGGTTTGCCGTCCTATTTCAGCTGTGAAGGTGCAGTGCTGAGCTCTCTCCCAGCCAGCTGATCCTGCTGTTTCTTCAGCTCCCAGTTTAACTTCAATGGGAGTCCCAGGTGCACAGAGGAGAAGCTTTAATGGATTAAACAAATAGAGCAAAGTCAAACAGAGCACACGTCCGTAATGTGCACGTCTGCAAACACACGTACCTGCGTTTATACACATGGAGGTACAGGGAGACAGCAGACAGAAGAACAATTTTAAAAAATTAAAAAACTTTTGGGAAAGGTTTCCTTCATAAAGCTGCACCACAATTTATATATCTCTCATTTCTCATCATTTCTGTGCCGTGGTCAAAGAGTATTAGAGGATACATTTCTGTTCTAAATTACATCTGGGTAAATCCAGAGGAATTCCCCTGAGCCACATTTACCTCTAAGATTTTGCCTACGTGGGGACACTCAGGAAAATAACCCAAATTAGCTGAAGGTGAGAATTTAAAAGTGGATTAATTAAACTGCGTGAAACCCCTGTGAAGGTTGTTCTTATTCAGAATTCAGGTGGTCTTCATTCAATTTAATTTAATTCACTTTGGAAATTAATTCAGATTAATTGTCCTAACAGTTTTTATGTACCTATTCTAGATTAACACTGGGGTAATAAAATGAATTGTAGCCCACTGGCTTCAAGATTATTTTTAGATTTATACCAGGAGGCTCTGGAGGAAGATTGTCCCCTGGGTGTCCAGAAGCAAGCCAATGCTTTGCTAGTCAAGACAAAGGAGTGGAAGATTTTTCTGGAAATAGATAAGCAATATTCTTTTAGCTTCCAGGGCAATTGTTTTAAAGATCTGATGATAAAAAGAAGGTGACAAAGGCAACAGAGCAACAGGTTAAATATCTCTGCTTTTGAGCCCTGAGTAGGGTGTCCACAGATTTGCCTTCCACTGGAGCTTGATCCTGCATGTATGATATTCCTTCTTGGTGGGGAAAAAAAAAAATTCTGTGACATCAAGAGGAACAACATTCAAATCTTTTAATTCCAGACAATCCGATTTTGCAAGCCTGAAGCCAAATGAAAATCAAGACTATGGCAGAGAGGGCCCACGATGTGAAAAAGGAAAAACTGCTTTAAAGAGATAACTGCTCCCAATCTACTCCCCAAAGGAGACGACTCTTATTAAGGGTTTCTTCTTGAGATGTCTGCCTAAAGGCTTCTTCAGAAGGGATTTAGTCGTTTACAACGCAGATCTGGAGTTTGAAGCCCCCCTTTAACTGCTTGGTAGCTCAGAAGTCCTGAACCTGCCTCCTTCTACTGGGCTGGAGCTGAGCTTGGGCAGGGAGGACAGCAGAGCTGACAAGTGCCCGTGCTAGGCTGGGGACACTCCAAGTAGCCCAGCCAAGGAGAGAGGTAAGAAAAAAAAAAGACTTCTGAATCTGTCTGGGATCAGATGAATGTCTGTGGTCAAGCAAACAAATAAACAAATGAAACCGCAAACAATAAACAAACCTATTTCGCGTTGTGTGCGTTTCTCTGAAGCACCTGGCAGCATTGAGTGGGGATGAGACCAAACCTCCTCCTGTCCGCTAAATATTTTTACATATTCAGATTTTAAATGTCAAAGATATAAAAATAAAGGAAGAAAAGAAAATAAACTTTCAATATATCTAGAAAAAAAGAAATGCAACCTCCCGCCTCTTGGAGATGTGCTGAAGTGTTAACCACGCTCATAATGCAAACACTTAAAAAGCAGCGATTCTAGTGGGATGGAATTTGGGGAAGGTTTGGGGGTGTCCCGCCCGGACTGCCTCAGAGCCGCCCCAAGCATTGCAATTTGAAGGGAAAACGCTTTAATCCTTAATGGGGCAGTATTGCAGCGGGAAAACCTCAATCCCCGCACCGCCGCCGTCATCCTCGGGACGTGCGGGACACTGCGGCTCGCCGCTCCTCGGGAGAAAAGCGACGGGACCGCAGCTGCCCCAGCCCGGTTTGCTGCGGGTCCCCGCGGAGCCGCCACGTCGGGTGGAGAGAAGCGCAGGGTTCCGTGGAGCGGGGCGAGCCCGCGGGCCAGGGAGAGCCTGGGCGCCGGAATTTTGGGGGTTCCAGGCTCCCCTCCAGCTCCGCGAGGCGGAGAGGCAAGACCCGGCTCTGCAGACCCCTGGGCTCACTCATCAAGCCAAATTTGCTTCTCGGGCAAAATTGACCTGTTTCTTGGCCCAGATACGTTTCAAACACTTTCTCCGTTATTTTATTTTATTTTACATATATATATATTTTTTTTTTTTTTTTTTTTTTTTTAATAACGGGGCGCGGGGATTCCGCAGTCCCTAGTGTGTCCCCTCCGCCTGCCCGTAAATTGGTCCTGCTTCTCCCGAGGGATGAGGGGTCCCGGGTAAACTCAGTACTCCTTTTCTCCTCCCCAGCCCGACACCTTCTCGTCCCCCTTCCCCTGCGAGAGTGTTCCACAACAGGTGATGTCCCTCTGGGGTCCAGGAGTCCCCTTTTCTAGGGGAGGACGGGCACACATCGTTCTCCCGTCCTCAAATAGGTTGGGATGTACGCGGCGCGTAACCGCACCAGCTTCGGAACTCCTCGCAGCCAGCTAAAGGCTGTTCTCTTAATGAATTACTAATGAGTTAAAATTGGACAGCCGGCTTAATTAAAGCGTAGAGGCAATGTGTTTACCACATTGTAATTGAACTCATTAGGGCTCCGGCTTTGTGTTTTTAAGCAGCCGCCTTGTTCCGCACGTCGAGTGATCTGCGGGAAGCGTTTTGCTGGGGACGGGGGCTCTGCAGGAGTGCGAGGGCTTGGAGGAGGTGGCAGTGCCCCCCCACCCCTTAATCTCTCTCAGGGGCTTGTGCTTGTGGGGACACCCTTCCCGCTGTCCCTCAAAGCGCTCACAATTTGGGGGGCGGGGGGACTCACCCGCATTCCTTTTTTTTTTTTTTTTTTTTTTAGGGAAGAGGAAAAGGAAATTTTGGGGGAAGTTTGGAGCGGGGGGAGCTTGGGGGAAGCAGAGTCCGCCCCTGCAACAGGGTCCCTCTTGCCCCCCCTCCAGGCGGGGAGAATGTGGGGGGTATCCTCCTCCCATCCTCCGCAGCCGTCGGGGCGGACCTGCCCCGGGGTAGCGGCGGGGCGGGGGCGGCCGCGGTTCTCCCCCCAGCGAGGGGAGGGCGCCGGGGAAGGGGGCGGCTTCCCCGCACCGCTTGCAAGGCGCTGCCTGGCTGCTAGAAGGCGTCCGAGACCCGACCCACCCGCGGCACAGCCGCCGCGGCAGACGCGGGAGCCAAACTTGGGCGCCGCGGAGCTGCCGCGCAGCGAGAGCGGCCCCGCACCGGCCGCACCCCCGGAGAGCCCATGGAGCCCGGGTGTCCCGGTAAGCGTGGGGCTGGGGCGGCGTGGGCCGAGCGGGAACCTTTGGATTTGGGTGTAACTGTCCCCTCCCGGAGTAAATAGCGATGTCGCTCGCTGTCGCGATAGGTCGCAGGGTCGTGCTGGCCGTGGCGGGGAGGGGAGTGGAAAGCGGCTGTTCGCTGCCCGGTGGGATCTGGCCGGGACAGCGCCAATGGGATAGAGAGGAGCCCCCCGCAAGTTTGGGGCGCCGCGGAGAGAAGGGGCGATGGTTTGGAGCTCATCCCTCCCGGATGCGCCGCTCCTCGTTCCCGTGTCTCTTACACGCATGCATGCTTTCACATACATGCAGTTTTTTCATTTTCCTTACAAATCGCGAACTTCGGGCCAGGCGTGGAGGTCGGAAGGGACGAGCAGGGCTGGCTGGTCCCCAAGTCCAAAGCGGGGACCTCCCGGTCCTCTGGGGAGGGGAGCGCACGGAGCTCTCGGCCACCCGCGCAGCGCTGCGCGTCCTGCGGCCCCGGGATGGGGTGGGGGGCGTGGGTGTGTGCGGAGCGCTGCGCCTCTGCCCCAGACAGGTCGGCTTTTCCCCCCTGGAACGACCCTCCTTGCCTGGGAAGGGGCTGATTTTTCGGGGAAGTGGGATAAGAGGCGACCACCAGCCTGTGAGAGGTGTCTCCTCCGCTTAAGCGGCGGTTCCGATGTTTAAAAGCCCGGAGGGAAAAAACAGCTATCTTAAATTATTATTAATTAGTTTTTTTTACTGGCTGCAACTCCAAAGCTTTGGGGGGTCCGAGAGCTGGAGCCGAAGCGGGGAGCCCTCGGGGAAACCCTTTTCCCCGCCCTCCAAACCCTTCCTGTGTGTTGACTGCTTGTTGCACAGCTCCTGCCATCGGCTGGCCCGAAACAGGAGCTCATCCCGGTCTGTGCAAACCCTTTGGAGACATCCTTAGGGACCTGGCTTTAGGGAAGAGTGCTTATAGTAAAATCCTGTACTATACAAATCACTTTTTTTAAAAAAATGTTAATCCTGAAATGATGGCAAGGGCTAAGGGGACGAGAGGAATGCAGTGGTAAAGGAAGAGGAAAGAAGTTGCTTTTGGGTGTAAAGAGAGGGAAGGTGACAAGCCAGACCCCGACGCGGGTAATGGGAACTGTCAAAGAGTGCAGAAGCGTAAAAACCAAACACTCCCAATCCCCATAGGTTGTTTATTCCTCGTAAAATACAACTCTACATAGCAGGAAGTTACTGCAAACATTTATCAATAATGAATGAATCTCCTGTAATAAAATACACTCATAATTAGCTACAGTCAAGTACGTACATTACGCCAAGGCTTTTGCAACTCTTTGTTGAAAATCCGACTTAGATAAATCCTCTTAAACAGCCTTTTAAGAAGGAAAAAAAGAAATAAATAAAAACCAGGAGCAAACCACCACCCAGCATCTCTCCTCCTTTTCTGCCGTTTCTGAAACCCAAACCGTAACTACTCCTGAAATATAACGGAAAAGTCTTCCGTGAATTCAGAAGAGTCATTAACATTCAGCTTTAAGTGAATGTTAACAGTAAATAAAGAAATCTCTTGATTGTAATAGTTGCAACAAAGCAATAATAAACCAGTGGGCGGTCATCAGTAATGATAAATGCATCATTATTACTGCGTGTTGGGGAGCAGGGCTTGGAAAGTACTTCAGACTTTTTAGTGGCAAGCTTGGTGGCAATTCGTTTCTTAGCCTGGGAAAAGGGGGGAGGCAGGGAACGCCATATAATTTTATACACAATTTAGGTGAAAATAAATTTAAATCTGTATATTACATTTTTAATTTCAAGATAGTAATTAAAGCTGGTTCATTATATCTCCTCTGAAAGTCTCTGTGCTCATCTTAATTGCCTGTTTGTACAATCTGCTTTCTAAGACACCCAAGGTTACTGGGTTCTGCAAGACGCAAAATTGAATTATTTACTGACGTGATGACTCTTCGTCACGTTTCTCTCAGGAGTTTGGGATCGCTGCTCCCCATCACAGCCCGACTGGGGCCCTCCTTCGCCACTGTGGAAATTTGTTGCTCGTTTAAATACTTCAGAGCAGGCACGTTTCTGATACAAGATGTTCAGAGCTCTTTAATTTATGCGTTTGGAAAAAAAAAATCAATAACTGAGGTGGCTTTTTTTCGTTTGGGATCTCTTTTTTTTTTTTTTTTTTTTTCCCTCCCAGTCCACCACCCCCTGGGGTGTTAATTCACGCACACCTAAACTTGCAGCTCTTTTCCTCCCTGCCACCCCATCCTCAGGCAGAACAGAAATAACCACCCTCGTGCTTTTAAGAGCTGAATGGAGGGTTAGGAAGAGCCCATCTCCTCCCGGGCTGCCAGTCCCTTTCCGTAGGATAAAATAAAATGACAAATCGCTTTTTTTCGAGGCGCTGTTTCTGTGGGGTGAGCGATGCTGGGGGGGCTGGTGGGCAGCCTTCCCCCGGCGGGGTATCCGCGCCTCCTGGCTAAGGTCTGCACGTACCTTCGGCGAGGACCACCTCGGGTTTGGATCGCTCGAGCATATTAAACTGAGAATTTAAGAGACCTCCATCAGACAAAAGGTGCCGTTCTCGGTTCCTTCCCTTCAGCCGGCGTGCTGTTTTTCAGCTGCCAGTGGGGCAAAAAACTATGTAAAAATGCCCCATCCCTGAACTCTCCTGGTGTCTTTCGAGAACCAAGAGGATACCCCGTTGAGTCGCTTCCCCCCTCGTTATTACGAATATAGAAGCATCTTTCCGAGGCGTCCTTTTGCCACTGAAAAAACTCCACGCAGAGATCTCTGCCCTTTTGTTGTGTCTAGCTGGGTTATTCAAGAGCAGAGACAAAAGCCCGAAGTGATGTGATCTAAATGAGCTCCGGGGTTTTCCAGATGGGACCACCTCTATTCCAAATGCCCTTTCTGCTTAATATAATAAAGTGCGATTTAAAAAGAAAAAGCTTCAAAAAGAAAAAAAAAAAAAAAACCCAAACCTGCCCCAAACTTTGCTGTCTGAATTTTGTTAGGAAAAGAGGTTTTATAACAATACCTTGTGTCTGCTACTTACACGGCTGGAAGTTTCAATGGGATGTGGAGGGGTGGGAGGAGGGAATGGATTCGCGTTGGGGGTGGTTTTCTTTGTGGTTTTTTAAACGCACCAAGGTTATCTTGCCTCTCGTGGCCTCTCTGCTACAATATTTAAGCGCTCTGGAAGTAAATAAAGGCCACGAGGGTGGGCTGGGACGGTTTAAACTTGGCCGCTTTTCCCCGCTGCTCGTTTGCACACGAAGCAGGAGAGAATGAGCTGCTGTCTCCTCCCGCTCGGGCGCTCCAAGGCAGAATCGCGACAGAGAAGGGAAAGTGGGAAAAGGAGTCAGGACTCCTGCTTAGCCCTTCCAGAGTTCTGCGTGGAGTTTGCCCACGTTTTCCTCTCCTCTATCGAGAGGTGACTCCAAGCAAACAACGAAATGAACGGGAGAAATTGGAGTCGGCATCAGGACAGGAGCCCAGATCTGCACCTACCCGTGAGGGGGAGCAGGGCCAGCCCAGCTCCAGCGGGGATTCCCTTGCTGCCCTCCCCGTGGTCAGGGTGGGCTCCCCCCGACCCACGGAGAGCCCGGAGCAGCCCGGCCGGGCCTCGCCCGCCTGGGGACACCTGCGGGATGCGCCCGGCCGCCGTGCGAGCCAGCCGTTCCCTGCCAAACCACCTCGCCATGTCCGCACTGAGGTCGGGCAACCCCATGAGGTTTCCCAACAGGCTTAAGTACGATAAAGTAGAGAATGGTGTATTCTTGCCCCGCTTCTCCACGGTGCTGGTGTGGGCTACTCTGCCCCAAATTCAGTGACCCTTGCATCTCCTCCTTCCGTGGGACCTAAGACATCCCGACCCGTGGGTTTGGGTTTTCCCTTTAACAGGAATGGAGGAAGCCACCCAGGTTTTACAACGGAATTCAGGAGGGTCAACAGCACCAAGCAGGCGACGAAAAGAAAATAAAAGGAAAAAAAAAAGCAGTTTAGTTTTACTTTTCGTTTAGTCACCACGAGATAAAACGTAGTCGCTGGCTAGCGACGACCCTGTCCCGAGCCTGAGTTTTCCGCCTCTCCCTTCGCTGAAAGCCTTTTGCAAAACCCTCTCATCCCTTTCGCCTCCTGCAACCGCTTCCCGTCCTCTTCCAACGCCGGGCTCAGAGCCTGGGGCGAAGTCGCCCATCCCTGGTTCTCCCGGGAATGGTCGGGAAAAAGCCGCCGGGTGACCACGAGAGAGGGGAGAGTGCCCGCTGCAGGGATGCAGGCACTGAGCATCCGCAGGATCAAGCGGCTTCTCCCTAAAACCCCCCGTCCCTCCTGGTGCAGACCTGGGAGCGAGGACAGGAGGGGAGATTTTCTCCGAGGCGTAGTAATAGATCATACAATGTGTGACACGGGTTTAACCAATAAAACAATTTGAATCAATTAGCTGACGGAGGAGAGTTTTGAAGTGTAAAATTCATGTCAGTCTGGCTAGGAAGCATTGATTAAAATGTCACCAATGTGAGGCTTATAGCCATTGCTCACACGAAAGCAGCAGGCTCCGTGCAGAAGAGGATCGGGAAAAAGTAGGAGGGAGGGGAAAGGGGGAAGTCTCCCTGTGACAGTTGCGACACGGGGAAGAGCAAGGTTTAATAAGAAGTGACAGGAGTAATGAGGAGAGGTGTGATGATATTATTATTATTATTATTATTATTATTATTATTATTATTATTATTATTATTATTATTATTCTATTATTGCTACTACTACTACTGCTACTACTATCAATATTTTTATTGTTAGCGAAGACCCGAACAATACCCAGTTAGAGGAGAGAAGGTGTGAGCTTTAGTGTGGATGTCCTGGGAAAGGTCGGTGTAGAGGTTTCCGTCTGGATCTGTGATGCCCGAGGAAAAAAAACCAGACACACACGCAAAAAAAAATCACCAAGTCCTCATAGCTAAATGTGCATAAATACTAAGTATGGTCAAGTGCATGGAGAGAAAAAGAGAGCTACAAATATTTTTGTAAAAGGAAAGTAAATCAGAATTATATTAGGAAACACTTGACGGTTCTGTTGTCTCCCCGTTTTGGCTAGGAATGAGTTTTTAATTTTCCCGGGTTTTAGCCGTTTTTCTGCGGTTTTCCTCGCTGGAAAGCAGCGGCGTTGAGCGGTATTGGCCTTCTGCCTTGGGGCGAGGGGGTCGCGGCGGGATCGCCCTGTCCTCTCTCAGCGCTGCGCGGAGAGGCAATTGAGACCCACAACCTTTTGGAGGTGATTCGTGGAGAAAAAAAAAAAAAAAAAAAAAAAAAAAAAAAAAAAGGCAGAAACCGCTACAGTGCTGCAATATATTTGCTGGGGTTTTTTTTGGTTGGTTGGTTGGTTTTGTTGGTTGGTTGGTTTTTTTTTTTTTTTGTTTTTTTTCTTTTTTTTTTTTCCCTTTAGCTGGGGACATAAACCGACCGGGGAGAAGGGGGAAAAGTTAAAAAAAACCAAACATGCAGAGCGTATTTACGCCGTATTGGTTTTTGTGGGAGCGAGAATCTGGATCCCGCTGCTTGTGAAAGTGGTTCTGGTGAATGGCTCGGTGTATTTGGGAATTGCAGTGAGGACAGAGAAACTGTTCCTGCTCGTGAGGACACGGTTGTAGCGAGAAATCAACTTTTTCCCTCTTTCTCCTCCCCTACCCTGTAATTTCTCCCTATCCCTTAGAAAATACCGTTTCCGAAAAGACGCGAGGTACATAAGGAGAATATTCAGTTTCTTGGAAGCGATTTGTCTTAGACCGTGAAGGGGCGGAAGGAGGAGGGGAAGGCGAAAAAAAAAAAAAAAAAAAGCAGAAAAAAAAAAAAAAAAAAAAAAAGAAAAAGCCAAAGCGCGTTCCACCTTCCGCCGATCCGGCTTCTCGCCAGGAAACCGTGCGCGGAGCGGGGCCGGCGCTCGGGGGGGCGGCGGCGGGAGGGCCGAGCCCCGACGGGGCGCCCGCATCCCTTCCCGGTGCGGGGAGGGAGAGGGGAGGACGGGAGGGATGGGGGAACCGCCCCCAGCCCCGCTCGCCACCCACCGTCGGGGGGAGCGTGCGGTGGGTCCGGCCCCGTCCGCCCCCCGGGCCGCTGACGTCAGGGCGCCCGCGGGGGCCGCGCACCGGGGGCGGGGGGCTCTGTCCGGCCGCGCGGCTCCGCGGCGGCGGGAGCGGGGATGCGCTTCCCTCCCTGCCGGCGGCTGCTGGAGCTGGAGGAGGAGGAGGAGGAAGGTCCGGCGGAGGCACGGCCGGAGCGCGGCCGCGGAGGTAACGGGAGCCGGGTGGGGGAAGATGCCCGGGCAGCGGCAGGGAGAGCCGAAACTTTGGGGTTTTTTCGTTCTTTTTCCGCGCTTTCCCATCCCGGGGCGCGAGGAGAGGGGACCGCTCCTCTGTCGCCGTGTGCCCGCGGAGGGTCCTCGTGAAGCCCTCTCGGGTTGCGGTGGTTTCCGGGATGGGGAGGCGGACACGCGGCTCTGCTGCGAGTTTGGGGTCGCAGCGCCCGTGGGTCGAGGGTTCTTCCGAACGGGGACGGTTCGCTCGTGTACCGCCATCTCCACACCTGCGGTGGGATGCGCACGTCGGAAACGCGGGATGCACGGGGGCGGACGGCTCGGGGGACGCCCCCGGCGAGGACAGAGGAGGTTTGGGGGAGTCGGGATCGCTGAGCAAACCTCTCCGCGGGTAGCGCCTCCCCATGCCGGCAGACCGGAGGAACGGAGGGAGGACGGGGTGCGTGCGGCGGGGATCCCCCATCCCTGCGAGTGCTCGGCTGACGGCGCTGTGTCTCTGTCCCCCTCCCCTCCCGCAGCTAGAGCAGAGCAGCCCCCTCGCCGCTGAGACTATGGCGACCAGCCCGCTGCCCGGCCCCACCGATATCTTGCTGCCGTCGCCGTCCAGCGCGTACCCGCCGGACCCCATGAACCAGCCGAGGGCCGGCCACGCCGCCATGAAGCCCAACCAGGTGGGGCAGGTGATCCTCTACGGCATCCCGATCGTCTCCCTGGTGATCGACGGGCAGGAGCGGCTGTGCCTGGCGCAGATCTCCAACACCCTCCTCAAAAACTTCAGCTACAACGAGATCCACAACCGGCGGGTGGCCCTGGGCATCACCTGCGTGCAGTGCACGCCGGTGCAGCTGGAGATCCTGCGGCGGGCCGGGGCCATGCCCATCTCCTCCCGCCGCTGCGGCATGATCACCAAGAGGGAGGCAGAGAGGCTCTGCAAGTCCTTCCTGGGGGAGAACCGGCCCCCCAAATTGCCGGATAACTTCGCCTTCGACGTATCCCACGAGTGCGCATGGGGATGCCGCGGGAGCTTCATCCCGGCCCGCTACAACAGCTCCCGGGCCAAGTGCATCAAGTGCAGCTACTGCAGCATGTACTTCTCGCCCAACAAGTTCATCTTCCACTCCCACCGCACCCCCGACGCCAAGTACACCCAGCCCGACGCCGCCAACTTCAACTCCTGGCGCCGCCACCTGAAGCTGACCGACAAGAGCCCCCAGGATGAGCTGGTCTTCGCCTGGGAGGATGTCAAGGCCATGTTCAACGGCGGCAGCCGCAAGCGAGCCCTGCCGCCCGCCCCGCCGGCCCCGCCGCCGCCGCCCCCGCCGCCTGCCACCCGCTGGGCTCGGTGAAGGCGGCGGCGGTGGTGGGCGGCGGGCTGCTGAGCCCGCACCTCCTGGCCGCCCCTCCCGACCTGCACCAGAAGCGGCCGCGCTTCGAGGAGGACGAGGAGCTGCAGGAGGCGGTGGCGGCGGCGCACGGCGGCAAGAGCCCGCGGAGCTACCCCGTCATCCCGGTGCCCAGCAAGGGCTCCTTCGGCGGCATGCTCCAGAAGTTCCCGGCTGCGGCGGGCTCTTCCCGCACCCCTACGGCTTCCCCGCCGCCGCCTTCGGCTCTGCCACAAGAAGGAGGAGGGCGGCGGCGGCGATGCCCTCGGCGGGGCGGCCGCGCACAAGGCCGGCGGGGCGGCGGCGGCGGGCGGCGGGCTCTCGGGGCTCTTCTGGCCGGGCAGGAAGGATGCCGCCTTCTACCCGCCCTTCTGCATGTTTTGGCCGCCGCGCACCCCGGGCGGGCTGCCGGTGCCCACCTACCTGCAGCCGCCGCCGCAGCCCCCCGGCGCGCTGGGATGCTCGCTGGGAGGGGACGGGGCAGGCCTGCTGCGCCAGGCTTTCCTGGACCTGTCGGAGCCCGGCGGCGAGGCGGGGCCGGCGGGGCTGGGGACGGGGCCGGCGGGGCTGGGGACGCCGCCCGCTGCCGCCCCCCCGTCCGCTCCCACCGCCGCCGCCGCCGCCGCCGCCCGGGACCCGCTGTTCGAGTCGCCCCCCGGCGGCGCGCCGAGCCCGCCTCGCCCGCCGCTTCCGACGGGGGCAGCGGCGGCGGCGGCGGGCGGGTCCCCCCGCACCACCCGCACCTGCTGGAGGCGGCGGGCGGGCGCAAGGCGGGCGGAGGGTACCACCACTCCAGCGCCTTCCGCCCGGTGG